>NC_071389.1:150506923-151106923 GCF_022682495.2 Desmodus rotundus
CTAGTTAACCAATCATTTATATTTGAATGTACCTAGGGTATTTAAATAACTTTTTAATCCTCCACGCTTCGAGTATTGCATTCTACTCAGTTGTCACAGCGCGATTAATACTATATTTCAAAAAGTAGCATGTGATAATTTTATTTTTTGCAACAACTATTGCTGAGCGCATGTATAGTAAAATGGCGAGTTCACGCAGGCGCATTAAGAAGTTCCGCTTGCCTCAAGGAACACGTGAAATGGCGGGCGGGAGACGGCAGTGAATTTACAGCGCCTGCGTAGTGGCGGGAGCTGTGCCGCGTTTTGCGCAGGCTTAGTGGGCGGAGAAAAGGTCTGGTTCCAGGATTGGTCGCGCAGGCGCAGGAAACGATCCGTTTTGGCGGGCGGTTGGCGTTGCGCAGAAGACGGTGGCGGTGGTGCCTTCTGGTCTGGCCTCATCACAGAGGAAGACGGAAGACATTAGCGTGAGTGATCGGTGTCGATCCTGGGTAAGTGGCGGATAGTCTTGTCTACCCATATGAGGTCTTGAACCGACTCCAATTGGGCCAGTTATTGTGTGAAATGAATGGACGGTGGGGTGGGGGCTAGTGAAGGGGGAACTGTTGGTCAGAGCAACCAATGGAAGAACAGGGGCGGATGTTTTGTCCCTGTAGGTTCTGTGGAGCTTTGCAGCCGAAGAGTTTGACTGGCAAGTGTGTGGGCCAATTGGGTCTGCCTTTAGCTGTCGACTTTTCGGTGCTTGGGCCTTCGGAATGTGGGAGGCGGGTTTTCTCCTTCTGAGCAGCGTCTCACTGAGCCAATGAGCCCGAAGCGCGCGGTAGGTTGGGCTCCTCGGAGAGGCAGCGGTTTGACTCCGATGGGGAATGAGGGGAGTCGCGCGGTTAAATGGATGGACCAAATCTGGAGCCAGTACAATAAAAGGACAGCATACGGAGAGCGTTCGGCCGGGTCGCCCAGTTAGTGCTCCAAAGGGCAGGGGTCTTAGATTTGTGGTTGTGAGTAAGTAGGTTCAATGGCGTGCCGGGGTGGATGTTTTATATCCCCGATGACTTCTCTAACGAAGCCTTTAGGCCTTCAACCCATAAACCTCCCTGGTAGGGAATCGGTACGTTTGCTCCTGTATACCACGAGTTTGCCATTTTTTTCTCCACATCTCTACATCCCACCACCCACTGTAGGTTTTGGGGGAGTAAGGGAAGTCTTTCGACTTTGAGAATTAGCTTGTTTAGGAAGACTGACTTGATATGTTAGAACGAATGGGATAAACCTCTACGTGCTGTCATTGAAAGGCACCCGAGAAAAATCTACATAATGCATATTTCCACGGAGAACTCAATATTTGTAAATCCATAAAGTTTTGGAAAGCTACATGACCAGAATGTATTACCTCTAGGGATACAGGGAGATGGAGGCAGATTGGATCTCTAATGTTTAAATTTTTGCAGGGATAATAATAATTTGTGATTAAAGTTAAATTCAAAAGTCAGCTGTTTTTTGTTTCCATTCATAATCACGTACTTCTCACCTCCGTTCTCCTTACACCTCGAAAGAGGAAAGCGCAGTTTTTCCCTTAGAAACTAAGGTGATTCTCTGTCTGGAAGTATAAATTAAAAAGTAACTTTTGAGGACTTAGTACCTGCTAGGCATCATGCTAAGAGCTTTGCAAGAATTATCCATGTCCCCAATGCCTTTTTCTTAGTTTCCCCTTTGAGGAACTTTCCCCACTACATATATTTCTTTCTATGAACCATTAAAGAGTTCCTAAGCCCCTTTTGCTGTTTCTCTGAGGAGGTCTGAATTTGGATAAGAAGGAAGCTGCTTGAGGAGGGTGATCCATCACGTGCATTACTTTGTTACCATTTGATTATATTTCCTTCAAAGTGTTTATTTTACATGCAGTCCATCTCTTGGTAATGCCCATTCTCTTTATTCCAAGACTTTTACTAAGATACAGAAATTTTCATCATCCTTTTGCTGTATCAATATATACTACTCTATTCGCTGATTTATTTAGGGTCAAAGGAAAAAGTGTGTAAATAGTGTAATAAGTTCAGCTACATATGAAGTACCCTTATGATTAGAGACCTTTCTGACAAAAGACAGATGATTTTAGTTTAGCAGATAGTGAACAGAGGAGGGATTTCCATGTTCTCTGGCACTTGAAAAAGGACAAACCTATTTCATATTTGGTTATAAACTATTTGTAGGGATACTGATAATGCAGCTCCTTAGTTTATAAGATTCATTTATAAATCTTAGTTTATATTTTTTGCTTTTGTTGACACATTTAAATGCATAACATGATTTATCTATCTTATTGGAATAGCCCATTCAACAAGGGAGCTAAAGGGATATATGTAGGTTAAGGTATCTGTCCCTAATTTATTTAGGTTTGAAAAGAATACACTCTTACCCTGGCTGGTGTAGCTCAGTGGATTGAGCGTGGGCTGTGAACCAAAAATGGTCACCAGTTCAATTCCCAGTCAGGGCACATGCCTAGGTTGCAGGCCAGGTCCTCAGTAGGGGGCGCACGAGAGGCAACCACACATTGACATTTCTCTCTTTCTCCTTCTCTTTCTCTCTCTCTAAAAATGAGTAAATAAAATCTTAAAAAAAAAAAAAAAAGAGAATACACTCTTGGTCTACAGAGTTTGTCACCCTCAGGACTCTTGACATTTCTGACAGGATGAATGCACCTCACCTCCCCCCCACTCCCATTTGTGACATTCAGAATGTCTCCAGACATTGCCAGATGTCTTGGGGGGGGTTATGAGAGCAAAATCTCCAGTTGAAAACTACTGATCTAAAATGACAGGTGCTAGAGTTGATTATCTTGTCAAAATCTTTAACCAATTGGAAATTTGAGGGAGAAGGTGGGTGAAGGATTTAGGAAGTGTCTTTTGGTAAATGGATTACTAAATCCTAATGATTATCTCTTCAGATGTAGAGTGATCCTTGTTTCGTTGGAGAAAAGGAAATTTTCATTAGTAATTGGTCTGTGGCCTGTTAGGAATCAGGTCGCACAACCCGATTGCACAGCTGGAGGTGAGGGGGCAGACCAGTGAGCAAAGCCCCCTTCCCCACCCTCCTGGTGGAGAAATTGTTTTCCACGAAGCCAGTCCCTGGTGCCAAAAAGGTTAGGGACTGCTAAAATAATGGCAGATATGATTTCTAAGAAGGTAGACTTGCTTTAGATGCTTCTTGCATTTCATCTGAGTTAAGCCTCCTTCCTTTAGTGGGATTCCTTTGGATCAGTATCTCAAACTTTTTTTGACCTTCATTCCCAGAAAGAAACACATTTTATACTGACCCTGTATACAATATTGAAACAAGCTTTGCTGTACAAATAAAGGTGCAAAGAGTATAATATTTTTTGCATCTACAGTACATTATTTCATTTTCTTAAAAAGCATGTCATTTTCTGCTGAACTGATTTCATAGCTGTGCACAGACCTACAGTTTAGAGGAAAAAAAAAACTGATCTGTAGATTAGGTAACCAAATTATGCCACGTTCGATTACATTTTAATTTGAAAGATTTGAGGATTTGAAAATAGAGTTTTTGGGTACTTTGGTGTGGAGGTAAAAATTGCTTGTTTTATTATAAATTCTCTTACAATGTTACAGTTAATAGATCTGATGAACATTTCTCTGGTGGGAGAATTTTAGTGGGTAATTTTTTATTGAAGTTCCAAGAATATCACATTGAAAATTCTAACTTCAGACTTTTTTTCTTGCCTTTGGAGAACCTGGCTTGGTTGTTAACAAGACAAAATGTTGAGACTATGTTATAAAAATTAAATTTCAATCACTTGTGCTTATTCCTCAGAGGCACACAATTGCAGCCAAAGCTAAAAGGGAAAATAACACATCTTCACTGAAAACTAGTCAGTAGGTGAGCAGAAAGATGTCTGAGAAAAAAGAAAGAGTATACTTCTGGAGTAACTGGATTTTTATATGTCCAGGAAAGTTCTGGTGGTTCTCAGAGCCCTCACAATACCTCTAGAAAAAGAGAAGAGTGTCCAGGGTATGAAGGTTTCTGAGAAAGACAAGTATTTTTTGCTTTTATTGACATATTTTATTTAAATGCATAGCATGATTGATTTATCTTATTGGAAAGCCCATTCAACAACTTGTGAGAGAGCATTCCTTTCCTTTTTTGTTCTTTTACTTGCTCTATTTTTATTTCCATTCATCTTGCATGATATTGGGCCTAAAGCTGTGTGCTATGAATATTGACTTTAAAAAGTAATAAATTACAGTGTGAAATGTCACTTGTAACTGACTCAGTATGGGTGCTATTTATATGTTGTTATTCGTGAACTTGGACTCTGGGCTCTCATCTTTTTTCCCTGATGTAAACTTTGATTTTCCTTTGCTTCTTGTAGAGGATGGCTTTAGCTGATCATTGAATTAATGGGAAGGAGTCCAGGTCATCCTGAGAAGAGTTGGCTTGTGCAGAGTCCAAGATGCAGATTTGTTGGACTTTTGTGAGCCACTTGAAGCCACATATTTATTTCTGATGACAACTTTACACTTGTGTTGGCAGAACACCCATAGTGACAACTGTTGCCTATGTTTAGTCTGTCCAGGAGCTCTACCAGCTAGCATGTTGGGGAAAACATAAACTGGTTTTCTCAGTAGCTGTGTAATATTATGTAATATTAAAACTTTCTGAATTTGCCTTCTTAGATCTCCCAGTGTTTTCAGGTAAATTGCATCCTGTGATTGACTCAATTTACCCTTTGAAATGAGGGATTAGAGGTTTTAGGCAATCTTTGGGTCACTTGAAGCACACTTCTTTTTGGATCAGTAATTAGTTTTATATATGTCCAGTTTATGATTTTTAGAAGTTGTATTTTCCCTCTGTGTTAGTTTCTTTTTTCTTGTTCTTTTTTTTGGGGGGGGGTGGCTCCCTGTGTGTTAGTTTCTTGTGGCTGCTATAACAAATTACCACAAACTTGGTGGCTTCAAACAATAGCAATTTATTCTCTCACAGTTCTGGAGGCCAGAATTCTGTAATTAAGGTGTTGAGCTCCTTCTGGAGGCTCTTGGGGAGAGGCCCTTCCTTACCGTTTTCAGCTTCTGGTGGTTGTCAGCCTCATTTTGTGGCCTTGTCTCTTTCTGTCTTCACATTCTCTTCTTTATTTTTCTCAGAATTCCTTCTTCTACCTCTCATAAGGATACACGTGATTGCATTTAAGGCCCACCTGGATAATCCGGGATAAATTCTCCTTTCACATCTTTGAATCACATCGTTTGCCATATAAGGTAATATTCACAGGTTCTAGTGATTAGGACATGAATTTTTTTTTGGAGCCATCATTCAGATCAGTACACCCTCCCTGTTTCTCTAACCCCTATCCAAATAAATTTTACCTAATTCAAAAAAGGAAAGGTTACTTGAGAGAGAGAGAATGAGGCAGGCAAGTGCAGAGGGAAAGGCTCAGGAGACCTGGGTTCTTATTTCTGCCATTAATAGTGATATAGTAACCTTGGGTGAGCCATTTGTCCTCTTTGGTCCTTAGTTTCTTCATCTTACAGTATATGGAAGGATTTGTGTAGATGATAGCTAATAGCCTTCTAGACCAAACACTTTCATGAAGTGACTACTAAAATGTCTTAGAATTTTTTTTTTAAGATTTTATTTATTTATTTTTAGAAAGAGGGGAAGAAAGGAACACAAACATCAATGTGTGGTTGCCTCTTGCATGCCCTGAACTGGGGACCTGGCTGACAACCCAGGCATGTGCCCTGACTGGGAATCGAATTGGCGACCCTTTGGTTTGCAGGCCCGCACTCAATCCACTGAACCACACCAACCGGGGCCTTGGAATTTGTTTTTGAAGTCAGAAATTTTAAATGCAAATCAAGAACTCATCCAATATTTTGGGTCAAGTTTTTTGGTGTGGTCTTGCCTAGGAATTGAGAGACTGAAGACTGAATTGTTTGTTGGCTAGTTGTCAACTCCCTGGAGTGTTATTAACACAGGATAACAAATCTGTACTTGTTAATTGTGTGTGATTTTCTAAGAAGAGTGTAATGGACTAGCTGGGCCATTTTCTATTTTCATCCTAATGAGGCTGTGGACTTTGTAGTCTGGATTTCCTTTCTAGTAAGAGTAGTTTGTCAAAATTAAACACTGACAGATTTATTCCTACTTGAAACTAGGTCATGGGCCTAGTTTTAGAATTTTTCACGTGCAATCTTATTTTTCAAACTTACTGAGTCCTTGTTCCATTGTGTTGCATTGCTAGGGAGGACACTAGAAAGCATGGGACTAAGATGGTGGTGTTGAAAGGACTATCTCAAGATCAAGTTTTATAACACACTCATCTGTTTCTTCCGTGGAGAGGAGAAACCAAATTAAATTCAAGTATTTTTCTGATTGTAATCTACATTTCTTAGAATAAAGCAAATTTATATCTGAGCCAGAAGGCATAATTATGTCGGAATAAAATGCCCTGTGCTAAAAAGGTCAATTAACAGGTGGGAAATCTTAAGTTTGGTTTCTGAGGCAAATACATGGACTTCATGTGCCTTGTTTCTCATCAAGGCACATGGAGTAAATCAGTAAGACTCATTTACCTCAGATGGAATTGTGGAATGTAATATACTGCTAATTTGTTCAGTACTTTACAACAATAAATTATATCAAAGGATCTGATAAAACATAGGCAAACCTCATTTATATGAGTAGCTGGAAACAAGCATAGATAAAACTTACAGATAGTTCAGAAAACTCATTAAACTTACTTTTAACTTCCTGTATCATCAAACCTTTTACCTTTGGTTTCCTGTATATTTTCCAGAGTTTTCTTGTTCTTTTTCCATAATAGAAATGAGGTAGGTAAGAGATAGAGCTAACGCTAGATTAGATGATAAGGGCATCAATTCATCAATAGGACACAACAGACCTAAATTTTGCACAATGAATAATAAAGATTTGAATTACATGAAAGAAAAAACATATACATCTGCAACTATGTTAAACAACACACTGCTGTGAACCCACAGATTAAACAAGAGATCACAAAAAATTAGAAAATATTTTGAACTGGGCCCTGGGTGGGTAGCTCAGTTGGTTGGAGTGTTACGCCATACAGTATACATACAATCCATAAGGTTGCAGGTTTGATCCCCAGTCAGGGCACATACAAAAATCAACCGAGTGCATAAATGAGTGGAACAACAAATCCATATTTCTTTTTCTCTGTCTCTGTCTCTCTCCCCCTTCCTTTCTCTAAAAATCAATTTAAAGCAAAAAGGTCTAAATTTAGTGACCTATTTTTCTCTCGCAAGAACCTAGAAGTGCAAATTAAACCCAAAGGAAGCAGTAAGTAGTTGATGAAGTATAAAACAAAAACAGAAAAATCAATAAAACTGAAAGAGGGTATTTCAATAAAATTAATAAACCAAGCAAATGTGATCAGGAATTAAAAAAGAAGATACAAATTACTAGTATCAGGAATAAAAGAAGGCTTATTACTGATCCTTACAGACATTAAACCAGTAATAAGGGAATATAATTAATAATTATGCCAATATATTCAATGTCTTAGATGAAATGAGTGACCTCTTTGAAAGACAAACTACCAAAGCTCACTTAAGAATACAGAACTTCACTAGCCCTATATCCATCTGTTAAGGGAATAGAATTTGTAGTTAAAACCCTTTCCACAAAGAAACGTCCAGGTCCAGATGGCTTTACTGGTGAATTTTAAGAGATAGTTAAATAATACCAATTGTATACAAAGTCTTCAGGAAAATAGAAGAGGAAGGAACCTCTTCAAATAACAAAGCATTTGTTATTTTTAACTTCATCTGCTAACAGACATTTAACTTCCATTGCTTTACATTTTTGAAGTATTTTCTAGTTCTATTTTTCCTCACACAACAGACCTATGAGATAAGTAGGGCAAATAACTAATACTCTTAAGGTTAAGTGAACTGCCCAGTCCGACCTTTCAGTGATTTATTTAGTTGGGAGGGTACCCACATCTGATTCCTAGTCCTGATCTTGCCATTGTTAACAAGTTGCCCCTTTAGTAGCTTTTTTGTACCAACCTGTGGAGACAGGTCTAACCACTCATTTAACCAAGCACCAACTATTAGAATCCTCGGTCATTGATTTGAAGATTGGGCTAGACTCAGTGCACTCCAATGCTTGACATATTTTAAGCCCTCAATAAATATCCCATAAGGAACCAATCAGTTTTATTTAATTTTTAAAGATCTTATTTATTTAAATTTTGGAGAGAGGGGAAGGGAGAGAGAAAGAGAGGAAGAGAAACATTGATGTGAGAGAGAAACATCAATCAGTTGCCTCTAGTATGCATCTGGATCAGGGGCCAAACTTGAAACCCAGATGCAATCCCTGACTGGGAATCGAACTGGTGACCTTTTGCTTTGCAGGACGACACCCATCCAACTAAGCCACACTGATCCGGGCCCAACCAAACAATTTTAGAGCAAGGGTCAGAATTACTATATTAATCATCCTTTTGGTACAGGATTTGAATCAGGATTGTAGCTGGAAACTGGACAAAAAGAGTCAGGAATATCTTTTTTTGTCTTAAGTAACATGTTAGAATGCTCAGTGGAAGAGCTGGGTGGTCTGAGATTGGCCATCCCTGGAGCCGTTTATCTGATGGTAGCCTTTCTTTGCATTTAACTATCAATATATCTGAAGTGTAGAGCACACTTTTATGATATTGTGGCATAGTAACTCACACTTAAATGTCAGTAGAGACACTTGCAAAGACCTACAAGGTTCAATAATTTCTGGTGTGGGTTTGTTTCTCCTGTCATCACCCATTATGTATTTTTTTACAGCTTTTAAATTGCCTCAGAGAGAAATTGGTCAGGATCATAATAGATTGCCAAGGAGCTGCCAAGGATACTGGTGTATGGGATGGGGAAAAGTTCAATATTGGCTTGATTTTATTTATCTAAATTGTAGGCTATGACTTCAGTATAATTCATGTTGCAAATACACCAAGGGAATAGCAAAGCACAAAATTATGCCATATGTTGAAGGAATGCTTTCTTTTACTCCCTAAAGTTTTATAGTCTGAGATATCTTTCTTATTCCAATTACATAAAAACTCCGTTTTTGTTAGCATGTATTGATCAGATTTTAGCCTATTGGTTTAAATTCTAATACCATCTCAACAGTTAAATTAGAGGTGTTATGGTTATGCAAATTAATTTTTATGTTTCTTGAATGTCTTCATTAAACTTAGATTATGAGGGAACGTAAATTGGCGTAGTAGAAACTCTTCCTTAAAATAGACTATTTGTTAAATTGACCTGAAGGGGCCTTTGTAACCCTTAAGCTGCTAATGTCCAAAATCTGTACAAACTAGATGATCACAGGATAAGCTCCAAGTCTTTAATTTTATGGCTGTTTGGAAAATGCTTTATAACCATAATTTTATTTGGGAGTGGACATTATAGTTAGTTAGTTTGTTTTTTAAGATTTATTTTTATTTCTTGGCCGGTGTGGCTCAGTTGGTTGGGTGTCATCCTGCAAACTGAAAGGTCTCTCTGGTTTGGTTGCCGGTCAGGGCACATGCCTAGGTCGAGGTTCAGTCCCCAGTCAGGATGCCTACAAAAGGCAACCAATTGATGTATCTTTCCCTCTCTTTCTCCCTCCCTTTTCCTCTCTCTAAAATCAATAAGCATTCCTCGGGTAAGATTTATTTTTATTATATTTATTGATTTTAGAGAGAGAGAGGAAGGGAGAAAGAGAGACATCAATTTGTTGTTCCACTTATTTATACGTTCATTGATTGATTCTTTGATGTGCCCTGACCTTGGATCCAACTTGCAACAGTGGTGTATCAGGCGATGCTCTAACCGACAGAGCTACCCGGCCAGGGCTAGTTCTCTTTTAACCCTTCCATATTTCGTGAACATGCTCTGCTAAAGTGGTATGTAAAAATCTAAGATTCATGGCAATGTACTCCAACATGGCTGTTACTCATTCTTCTTAAGATTGTTTATAATGAGCTCTGGCTGGTGTGGCTCAGTGTGTGTGTCGTCTGTACATCAAAAGTTTGGGGGTTCGATTCCTCATCAGGGCACATACCTAGGTTTCAGGTTCAATCCCCAGTTGGGGTGCATATGGGAGGGAACCAATCGATGTTTCTCTCTCACATTCATGTTTCTCTCTCTCTCTTTCTCTTTTTCTAAAATCAATCAACATATTTTTAAAATTAAAAAGATTTGTTTATGATGAAATCTCCAAATTCTTAATTAAAGATGACAAGACCTAACAGTTAATGTATTGTTTAATTACATTTAATTAAGAGAGGGTGAGTGTGAGATTAACACCAACCTGGCCATAGTGCCTTGAGATGAGGTCAGTACATTTCAAGGATAGAGTTTTTGAAAAGTACTATCTGGAAGACATTTGCCCATAGTGATGCCAAATTCTATTTTCTCATAAATCTTGGTATGTAACCACTTACCCAGTGATGGTTTAAGTGTGCCCTAACTGAATTTAAAGACTGACACTTGAGAGAAGAAATTCAGTAGATTTTAATAAGGGAAAAAAATCCCATATAAAATTATTACTTTATGGGAATATGATCTGGTAATGAGATATCAAGAATTTGTGTTACTGCTAAATACACCAATAAAACAGACTTACCACTTCAGGCAGTTCTGAGCATTGCTGTAAAGACACGTTCACGTACATTTTTTCATGGTGGTCAGACCTTGGAGGACAGTGCAGCCAAATTTACAAGGCAGCCTTTATCTCTACTTACAATGTATATGTTTTAATCTAAAAGAAAAAAGGGCCCTTTACTCCCTTGCTCATTGGAGTAGGAGGCTTGGATAATCAGCAGGCGAGATATTTGACCCCAGAATCATTCTATGCCTGGATGAAGTAGTGCCTTGGCCTGATTTTTTAAGGATCACAAACTGGACCTGTGCTAGCCAAAGGGAGAGCATTTCCTCTCTCCACACTCTGTGTTACAGTTTGTATTGTCCAAATGTGGCTTGTTAATGATAGGGGTGTTAATGAGGACAGTTAATCTATCTTCTCAACTCTTCCCTAATCCAGTCTCTTAAATGGACATTTAAAAAGCTTTTAACTCCTCTTGAATTGGGCGCTTCTGGTCTGTTACTGGCTTTTGGTGGAGGTGGAATGATAGTTATCAGCCCATTTAACAAAATATGAGATGGCCACAACAGCTGTAATGTGCATCTCTATGCTGTGTTTTTGTTAAAATGTCACATGGCTAACACTTTGGAAATCATAAATCTATCTAGTGGAAGAAAAAATCATTATAGAGGGTATTTTGGTTTTATGCAGTATGCATTACAAACCTAAAACCACTGGTACTTCTAGGTCCTAAAGAGCCAGTAACAGACCAGAATAAAATGGTTTTGTAAATTTGGTTTCTTTTCATCTGTTTTGTTACAATAAGGCTAGATAGAGAACACTTTGACAACAAAGCTGTAGCTGACAATTTAAACTTTACCTGAGAAATTAGCCTTTCTTTCCCAAGGGCCTTAGGGGAGAAATAGGAATTCCTCAAGCCTGAGCCTACTGAAGCCACCCATCAGCGGCATATTTCAGTGATTTTCAACCTTTTTAATCACATGACACACATAAAATAATTACTAAGATTCTGCAACACACCAAAAAAAATATTTTTTGCTGATCTGACAAAAAATAGGTATAATTTTGCTTCCTTCACATCAGACAGCTATTGTTGTGTTTGTTGGCTGTTACTATTTTTTTATTTGACAATCTAAGGGAAAAAAGGTCAGTGCCCCTGACTAGTCGGGTATTGCATGTTTTAAAAGTTCTTGCTGCACAACTGGTTACAAATTGCTGGTATATTTGTACATGTGATAGGGAGCTCTGCATATGCCTTCAACCTCTGCTACTTTTAGAATGGCTTTTTTTTTCTTCTTCTTCTTCTTCTTCCCCTGGAGGATTTTGCCCTCTTAGTAGACTAAAAGAATTTATATTGGAACTCTGAAATGAAGAGGGAGCTCATTGATTATGCATTTTGACATTTGGTCTGAGTACCACCTCCAAATAGTTGAGTGGGTAGTTCAGTGAGGCAACTTACCAGTTATTTTCTATTACTTTTTAAATAGTACAAAAACAGCCTAGAGAAAGATTTAGAATAGTGAGATTATATGTGTGTGTGTATGCGTACACACACATATATATGTTTTTGCTTGTAAATAGTGATGAAAATATAATTCGCTACACCAATATCAAAGAAAAGCCACCAAGACAGCTAGCGTTAAAAAGGGACTGGAGGGACCCGAGCAGAGCCTGAACTATACAGAGGAGACAGATATCCTGAGACCCAATTTGGATGGTCCAGGATTGATGGTTAATGCAAATGTTAACCATCATCTGTTCTGGATTTTTCCCCAGCTTTCCTCTCTAATTTCTGGGGATTGGCAGTGTTAACATGTTTTTTCTTTTATCCTTATGTGTGGGGTTTTTTTCTTCTCCTTTTTCTGCTTTACCTCCTTACTTCTTCCCCTTTTTATTTTTCTGGAAGATTCATCTGTTAAAGACGTCTCCTATCATCAGTTTGGAATGTGGGTTCTGACTGTGCCTGACTACAATGATCTTTGATGTTTTTCCAAGGCTGACTCTCCCCAGATCCCTGGTTTAGGTGTTTTTTCCCTGGCACTCAGGCCTGTAAGGTGAATTTGCCTTGTATTGTTGATATGAAGGGTCGGTGGGGCCTGCTGTCTTCTTGCATCCTTATGGGCAATTAAATTGCCAGCATCTATCTGTAGATATTGCTGTCTTTAACAGAGAGTTACTGCGTACATTCAAGAGAGGGCTGAAAGCTGTTATGCCTAAAAGACACTAGAAATTTGAGGAGCTACTCACTCACCCCTTCCCATGGAGATTTCCACAAGGATACGGTTGCTCTTAGAGGCTTACCCTCTCTTCCTCCTTCATGGTATCGGGATTCTACCTTAATCACTCCATCATCCTGCCAGCCATGTCTCATTTCTCATACTGGAACGCTCCCTCCTCCCAAGCTCAGTGTGAACCACCAGTCTTGATGCTTTATCTGGTCCGGGCTCTAGCTCTTAAATTGTCCGTCTGGCTTTGTGTTTCATGTGACCCTAATACACTGGGTCGCACTGTCTAAAAGAGAATTATATCCCCTCTGATGTCTGAGTGCATTTCTCATTTCTTACTGCTGCTCCTGAGCAGATCTGTAACTTCAAGGTTAAGATAAGACACATTCCATCAGAACTATGTCGTCATCCTTGCCAGTTTCTGATCTGTGACTGTCCAGGAGATTTACAAGACAATTGCATGCCATTCTTTACAGAATATTATGGTTGGACTCCGACTCCTGGCATCAGGCCCAATTTGATTTGTCAGCTGTTACAAAAACCATTTCGCAAAGAATAAGGGACCTCAGCCATGTGCCCTTTAGGCAGGTCTTAAGAGTGGGAAGGAGGGAATTGATCTGACTCTTCATTCCCTGGTGGTTTAGGGAGAAGGGTGGACTCCAGAATATTTTTGTCCCTTTCCTCCTTGAACTCACGTTTTTTTTCCCTGAAAGGTTAGTGTTTCTCTCATTCTTTCCTGTCCTTTATCCCTTCACAGGATTTACTATTAATCAGTGTTTTCATTCTGCCATCTTCTATGCTTTTCTGAGTTTTAAGGCATAAGAATAAGTATTTGACCCTTGAGAGAGAATGTATCTGCCTGTTCTGTCAAGGTTTATTAGTTTGCTGTTGTCTAATTAACAAAGACACTGTTCCTCCTTTCTTGCTGTCTATCTAACATGTTGAGCTGGAGGAATTACTGCATGCGATATGGTTTAATGGCTTAGGAATTTGAAAGGTCATATTTCCTGCTGCTGTTGTATTCTGCTTTCTCTGTATTTTTACAAAATCTTCTCTTTAAGGGACTGCACAGCTCTTTGGTTTCAACATAAACACACCCTTTCCCTAGGAGGGAGGTAGGCAGTGGGGATTTATTTGGCCCAGTTTAGTGATTCTAGAGTTAGATCAAAATTTATTTACTGAGATCACACATGGTAAGTTAATCACAGAATCAAAACCTTGATCTAATTTCTTTGGCATTGTTTTCACATAACAGTTAAGCAAAAAAAAAATTTAACTTCCACAGCTGAAAGTCTTCAAATTTTTTAAAACTTACTGATTTTAGAGAGAGAGAAGCATTGGTTTGTTGTTCCACTTACTTATGCATTCATTGGTTGATTCTTATATGTGCCCTGACCAGAGATCAAACCCCAAACCTTGGTATATTGGGATGAAAATCCCAATATTCATCCAGCTGAGCTACCAGCTGAGCTACCCAGCCAGGGCTGAAAGTCTTTTTAAAAGAAAGGGTTTAACAGGCCTTAGGGCAAGGAGTCCGTCTAAACCACAAGCAGCATGGCTAGGTAGGGTGGACAATGTGTCTGTTGCCCAGTTTTTATTCGTCAGGAAAGGAGGAGAAAGATGTGATTATTCTGAAAGTATTTACATTAGCTACAGACAAAGGGGGTGGGAGTAGGTGAAACAGGGCTAGTTCTGGGATGGATGCAGTAGGGTCCTTGAAGAAGTGCCGGCTCCTTAGGATTAGCTGTGGGCAGCAGATTGGAAAATTCATGTGTAAATAAGATGTGCAAACTCCTGGGATTCTGTGGTGCCTGGCTATTCTCTTTTGGATAATCTCAGAAATAGCCACCTGGAAATTAATCCTAAATTCCAACAGATGCACAGGAAATTTGAGCAGTCTTTTGTCAGAGCTGATCCACAGCTATTAACAGAATAGTGTTCTGTCTTTCTTTTGCTTTCTGGCTGCTGTAATTTTAATTTAGAACATCTCAGAATATTTTTCTTGTCATCCCTTAACTATAGAAAGTAGGGAGAAAAATTTAGGAAGTCCTGGCTGGTGAGGCTCAGTTGGTTGGAGCATTGTCCTATAAACCAAAAAGTCACAGGTTTGATTCTGGTCAGGCACTTGTCTGGGTTGGGGGTTTGGTCTCCAGTCTGGGCACCACCAAGAGGCCACCTATCGGTGTTTCTCTTTCTTCACTTGGATGTTTCTCTCCCTCTCTCCACTCCTCCCTTCCTCTCTAAAATCAATGAGTATGTCCTGAGGTGAGGATTAAAAATAAAGTTAGGAAGCCCTGGCAGGCTAGCTCAGTTGGTTAGAGCACCGTCCTGATACTCCAAGGCTGTGAGTTTGATCGTGGGTCAGCGCAGGATCAATAAATAAATGCATAAATAACGACAGAGATATCTCTCTCTCAAATAAAAAAAAAATTTTTAAGTCAGGAGAAGTCAAAAAAGGCAACTTGGAGATTGCATGATGGGTCCATTCAAAGTTGAGGAAATCTTTTGTAGTTGAAAACTGTCTTATGTTGTTGCTCTCTTACCCTATACTTTCTTCTGTTTGATAACCAAATAAATCACCGTTCTCTGCCTTTTCCTCAACCAGGTTGGTTTTGATGTCCCTTTTTATTGATCTTACGGCAGCCACCTCTGGCTCTAAAGATGAGTAACCGTAAAGCAGAGCAGAGTTTTGGAGCTCTGAAAAATGTTCTTTAGGGTCAGGAAAAATACAAATTTATGGGACTGCAAGCTCTAAGTATCTTTTCTTTGTCTCAGTTCTCTTTTCCTCAAGTATTAGGGATTATTGATATAAGTAATTTTTAAATGATATATTTTTTGGATGTATCATTATTTTAAAGTTTGTTATATAACATTACAAGAACAACTAAAGAGAAGTGGTTTTAACTGTGATGGTTGTGGCTGAACTGATCTCCTTTTCCCCCTTTTAAAACAACTTAAGGTTAATTTTTTTTTCTGTCTATAATTTTAGTTGAAAGGTTCTTTGGTAGTGTTTCAAGACTCTGGGTTCTGTTTCTGTATCTAGTAATCTCCCAAAGGACAGTTATGTAGTATCCCAAATACTCTCCTTCCACTTTCTGTGTTCTCTCTCCCCGCCCCCAAGCAATTTTAATTAACTGTTCAGTGACAGATGGTGGAAGAGGCCTTGTTTTTAAAGTGCTTCTGGTGGGCTGGATTAGGGGGTGGGTGGTTTGACCTGATACTGATGTAGAAGGACCTAGCCTTTCCCCTCCCCCGTCCAGTTGAGCTGTAATCCTGTTAGATGATTTTAAAATGCTATTGATTATTTCTCGTAGAGGAATAAGCACAAATTTTGGATTTAAAACCCAAGAACCAATTCCCTTGAGCTCTGAATGCCTTAGCCTTGAGGCCAAAGTAGGTACCTTCCAACTTCTTCACTCGGTCTCCACTGAAAAGGAAAGTTAAGGCTTTTAACTTTTCAGTTTGCCTCTCCCCCTCTTAGTCTAGTACTGCTGCCAGTTGCCATGGTAACGGACTGGGACAGCTGCGCAGTGGCGCCCAGGCAGCTGGGTGGGGGCGGGGGAGCTGCCAGCCCGCCAAGTCCCAGACCTGGGAGGGGAGGCCCCTCCTGTTAGCCCAGAGGGAAAGAAAGAATCGGGGCGATCCGGTAGGTAAATGAGGGAACCCCCATTCATCTTCTCCCTTTGGGGTGCCTCTTCTGCATGAAGGTATAAAGGGAGATTTTCTTCTTTTCTCCCTCAAACTGAAGAACACATATGTAAATCCTTGTTTTTCCTCGTGAGGCAGGGGAGGCCATGGCCACAATGCTTAACTGCATGCGTCTAACCCAGGGCTGGTTTTAACCCCAGCGCTCTGACCTAAACTGCTCAGCTCCCGGAAATTCCAAGGTGAGTGGGGTGGGGTGGGGTACTCTCCCTGGAATATGACATTTCCTGTCTCTGGTGAGGTCGCAGGCTGTTTTTATTTTAAATAAATCAAATCAGATATTTTTTTTCTTGAAGCTTAGGACTCTCTTCTACATTCATGGAAAAATTATTTTGAAACCCCTTACATCCTCCTGCCCACCCCCCCTCTTCTGAATAAAGAATTGTAATGAAAACTTAGTTTTATTACAGGGCAGTAATGGGTACAGGCTGTATTTTGGGTGGGCAAACCTATTGCTAGCAAGTTCTGAAGATACAGTTTCCAACTATATATTCTTGGAATACTTCCTTAATATTTGCAGTTTGAAGTAAATTTAATAAATGCAACTTTTTATGCTACTTATCCTGAACAAAATCCTGAGATTAGTAGTGACCTTTCCTAATCCTGGGAATGGTCTTCTGGTGGAGATGGAAATATTTTTAGAAAGTGCTGAAAAGAATCTGTAAAGATTACAGCAAAATAAATGTGTAGTTCAGCTAAGAAAACAATTCCTGCTACTCTATAATCCAGACTGTAGGCACCATTTAACATGGTTAAAGAAGAATTCTTAAAAATAATTATGGTACCAACGTGGGAATTTAAAAAAAAAAAACCTAGATTCTCTGTTGAGTACCCCCTGGTTGTGCATATTTCTGAGCTTAACTCAATTTCCATTTGTGTTGCCTTCAGCTTTCCTTGGGCCAATGAATGGTTCCTCTGTGTTTTGAGGCTTCATGTTGATGTGAGTCTGGGGCCAGACTTCTTTTTCCTCCTCCTCATTCTTTGGCCTGAAGTCAATTGGAGTTAAGAGGAGAGGTACCTTCTTAACTATTTGGATTAGTTGAGCCTTGGGAATTACTGAACAATCTAATGACTAATTTTGATTTTTAGGACTAAAAAAGTTTTTTCTCTTCCCTGCCTCCCTCCCATCCCCAAATGAGAAAGGAGGCTTAGTGTGTTTGAGATGTCAGTCTTGTTTTTGTGAACTGATGGATGCTCAGAAGAACAAGCTCAATTTGTTTAAGGGAAATGTACCGAGTCACTGAAAATGTGAAAGATGCCTGAGCAGGCCTTTTTTGTGCTGCTAAGAGACCAACCAATCAAGATACTCAGAGCAGGGGAAAGTTACATTTTGGTGGCTTTTCTTTTTTCATTTTTATAAAGAACCTTCTTTAACTTGGAGAGAAAGGTTTTACTTCTATTACGGTTCTTTTAACTGCAGGTTTTCCACATGTCTGAGTCCCTGGCTTGTAAACAGTTACAGAAGTAGCCAGGAGCAACGTGCCACACTACTTGTGTTTTGGAATCTGAAGTTAGAGGAGTTAGACAGTCGTGCCATCTAATTTTGGTCCTGTTAGTTGAAGAGAAAGTTGTGCTTGGGAAAGTGGGGGTAGACCCATTTTTTGGTTAAGTTGTTAGGAATTGTATGTAGAGTACTTGAAGACCTGAGAAAATGGTATATGGCAGTTGCGTTATACCCTTTGTATCTCATCAAAAAGAGGAACTTGTCCTGGCCTATGCTTTCTCTGTTCCCCCTGTACTCTGTTGTAACAGAGAAGTCTGCAGGATACACAGCAGTCTCCCTCTCAGTTTAGGAGGGCCATCTGAGTATAGGGCTGTCTCTTAAAGGCACGAGAAGACAGAAAGTTAACTCCTCACATGGATTCTGACCATTTCGTCTTTCCCATTTGCAGGAATCCAGTGGCCTTAGTCCTTCAGGTGGAACAGCGTGCGACATGGGAAAGAAAACCAAGCGAACAGCTGACAGTTCTTCTTCAGAGGATGAGGAGGAGTACGTCGTGGAGAAGGTGCTAGATAGGCGTGTGGTTAAGGGGCAAGTGGAATATCTACTGAAGTGGAAAGGCTTTTCTGAGTAAGTGCCTTCTCTTAGGCCTCAGGACTCTGCAGAAGTAGACACCTGTGGTTTGTTTCCCTGTGAACCACCACCATTTTGTCTTTTTCTTCTTCCACTTGCACTCGTTTCCTAAGAGTTAGAAGACACAGCAATAAACTGAACAAAGTCTTCCCCCTTTTTGGAGCTAGTATTCTAATGATAATGCTTTTGAGAGCAGTATCATGAATTGGTTAAGAACATAGATTTTGGACCCAGGTTGCCTGGGTCTGGCTTTTTGCCACCACTATTTATGATATGACCTGGACCTTGGTTAAATTCCTTAATCTTTTTTTTTTCCTTCTCAATATAATAGGGGTAAGGCATTATACTTGTCTTACAGATGTTGGGTAGATACGCAGAGCCTGACACATAAGCTCAGTGTAAGTAGAAATTTACTGTAAACTACTCTATCCATTCATTAAAGAAGATGAAGATGTTGATGTTGTCATCACCATGGACTCCAAAGCCCATAGCTATTCAAAGCCCTGTATCTTAGAATTGTCCTAGGATGAAGTACTTTTAAAAAATATATATTTTATTTATTTATATTTAGAGCAAAGGGAAGAGAGAGAGAAAGAGAGGGAGAGAAACATCAATGTGTGGTTGCCTCTTTGTGGCTCCTACCGGGGACCTGGCCTACAACCCAGGCATGTGCCCTGACTGGGAATCAAGCTGGTGACCCTTTGGTTCGCAGGCCGGCACTCAGTCCAGTGAGCCGCACCAGCCAGGACCTAGGCTGAAGTACTTAATGAGGCTTAAATCTGAGTCCACAGTCCCGTCCAATTGTACTCCCCACCTGTGTGTGTGTGTGTGTGTGTGTATTTTTTAAATCCTCGCCCAAGATGATGTTTATTGATTTTAGAGATAGGAAGAAGGAGAGAGAGAGTGAGAGAAACACTGATGTGAGAGAGAAAAATATTGCTTAGTTGCCTCTGGTACCTACCCTGACCAGGGATCAAACCGCAGCCTTATTGGATGACACTGCACCTACTGAACCACTGGGCCAGGGCTGTATTTACTTTTGAAAAATTTTAAATATACAGCTGAGGCAAAAGAAATTGAGTGAACACTCAGATATATACCACCTAGATTCTACAATTAACATTTTACTATAACCTATCCATCTTACTCCTTTATCCATCAATCTATTTTTTAAAAAAAACCCTTGAAAACCCTCCTTTTAGTCAGTGAGCTCTAAGAATGACACTGAAGTAATGACAAGAATGTCTGTTAGTAACGGCTTTATGCTGAAGCGCTAAAGTAGATTATTCTTTTCTTTGGAATAAATAGAACTAGACACATCGAAGCATAAAAGACATAACTTGAAAGGTAAAATATGTGAAGCTGTGTAATCATTTGGCATTTTGCCTCAATTGCTGGTTAATTCTTTTTTTATTTTACTAATTTATTTAAATTTTAAGATTTTTTAGAGAGAGGGGAAGGGAGGGAGAAAGGGAGAGAAACATTGATGTATGAGAGATACATTAAGATACATCAGTTGGTTGACACTCACATGCCCCTTCCCAGGGACCTGGCCCACAACCCAGGCATGTGCCCTTGACTGGGAATTGTACCTTTGACCTTTTGGTTCATAGGCCAGTTCTCAGTCCACTGAGCCACAGCAGTCAGGACCACTTGCTGGTTAATTTTCTCAGGTTGCCTGATCACAAAGAATGGATTTCTCAGAACCAATGAACTGACAGAAAATGGTTTAGGATCCTTAGAGTGGTGCTGTCCAGTAGAAACATAATGCAAGCATTAAGTGTAATTTTATTTCATTTTATTTTTTTAATTTCTTTTGAAGGTTTTATTTATTTTTAGAGAGAGGTGAAGGGAGGGAAATAGCAATGTGCAAAGAGATACATCGATTGGTTGCCTCTTACATGTGGCCAACTGGGGACCTGGCCCACAACCCAGTCACGTGTCCTGACTGGGAATCGAACCAGCAACTTTCTGGTTCGCAGGCCAGCCAGCGTTCAATCCACGGAGCCACACCAGCCAGGATACATGTGTAATTTTAAATTTTGGGGTGGCCACAGAAAAATAAAGTGAAATTAATTTTAATAATATGTTTTATTTAACACAATATACAAAGTGGTATTTCAACAATAATTAATTTTAAAATTGTTGAGATATTTTAAATTATTTTTTTATACTAAGTCTTCAAAATTTGATGTGTATTTTACCTTTTAGTAACACGTCTCAGTCCAGACTTGTCACATTTCAAATGCTCAGTAGTCACATATTGAACATCACAGCTTTAAAGTGTAGGACTTAAATATACTAAAAGATTCAATGTTTTGACAGTACCTTTGGACAAGGCATGAATCAGGAGCCTTTGGAACATACTTAAGGTGATTTCATTGTGTGAATCAAAGTTTCTTATCTGGAACACTGTTTTAGGTGGAACAGTTTGTGTACTCTAGGATGCTTAACACTAAAGGTGAGTAACATAGCAATCAGAATAGGCCCTCCGTATTTCTAGAGAAAGATAAAAGAGGGAAAGAAAAGGCTTGGGGTAGACAGATTAAGCATTTGTCCTTTGTCAGAAATGCCCAGGATTTCATTAAAGACTGAAACAAATTTTGCCCCTTCACCATTGTCTGTATCTAAGTAGCTATTGTTTGCTAGGCAGTGGTCAGGTTCTACTTTGGTTGATATACTGTAGAAACAGCAATATCATTATGGTTGGAAAAGTGATAATCCTGTTACAGCACTGGCTTTTTGTTCCATGAAAAGAAACGCTCCTACCCCTATATCTAGTGTTGGCATGCCTTTGATTTTGGTACCTTAATTTCTTCTGGGATAGTAAACTATATATTTGGGAAAGGTTACTCTATGAGGAGATATATATATATATATATATACACACACACACACACATACTGCAAAGGGTCTATGAACAAGAGGCTTTTCTTGTTTTAGCTCAAATGATTTAAAAATAAATTTTGTCTCATTCTTCAAGCTACTTTTGCAGAACGTTGTTTAAGTCTAGAATAAATACCTCAATTTTTCATTGTTGTTTTTTATTTGAGTCATGTCTTACGTTTAAACCATTCCTGTATAAAGGTACCTTACTTTAAAAATAAAAACAATACAATATCTAAAATGGATAGTACATAAAAATGTTCCCAAGTCAGTGAGGGTATTGTAGAAATTGCTTTTCTGATATGTTTATGGGTGCATTTTATCTTATTCATTTTTAAATATTTTATTTATTTTTAAAATATTTAGTTAGTTTTTGAGAGAGGGTAAGGGAGAGAGGGTAATAAATATCAATGTGTCATTGCCCCTCACACACCCCTCACTCTGGGGATCTAGCCTGCAACCCAGGCATGTGCCTTGACTGGGAATTGAGCCAGCAACCCTTTGGTTCACAGGCCAGTGATCAATCCACTAAGCCACTCCAGCTAGTGTTATAGGTGTATTTTAATATAAACTAGTCCTTAAATAGAACCAAAAGAATATTTGTCACTGGCTAGGAATGAAGAAGATGCCTGGTTTAGTTTTTCTCAAATAGGTACATTTCTTGTTTGATTTCATAAGCTTATGATGGAGTTGGGGGTTTGGTTTTCTAAAATCCATGCCAGGAATACAGAGAACAACTGTGAATACCAACTATTTGTTGACCTCATAATAGGACTCCCTTGATCTAGGTTTAATTAGACCCAACTATTTAGTTTGGGGGTTGTTTGTTTTTTTAGTTTACTTATTAATATAACAATGTATTTTTGACTACCTAGTGACAGTAGACTTGAATCCAGATCATTGTACTACACTTCCCACTTCTGAGTCTTCTCTGTATGGTTTTTCTCTATTCTAATGATTTAAGCCTTTACTGCTTTTTTTCTAAGTAACTATTTCTAATCCTCCAAAAATAGGTTGACATTTCTTCAAAATATAAGTAACATCTAACCCGGGGGGGTGCGGGAAGAGCTGTATGATTTATTAGAGTGTCTTCTCATGATTTGCATAGATAATTATATGTAGATGGTTATATGTATGAAATCACATTATTTTGCCATTTTTGAAGAAGAATTCATATTTGAGGTTTTAACAGTTTTATCAAGGAATAGTTTACAACCTGTAAATATCATTCATTGAAAGTGTAAAATTCAGTAATTTTTTTTATCTCATCTGAGGATATGTTTATTGATTTGAGAGAAACATCAATGTGAGAGAGAAACATTGATTGGTTTCCTCCCACATGAACCCTGATTGGGGCTCAAACCCGTGATCTTTTGGTATATGGGACAATGCTCCAGCCAACTGAGCTGCCTGGACAGGGCCTCTTTTGTTTTTTTTTTTTTAAGTAAATTTATAGAGTTGTGCAACCATTTCCACACTCTAGTTTTAGAACATTTCCATAACCTCCCCAAATTTCCATGAGCCCATATGAGGTTAATCCGAAGACCCAGCCCCCTTATCAGGGAGCCACTGATCTGTTTCTAAATTTGTCTTTCCTAGACATTTCATATAAATGGAATCAGACAATATATAGTCTTTTGCATCTGGTTTCTTTTGTTTTAAATAAATAATGTTTTTGAGGTTTTTCCATGTTGTAGCATGTATTAATTAGTATTGTGGGGTCTTTTGTTGCTTAATAGTATAGTTCGTTATAAGGATATACCACATTTTGTTTATCCAGTCACCAGCTCATGGATATTTAAATTGTTTGACTTTTGGCTATTAAAATGCTAATTTTTTTGCAGATGTATATTTAAAATTTTTTTTTTTTGATAAATTCCTAGGATCAAATTTTTTATCTCCTTAGTGTAGGGTTTCTTTCCTAATTTTGTGTACTTGTCCTCTTTAAACTAAGGCATTGGATTTTCCCCCATCTTACTGTTTTCCTTTTTTCTCTGTTCTTCTTGCCCAGGGAGCACAATACTTGGGAACCTGAGAAAAATTTGGATTGCCCTGAGCTAATTTCTGAGTTTATGAAAAAGTATAAGAAGATGAAGGAGGGTGAAAATAACAAACCCAGGGAAAAATCAGAAAGTAACAAGAGGAAATCCAGTTTCTCGAACAGTGCTGATGATATCAAATCTAAAAAAAAGAGAGAGGTAAGCTTTCCCCCTTTTTCCACATACTGTTCTTTTGCCACCTCAACCCCTGCATCACCCCCCCAAAAAGCCTGATTTTGTTTTATTTCTGTTGTAAGGATGGGCCCACAAGGTAAAATTGTTGAACAAAAGAACTTCCAGGGAGGTCTGTTAATTAAGTACAGCGCCCCCTCCTGGCTGAATGAGAAATGTAATATATGTACACTGAGTTGTAATAAGGTACCAAAATTAAATCCCTATAAAACATTCAGCCACTCTATGTCTTCTCTAAAGTAGAAGGCTAAGCTATCTTAGAGAACAAGGGTCTTTGGTTAATATTTTAAGAATACAAAAGGGCTTAAAATATTTACCACTTTTTTTCTTCTTGTTCCAAAGATAGCACTTACATTTTTTTCCTTTTTCTTTTTTTTTTTTAAACATGGAACACTTCATGAATTTCTCATCCAATTTTAGTATACATGCTGTTGAAGCGAGCACAGCCCTTATTTTCAATCCTTTATATTCTTTTTTTCATTGAGGTGAAATTCACATAACATACCATTAACCGTTTTAAAGTATACAGTTCAGTGAACATGTATATTCTCTTTTGATTTTTTTAAAATGTGCTTCACATAAGAAATTAATTTTTATCATTTTAAATCTTATTGTTCAGTTTTGGAAGTGAAATTTTGGTTTGATTCAGTTGCTTTAGTCCTTTTGATCTTTAGGTCTCGAGTAACTCACATAAGCACTTAGTTCCTCCTTAAAAATTTTTTTTTACTGATCTAATTTAATTAATTTTTTAAAAGATTTCACTTATTTAGTTTTAGAGAGAGGTTAAGGGAGGGAGAGAGGGAGAGAAACATCAATATGTGGTTGCCTCTCGCATGCCCCCTACTAGGGACCTGGCCTGAAACCCAGGCATGTGCCCTGACCAGGAATTGAATTGGCTTTTCGGTTTACAGGACGACACCCAACCCACTGAACCACACCGATCAGGGCTATTTATTGATTTGAGAGAGACAGAGACAGAGAACATGGATTTGTGGTCCACTTATTTATGCATTCATTGGTTGATTCTTGTATGTGCCCTGACTGGGGATTGAACCCGCGATCTTGGTGTATCAGGATGACAACTCTACACAACTGAGCTACTCGGCCAGGGCATTATTGCCTCTTTTTTCACCTATTATCTTTTCCATCTGTGCACATACATACACTCCCTTCCAGCTTCCACTCCTTTTCTTTATTTCAAGGTTGTGAAGCCTTTTGTGGTGAAGGATGTATTGTACCCTTAAAGTTTAATAAAATAAAAGCATAATTCTATATCTGAATCTTCTAGCATAACTGTCATAAGTATCCCTATTTATCTTCATTCTGCTTGGATACCCATCTTTCTAGAGCATTAGTTCTCAGATTTGGCTGCACATCAGAACCACAGGGGTAGAGTAGGGGGCAGTTTTAAAAACCTTCAGAGCTCGAAATATACCCCAGACCAGTTATATTCAAATTTCTATGGGTTGGACCTATGCATCAGTATTTTATAAAGACTTTTACATAAATGATTCCTGGTCTCCATAGGAGAGAAAATGGAAGACCAGTTTTCCCAAAAGGATTGCTATAAGAGTGAAAGATTGGAGTGAATGTCCTTTTCACTGCAAGTGAAAAAGGACTCTGGGTTTGTGTCTGTCTCCTTGTTTCCCTCATTCATTTTATTTTTTAAATTTTTTTTAAAAATTTATTTTTTGATTTTTAGACAAAGGGGCAGGGAGGGAAAAAGAAAAGTAGAGAAACATCAGTGTGTGGTTGCCTCTCGTGTGTGTCCTACTGGGGACCTGGCCCACAACCCAGGCATGTGCCCTGCCTGGGAATCGAACCAGCAACCCTCTGGTTTGCAGGCCTGCGCTCAATCCACTGAGCCACACCAGCCAGGACTAATTTTATTTTTAACCTCATTTTTAAAACTGCCCTATTCTAGTGAGTGTGTATATCATTATGATAAACTACTGATAAAGAATTTAAGAATGCCTTCCCTTCTCTAAGGAGCTAAGATTAAGTTTGTTTTTTTCTTTTTTAAATTTATTGGGGTAACATTGGTTAATAACATATATGTTTCAGGTGTACAATTTAATTTTTTTTCATTAGTCCTTTGGAATCTGGCTTTTGTCATTTGATTACTTTTCCAGTTAAGAGACCAAAAAATAACACAGTGTGAGATTTCTAACTAGCCATTTATGACATATAGTGTGTCCTTCCTCAACATAAGGTTTTGTCCTATTAAAAAGGAGCAGTCTGGGTTAGAGCCACTGGCCAATGCAGAGAGCGTTGTTCCTAGGCCAGGTTCTGATGCTGCTGACCTTGAAAAACACCCCCCACATGTCTCTTACATTGTAATAATGTTCATCTGGGGCCTCTGACAGCATTCTCAACAGTGCTGGTGGCTGTCAGCTAGGCAGCTAGGAAGATAGGTGATTGTATGTTTTAAAGGTACGGAGGGGGTTGCATTTTTTTTTAAGACCACCAAAGAAAAAATTTGTTAGTCGGCATTATGCCTGATTTAAGATTACTGCTTGTGTGATGATTTTAGCATTTTCCTCACCTCATCTCCTTTTCAGAAACTTGAACATTTTTCTTCCCTTCCCTCCCTGTGTGGAAAACCTGTTTTCAGCCGCCAACTATGATTTACAACTCCCTTCATGTGCCAGCATTCCAGCTGTGAGCAGCTGTGTGCACATCTGGGAACCTCCTCTGCTTAAGGGCCCCCAAAAGAGCCTATGTTTTTGAGTCAGTATCTCTCCTGATCCATGCATGAAATTTCCTTCCCGGTGTGGGTTCTGGTATCTTTGGGGACCACCTGGACCCTGACTGTTTTTTCTCAGAAGAAAGCAAGGTGAAAGTCAAATCAGAGACTTTATTATGAAAATCAAACATCAGATATTAGTTTATTTTCATAGTCTTTATCTTCCATAATAAGGTTTTTAAAATTGCATGCTTTTTTTCCCTGGCTGGTGTGGCTCAGTGGATTGAGTGCCGACCTGTGAATCAAAGAGTCATCCGTTCGATTCCCAGTCTAGGACACATGCCTGGGTTGCAGGCCAGGTCCCCTGTGTGGGATGTGCAAGAAGCAACCATATATTGATATATCTCTCCCTCTCTTTCTCCCTCCCTTCCCCTCTCTAAAAATAAATAAATAAAATCTTTTTAAAAATAAAATACATCAATTAAAAAAATTACCTTCTTTTCCCCTGGCTGTTGTGGCTCAGTGGGTTTGAGTGCCAGCCTACCAACCAATGAAGGTCACCAGTTCATTCCCAGTCAGGGCACATTATTGAGTTGCTGGCCAGGTACCTGGGAGGGGCATGTGAGAGGCAACAGATTGAGATGTTTCTCTCACTCTCTTTCTAAAAATAAATAAGTGAAATTTTTAAAATTACCAGCTTTGTATAAAATTTTGCCATTTTGTTCTCACCAGTGCCATCACACTTGAATCAGACCCTGTGCTCCTTATCTAGACTGCATGATTGTATTCTGACCAAATTTGAATACTTCCCTAGAGAATAATCACTTTGTTTGTTTTAAATTACTGTCCAGTTCTGTTCTCAAATGCCAATGACTCATCCACATCCAGAGCAGATAGACACAGACCAGGGTCTCATCTCCAAATGCATGGGTAATTGCAGTTTGTGACCTCTGAAAGAAATTTGTTTTTTTATGGTACTTCCTTAAATCATTGTTATCTCTGATCTTTCATATGTAGAGATGACTATGTGAAAAGAAGTATTAAAAATATTAGTTAGTGTTAAGGTAAACTAAAAGTCTGAAAAAATAAAGACCGAGAAGTGTGGAGAAATTTATAATGTGAAAAGGGTTTAGTTTGGGTAAACATGGACTTGATTCATGGACTTGTTTATCATTTCAGAAGCCATTTAAGGGTAGTCAATTTATATCATTACGGAGATTGGATTAGAGGAGTTCCCAGATGATGACTCCAGAATATTTTAATGGATATTAAAGAGTTTTAGGGGCCACTCTTAATCTTGAAGGGATATTGGAGGGATAACTGCATCTTCTTGCAAACATTTTTTGGCATCACTGTCACTGGATGATCTAGTTTAGTATTTCTTAAGTTTTAAGAATTTTATGAATTGTGACGAAAATGGTTGTCAGGTAAGCCCTGACCAGTCAGTGTAGGTCAGTTGGTTGGGCATCCTTCTGCAAAGTGACAGGTCACTGGTTCGATTCCCGGTCAGGGCACATGCCCAGGTTGTGTGCCTGGTACTCAATTGGGGCATGTGTCAAGTGGCAACCGATTGATGTTTCTTTCCCTCCTTTTTCCTCTCTCTAAAAATAAATAAAGTCTTTTTAAAAAATGATATCAGGTGATATTAAATTAGATTGTGCTTTTTCAAGCTGAGAGGGACATTTTTAACATTTCTTTATCTTCTGTTTGTAGCAAAGCAATGATATTGCTCGGGGCTTTGAGAGAGGACTGGAACCAGAAAAGATCATTGGGGCGACAGATTCCTGTGGTGATTTAATGTTCCTAATGAAATGGTGAGAGAGATCAGGTTTTAGTTTATAATTATGTGTGTGGCGGGGGGAGTTGGCCAGTGACTTGAGTTTGTATGGAAGTTAGGGAAGACTATTCCCTAACCAAGAATTTTGGTTGTCGAGGATCTTTTAGACACCAGCTGTCGGTATTAAATAGGAATTATGGCATGGAATGAATTCAAGACACTCTCAGGCTTTGGTACTACGCCAAATTATGTGATATTAGTCCAAATACCAGAAAAGGGTAGATTTTAGGTAGGAAACATACAAATGTGACCTAACCATTTTATTACAGGGTTCTGAATCATTTACAGTCAGACCATGAGCTGGTGGCTATGGGATAGGAGTTGCTTAAGGCTTTTTGCCATCAACTGAAGACCAGGACCAGTGAATAATGTCTAAAAGAGAAAGATAATCTGAACAAAAAGCACTAAGAATAATACTGGCCAAAGCACAAGTTATTTCATCCGGTAGAGGGAATGGCTCTTACAGGAGAGTGTAGTTACTTCCCCTCAATTTGGTTTCTAAAAGACAGGGTGATTTATGGTCTGGCCCCCACTGCCTCCGGTATTCATGTGTTCTGAGCTTAATGATTTATGTTTGGTGTCTAAATAGAGTGTTCATGCTATGGTGCCACTAAGGAAGCTAATTACCTTAAATGTTGTATAATCAAAAGGTTTAACATTTTATTTGATCAAAATTTTCCTGGTAAATGACTCAAAAGCCTATTTTTGAAGAATCACTATACACTTTCAGAAATGAGGAGCTGTATTGACTGATTTTCCCACTCAGTTGTATGTGTTACTTATGATTTATAGTCTCATGATTATATATGTGTTACTTATGATTTATAGTTACTTATGATTAACTAGCTTTTTCCATCATATTCCAAATTTGAGTATCTTCTCTGAACTGTGGGTTTCCCCCCTTCTCTTCTCACCCATAATACTTATCTCTATGAATTAAACATCTCAGTTCTCTAAACAAGGAGGTAGTTGTCTTTGCTCACATCTCAGTGGAATATTTTTTTCAAACTATAAGAGAAAGTTTATTTAGAAAGTCACAGAGGTAGAAGTTAGCGGTAGAAGAAGTGTGCTCAGGAGACTAGTTATAGAGGCAAAAGAAGTGTCCTTGGAGCTTAGGGGAGAGAAAGGTTAAGGTAACGTGCTTTGGGGTCTTGGGGAAAAGGTGCAAGGGAGAGCTGGCTGGGTTCTCCATCCTAAGGGCTTTTAGGGGAGATTTTAGGTTGAGTCCCAGGGGAGGATCTCAATAGAATATTTACCAGAGTTCCAGGCATGTCCTTTTAGGGCCATGGTCTTGACTGATTGGTTGGCACCAGGGCAGGGGTTCATTAGTCTTTGCAGCTGGTCTTGATGTCAGTCATGGCATCCCTGGTCTGCTTTTGCTACTTTTCTGGGCCTGGAGCTGAAACACAACTGAGGTCTAGATGTTATCCCTAGGGATTAATGCTTACGGGAGTGGTCATGCAAGGGCTTGTAGGGGGGTCCTATGAGGCCATTATTCTGCTCCTTTTCAGTGGAATTCTGATTTTTTTTTTTTTCCTTGATTTGGAATCCTGGTTAAGGAACTTGTTAGATTTTTTTGTTATGCATTGTAGTAGAGCCTCTCTAACTCAGATAACTAAAATTCACAGCTAATTCCCACATTTCATTTTAGTACTAGGTTATACATTTTTCCTACTTTCCCTTTTATAAATACAGTTTCTGACTTAAATTTCTGTTTTCTTACTGTTCCAATCCACAGTTCTGACCAAAAAGATAAAGAATGTTTAAAAGGCCACAAGATGAGGAAGGTTAGGACACTTTCACTTAGATGATCCAGAAACTGGATTGATCAATTTACGCATAAGCAGTAGGGGTGAATGTAGGTTTGATTGTGTGTTCACTCACATATTCATACATACAAATTAAAATTACGGGAGCAGAGTTTATATAATTTAATTTTCAGCCTTTTGATTAAGTCTGCTATGTTTTCCAACTAAATTCTAGCTGTGAAGATTTCTGTTTCTGTGTGATGTGGTAGTTAACTGATACTCATTGATACAGTTGTCCCCCCTTCTCTGTGGTGGATATATTCCAATCCCGTCACCCCCACCTCCAGCCAGCCCAGTGGATGCCTGAAAACTGCCTATAGTATGGAACTCTATATGTATTACATTTTTTCTTATGCATACATACCAATGGTAAATTTTAATTTGTAAATTAGGCACAAAGTAAGAGATTAACAACAATAACTAATGATAAAATAGAACAGTATACTTCAATCACAGTTATATGATCTCTCTCTTCTCGTGATATCTTTATGTATAGCATAGATACATTGGACAAAGGGATGATTTACATCCTGGGCAGGACAACATGAAATTTCATCATGCTGCTCAGAACAGAATAAAATTTAAAACTAAGGAATTGTTTATTTCTGGAATTTTCCATTTACTATTTGTAGACCACAGTTGGCCTTGGTTAACAAACCGCTAAAAGCAAAACTACAGGTGAGGGGGGAACTACCATAATTTAATTCATTTACTTAATTTCTCCTTGAAAACATTGAACTGGACCCCAATAATTAAAAAAAAAATTTTTTTTAAGGAAAATAACTGGTAGGGTTCTTCTTTTTTGAAATAAGGCTGAAGAGGAAATCAGGTTACCTAAATCCAAATAATGACAGAAACCTGTATTTGGACAAACTTTCACTGTTATTTCCTCTCCTTTTAAGTCTCCTTCCTATTCTTTCTCTCCAGGAAAGACACAGATGAAGCAGACCTGGTCCTTGCAAAAGAAGCTAATGTAAAATGTCCACAGATTGTGATAGCATTTTATGAAGAAAGACTGACGTGGCATGCATATCCCGAGGATGCAGAAAACAAAGAAAAAGAAACAGCGAAGAGCTAAAGGAGGGGCTGGTCTCTGTCATTTCTCTTTGTACATAGTACATTCACTTCCTTGCCTCCTCTCCCTTATACCTACCCCTTCTATCCTAAACATATTCATAAAAAAATGTGCTTATCACTGTGCTCCACAGGAGAAATGTTGGTATTGGTTCTCTTGTAACATAATTGATGGTCTGATTCATGATCAGTGTCTCTCTGTGAAGACCAGGCATTTACATACTGTGTGTAATTCCCACATTTTTTCCTTTGCCCTCATCTCTTTCTTCTACTCCCCTGTGACCTCAAGATAAGTTTTAACTTTTTAATCACCTTAGAGTCTTGATCTTTTCAGGGTTGGTCACTTTTTACATTGGGGGATTTTGTTACAATGATGATGCATTTTGGTTCTTAAAACATGTTGATGACTAGCTAGCCTTTGTTTGTGATGCTGGGATGGAAAAGATGTTGCCCACCTTTTTAAAAAGCCAATCAATCACAACTGCCTACCTGTTGGGGCTTTCCCAACCTCATTCAGCTCTGCCCAGGAATACAGGGTTCCTGGTGTGGACTTCTGGGCCACCCTCTGTAATTCATCCTCGCCCAGCCTCCCAGAATAGCTCCATCCTTTGGAGGAGTTGAAACTTTACATTCAGATTTGTCAAGGCACTCTTTCTTAGCCCCAGGACTTTTGGCTTTGTTCCTTAGCAATACCTGATTCTGCTTCTGCAAGGTGGCATAGTCTGCCATAAAATGGCAAGATTATTAACTGTGGAGTTTTTTAGCTGTTAGTACATGAGGATGATGGGGTAGGATACAATTGTCTTTTTTATCACATATGGTATATATGTATTATTTACTTCCATTCCTCACATTTGGACTATATATTTATGTAGATGTGAGTGTCTGCCTGGTGCTTGCTTGTGCCAAGGTGCTAGGCACCCTCCAACCCTGCCAATCTCTGTGGCCTCCCAAAGCATTCCTGTTAACCAAAGAGGCTTCAAACCTGACTTTCACTTCTCAGTGGACCCAAGTTCCCCCTCCATGCCATTATTTTAATGGGGAATTCTTGGAGGGGAGCCATTGGCAACACTATCAATTTTAAATATTCATAGCATTTATAGTCATAAATGTCGTCTTTGTTGACTCCTGGATTTGCCAAGAGTCCCCAAAGTATTAGTGTGTTCTTCCTTTTTCCACCCTAAAACTCTTACCTGTATCTTTTTAAAAATGCATTTCCATGGAAGACTATTCACCTCAGAGAGTACCAGCCCCTGGCATTACCATGTTGACACAACCTTCTCTCCCTACTCAGCAAAATATTTCCCTTTTAGCTTCCTCCTGTTTTGCCATTATATTGAGAGTTTATTTTTCTGATCATAGCCTGTCTTTGTCTCCGAAGAAATGCCCTACTTTTATTTACTCTTTTTTCCTGTTGGGGGTGGGGTCTAGAGAATCAAGACTAACGTAAGGAAGTAGCAGGGTTTTGAGCATCCTTGTCCTAGCCCAAAGCTGAGGAAATAATAATAAATGCTTGAAATAGCCTTAACTCTAGAGTTCACCAGCCATCAAGGTTATTTTGTTTTGTTGTTGCTTTGATTTTTAAAACAGAGCTGACCAGGAGCAGTCGACCATTTCTAGATTATTCAGAGTAATGAGGGAAATGAATAGATTGCTCTAGTTCACAGATGAGCTGAATAATAAGCAAATCATATACCCATTCATAGCTTTTGTGAACATTACTTCCCTGCTCAGCTGCTGGTTGAATTCTGTATGCTTGTATAAATTATGTCAAAAATTCTACTGCCCTGTTGAAAAGACAGCTGTGGATGCAATGATATGACAGGCTGGAACAAAGAAGATTTTGGTTTGAGTTACCCAGTTAAATCCTTCTGAATGGTAATGTGATTAGGTAAGGACTCATAACCCATACCTCCATTTTCTTTTACTCTCTGAAGAAATTAAAGACCTAGATTAAGTGCTAGATAATTGACAGTTGTTACTGCTAATCTGATGGGCATCTAAAAGAAAGAGTGGTCAGGAAATAGATTTCTCATACAAGTATTCAAGGATACCAATTAACGTACACAAGGATTGGACAAAAGTTAGGCCAGAGCCTCTGAGGAGGTAATCTGGGTCTTGATTTGCAAGTAGAGAAAATGACAGCTTATCCATGTAGCTGATGTGTCTTCTAGGAGCAGCGGGTATGTAAACTACAGTGACCATATTTTTAAAACCAAATTCCAGCATGTGGAGAAAACAATTATTTTGTATTGACAGTGATTCTGAGAAACCGGGGACACATGGTTATCAGGGTTATAGGTAATATTTAAGTTATCCATCAAAATCTGATTTTCTTTTAACAAAATAACCCCAGTATTATCTATTCATCACCCTTTTAATACCTTACTCTTTATTCATCTTTTCCTGTCCACAGTTTATTGAATCAAGGTCTTGTACTGAGTGCCACCTAAAAAACATATGTTTTCTCCCTCTCCCTGCCTGTCCACAGGTGCTTCTATAGGAATGTAGGGAGCCAGAGGCCAATACTGATTTCAGCCATCAGCAGAAAGGAAACCAGATGCCACCCTATTCCTCCATGTTTTGTTAATCCTAAGAAACTGTCTTGGCCCTTGGAGAATTGTATCCTCAAACAGAAACTTGTTTTCATGGGGTTTTCTCCTCTCAGAAGAGTTAGTAGCCATGGGCTAAGCACTTTTAACATCTAGGTCTTAGGTGCTCAGTATGTTTTTCCTGTGTTGAGTCCTTTCGAAACATCTTTTTAATGTTTCTTTAGTAATCAGCATTCAAGGGTCTCCCCTTTCACAGAATGTAATAGAGCTTTGCCCAGCAGAGTCTACTAAGGTCAGTGTAGCTACTTTTCTGAGCCCTGGGCTAGACTGATACCCTCACATTAATATTAGCTATTAGGAACATCAGGCCTAATGGAAACACCCATTTTTAACCTGGAGAGAGCCATATCATTTTTCCTCCTGTAGTCAGTATTTGTCTGCTCAAGGAAGCATTTGGACCTGTGGTGTTCCTTAACACTCAAGTTTTCATGGTCCTTGGCTATCCCCCCATCGTCGTATCTGTGTGTTATTTTTTGTTGTTCATGAAAGGTTGGTTCTGTTCTCATAGCTTGGGCAGTTATTAACTTTTTATTTCTGTTCTGTAGCCATCCTGCTGTGCATTTACTTTATATTCAGGCCAAATTATAGGGCCTTGGGGAACATGCTTGGGATTTTCATCTTGTGATTTTGTTGGATCTATGTTTAGGTCAGCTCACATAAAATACAGAGGGATCTGTATTTGGGTTGGAGAGTGCTTTTCCTTGCCCTTAGGGTTTGAGTTCAGGGGTCTAAAATACTACTTTGCAGTGACATGAGAACCCCAGAAAGGGTTATGTCATTAGATTCAAAATGTAGAAATTGTTTCTTACAAATTACGTTAAAGGAAAAGTTTATTTTTCACCCATGACTCCATGCTTTTGGTTTAGATTTTTAGAGTAAAAATTATAGTGATGTGGTCTGCACCTTTGTAATTGGACCACCAAGCAAGCATGCCTGTAGCAAGAAAGGCCTGGACCCAGTGTATTCCAGTTTTATATTGGCTTTACCACTAATCGTAAAAATTATACATTGAAAAATAGACTTTACCAGCCTTGTATCCAAGAACATATGTTAAGAATTGAGTACCCCCGCCTGATTAATAGTGGCATATTTATATTGAGCCATCCATATCCAGCCACGTTACTATATATTAATATTCAACATTTTTTGGCATAGGGGATACAGAGTTAAAAAAATGCAGTCCCTGACTGCAAAGAACTTTCATACTGGTGTGGGGTAAACTGACTTAATAATTAAGTGTAATGAAACGGATATACATTTCTGATTTGGGGGCAGAGATAGCTGTTGACATAATTTGTGGCTTTAAAGTAGAAGGGTAACAATTGGTTCATATCTGGAATAGATCTGTGACCCTAACTGGCCATACACGGACCACAACAAGGGCTTGCTTTATTCCAGAAAATAAAAATAACTGATGGTTAGTTAGAAAATGCTGCTGTTACTGAGTGAGAACAACAGGTGAGTGGGGATTGAGAACCCAAGATTTTGGTCCCTATTTTAGGCTCTTTGCCAGAGTATTTAATGGTGTAGTTAATCCCTGCTTGTGAATAGTATTACCTGTGTGTTGCAGTTCCAGTTATGTGTTAATTATTGTGGGTTTTGTAACTTTTATTCCTCATGGACATGTTATCAGAGTTGCTCAACCTTTTTCATTTTCTCATCTCTTTTGGAGGAAGTAACATTAGGTTGGCTTTAAGCCTAAAACAGGAATATATTTTGAAATGACAAGAGATTTGCTAAAAAGAAGGCTTGAGGCACATCTGTTAACACCTGGGCATCTATTCTGGGTAGTGTAGTTTTTTTATTCAACACTGCAAGATGGTGATTTCTAAGCAGAGACTTGACTCAATTATGTGGAAACCATCCCAGGAATACACACTCCCTGGGATTTTAGATTTGATCAATTTAGGTGTTGGTCTAGCCTTACCAAGAAACATTCTGACCTTGAGAAATTCTTTAGTTCTGACCGCAAGAAAAAGATACCTTTGTCTGCCTGGATAATTGAGAGTTGACTACTGTTAGAAGTCAGAATCCCCATGAATTAGAACAACTTCTGAAAAATTAAAGTGTGAGGATTCTTTGGATTGCTTCGTAGAAACAATACTAGTTTCTTTTTGCTTGCGCTGGATTTCTTGAATTTTAAACTACCTCATCTTGACTTTCTAGAGTTACTTCAACTTGCCATTGCCTCTTTAACATGCTTCATTTTGTCTGTTTTTTAAGATGGAATTTTTTTCCTGTTCATTGACAGCATGTTCTCTTACCTTTTCATCCCGATCCTCATTTCACCTAATGTTATATTGTTCCTCTGTCAGAGAAATGTTTTTAGTTTAAAATACTATTTTAAGAAAGTGATTCTCCAAATGCTATTTGTCTCTGAGATCAGTAAAAGAAGGAGTTAAAACAAGGTGGTGGGGGAGGGGGCAGAACTACACTAGAGGCAGCCTCCAAGGGAAGAGCCATTAATTAAGACAATTTCAAAGTCAACTGATTGTGATCATTAATGTCACAATAGATCAAAACCTAATTATCACAGTCTAGGTAAGAGCCATCAGTATTAATCAGAAAATCTAATAGGAAACTATTATCAAGAAATTAGGTCAAATTGAATGCAATGAACTTTTTATCTTACCGTCCTGTGGTTTTTGTGTGTGTGATGTCCCCTGGCATTGGCAGGTGTGACCCTCACAGTTGATCCAGGCCCCAGTGGCTAGTTTGTCACACTTTGAGGAGTTCCTAACACAGACTGAACCTGACTGTCATTGCCATTTTAATCAGTCTTGAACCTTATCATCATTTGGACTTGTTCAGTGTGATCAGCAATCAATGAAAAAAGGTTTATATGTAGGTCTTGGAATTGTTGGTCCTTCCAGGAAATAGAGTATCTGTGGTGAACATATACTGTGTGTGTTGATAAATCATTCTTTGAGCTTCTGATATGTGTAGAATCCTGCCACTCTGGCTGCAGTGAGGGGATACAGCTTTAGTATTTGATTCTAAACCAGAGCAGGCTGTGGATTAAGTCCCCACTCTCCCCTACCCCCATGCTAGTTTTAGGATAAGGGTTGTGATTTCTACCAGAATCCACTGTAAATCAAAAGGAGGAAGAAAAAGTGTTTTTCATTTTGCCTCTTTTGTTAAAGTGTTACACCTCTGGTAGGAGGAAAGAATATTACAAGACTAGTTATAGAGAATACCTTATCCCCTTTCTGTGAAATGAAAAGTAGGGGAGTCACCATTTCTATCCTTAATCCTGCACCATTTCTATCCTTAATCCTGAACTGCTTATGAAAGTGCCACAACTCCTGAAGTTAAGCTGAGTCTAGAAAGGTTGGTGAGATGCTGTCTTCTAGGAATTTGGGGGAGGGACCAGAAGCTGCAGAGAGTAGTTGGTGGTGGTGGGATTCCTGTGCTCCTAGTTTAGTCTGTAGAGGATGTTGCTTTTGTCACTGCTGTTGCCAGGCTTTCCCCACCAACCTGCAGCTCAGAGCACTACCAAGACCACTACTGGGAAAATGGTTCTTACCTTCCTGCCTGAGCATGGTCTTGTTTCATTCTGGATTTAGGAATTTGGGTTACTCAGTACAGAACTTTGGGAAATCAGTGTGACTTAGTTCTTCACCTTAATGTTTAAAATGTAATTTTATTTTCAAGACATCCATTTTTTTCAGAAGCAGTTTGTTTCTCCAAGGTTTCTTGCATTATGCTAGGTAAATAATCCTCAGTTAATACTTGTGGGTTGATTGAGTTTATCTAGTTTGCAGAGTGAGGTGTTCTTATTGGCTTCCTTTTGCTCCCAAGTACATCCTAAAAAGTTATGGAACAGAATTGAGTGGGTGCTGACTGTGTGCCAACCTTCTCAACGGATTCATGATGGCTGACCTTGGGCAAGTCACTCCTTTCAATGCCTCAGTTCCCCATCTGTCAAATGGGGGTAATAATACTGACCTACCTCACAGGGGTGTTGTGAGGCATTGTAAATCAAAGTTGATAAAATACTTTAGGATCCTCTGTGGAGGATACTTGGAGCTGAAAACTAGGCCTAATAGAGGATTTAGTCCTCACTGAGCTGTCCCAAGTTTGGAACTACTTAGTGACCTAAGAAAGTTTTCTGCCCCCCACCCCTCATCAAAGCTGCTAGTTCAGATGTTGACAGTGTTTTTGTGAATGTTGGGGTCTTAATAGTCCAGAGTTAGGATGTTTGGGGAGAAGGCACTTAGTATTTTCTACATCTCACATCCACAAAGAGTGGCTGTTTCAGACCCAAGAGCATTGGATTAAGAAGTCGTGAATCAGGGATGCTACTGATTGTTAATCTCTGCAGGTTGGGAATTAAGGTCCTATGCCCCATGGGCTTGGAACACTTGGGCTCTTTCAAGCAAAGCATAGACAGTGGGTTTGACTTACGTTGTTGCTTATCAGTTCCTGAGATGACCCCCAGACAGCTAGGACACTGCTGCCCTGCGTGGTATCTGTACCCAAGCTTCTATCTCCCCACAGGAACCAGCTGGTTCAATTAAAAAAAAAAAAACACTCTAGCCCCCATCAAAAAAGCCACATTGGAAAATATTTTTTTTCTAGTGATATGTTTAATACTCAACTGGGCATTGATACTCTCTAAAGCTTCATCCAATACACTGCATTTGGCCTCTGTCAACTCTCACAGTGTGAACCTGACCTTTTTGTTTTTCCTCCAGTTTGGGAAAACTGGACACCATTTCTGTTTGCCCAGGTGCAGGCTCAAGAGCCTTACTCTCCATCTCAGTTTAGGGGCTCACCCAGATTCTCTTCCCCATACGGCTCTTTCTCCTTTCCCCCTCCTTGGCCCCAGATAGTAACTCATGTAAAAGCACAAGGTCCCGGCCCCCTGCTGCAGTCACATTCTGGTTCTCTGTGTTTTGTGGACTCGGCTCTGTTCACTCAGCGCTGGTGGCCCCAGGTGGTTCTGTGGTGGTCTGGAGAATGGAGAGAGCACAGTCTGGCATCCTGCCAAGTAGTCAGGAGTTGACTTGCCTGTGGCCCATGGTCTTCCCACAAGATGGGATCTGAGAGACTCGAGAGGCTGGGTTTCTCAGTACTCTGTACCATGCTGAGTAGTAAAACAAATCACACTTTGTAGCCAGATTTCTGAGTGGAAAAATGGGAAATTAAATTCCTTATGGACTTTTTGGTTCGTGGGGGAGTATTTGTTATGTCTTGGTTTTATTTCGGCCAAATATGTCTGCTTTTGATTTAAAGAAAATTTTAGGATGTGATTATATATATTATGTTTATAATATATATATCATGCACACACACACACACATATATACACACATTCGCCTTTTAAATATAAATGTTCCAAAGTAAGCAATTTATGTGTTTCCACAACTGACATCCAATGCACACCTCATTCTCCCCCTTTCCACCCTCCTCTTTTTCCCTCTTTTTCATACTCTTGTATTGGTTCTAATAAATGTTTGCTTTTCAAATATGGATCCTGAGTGGTGGTTTGAAGATCTGGGTTTTACACTCACTCCTTCCTTAAATTGGGTCCTGGAATGTCAGCCAGTCACACATACACTTCTCAAAGAGCAGTGAGTTTTGGAGAACAAGAGCTTTTTTCTAAGGGTTGTTGGTCTTTGACTTTATGCAAATAGCCACAGGGTGGTGCAAGCTTAAGGGAAAGAGAGAATGTATGTCCTGTTCCCTACTCTTCCCTGAACCAGTTCAGGTGTATGTTTTCCTGGTGTCCTTGCTTATCTGTTCCCAATAGCTCAGGGAATAAACATTACCTTTCAGGGACCCCTAAAAGAGCCAGCTCCTGGTTATTAGAATTTGTGGAAAGCCACATTGAAAGTCTAAATCAGGTTTGAAAGTCTCAATATGTGGGAGTTTGTAATACAACTATCATTCTGATTTGCTTCATAAATATCAAGGAAACTCCTCTCTGAGCACCACATGGGGGTGGGGGGACAGAGGGCAAGTTGGGTTAGGAGGGGGAAAGAGTATGTAGATGATTGAGAATTTAGTAGGTAGTGTAGGACTGATGTAGTTGTAATGGGGTGGTCAGAAACACAGAAGAGAGAAGTGAGGAAGATACGGGTCCCAGAACCCAGACATCCACCCACTGAGATGTGACTTCTCCGAAGGCTGTGCCCTCTTGTTTCCACCATCTCACCTAATTCTCCCTTCTCATGTTTTCTTCTTACTGCTGAGTTATAGGGTCCCTTCAGTCTAATCTCGTAAAGTCTCATGAAGACATCTGTAGATTGGCTGGTTTAATGGTCCATGACCCCATAAACATAGGGTAGGAGAGCAGTTTGGTCCACTTCAGAGCCAGACCCTTCTGGACATTATTTATTTCCTTACTCTGACGCCTGGTACTGCTTGCCCCCATCCCTTCTGATCTTTATAGTTCTCTCTCATTGCCACTTTATCTCTACCTAGGGCACATCCGATGACTGGGGTTTTGACACCCGTACTCCCACTCCTAAACAACTGTGTTTTGGTGTTTGTTTCCCTCCTTTATGTCAGGGGGTCTGCCTGCATGACACTCATTCAGATGAGCTCATCATCGCTCATAACTCTTCTCCCAGGAATCTTGCCACCCGATGCTCTGGAGAAGCCTAGAGTCAAGCAGTTCTGCCTCCCTTTGTCTCCACTAACAGGCTGCAAAGCCAGTGAAATCAATGCAGCACAGGCAGCTGGGGGGAAATGGAGGATCACTGTGCGGGAATCTGCTTAACTGGATCACTGAACACACAGCTTGGAATGACCCTGTTAGAGCAAGGAGCCCCCAGGCAACCTCTGCCTTTGGGAGGAAGTGTGAGCCAAGGGGTGAGAGCCTAGTGTTGGCTGCTGCACATAAGCATGTGCACAGAGGAACCTGTTACAGCCTATGGACGTGCTAAGCTGCTACTCAAACCTTGAATGTGACCAGGGGTGGGGGTGGTGGGGTGGTGGGTAGACAAGGCAAAAGCTGAAAACCCGTGTGTGAGCAAGCCACACAGACACTGGGCGCTCTGTTATTCCAGTAGAGGTGAAGGAAAGAAATTCGCAACGATGAGAGTGAGGAACCTTGTGAACTCACCTACTCAAAGTCATGGACAAACTGCAGGCACAGGAGGGGAAGTGTCTGGTCTTCAGTTCCTTGGCTCCTTTGCCTTTGTTTCCTCTTCCCAGTCTGCTTTCCTGCTTCCCCCACCCCTCTGCAGCTGTAACATCTTGCTTTCCAGGTGCTGGCTCCCTGCTCTCAGCTTCTGTCTTTATTTGTGCATCTGTATTTTTTTTAAATGGTTTTTCCTTTGTCAACTATATGGTGTGTGTTTTTCTTCTCAATTCTGGTCTCTCCACCCCATGTTCTTTCCACCCTCTTTAAATTCCACAAGCAGCCTCAATTTGGACATTTAATTTCAGCCCTATTAAATGATTATCTTTTTTGCAACAGTCTGGGACTCTTTACGAGACCTTTATACCCCATGCCACCTCTGGAAACAGGTGCATCTTTCTGTGTATATTGTGATGCTCCCTCTCAGATGGGAAGAGGCAATGCCGGCTCAAAAGCCTCATGCCTCTTCTCAGCAAAGCCTTGCATGATCATTTGGTTTTGAGCCAGGGGGAGAGAAAGAGATGCTGAGAATTGAGTTTGCTGATAAATTGAGGGACTGAGATGAGGTTTAGGGTTATTATTGCACCCTTTCCTTTTTCTCCCCCTTCCTGTTGCTGCTGTCTTCTGAGGAAGCTGGTGGGGAGCTGAGGTATTGGCCACAGCTACTGAAGCTTATGAAATTCTGCTACATCTGCAGGGGCTGGGGGGGGCAGGGGCAGGCAAGTGAGATCTGCAGCCCCGGGAGGAGGACAGGTGAATCAAAGCCCTAGTCTGTGCCATGTAAGAATGGGATGGACTGTTTCTTCACACTATGTCCGATACCACCTCCCTGTACTGCCTAGTCCCCCTGTTCCCCCGCCCCACTATAACTCTCTGCTGCTTTATGTTTCAGTGATTCCTGAATACCAGATAGCACTGTAGCGGCTCCATTCCCTTTCTCTTGTTCCTGCATCACTATTCCAGTCATCTCTGTATGGAGCTGGGAGATAGTGGGAATGGAGCCACTACAATGCTATCTGGAGAGGGTAAGGCTGGGGCTACCTGCTCCTCCAGGGTGCAGGCACATCTCTCGGGCTTCTAGACCAGGACTCAGAAGATGCGCCCTCTTTCCATGTTTTCTCTACTCTTCTTTTTGCTTGCCTCTCCCTTTTGTTCATCGTCCTTTCTCAGTTATTGTGTTCCCCTTTTAATTAATCACCTAAGTTTCTTTTTGGCTTTCCACCGCTCCCTGTTTTTTTATTTCCATGTTTGAGGACTAGACACCTAATAAGAGGTCTTGAGGGAAGGGATTAAGAGAGAAAGAAAAGTTTAGATTGTTTTACCTCTTCTCCTTTGGAGGTGTGGGAAGCGGGAATATTGCCGTTCTTTCTTTTCCTGGAGGTTGAGGCTCTCTCTATCCTTAGATTTCCTGATTCTCTCGGCAGTGATATCTAAAACAGGCATTCTTAACTTTGGTTCTTCATGATTTTGTATGTGAGAGAGACCCTTGCCATCCCCACAAAAACAAAGTGAGTTCTCTGTGTGGTATTTTTCTGTTAAAAATTTTAAGATGGCTTCAGAATTTTATAACCCTCCTTGAAATGACTGGAGCCATTTGGGGCACTGTAACAGGACTGGAAATCACTGTTCTTTAGTGTCTAGCTAAACCAATAAGGTCCTTATTTTCTGTCTGAATTTCTTTTTTATCTTTCTTTATTTTTATTTTTTGTTGTGGTAAAATAGACATAAAATTGACAATGTTAACCATTTTTTTGGTGTACGGTTCAGTGGCATTAAGTACATTCACATCACTGTGCACCCAACACTGCCATCTCCAAAGCCTTTTATTTTTTATTGTTTATGCTGTTACAGTTGTCCCAGTTTTCCCTCCTTTGTCCCCCTCCACCCACTTCCATAGTCAATCCCCACACTGTTGTCCATGTCTATGGGTCCTTCTTATATGTTCTTTGACTAATCCCTTCACCTTCTTTCAGTCAGTCCCCACCTCCCTCTTCCCCTCCTACAGCTGTCAGTCTGTTCCATGATTCTACCTCTGGTTCTATTTTGCCAGTAGTTAATTTTGTTCATTAGATTCCACTTATAAGTAAGATCATAGGGTATTTGTCTTTCACCAACTGGCTTATTTCACTGAGCATGATAGTCTCCAGTTCCATTCATGCAGTCTCAAAAGGTAGGAATTCCTTCCTTTTTTTCTGCTGTATAGTGTTCCATTGTGTAAATGTACCACAGTTTTTAATCCACTCATCTACCGATGGGTACTTAGGCTACTTCCAAATCTTGGCCATTGTAAATAGCACTCGTATGAACATAGGGGTGCATAAGTCTTTTGAATTGGTGTTTCAGGATTCTTAGGTATATTCCTAGCAATGGAATTGCTGGGGCAAAAGGTAATTCCATTTTTAATTTTTTGAGGAAATTCCATACTGTTTTCCACAGTGGCTATACCAGTCTGCATTCCCACCAACAGTGCACTAGGGTTCCCCTTTCTCCACATCCTCACCAGCACTTGTTGTTTGTTGATTTGATTACAATGGCCATTCTGAGTGGTGTGAAGTGGTATCTCATTGTGGTTTGAATTTGCATCTCTCTGATGGCTAGTGATGTTAAGCATTTTTTTTCATAAAAAACATGGCATGCTTCTCGAACATGCATGTCATCCTTGCACAGGGACCATGCTAATGTTCCACTTTTAGTATATGTGCTGCCAAAGTGAGCACTCTGTCTGAATTTCTTGCTGCCTTTCAGCATGGAATAACAACTTCCCTCTTTGGGGGTTTCCTGTGGCTCCATTCATCAGCATAAGGGATCATGGGCAGGTAGAAACCATTTCCCTGATTTCCTCTCTCAACCTGCCTATAGAGGGAGGTTAGGAATGGTGATTGACTCTCTCATGCCCACCCTTTACTTCCCTGTGGTTCTTTCCCTCAAAGCAGAGAGGAGAGTTTCTGTTTTCCTTTAAGGAGCTAGGTCATGGGTGGTTGGGGATGAAGTTACAAACTTGGATAGAGGAGGTGAAAGAGAGAGGGGGAAGCATAAGGTTGTCCCTGTGAAAAGCTGGGAGACTGGAATGAAATGAGGAAGGAAGGTACAGGGTGTGTGTCTTTGTGTGTGAGTGCACTCGAATGCGTGTGCACTCATGCATGCACGTACCAAAACACAGATGTCAGGAATGGAATGTGGAAGCTCACAGAGGGGCTTGCAGGGCCCTCTGAGGCTGCATCCTCTGCCTTCAGGCAGAATGTCTTCTTCACCCTGAGGCTGAAGGCTGGAACTTCACTTCTGAAGAGCTCTGGGCAATGAATCAACTTAGCACTTACCCTCATGTGTTTTGAATTAGAACACTCTTTGTCCTGGACTGGATACCTGCCCTGAGAATCTAAAAAATATTTCTGATTACTTCGGGAGGCCCTTCTGCATCCTGAATGACTTCAATTTCCACTCTGGTGTGGGGGGTGGAGGGCCTGGAATCGTGATGTTTTCTTCCCTCAATCCTCAATCCTGCTTTAGGTGGTCCCAGGAAGGGTGTGAAAAGGGACTGTGTATAAGGGAGCAGACTGAGAGGTTGGCAGTACAGATGTCATCGGTTGCAGATAGGGGTACCCTAAAGCGCATTGGAGATTTCTGAGAACTGAATAGCTATTGCTGTCTCCAAAAAAGAGATAGGGCAAATAGCTTCCTTCTTCCCCCCAATCAAAATGGCTGGTCTGTGTGTGTATGAGAATTGGAAGAATGTGTTAATTTGAATATAACTCTGAATATCTGTTTGTGCTCATTTGAATATATTAAATTCCCTTGAATCCAGGTTGAGCCACTCTAATGGAGGGGAAGCAATGGGCTAGGTAATTCAAGGCAGCAGATAATCCCCAAATCATTTATGAGTATGACTGAAAGGCGCTTTGGATTGCACTCAGGATAGGCTTTGGAAGGTGCCTCGTGGGCTTCTCTGGGTCAAGAGGAAGAAGTCATTAATGGAGGTAAAGGAAAACTGCTCTTAGATTTGCACCAGGGCAGCCATACAGATCAGAAGCAGAAAATTGCAGGCAATGTGTCTCTTCAGGTGGAAAGGCAGGGAGGCTAGAGAGGGCCTCAGGGGCAGCATGCTATTTGAAGGCCAAGGACATAAAGAGGGGCAGGATGAAGTTTGGAGTGAGAGAGGTTAGGAAGCAATATAAGCTCACAACTGACCTCATTCCCAAATTAGCCAAAGCACCAGCCTAGAACAACTGGGCACTGGGAAAAAATCTGGCCATTTCAACTCAGCCTCGTGCCTTTGAAATAGTGGTGATTCCCGTGTTTCATTCTCAGCTCTTGGTCTCATCGCACTGTTTCCTTCTCCTGAGATAGTGTGTCTACTCTCAAAATTCAACCACTGCTTCAAATAAGGCTCATTAACCCCAAAGCTGTTTCTCTGTTCTCTCTGTATCCATTTGCCTTCTGCTGCCTCCTCCTGAGTATCCTGGAGACTTCTCAAGGCAAAGAGCTTTACTAAAGGAGTTACATGTCATCCCTGCCTTCTGGGGCTCACAGTCTAAGACATAGCTGGTATTGAGGGATGGTCATTACAGACAGCTGGACAGTGAACAAGGATGTGAACATAATTTAAAGAATGACATGACATAGAGGGAGGTTAGATGTGTCTCCACTGTCACCAACAAGTGTGAAACTCACCCAGAACATCAACAACTGTTGGCAAGGCCAAAACTATCTGGCCCCTTCTGGCTCCAGCTATACAGACCCCCCTCCTGCCCTTTTGCTTTCTGCATGAGACTGTCTTGTTCTCAATACTCTTATCAGTGAGGCTGTCCCAGCAGTGAGGTTGCACATCATGTCCCTTGAAGCCCCAGAAGGTGTTGGTTTCTGAGTCTGAGATCTCCAAAAAGTGGGTCATAAATCATTAGGGCCCTGGTGGTGTCTCAGGTCTGGGAGGGATCAGAGAGGGGAAGTAAAGTGAAAAAGCTCCCCTAGGAGAGCAGGGGAAAGCATTTGGGATGAAGAGAGGATAGGAATTCTAGAGGGTAAGAAGGATGGGAAGAAACTAAGCCCCAGAAGAATGAAGAAAGAGGAAATGGAAATAGAAAAGGTAGATGCATAAAAGAGAGGAAATGAAAAGAATAAAAAAGAAGTTACCCTGGCTGGTGTGGCTCAGTGGATTGAGTGCCGGCCTGTGAACCAAAGGGTCACCAGTTCAATTCCCAGTCAGGGCACATGCCTGGGTTGTGGGCCAGGTCCCTGGTAGGGGGTGCTCGAGAGGCAACATTTCTCTCCCTCCCTTCCTCCCTTCCCCTCTTTCTAAAAATAAATAAATAAAATCCTTTAAAAATTTTTGAAAGAAGGCAAGAAGAATGAGATAGGGAGTGAGAGAAAAGACACTACATGAAGGAGGAGCTCCAGAGTTGTGTCCATGCACCTCTTGTACTCCATCACCATGAAAGAAGGTGGTGAGTCTCAGCAGGAACACTTTCAAGTACTTCTGTCTGTGGGCTGAGGGGAAAGGGCCCAGCCTCTTGGATGTCATGATCCCTGACACACACACGTACCAGCCTCCTATAAAGTAATGAGTTGTTAGTTGTCTCACCCAGAAAAGATGCCTGGTGGGACTCTATAAGTGAGAGTGTGCTGGAACTCTATGTTCCCTCAGTGTTGGGCACAAGCCCTGTCTTGTGTGAAGCTGGATCCAGACTGCATCTTTTGGATGGATAGGACTCAGTGTGTGTATCCAAGGGGATATTAGGGTTAAGGATGATGGCTCTTGGCACCAGTGCAAAGAAGTTGACCAGACTGAAAATAGGGCTAGTATGAGGGAGGCTCTGGCCTAAGCAAAGGCAGAGAAAATCCTGGGCAGAGTCAGAGAAATCAGTGTTGAATAAAACAAGCATAGAGCAAAGTGGAGCTTTCCATGCAGTGAATATATTTACACCTCACAAGTCAGAGGAGACCAAGACCTTTGTGATCCACCCAAGGTGTCACAGTTGATTAGCTGTACAGCCAGGCCTGGAACCCAGATCTGTCTTCCCTATGGTAGGGAATTCCCCAGAATTCCTACTATATTCTCTTTCCCGGGGCTTTGGCTGTGCCCCTCCCAATCCTGGGCTGCCTACTTAGGGCAAGACTGGCCATAATCAAGAGCAGGATGGGCAATTAGTGGGCCTGGGAGTCTGCTGTAAGTTGGCTAAGGGAGCAGAAAGCCGTTGGGAAAGACAGGAGACACGGGAAATTGGGGAGAGGATCAGGACATCAAGAGTTGCCTGGGCCCTGGCAGAGTGGCTCATTTGGTTGGAGCATAGTCTGGTACACCAAAAGGTTGCAGGTTTGATTCCCAGTCAGGGCACATACTTAGGTTTTTGGTTTGATCCCCAGTCTCATCTTGTACAGGAGGCAACTGATTTATATTTCTCTCTCACATTGGTGTTTCTCTCTCTTTCTCTCTTTCTTCCTCTCTCTCTAAAATCAATAAACATATCCTCGGGTCAGGCTTAAAAAAAAACAGACCTGCTTGGGTGAGGATAATAAGAACCCGGGAGGAAGGTGGGGACCAGGACTCAGTTCTCAGAGGATGGCTCTGAAGGCTCACCTGCCTCTAGCCCTTAGGCAGCCTGAGGGGATTTGGGAATTTGTGCTGCCCTCTGGTAGCCATTGAGGGAACAGCAGTGAGGACGGTTCTCTGCAAACAAGTGCCTGTGAACTCCATCCCAGGGATGAATGTCTTGCTGTGCCACATGTTCTTGCACGGTGGTGAAATTCAAGGCTCTGAAAACCTCAATCCCTTAAGATTCTTGGCTTAGATTGTTAGTGGAAGTACTTTGCTCCCAAGGGAAGGGGCAAGATGGATCTTCATATCTGCCTGGCATCTCAAAGAATCCAACTCTTTTTGACATATAGTAAGCGTTTCACAAACTATTTCATTCAATCATTGTGAAGTCCCTATTAAGTGGTCAATATGATTGCCATGTTACAGTTGAGGAAACAGCCTCAGAAAGAGGCAGTTATTTTTTTTCCCAAGGTCATGCTGCACTAGAGTTTGAACCCAAAAGGAAGGGGAGGAGGAGCTCTTCTATGCGCTCACAGGTGCCATGTAAAGGCTGCTTGGGACTAGCAGAGTCCTGAGTATCTTCTGTATGTGTGTCATACTCCGGGTGCCTGGGAAAACTGCAGCCTCATTAATTCATTCTCTCGTTCAGTGTTTCATCTTCTGGTGCCAGACTGTGTCTGGGGACTGGGGCACAACAAACAGACACAGTTCCCTGTCTTAACTGAGCAAGCTCCACAATCTGGTGGGTGCAATTTACCAACCACTTATGTAGTAAGTGCTAATAGATATCATTACAAATTGCCAGAGGTGAGAGAAATCAGGGAGCTCTCCCCAGAGAAGGGAATGTTTTAGCCCTGATCAAAAAAATGTGTTTATCAAGTAGACAAGAGGGAGGGGCAGTCCAGGTAGAAACAAGGTGAAGGTAAGGGCCAGGCAGAGGGAGAGGGCTTACTGGGGATTTAATGAATTTCCTGCAGTTTTGTGTAACTGAAACACACAGGCTGTGGTGTGCCTGAGTCTGGCTACGATCCCGGAGATAGGGCTAAAGATCAAGAAAAGACGGATGCCGGCCGAATGTAAGGGCCTTTCCTTGGCTGGAGTGAACGATATAAGCTTTATTCTCAGGCCTAGGAAGTCCACAGAACGTTAAGCTGTTGACAATAATTAGACTTGTTTTTTTAGCAAGGTACCCTCGGAGGCAGGACTACCACTTTAGGGAGTACGCACTAGTCCTGGCAGGAAACTGACTAGATACCTGGGCCGAAGTGTCAGGGAAAGGTGAATACATTCAGAAGACAGTGAGCAGGTGGAGTCCAAGAGAAACGCAGGAAAGGGGATACGGGTTTTCAGGTGGGGCCTGAGGCTGTGCGTGCCAGACAGACGTCCTGAAGGTGGCGCGAGCCGGGGGAGGCGGGACAGGCAGGGCCTAGCTGGCGGCTGCTCCGGGAGGCGTGAGAACCCGCTGGCACCCTGGGCGTGAACAAGCGCGGCGGCGCGCGGAGAGAGCGTCCACCCCGCGTGGAGCCCCGGCTCCCGGAGCCTTCTGCCACGAATTTATCGCCCAAAGCCGGTTGCAGCTGTGCGCAGCTGGTTATGCAAATGTATGCAAATTTGCGTTTCCTGGGCCAAGTCTCGGTCTCTAGCTGCATCAAAGCGTGGGGGAAGGGGCGCAGCATTGTTAGTGCTCTTCCGCTCTCCAAAGATGTTCAGACAGGGTGTGAGGGGGGGGGCGGGAATGCATCTTCTCTGTCCTGGCGGTCCCGCCTTGGGACCCTGACAGTCTGTCACGACGGAGGTGGGATCCCCTCCCTGTTCCCAGTGACCTGTGCACCGTCACCCCCATCCCGCGTAAGGCGTGGGCAGAGGGACAGCCCGTGGCTCAGACACTACCTGTGCCCCCCTACTGGTGAGAGCTCCCTTCCTACACCGTGAGAGGAAAGGAGCCCCAAGACAGGGTCTTATAATCCCACACGCTCCCCAGGCCCAGAGAATTCTCTCTTCCCACCTCCGGGGAAGGGGTGGGTTGGAAGGCCTGTCTTCTTTTACCCCTTCATTGCCCTCCTTCCTCCTGCTTCTCATCCGCTTCTACAGAAGTACTTCCAGAAGTCTAACCACAGTCACACTTGCTATTTTAGTTTTCCTTGTGGTTTGGCGAGAAGACTCTATTCCCGAAGTACCTGTTGTTGAGTTCTGAGGATATGGGAACGGAGTGAAGGATTTCTGAGCACAACTAGCCACCAAACTCACTAGGGAAAAAGTCCCTACCCTTGGCAAGACCTAAAAGGGAGTCTGGGCTGGGGACTCTCATCTCCCTGCTCTGGTCCTCTTTCCTAGCTGGCTCTTCCCACAACAGCCACAAGGGGTCTTCCTTGCGCTAAGAATGGGAAAATTCTGCCAGGCTCGAATGCTGCGAGGCAGGGCGCCCGGCCTAGTGTCCTCTCTGCGGTCACCGAGCACCCAGACTTGCCCTACCCTGGTGGCTTCCCCCAGTTGCAGACGACCTTCAGCTCTCTGACCCAGAGCTCCGAACTGGAGGTCCGCACTCCTGGATCTCCCGCTCCTTCCTTTAAACCTGGGGAGCAGCCAGAGGGCTGGGAGTCGAAGGGAGGAACTTATAATAGGCGCTCAATAAATGTTTTTGAGATGAATGAGTGTGGCAGTGTCCTGTTCAGAAGCTGGGGGAGGGACGAGGTGACCTAGACGCGGTGGAGCAGGAACCCTCCACTACCAAAAGGAGGGCGCCACAGAGACGGTGCAACTCCCTACCAGGGAAACTAAGGCGACCTATGGGCCCAGGCGCATGGGAATTGGGTATCAGTACATCTGGAGAGGTCCGGTAGTAAGAGAGGAAATTGGAAGAGAGGGGACAGCTAATCAGAAGGCAATCTTGAATTATCTTGACTGCAAAGGGCGGAGAAGCGAACGATAGGGACCCCTAAAGGGAGGTCTTGATAGGATGGAGAAATGGGACGTCAGCGTGGAAAAGGGGTTGGAGGTTTAGATTGTTTAGCTAAAAGAAAAAAGTTAAAGCAACCACTTTCAAAAAGGACTTACCCTTTGGAGTCAGACTCGGGGTGGGATGGGGTATATGGTGTACGGGGATGATGACGTTGTTCTCGGGGGGGGGGGTGCTGGAGGTGAATTACCTGAAACCCCTTTACCTTGGGGACTGTCCGGGATTGTGCGAGCGGAAGAGATAATCTTGTTAAGGGTTACGCACAGTTGGTGGAAGCCTAGGTAGAGGTCACAGCCCTTCCCCCACGGAAGTGCCTGCGGGGTCGGAAGAGTAGGCGGCCTCGGACCAGGTGCTCTCACTTTGACCGCCCTCTGAGAGAGACACTTGGGTGGCCCCGAGACACTGCCCTCCTACCCCCACCCCAGGGCCTTGCAGGGGGTGGGGGAGTCGGGGAGCTCTCCCCAGCCAGGTGGGGCGAGCTGCGTCTGGATACGTCCGAGTCCCAGACCGCACACTGGCGGCACAGACCTCCTCGAAGATCCTACATGGGCTGCCGCAGCACGTCGCCTGCCCGCCCGCCCCCCACTTTGGCGCACCCAGGACTCTTCCTAAAATGTTCTCCCTCTACCTTTCCAGAAGTTTGTCACGCTCGCAGCAGCCAGGCCAGAGTCCTCTCGCTCCTCTATTAGTTCCCCTGGTGACCCTTCATCTGTGAATAGCGACCACAGCTTGATGAGCATCGAGTAGGGACACCAGTGTAGCCTTGGGGTGGAGGCCTGGATTTCATTCTTGTGTTCACTAACTGTGTGACCTAGGTTTGAAACTTCCAATTCCTCATCTGTGAAAGGGGATTCTACTCTTGCCTTGTTAGGTTGAAAGGAGGACTGTGAGAAATAATGGAAGTGAAAGCATTTTGTTTTATGCAAAGGTGAGCTATGGGAGCTCGAGCTATGCAGGCACCCGCGTGCATAGGCATAGGTACACCCACATTCACACACACGTTGAGACTCTTGGAGGGACCAAGTTCTGGTCCCTGCAGGCAATCAAGCAAAAGCTGGAGAGCCAATTGTCAGAGATGCTAAAGAGGGAACCCAATAGTGCCACTGGTGGTCCCAGAACTGGCTGTCCCAAACCTAGGATACGATTCTCCAGAGCGGGTCCTTAATTCCCTGCGGGATTCTGAGTGTAGCCTAGCGGGCTCAGATCCAGAAACATGGAATGGGAGACCCCACTGTGGGAACCGCGAATCCGGCCTTACAGGGCGGACCCCCAGCAGAGGGCGCCCAGGCCAGTGTAGCCGACTCGCTACAGCCCGCGCAATAGCTTTCTCCAGGCCCGGCCCGCCTTCCGCGCGCCCTCTGCTGGCCACAGAGGGTACCGCCGCACGGCTCCCTCTCCTATGGACACCCAATCCGCGGGTTTCTGCGCATCTCTGTTCTCAAGTCCACGCCCCGCTGCGGAAGCTGGAAGGAACCCAGACGTCTGATTCTCTAGCCAGCTCTGGCTCTAACTCTCCCTATCCCTTGTCTCTGTGGAGTAGGGTCCAGCTCCTCCTCACCCTTCAGAAGTGTGGTGGATTAAAGTGCCAGATTTCTTACCCATCTCTGCACCTACTCTGGATGGTGGCAAGGTGGCCGGTGAGGAAAATCTCAGCAGCCTCATGTGTAGAGTCTGTACCCCCACTTATGGAGGATTGAAATCTAACCTCCCTACTCTCAGCTTCCTGGCCACAGCCAAGTCCCAGACTCTTAGCCCTTCAGGATCCTCAGCTCTGACAGGCTTCAACCTTTTACCTGGAGCCCCTGCCTATACCATCTCTCCTCTACACTGTCTCTTTCTAAAACGCGGGTCACCCTTCTGCTTAAATTTCCAGTAGCTCCCCATTGCCTACAAGAAAAGGCGCAGACTCACTCGGGCTTAGGCTACCTCCATCCTTTATGATCTTATGATCTGGTCTCCTGTTTCATCAAGCTGCCTCCCTGCCTCCCTACTTACAGTTCCCCAAAACCATCCAGCCCTTCCATGTCTTTGTAACTGTACTTGGCAAACTCCTATGCATTCCTCAAGGTCCACTTCAAATGTCCCCTCTCCAGGATTTTTTTCTCTGACATCCCTCTAGGCAGGCTGCTTCTGTGTTCCTGTGGACTTGATACACACCCCTTTTTTATGGCACTTTTGCTGAGGCATTGTCTATTTACCAGTCTGTCCCTCCCTCCCCCCACAAGTACTTGAGCTCCTCTAGGGAAAAGCCTGATTTTTTTGTTTAAATTCTTTTTTCTTTTTTATTGAATTTATTAGGATGACTTTGGTTAATAAAATTATGTAGGTTTCAGGTGAAAGCCTGATTCTTATTTGTCCTTGCACAGATTGCCGGTCTAACAGAGGTTTGCTCAGTGACTGACCAACTGGTACCTCAGCCCCAGACATGGAGAATCACTGTCTTGTGTCTGCCTCTGGGCCTAGAACATGGCAGAGACACCTTGCCTGCTTAAAGACTTTCTGGACATGCCGGTCATCTTCACTCTTCTCTGAGGCAGGCCTCTGCCTCCCCCCACTCCCAGGAGATGATCTGTCCCCTCTTTCTCCCTGCTTTTAGATTCCCACCCTACTGGGAGGGGGTACTGCAGACCCTGTAGGTTCTACAGACCCAAATCTAATTGGAGCTTTTTCTCGAGAGCCCAGAAACAGATGGTAGAAGGAGAATTCTCTTCCCTGAAGAGTCCTGGAGACACCCCACTGGTTCTTGGACCCCACTCCAAGTCAGCCCACCCCCTCACGAGAACTTACCCAGTCCTTGCTTGTTTAGCCTGGGGCTTGGGGGCCAAATCATAAATTTGGGAGACAAGAGGTGAGATAAAGATCATTTGTTGAAAATTGTGTCATCAATCATTTGCTAGAGAGACTACATCCAAGAATTCCCTAAGCGTGGGTGCTTAGCTACCCCCAAGCTCCCTGTTATGCTCTCCCCCACCAGAAAGTGTTCCTCCCCACCCCCACCCGGGCCTCCCTGGCAGCTCCTTCCAGGACTTCAGGTTACCTGATCAGTTAGTGTCAATTCTTTCCTGTTCTCAGGCCCTCAGGCCTTCTCCTCTCCCACCTTGGGAAGGTCTCAGGGTGGAGAAGTCCCAACCCCCATCCTTCCCTGCCCACATTAATGAGCACATTTTTGAAAGAGCCTGGAGGGGAGATTCCCAAACTCCTAGTTGTGGAGTCTCAGGCTGAGGATGAACAGATAAATAATGACTTGCCAAATTAATTAATTATTTTATTAGCCTGAGTAATTATTAATCAGGTCATTAATCACCCAGCTGTGTACTATGAATAGTAATTGAGTGGTGGGGGGGGAGGGGAGCAGGGTGGAACAAGTTATGGCTCTAAGGTCTGGCAGCATCTGGACCCTCTGCTGGTCCTAGGCAGGTATGGGAAAGTGTATAGGCCCCATTCCCCTCCCCCCCCATCCCCATGCTTAGGCATGAAGGACAGAGCAGGCCCACCTGGTTCGTCTGCAAGGGCAAGCACTGATTTCATCCTTCTCATCTGGACTTCCAGAGTTTAGATGGATGCAGGGCATAGAGGCTTGGGCATGCTCACAGAGGTAAGAGGAAAATGAAGGGAACTTGCACTTGGGAGTGTGTGGGTACAGGGTGAGGACAGGGCAGTGGCCCAGTGGGCAGAGGAAAAGACAGAGCCAGTTGTCTAGATGTCCCCACGATGTCAGTCTGACCCATCAGTTGATATGTAAGAGCAAGGCTGGGATTGACTCAGAGTTTTACCTTTGAACCTGATGCTTTGGGACTGTGCAGATGCAGTCAGAGAGGAGGAGGAATAGAGGAGGCGGAAACCAGAGGAGTGGGGGGAATGACAAGACGAAATGGAGTGGCAGGGCATTGGGGAGGAGGAGGAGGAAGGGAAGGATGGATGTGACTCTTCACCTTTGGATTTGGGACCCTGCCAGCTCCAGGATTTCATATTTTTGTCTTGTTAGGGTGTCTGATGATTCCCTTCTGTGCCCTCTTGTCCACACATTCCACTCTACTCAGGACCCCCTCTCTCCTGAGGTTTGGAGCGGGCCTCAGCTTCTGATCTTTCCCCTTGGCTATCTCCTGGGAATCTATCCACTGCCCAGTGGGGCTGGAGGGAGGGGAGATGTGAGGTTAAAAGGAGAAGGTTAAAAGGAAGTGGTGGCACATTACACTTGTCCTTGTAACCAGGAAGTCATTCTGTAAGTCTCACCTCCATCCTTCTTGCTGTTTGGAGATCCTATCAACTCATATTCTTGTGTGGTGTCTCTTCCAGACAGCAGTAAGCTCTTGTCTTGTCCCTGTCCCCAGGCCTCCTTTTCTCTGGGCCAGGTACCCCCAGGTTCCTTTCCCTTCACTGCTCACTTGGGGGAGGGGCCAGTGATCATGTTTTGACCACCCTGGTCCCTCTGTTATAGCCCTTTCACTTTCTGTTTACAGTGAATTTCACTCTTTATTTACAGTAGGTCCTGCTTTGTTTATGACCTGCTTGGGGTCAGTTTCACTGTGTATCTCCAGTTCCTCTCCCATGCACTGTGTGTTTATTCCTCCTCTTCGAGCCCCTTTTGCAGGCCCTTCCTCTGAGGGGCACTGGGTGGGGGAAGGCCTGGGTCTGAGAATCTGGGCCCTGCAGCTTGAGGAGACATTGGGCTGAGACGGGTCTTGGGGTGGTGGTGGCGCCTGCTCTTGTCCTGGGGAGGCTGAATGCAGGGATAGCTACCTAGGGAGAGGAAGGAGCTGGAGGTGGCCCCTGCATACTGAGGAGACTTTGCAGGAGAAGAAGCCCTCACATGCCCAGCCCTACCTGTTTGGGGATCAGGCTCTGTGAGAACATGGACACCCACAGACTCTGTGAGAATATGGACACCCACACTCCTCAGGCCCTGGCCCCTGCAGGGCCTGTCCACTGGGCATCCCTGTTCAGTGTATCCTCTCAGCAGAGCTCTGGGGGCAGGGCAGGGGGTCAGGCGCAGGGGCAGCTTCTGACAAGACAGAGCCTGTCCTGAGATAAACACAAACACAGGGCTGGAACCCAGCCTCTTGTTTGGAATTCTTGACCGCAGCTGGGTAGGTGGGTGGGGAGGAGGGGGCAGTTCACGGGAAAGGGGTTGGAGAGGGGAGAGTAGACCTACTAGAGTGTCTGGGGGTACAGAAAGAGGAACTGCAGCCCTCAGCCCTTGACATTGCTCAAGGACTTATTGCCAACGACTATGAGGAAAGGTCTGGCATTTAAAGTCCCCTGAGAGATTGACCTGCCTGCTTACTAAAGCACTCAGTGCTGGGCATGGGTAGGGGAGCAGAGGGTGGGGAGTTCTGTGGATTCTCAGTGTCCAGGGGGTCAGGAAGGGGATACAGCCTAGCCTTAGCCACGGCTGTAAGTTCTTCCTCTTGTCGGACTTCCATTCCTCTCTTTGTAAGGGAGGGAGTAGGGAGAGAAGAGTGAAGAGTGGAGGCAGCCAGGTTCCTCGCTCTTCCCTCCAGAATCTCCCAGGGAGTTATTCATCTTCAGCCAGGTTCTGAGCGTTTTCTGGAAGACACTCCAGGGAACCAGCTCCAGCTCTGCCAGAGTCTTTATCTTGCCTGAAGACAGACTCAATTAACCTCTTCCCATCCTGGGGGTGTGTGTGGGCATCCTCCTCCACCCCTAGTGGCCCCCCTTGCCATCTGTCTCTGGGGCCATCACAGATACTCCCCCTTCTCCTTGTCCTCCCTGTCCCCAGTCTTTGTCAGGATGGGACATCTCTGGAGAGGAGATATCTTATATTTTTCTGTTGCTCCCTTCCCCTAAACTCTCTCTCTGCCTCACTGGGAAGCCCTTCTTCAAGGCCTTCCTGCAGCTCTCCTCTTCCATTCAGTTTCATCTACCCAAATTTTTCTTAGAACACAGGTGCTCTGGTCCCTGATTTCTACTCCAAAACTTCTTTGAACCCTATTGCTCTTGGTCCTTTCATGGATTCCAGAGAGATTTTCCTAGACTCTTGAAACACTGGAGAGAACTCCCCTGCCTTCCTGGGTGCCCTCTCCTTCCAAAGTCTCGGATTTCTGGGCTGCGGAGGGGAGAGGAGTATGCAGTTCTTCCCATTGACAGCAGAGGGCAACACACACAAGCCCTGGCAGAAGAGTGTGGAGGCTGAGGGGTCTGGGGTGTGGTGACTCTGCTGAGAGGTGGAATAGAAGCTTGTAGCATAGGTGGTGGTTTCCGGGCAGAATTAGTGGAAAATTCTAACCCCACTAAATTGGGTGGAGATGTGTAGTTCTTTGCCTTATTTATAAATTCTATAATATCTAATAATATCAGTTACATTCTGGGGCCAAAACTTTATAAAGAATGTCAAATTCTCAAAATGACCATGAGGTAATATTATTTTGATTTTACAGAAGGGAAAACTGAGACTGGGGAAGGTCAGATCATGTTGAATCCTGTGCCCAAGGTCACACAAGGAATTGGCAGACGTGGAATTCAGTAGTCATTATGAGGTGGCCTATGCCTGGGGGTCTTCCTCTTCCTTCCAGACACTCAGGAAGGAGCCTGGAAGGGGCCCTCTTGGCGCCCACCCAGCCCCCTCCTTCCGGCATCCAGCAGGGTTCAAAGGAGGGATTGGTAGGCTGGGCTGGGGACCCCTGCCCCCACAAGCCTCTCTCAGCTTGGCCAGATGCCTTTGGGGCCTGGAGACAAGGGCTGGAGAATGGGGCTACCATAAACAGTGTCCGGCTGCACGGCAAGGCTGTAAAACCAGCCCAGCAGAGGCTGGAATGTGGCGGGATCCAGGAAGGATTTTCCGGCAGGGTCTGTCCTGATAGCATCTTTGGGGCCCTGGGGTCAAAGGGGAGCCCGCCTCCCTCCCCTCCCTCTCCTGGCCATCCTGCTGCTCTCTCTTTCCCCTTCCCTGCCCCCTCTTCTCCCATGTTTGTGTCCATGTGTCTCTACCTCTACTCGGTCCCTCTCTGAGGGGTGGTACAGCCCCCATGTGAGCCCATTGGCTGTGTAACTTTGGGATTTCTTTGCTTCGCTTGTCTCATCTGTAAAATGGGGGATCATGCTAGTATGTATCTCAAAGGCTAGATGAGGTAATATTTGTAAAGCACTTAGGACAGTGCCTGGCTCACATAAAGTGCTATCTCATTGTCTGTTAATATAATAAATATCAGTGTTCATCTATTTCTGTTTCTTCTCCCTACTGAGGGATCGGGTTAGCCATGGGCCTTATTTCCCTGATTTCTTCTCAAAACCTTCATCTGGGTCCTGGAAGGGAAGTGACTGAGGACGAGGATGGATCTAAGGACAGGGTGCATGCTGGATATCCTACCTCCCACCTAGAGGAGTCCAGGCTCCCAGACCTGGCTAAGCAGACAGACGAGTCAGTCACCCCTCTTTTAGCCAGCAGGGGGCAGCAGATGCCTGGACTGTAGGAGCAGGAAAGGGTGTGCCCCAGCTTACCTGGCCCTGCTGAGAAAAGGCACCCAGGACTATGAGGAGAACCCAGTGGTTGTGCATCTGTGGCAAGGCCAGGCTGATTCCTGGGTGCCTTTCTCCTGCCCCTGTGCCCTTGTATGTGTGAGGGGGTGTCCTGCCCTGTGGTTACCCATGTTGTGATATGTGCAGGGCAGGTGAACGTTTTAGAATGTCACAGAACCACCAGAGCTGCACGATAGAGACAGAAGGGACAGAGATTGTCTAGTGGCCCAACCTTCTTCAGATGAGATGGCTGAGGCTCAGAGAGAGCAAGCTGCTTGTTTGGGCTTGCACAGCGAGTTTACCACAGAGCTTTCAGGCTCCTACTCCGTTGCTCTTACGAGTGCGTGTCTGTGGGTCAGCGTTATCTGACCCACAGGTGTGTGTGCTGTTCCGTTCAGAAGCCTGGGCTTCAGAAGAAGTGTCTGGTCAGCCCCCGGCCGCTGAGGCTGCCTCTTGGAAGTGGTCCTGTCTTCCCCTTCCTTGGCTCCCTTTGCTCTGCCCTGGCCTCTCCCTCATGGCCCAGTTGGATGAAGGAGATTGCCTTCTTCCCTAGATTCTAGGTCTTTGGAGATCGGAGCTTCTATAATAACAATAGTAAAAATGTTTGTAGAGTGGTTATTACCTCATGTATCAGATCACTTAATTACTTAATCCTTCAACAACTTTACAAGAGAGATACTCTGATTATTCTTAATCTACGCATGAGGGAATGGAGACACAGAAAGGTCAAGGACCTTGCCCAAGGTCACACAGCCAGTGGGTAATCAGGTTGTCCCCAGGAAGCATACGTATCAGTGGTGTGGGCTCTACCCACTCTGTGAGCACTCAGTAACCACTCTGACTGCTTACTGAGTGCTCACCACACGCCATACACTTATCCATATGGGCTCTAATCCTCAGCATAACCTTGCGAAGTAGGTTTTATTGTCACTTTGCAGATGAGGGAATGGAAACTCAGTTTATAAGCAGAGGAGCCAGACCTCTCTCTGGGCTCTGTGTAAAACCCACACACTTAGCTGTCTATTAGCTTGGCGCTCTCAAAATTTACATCACCTGAGGATCTTGTTAAAATGCAGGTTCTGGTCCAGTAGGTATGGGGCAGAGCCCGGGACGCTGCATTCCATAAGCTCCTTCCAGTGGCGCTGATGCTGCTGGTGCACTGGCCACGCTTTGAGCACTAAGGGTCTATGGCTCCTCCCACACCTGGCGTGATGGGCTTTCTCTGGTCCTCACTGTTCTCATCTGTAAAAGAAAAGGATACTAGGAGTCCAGACTCTCAGTTCAGTCTCTTTCCACCCACTACCACTGCCTAATACCAACTTTAAGCACTTGGCTTCATGGTCTCTCCTAGTGGAAAAATGGGAGAAGACCTTGAGGACCTCCTGGTGAGCCCGTAGGCTATTTTTTATATAGCTGGGAGAAGTAAGACCCTGGCGGGGTTGGGTCCTTTCTCAAAATCCCAAAGCACATTTGTGGCAGACGTGGGACTGGAACTGATATTCCTGACTTCCAGTCATACGCCCCATGCTCCTCCTGAAAGGGCCTTGGGTGCCCTAGGAGCCCACAAGGAGGCCCAGCCACTGGGCGATGGGTGGGCTGAGGGCTCCCATAGGAGGCTGCATGATGAATCCTCGTTGGAAGCTAGTTGCCCTCCTGGCATTGACGCCATCCTTTCTCCCTTGGTTTCTCAACCCTCCTCTCCCTTCTTTGCGTCTTGCCATACCTACTCTCTGTGCCCTGGCATCTCACCCTATCTCTGTTGCAATCTTGGTGACTCTATTCTACCTGTTCCTAGCCTGCCAGCATGCAGAGTCACAGGTGTGATTTTGAATGGCATTATCCAGTTTGCATGGACAGTGCCACTCTCCCTTCCTCCTGCTCACTCTGATCTTCCCATGATCTGTGCCCTTCTGGACTTCTGCAGCTGAAGAAGTTTGGGGCAAACAAACCTCCCGAGGCTGATAGAGTGGGGCCTGCCTGGCTGGGAGGGCCTAGAGCAAGAAGATGGGTCTCATCTAGGCTGGGGGTGGAGCTCCTACAGCAGCCAGGCTAGATGGGGGCCCCCAGAACCTCACACTGTGTCCAGCAGCAGCATTCAGGCTGACCTCTCTCCTGGCCTTCTGCTGGGGTTGCAGTGGAGCACCTATGACCCTTGGTCTTTTCATGCCACTGACATTGCCTGACCTCCCAAGGGGTCTTCTGACCTCATGTGTTTACCTGGAGAATGAGTAAACCAGCAGCTCACCAAGGAAGCCCATAGCAGAGCTGGGTCCTGCTGCTTTCCTGGCCCCAGGTGGGGCTGGCTGAGGGAGGACTGGCAGCCAAGGCATCTGGGTCCCAGCTCCCTACAGGACTCAGACTGGAGAGAACAGGAGCAAGCAGCTCTCCTCATGGTCTTTTCCCAGGGACTCTAGTGAAGTTTCTGCCCCCTCTCCTGTGGGTGGAGGCCAGGAGAGGTTGACTGATGGAGCCATTCATTCTACAATGCCTACTGAACACTTGCTGTGTTGTTGGGGCTGGGATGGACATCAGATGCTCAGGCCCAGCTCAGGTCCTGGAGAAGAAAGAGGAGGGGTTCTTACATGGACCAGAGAATGGGAAGGATGTCTCTGTCACATTAGAACTGAGAGGCAAGGCCAGGAAGACCTTTCCTGAAGTCAGTGCTGAGGAGGCATGGAGAAGTGAGAAGCCCTCCCTGCCTGCACTTGTGGGGTCCAGCGTGCAGATCAGGACCTGGGCAGTTTGCTCTGCTTCTCTGGGCCTAATTTCCCTCCCTGAAAAATGACAGCATGAAACAAAGTCAACAGTTCTCAGGTGCTGACTCAGAATCACCTGGGGTTTAGGAGTCAGATTCCTGGAGCCCTCTGATCCAGGAGCTCTAAGGTCAGGACCCGGCTTTGTTTTCCTAGGCCATCTATGGTTCTGATGGACAGCCAGGTGATGGATGGTGGTACGGGAAGGCTGGAGGGCCTCCTTGGGTCCCTCCTGCCTCCTGCTCTGATTCACTTGCCCACTGCTATGGGAGGAAGCCACTGTGGTTGACTTTCAATAATGCCAGGCACTGAGCTGCACTCATTTAGACCCTAGACAGGCACTGTTACCTCTATCTTGGAAGGTAAACTGAAGCCCAGAGCTGTTGTGTGGAACAATCCTGGGCTTTTTCTATTTCAGGTCTATTTTCCCCCCACTCTTTGTGTTGTTTCTCTTCTCTTTATGGATAAGACAATTCCCTTTTCCACGTCCTGACATCTTCCCTTCCTCTTCCTTTCCTCTCTCTTGCTGTCATCTCCAGGTTCTAATAATTGAAAGTATTTTCAGAGAATGTCCTTATCAACCCTTTTATGGGAAATCCTCCCTGACATCTGCCCCAAGTCCCTCTTCCAAGGAGAGTCTGTATTCCCTGTTCCTTTTTCACAGATGGGAAGAAGAGAGGGTCATAAACATCACCTTTCTGACTATCACCTGTCTTACCTGACTTGCCCTTGTCTACTGCTCCCTCCCTCTCATCCATTGCCAATGTTTGCCCCTCCTTCTTCAAGTTTCAGAAATATTTGTTTGGTTTATAACAGGGGCAAAGAAAAGCTAGAGTAATCCCTGGGGAGAAATCCTCTCTGACCCCAGCAGGAAGGATTGAGGTTGGATGCTGGGAGAACTTCCAGCAAGCCAAAGAGAACAGTCCTAAAAGGAGGCTGTGGATCCCAGGGAGAAGCCCATCCTCTTCCTTTCTCTAGTTCCTCCACTTCACAGACCCAAGCCCTGTCCTCTGACCTCTTCATGGATGCTGGGGGAGGGACCAGTGCTCATGGGCTTCTCAGAGCCCCACTGATGCTGAAGGATGGGCTGAGGCACCCACCACTCTGGCCTTGCCCATTGTCCTGCCCTGGCACCAGTGTCCTCACTATCTACTCCAACTGTCCCTCCCCTTTTCAGGCCCTCCTGGTCTCTGCCCCTGGCGTCAGCTGGTGGGTGTGATGAGCTCCGGGCTGCAGATTGGGCCTGTCTCCCACTCTCCGAAGGTGGGGTACCAAGGGCTACCTTCCCTGGGCCAGGCTGGGCACAGACTGCTCAGGGGGCTAGAGGCAGAACTGCCTGTCCTGCCTTCATGTGGCCACAAGGGGGCTCCCAGACCAGGTTTTTCTCCTTTCCAAAGGAGCTGCAAAGATTCCCAGCAGCCCCAGCACCCTGAGCTTTTCTGGAAGTGCTGGCCATCCTCCTGCAGCTGCCACTGAAGGGTCTCTGCCAGGCTGGGAGGCTGCTGGAGGGGATTTAGACTTTGACCTTCATAAATCCATTCCAGAAGGAACTCCTCTGTCAGGAAGTCCTTGCAGCTGTCTACCCTCCATTTCTATTGCTATCTCCTCCTCCTCCTGCTCCTCCTTTTTTGCATTACCCCTCCTTCCTTCTCCCAGGCTTGAATTGAAATGCTTATTCTCTTCCACATCCCCTGGCCATTAAGCTCAGACTTTGTTTTACCATCACAGCTGAGCACTGGGTAGGCAGCAGCAGGAAAAATGTAAGCTATACATTAGGAGGGACTTCCTGACAGAAAGGGACATGAACCACTGGGTTTAGTATCTGAGGGAGGCTGAACACAGGGACATTGGCTGCTCATCTGGGGAGGGGCTCTTGTTCTGTGTGTTGGGGAGAGACCTCTGTGATCCACAGCCGCCAGCTATTACTTCCATAGTGGAGTTAGAGGGGAGGAGGGCTGGGCACAGTTACTTGCCACTGTGCATCTCCGAACCTCAGACAACCATGGATGTTGCTGAATCCTTGGGCTTTGGGGATGGGGAGAGATCTATGTGGGGCTTTTCAAAGGAAAATATCTGAGCCACCCTCCCCCCCCCATTATCCTTCCCCAGATGGTCACTGGCAAAGGGAAGGATGAAATGACAGAGCAGTTTTCTGGATCCATTTAAATGTCTCTTCAGAGCCCATTAGTTTGTTAGATTCTTAGTTTGAACATATCAACCTACTAGACAAAGACTAAGCTGATGCAGGGGGCACTTCCTGGAGTGGGAGATGACACCACAACTTGACACTCCCCCACAGAGTGTGGAAGTGACTGACCCCCTTCTGCCCTCTGCACCTCAACTTTGCAAGTGTGATGTAAATGTCATCTACTTCTTTCAGGTCTGTCTTCAATGCTGAGAGGGCTCTGGGCTTGTGGGGAGAGAGGGGTTTTGCCCACTTCATGGAGGCAAATGACAGACCTCTCTGCCTCAGCCTCTATATCTGTAGGGTGGGAATAAAAACTCCTACCTCTCAGGTGAGCTTTGGGAGATGGTGTGTGTGAAAGGGCCTCAGGACACTCAGCACAGCAGGTGCTTCCATCCCTCACACCCCTCCCCAGCCTCGCTTGTTCTTGGAGAAGGGGAGATGTGCCCATTTTCCAGATAGAAAAATGGGGGCAGGAATGACACTAAGGCCCAAGGCTGGGGTCTCTGCTGGACATGCTTGAGGATCAAAACTTTGGGTTCCCTCCTCTTTGTTTCTGTTTCCTCCCTCCCACTTTTCTCATTTTCCTCTGACTCTTCTCCCTTCTGTCCCTCATCCACCTCTTTCCTTCCATCTTCTCCTTCTCCCCTTCAGGCTATTCCTCTGCTCCTCTACCCTTTCTCTATTCATTCACTCAGTCAGTCAGTCAGTCAGCATTAAGTGTGGTGACGTGAAAAGGGTTCTTTAGAAAATCAAGAAATGCACATCCTGCACCCCTGGGCTGTCTCCCGGGACTTGTCCACTGGCCCATCAGCCCAATTTCCTGGTCTTCGTGGACTTCCCCGATAGCTTGATGCCGCTGTTCCACGGGCCTGGACTGGGGAAGGAAGGTGGTAATGACATCTGGTCCAGTTAAACAATGTGTGCTCTGGAGGGAGAGCTGAACAGGACATGAGGGTCCCTGCCCTTGAAAAACTCATGATGAGGGTGGGAGGCTGGGCTGTCAGCAGCAGTGTGATGAGTGCTGTCTTGGAGGTTTAAATGTAGTGCTGGGAGCCCAGGAGGAATATCAGGGAAGAGGCTGGAGGAGGTGGTAGTTGAGCTGGGTTTTGAGGGATGAATTGGAGTATTCCCCATTCATAATGGGGTGCGAAGAAAGGCAGTCCTGTCAGAGGGACCACTAAGGGCAAAGACATGTTGCCAAGAAAGAGCAAGGGGAATTAGGGAACTGCCAGGAGTCCTGTGTGGCTGGAGCCCAGGGAATTCTGGGAGACTAAAATCCCAATCCATAAAAAGTTAAGCAACAATGTTTAATGGTTAGCTCACTGGCCAGACAAGAAGATTCACAACATGGCATTGCTCTTGGCCAAATGAAGGACAAGGAGAGGGTAGGACTGGAGACATTCAGAAGAGTGACCTGGGCTTCCATTCCCTCCCTGCTTGTTGCCTATACTGGTCTGGGAAATTTACTTCACTGATCCTGGGCCTCAGTTGCCTCATCTATAAAATGGGGATAATGTTGCATCATCTACCTGCAGACAGGTGTTGAAGTGCCTTCCAGTGTTGAGAACTGTAGTTCTATGATCACCCTGGGCTGTGTGACCAAGGGAGTCTTCATGGAAGAGGAGGGCTTGGTGCCTGGTTTAAACTATGGGAATGTTGAGCTAAACAGAGAGGGGTGGGAAAGGCTGGCAGAAATGTGGGGACAAAGGTCAGAAGTAGGACAGTGAAAGTCATGTCTGGAGGACAGTGTGTAGTTGGCACACAGAGGTGGGTTGAGAGTCTGGCTCTGAGGCAAGGGAGGAGAAGACCCTGGAAGGGCAGGAATGTGACTTGTGCTGGCAGGGGGGGTGGGAGAAAGACTCATGGACACCAGTGTGTGAACTCAGTGCTCACTCCTACCCACCTTCTGTCTGTCCCCAATCCCCCTAGAGCATGGAATAAGGTGGAGGCAGCCTGGATTTGGAAAGGGCTGACTGAGAATCAGGAACATGCAGATGAGATGCAAACAGCATGCAAATTAGCCACTCCCAGCTAGACCTCAGCTAGAAGTCCCTTGTTTCTGAGGTTGAGCCACAAGAGAGTGGGGCAGAGAGTCCCTTCACCTTTCCCTATTGTGGCTCCTTCTGGCTCACTGGCTAAGCCTGGACTGATGACTTGAGGACAGTCCTGAACTGCTCTTTTCCTTCTGCAGGCTTGGGAGCAGTCCCCTGAGCTGGAGCCGTTGCCCCTCCCTCCATCCCTGGAGGATTGGCCTAGTTCCTGTGGGAGCCTCCCAAAGCCCACAGGAAGTGTCTGTATCTTCCTGAGAGGGAGACTGAAGGGGAGGTCAGAAAGATGGCTGAGACAGCAGGAGCGGCTGGGGTGGGACACAGACAGGGAGATTGACGGGAAAGGAACAGGGCCTGGGGAACGCAAATTCCCAGGAAAATGGGTAGATGCTGACCCAATGATCAAACAGCCTCAGAGACACAGTCCAGCAGACAGACCCTAACTGACAGAGACAGAGAGCCCTTTGCATGTGTCCAGCCTGGGACACGTGCCTCTCTTTTGGCTTCCAATGCCTCTCTGGAAGACAGTCTAGCCTGTCCCTGGCTGATAGTCCCTTTGTCTGTCTAGCTCTTTGTTTTCCTCTCTCTCCCCCAGTTCTCCCCCCCCACCCCAACTGCTGTCTGTTGGCCCAAACCTTTCTATCTGCTGCAGCCCTCCGCTTTAGCCACCTCTCTATGGAGAGAAAATTGCCCACTGAGATCGTGGGACCCCTGGGTCTTTGTCTCCTGGTCTTGGGCGAGTTCCTGCCTTTTTTCCTCCTGAATTTGTCTCAATTTCCTCTTTTCTAGGTGGCTCATCCTCTGCCTCCTATCATGTTATAAGAATCAGAAGTGTGAGCAGGTGAATATAAATATGATTGCTCAGGCATAGGAACAAAGGGTTCAATTTATGTGAGAGGCAGTGCTGCATTTCAGTCTTCTAAGGCCAAAGCAAGAAGAAGAAAATGACTGCAGCATGAGGCACACTGGTTAGACATTCAGAGGGACTTCCCAAAAGGGCAGTGTGGGTAATGTTACAATAGGTCAGCTAAAAGAGATTAAACAACAACATTCATAGTCTCCCATGGAGGAGCTCCATGGTGGGGAGTGGGGGGAGATGGGAAATATGACTATCCCTAGTCTGTGTAGTCTAAGAAAAGGTCTTTTGATGTTGTGAGGTAGCAGGGATGTGCATGAGAAGGCTAGGGTACCAACTCCTGCCATCACCTACCCTAGAGTCCCACCTGCACAGCCTCCCAGGTAGCTGGGGAGAGAGCCCAAGGGGAAAGGGGTATAGAAGAAGTGCTATCTCCCCACCTCCACCCTGTTTCCTCACCATCTTCCCAAGCTCAGGACCACCCCGCGCCCCTCCTCCGACAATCCATGAGAGATGGCTGCTGGGGACGGAGTGATGTATGTAATGCAGATAAAATGTCAGCAATTCTAAATGGGTCCGGAGATGCAGCCGTGGGGGGTGGGGAGGGAGAGAGGGCGGAGCAGGGGGGAAAGAGGAAGGGAAAATGAGATGTGGGTCCTCACTGGACCACAGCAGGGGTAGGCACCCCCTCCCCCCAGCAAAGGCCAGAGGAGGGGTGGGCCCTGGCGCAGGAGCCCAAATGAGATTTTGAAGAGGGAGCTGGAGGGTGGGGGGTGGAGGAGAGGAGGAGGCAGGCGGGGGCAGCGGGGCCGGAGCTGCTGATGTATAGCGGTTTCATAACTTCCTCAGTATTAAAGGCAGGTTCATGGGGAGGGCAGCGCCATTAATCACCAGGCTGAATGGGGCTGGGATTTGCTGAGAGGCGCGCTTGCTGTCTGCTGCGCCTACCCGGCTCATGGCGGGAGGGGGCAGGAAAGGATGCCCCTCTTGAACTAGGGGTAAGACCCCAGGAATCTATTCTGGGTGTTGAGCAAGTGGATCTTTGCAGTAAGGAAGGGAGGGGGATGCTGTGGACCCTGGCAGGAAGAAGGAAAAGGATGAGGAAGGTTGTGACAGGGGCTAGGGGATGTGGGGTAAGGGCTGGGGGAATGATGGGGGTAGCGGCTGAGGGGACCATTGGGGAGAAAAACTGGGGAGGGAGGATTGTGCATTTGAACGTGAAATTGATCACATGCAAATATAATGCAAATGACATGCAAACGAGCACAGGATTTCTCTGGGTCCATAGCTCAGGCATTCTCTTTCTTGGGCTGAGAATTGGGGCCAATCTGCATCCAGTTCCGAGCCCACTGCCTTGTTTCTTTATTATTAATACTATCGGAGGGAGAACTCAAAGTTTCAGTTTTTAAGGTGCTGTTGGAGCCAAGGTGGGCCTGGTCCTCTGGGCTCCCTGGGAAAGGATGAGGCCACCCCTGGGAGTGGTAGGTGGCATCAGGAAAATTAACATGCCTGAGTGAGGGAGCTGCGTGGTAGGACTTCTCGGCTCTGTGCCTGAATTTATGGGGGTCAGGGAGGCAGAAGCTCAGCAGTGAGACAGAGGTTCAGCAGTGAGGCAGAAAGATGGAGACAGTCAAATCCTCACAGCTTCAGACACAGACCCTGAGCAGATAAGATGAGGATGCGTCCCATGTTCTCCAAGGTCAGCATTGCCATCCTCTCTTCCAGTTGAAGAATGAAATGACCAGCTCTAGGCTCAGAGAGGTAATGATCTTCCTAAGTTCACACTGCTGGTAAGTGCCAGACCCCCAACTCCAAGTTTCCTTGAAAATTCAGTGCTCCTTTCAATCCACCATAAGAGCATATCTGAATGAGATAGACAAAAATAGGGAGTGGATATTCATGTGGTCAACAGGCACTTATTGAGCACCTACTAGATACAAGGCAGTGGACCTGTGCTCAGGAGACTGAGTATTGAGCTCTTAAAACACATGGTCTAGTAGGTGCCATAGGCATTTTGGCAATTAGTGAAACACTCTGCAGTTGGGGACGAGGGTCACCAAGGAGGCACAAGCAAAGGGAAGACCAGGGAATGTTTCTGAGAGTAGGTGGCGTTTGAGGTGGGCTGGGGAGTGGGTAGAATGTATTCAGTGGCAGAGATGAGAAGGCAAGAATGTACCAGGGGAGAGGATGAGATGGGCCATTGTGCAAAGGCAGGAGAGGAAGAGGAAGTGGAGCTTTCCACGTTGGAGCCCAGAGTGTGTGGAGAGGTGTGAGGGAGGTCAAGCTGCGATGGTAAGGGTCAGGATGTGAGAGGGTTGAGAGGCCAAGGCAGGGACAGGGATGTAACCTGGAGGCCAGCCAGAAGTAGAGAATAGGGTAAATCATTCATTTGATCTTTGATTAAGTAAACAGACATTTATTTACTGTGCACTAACCACAGGTCAGGGTTGCCCTAGTAGATTGGGAAGCAAAGATCAGGTGTGTCCCTCCTTCAGGGAGTTTGGTCCTCAGCAGTGGCCTCATCAGTAAATGGGGTACAAGAATGGGCCCCTCACAGTGTTAGCATGAGGGTTAACTGGGAGAGTCCACACCAAGTACTTAGGGTGCTGTTTGATGTAGAAGGAGAACTCAGTAAAGGTTAGCTATTGTTATCATCCTTCTCATTCTTTTGAAAGGTGTGGAAGGGAGGACAGAGGCAGGGAGGAGGGTCAGCAGTCGGCTGCAAAATTTGGGGAGGGATAGAAACGGAGCGGTGTGGATGGGAACGAGACAGGTTCAAGGGGGCTGCAGGGACAAGAGAAGGCAAGTGACAGCGCTTGAGCCAGGGGCAGAGAAAGTGTGGTCTGGGACCACTGAGGGGTGGGGAGAGCAGGGCTGGAAAGACTCATCCTTGGCCAAGTTCCTGTTCTGATGCCGGTTTGCTGGGAGAGCACAGGGGAGGGCAGGGCCTGGGTGGTGGGTTGGCTGGAAGCTGGGGTTCTTGGGTCTTGGCTACTTGGCCTCTCTCCCAGACTCATCTTGACTCCTCTTCTTAGTTGCTTGATTCAGCTCAATCTGTGGGAGATACTCCTCTCACTCTGCCATACATGTAACTTCCATCTTCCTGCTGCAGGATTGGGGACCAGTATGGTCCCCTTGGCTCTCTGTCTGTCTGTTGTCTGTGTGGTCCCTTCAGAATAATTGCTCTGGACAACTCTAACACCACTCAGACAGATTGGCCAGCCTCCTGGCCCGACATCTCCCACCACTGCATCAAGCCAAATTACTCAGCCCCCCCAGCCCCGGGCTCTGGTGAAATCCGATTAGCAAGGAGAGAGCTGCGCTGAGCTGACAGCTCCTCCGATAATTGCTTCCCAAGTAAGCGATGCAAATCAACCCATCCAGCCCATCCCTGCTCCTCTCCTGGGGACCCAGGCATCCAGGCTCCAGGAGAGGGAAAACAACTAAGTTGAGGAGATTTGGAAGCTCTCACCTGCCTCCAGTTAAGTGACCATCAATCCATAAAGCTGGTCTGTGCTGCCTTGGGGTTAGAGATGGGGGTATTGGGGTGGTTAGGCTGGACTAGGGACCCCATTGGATCTGCATTTCTGTGTTAACTGAGAGAGTGTCATTCTCCCTCTCACTGTCTCCTCTTGGACAAGAATCCTATGTACCCATTTCCCAGCAAGGTAGATGAAGGCAGAGATACAGAAGACACAGAGACAGGGAGATGGCTGAACCTATTAATGAACAAATGGTTGTATTCACAGCCTGGCTCTCCTGGTTTTTCTAGTTCTAAGAGGGAATGGGACCTGTAGAACCTGCAGATAGCGTTCTACATTTCACCAGGCTGGGGGAAAGACTTTGAGGGTAAATTCTCCATAGAGGTAGGATAGGGCTGTGATACAATATATCTTGGGAAGCTTGGGGAACCTGATCAAAGCTTGAGAATTTGTATCTGTGCAGTAGCCCTTGCTCACCCCCACACATCAGGAACCTCTCTCCACTTCCCTAACCTTAGGTCCTTTTATAGGTCTGTTAATGCCTCTTCCTGAACACCTTCCCTTCCTATATCTTTATCTCAAGTTATTTCTTTCTTTGACTCTGTCATCCCATCTCCTGCTGATCTAGGACACCTTAAAAGTACTTTTCTTGTAGTTCTGAACTTCCAGCCCCCAACCCTAGCCCATATGGGTCACTGTCTTTGTGGGAATAGCTAGGGATGAGTTGCCCAGTCTTGTCCTCTGTGCCTGTGTATCTGACATCTATGCCTCTATGGTCTGCATCTTGAATCCTCAAACTAGCATGTACCTGACAGCCTGGCACATGGTCATAACAACAACCATTAGCCCTGAGGAGCATTGACTCTGTGTTAGACACAATTCTAAGCACATTATGTAATTAAGTCACTTAATTATCACAATAGAAGACATGGATTACAATAATTATCCCATTTAACAACTGGGTTCACTGAGGCACAGAGAAGTTAAGTAATCTGCCCTCGGTCACCACAAGTAAATTGGCAAAGCCGGGGTTCAAATCCAGGCAGTCTGAGTCCAGAGCCCATAGTCTAAAGGACTCTGCTAGGTCTCCTCTCCTCTCCAATGCTCTTTCAGTGTTCATTGGGCTGACTGAGGGAGGGTAAGTGCCCAGGGTAGTGGAACTGGGGGAGATGGCTACACTGAAATTCAAACAGGAAAACCTTTGGGGTTCCCCAGGCCAGAAGTAGCGGGAGCTGACAAGGGTGACACATGATATTTGGGGATGGGGAAAACATGGCTCTCACTTCTTCTACGCCAAATATCTATTTCTGCATTGGAGCCAAGCAGCTAGACGATTAACTCCTTCCTCCTCTGACAGCAAGGAGGCAGGTGAGGGGCTGAAAGAGCAGCGAGCCTGAGTTGGGAATCAGAGCTATGACCTCTAGAGGCCGATAGATGGCGCTCATGGCCCAACACAGCCGGGGCAACCCAAGGAAACCAAAGGAAAACAAGCCAGTAAGTTAACCCCTTACTACCTGGGCTCTGGCCCCAGGAGCAGGCTGGTGGTAGGTGGCAGAGTGCCCTGTCCCAGGACTGGCTGGCTCCTAGGGAGTGACCCGACTCTCTAGGCTCTGTCCCCATCACAGCCTAAGTCTGCTTCTGCTCATGCATCACAAGGCTCTATCCATAAATCAGTCAGGTAGCCCCTTGGGGACTTCCCAGTGGGCCAGGAGTCTAAGACATGGACAATGCAGGTTGGGAGGGCCCCACCTCGGCTCAAGTTCATCTCTCAAGCTCTGTCTCTTGAACGTTTATGGGTATCTGCTTCTAAGCAGTCCACACAATGGAGGTGTGGAACTCTTCATTTCTATCTTCCCTTAGAGGGACTCACTTGGTGGGGAGGAGTAGCATAGACTAGGGGCAGAGAAGGGCCCCAGACCCCTCTGGGATCAGCCATAGGGGCTCACTGTGGGTTTCCCAAGACTCAATTTCTTTCTGTGTCTGAACTGCTTATCTCTGAGCTTGCTGGGGTGAATGGGCTTACGGGGACAGAAACAATTCTCCAGCTTTTCCAGGAATTTAAAATTAGGGGTGGGAGTTTAGGGCATCTCCTCTTGTATGTCCCTAATTTCACTCATTCCTGTCCTGTCAGAAGCTGCTTTGAAGTGTGGAGGGACTGCCATGATGAAAAACTGAATGTGCTCAGCAAGCAAGTTGCAGAGGGGTGGGGTGGGCAGGAGGGTTGTCTAAGGGGTGGCGAGGCTCCTAGAATTCTTAAACAGTGTTCCCACTTCCACACTAATTTTTGTTCAGAGACACAGGAGTATATGGATATACAGAGACAGAGGAACCTGAGGGGGAAGTCATTTTTAGAAACTCAGGATATTCTTATTTCAGTCATTCTAGAGAAAGAAGCAAAGACAGGGAAACAGATGTACACGGAGAGACAGAGACACACAGATTACAAGATACTAGAGATAGAGATACATTTATATGGAGAGAGAAAGGCAAAGGGATAGAGGGGGACAGCATCTGGCACAAACAAAAGCTCAGGAAGTAATGGACTTAGTGAGGTAGATGATTAATTCAGTTTCCAAAGTCTTGCAAGGGTGAGAGTGGTTTCTCACTTTGGTATCAGAGGATCACTGCTCACAGTTCCCTGAAGCTTTTGCTGCACCCATTAAGTTTTTTTGTCTATTGGTTGGAGGGCAGGGGAAGCTTGGGAAGAGGGCGGCATCCTTGTTCTCTCACTTATTTCTAGTCTGGGGTTTATTGGTCTCCTTCCTTACTACCTACAGGGAGACACTTGCTTCTCCCTAATCTCAGTCACGGCTGTACTGAAGTGTGCAGGGGGTGGGAGTGGGAGGAATTGAGAAGATGACTGACTTCAGCTGAGGGGTTTTCCAGTCTAATGAAAATCTTATAGTCAGAAGACAGAAACAGACTCAGAGAGAGGACAAGAACAAAACTAGGAGTGGGATAGCTTTGCACATTAGTATTGGGTTGGGGGGGAGTGGGAGGGAATGTACTGTTAGGTGTATCCATGGGGTTGGGATGGGTTAGAGAAGGTGTTCTGGACATAGTATATAAAAGGGAGACTTGGGAATGATGGGAGATTATAGGACTGGGCAAATAGCAGGACAGAGGAGGGGGGGCAGTTAGGTGGCAAAGCCATGGAGACAGGGACTGTAAGAGACATTAGTAAGCGTTGTTAGTAGATGACAGAACTGCCTCTGTGGATGTTCTGTATACAGTCCTTGGAGGGCGGCAAAGGAGAGGTCTTTTATACCTGGGGCAGCAGGAGGGCTAGAAATGGTCTTTAGCCATTGTTAATACCCGCAGGTGAGTTGAGAGGTTGGGGATGGTTGAAGGTCCTTGATTCGTAATCTCTTTGGGAAAAATGTTGTGGATGAGTTTAGGAAGGGTGATACCCTCACTTCTCAAGTCTTTTTGCTTTAGCCCTGAAGGAGAGAATAAACTACAACTCCCAGAATCGCTTAGCCCTTATTTAACACGCTTTCCGGGGATTTGAGTATTTCCGGCGGAAGTGGCGGGGCTAGGCCAATCTCCTTCCCTAAACAAAGTAGACTAGGATTCCCGCTGTCCTCCGCCCCCAGGGGCGGGGTGAGGAGTCGGAAACCGGGTAGGGAGCTGGACCAGGTGAGGAAGTAGGGGCCTGGGAACCTGGGGCGCTAGGGGCAGGCTCAGGGTTCACCGGGCCCTGGGGCGGCGGCAGGCGGGGGTCATAATGTCTATGTTTTAGGGGCTCCTCGTTCTGTTTGTAGCTCGCCCTGGCGCAGGGAGCACAGAGTCCGTGGAACTGCCCCGGAGCCTTGAGGGAACTAGGCTTTCTCTTTCGGCGCATCCCGTGGGCGGACGCGGTTGTTTTTTTTTTTTTCTCCTTCCTTTCTTGTTTTTTTTTTTTTGTAAAGAGAATTAAGCCTTAATTTCCTTGTTTCACAAATAAAGTTGGCTGAGCTGGTTGCTAGCAGAGGTTTCCTATGGAGCTTTAGTCGTCTGCCTCCTCGGAACCAGGAGGAAGGGTTAAGTCCATTTATTACTATTATTATTATTGTTATTATTTCATAATTAATTATTTGCTGATTTTCCCTGTGGGTTCCTGGAGAGCCCCATAAGGCACAGGGCACTGTCCCTTAACTTTCTGGATTTAGTGTCATAAAGCCTGGGTGGCCTGACTTATGACTGGATCACCCTCAGCTTCCTCTGCGCATTGTAATTTATAAAGTATTTATGTTTCTGAAGTCTCTGGCTCTTGATGACTTCAGATAGGACTTCTAAGTTCCTCTTTTGGGCTCTTACAGTATTTTGTTTGGGACATTAAAGCTCGAATTACAGTGCGTTACAGTTGCTCATCTGTTGTCTCGGTAGTTTATGAGCCTGGCCTATATTTTTTTCATTTTGGATTTCTCCACCAGGAGACTGTTACAGTACCTATCATGTAAGAGATTCATACATATTGAAAAAAATAAATGAGTTAACTACTGGTGGCAGGTGGAATCTCTCATTTTCATATCATAAATAGGAGAGTTAAATGATTTTTTAAAAAGATTTTATTTTTAGAGAGAGGGGAAGGGAGGAAGAGAGGAAGAGAAACATTAATGTGTGGTTGCCTCTCGCGCGCCCCCTACTGGGGACCTGGCCGGCAACCCAAGCCTGTGCCTGGACTGGGAATCTAACCAGTGACTCTTTGATTCACAGGCGGACACTCGATCCTCTGAGCCACAACAGCCAGGGCAGCAGAGTTAAATGACTCTTTAAGAGAACCTCCTTAGAGTTGAAACTAAGAATTTGAGTAAAATGACACCCAGCCTGTGGCTTTTGTTATCAGATCAGGCTTTGAAACCCTGAAACACTGAAAATAAGGCCTTGTCACTTTGTGTACCCCCAGCCTTGCTGTCTCCAGCATAGGTCTCTAAAAGTCAAAGGTAGGTCCAACTTAAGGTTTGGGAGAGATTCCGCATCTGGAGCAGCCAATCTACTAATGTTGATGCTACATGGGGAGATGCAAAGCAAGGGCCCCTGAGACATTTGAGTTCTCCACAGCTTCCTTCTCAGAATGTGTTTGAGCCCAGTTGGCCCTGGGTAGCCACCTGGATAGATTAATTAAAGACTTCTGAGATCATTCTGGGGAAGGACTTACTAAGTTTGGCCCCTGATTTTTTTTCTCTTTCTCTTTTCCTTCAGGCTAGGGTCAGAGAACAGGTTGATGAATCAAGCCGTTGTGTCAACCCTGAGTTCTATCTGGGTTATTTTTAACCTGGGCAAGGGGTTGAGAGGGAGAAGGAATCATGGTCTTCCCTATGGGAGGTCCAGATGTGATGGAAACACGCCCAGAGCCTGGCAAGCCCTGGGAAGCAAGCAGACTACGAGTGGGCAGCTGAGCCTTCACTGAATCAGGATGTGTAGGAATGGAGAACAGTGCATCAGGAAAGCCTCCTTGGTAGAAGGTAGTTTTGAACAGGGATGGACAGAGCTGAGCAAGTGTTTGTTGACTGCCTAATAAGAGCTAGGACCTTGGTTGTAGGGAGGGAAATTGAATAGTGACTGGCCTCTGATCTCAAGGTATAAATTTGTGAAGAAGCCACACAATGGTTCTCAGCATTCACTGACCATCAGAAACACCTGGGGAAGCTTGTTCAAAGTAGAGATTCCCAGGCCCCATGCCAGACCGACTCATGTCAGGTGAGGCTGGGAAGCTATGGCAAATTCTGCAGTATGTTAAGGAGGGAGGGCTTTACCAAAGGGGTGGTTTGCACTGCATCTTAAAAGATGAGTATAATTTGGGTGTGTGGAGAGTGGGGGAGTCTCAGTCCTGGCTGACTCGAGTGTTGGTAGAAATGGCACGTGCACAGTTTTGACAGTTGGGGTAGGAAAGGCATTTTGAAAGTGTGAGTGGTATGGTCAGGCTGGAATACTGGGTTTTCAGGGGAGTGGTGAGATTGGGAAGATGGGCAGGAATGGCCTTTACAGGTTATAGAGCTTGCCTGAGTACTCCCTCTGCCTCTGTCTCCCTTCTTCCCTCTTTTTCACTTCTTCCCTTCCCCTCTTTCCTTCCTCCCCCCCTCCCCCATAATATCTCATTCTATCTCTTACATCAACATTTTTAATTACAGTTGACATACAATAATATTCTTTTCAGGTGTACAACCCAGTAACTCGACATTTATATAACTTACAAAGTGATCATTCTGATAAATCTAGTACCATCTGACACCTTACATAGTTACTAAAATGTTATTGACCGAATTTCCTTGCTGCACTTTACATCCCCATGACTGCCAATTTGTACTTAATCCCTTCATCTTTTTCACCCATCTCCCCAACTTTCCTCCCATCTGGCAACTGTCAAAATGTTCTATCTATGAGTCTGTTTCTCTTCTGCTTATTCATTTATTTATTTTAAAAAAGATTTTATTCATTTACTTCTTAAAGAGAGTGGAAGGAAGGGAGAAAGAGGGAGAGAAAGATCAATGTGCGAGAGATACATCAACTGGTTGCCTCTTAAATGCTCCCAACTGGGGAACCTGGCCTGCAACCCAGGCATGTGCCCTGACTGGGAATTGAACCTGTGACCTTTTTGTTTCACAGGCGGGCACTCAATCCACTGAGACACACCAGCGAGGGCTATTTTGTTTTTTAGACTGTACATTTAAGTGAAATCACTCTTATGTCAATATTATTAAGTGGACATTATTTTAGTATTTGGATGAGGAAACCAGAGACTCAGGCCATGGTTACGTAGCTTGTAAGAGTCTATTCTGAGTCTGGTAGTCATCCCACTCACCACTAAGAATTCTTGAATGTGGGCAGGAAGCTGGACTGGGCTGGGGAGGTTGTAGAATTAGCAGGGTGGCTGATCAAACCATCTAAGGCAAGATGGTGTGGATGATTAACAGCGCAGCCTTGAGTCAGATAGTTTGGGTTCAAATGCCAGCTTCATGACTTGCTAACTGTGTGACCCTGGGCAAGTTGCTTTATCTTGCTAAGCCTCAGTTTTCTCACCTGTAACATGGGAGCAGTAATACCTAACCTCATGGGGTTGTTATGAGTATCAGTGTGGTGTATCTGGCACAGAGCACTTGCTTACCACCTGGAAGCTATTGTAATGAGCTCTCTGTAATTAGTCTCTGAGCTATGGCTTTGCACCTGCATCTCATTCTTCAGCACATTGGTTTCCAGGACATAGCTCATCCTGACTGGGCTTGTTTTATTAACAGTGACATTAAAAGTGCTGAAATTTTGCCACCAGTAAATATTTATTGGAAATTTAATATGCTTGGCATAGTCTAGGAACTAATGACTCAAGACCTCTGCTTGGTGGAAAGGAGGTTTTGAATGAGAGATGGTTGGTTATGGGTTATTCTCACCAGGTGATGAATGAAGAGGAAGGATACTTGAAACAGGGGGAGAAGGGGTCCTTTCATTACCAAGAACTGAAATGAGCTCAGTCCTGCCTGGAGGTTGGGGATGACTGATACAATCTCTTTTGAGCCCAGGAAATGTTGGTAGGTGCCCTGGACAGCCTGGATCCCTCCCACTGTAGGGCTGAGGGGGCCTCTGTCCATTTCTTTTCCAGGTGATGGTGACATGGCTGTGCCCCAGGCTTTCCCACTGGGGCCTTTCCATGAGCCTGCAGGTGCCCTGATGGAGCCCCAGCCCTGCGTTCGAAGCTTGGCTGAGGGCTTCCTGGAGGAGGAGCTTCGGCTCAATGCTGAGCTGAGCCAGTTGCAGTTTTCTGAGCCTGTGGGGATTATCTACAATCCTGTGGAATATGCATGGGAGCCACATCGCAGCTACGTGACCCAGTACTGCCAGGGCCCCAAGGAAGTGCTGTTCCTGGGCATGAATCCTGGACCCTTTGGCATGGCCCAGACTGGGGTAAAGGGCGTGGCTGCCCCTGCTGGGTGGAGTGGGAGGCTCTAGGGTGGATGCTTGGCTGCGTGCTGCGTGCTGGGTGTGCTGTGGAGGAGGAGATGTGTGCAGCTGTGGACACGTGTGAGTGTGTGGGGCTCCCATCCCCTCCCAATACACACACTGGCTCCTGTGGGTCTCAGACACTCTCCTGGCCTCACTGCCCATAGTTAATCAAGGACATTAATGGTAGTTCCATTTCCCCTGTGCGCTGTCCGCTAATTGCTTCTGAGAGCCCTTCCTTCCGTCAGCCCCATCCTTACCTTACCTTGCCGGATCTCCCCTCTCCCTAGAATGTGGTTGGGATCAGGAGAGGGACCAGGGCTACTGAATCCTCAGGAGAACTGTTGACAGGGGTGGGTATGGAATTAATGCAGGGTACTCAGGCAACCTGGGTTCTGTTTCTTAGCTGAGGAGAGGTTCAGAACAGAGCCAGGCTCCAGCGCCTGCCTGCTTATCTTTCAGACCCTAGGATGAGTGACTGCCCCTCAGTGGGGGTGCTTGGCGGGTGGGGGAGGAGAAGAGGCTTCAGGGCAGGAGTCTCAATCGTTTTTATTGACCCCAACTTGGGGATGAAAGGTGATCAATGATGACCGATGGAAATGACAGCCTGAGGCTTGGGGCTGACAGGACACCCAGAGAGCAGTGGTCAGCCCTGTCCTTATGCCTTCTCTAACCCTGGCAGCCTTTCTGTCTCAGACCACCAGTCTGTCCTCAGTACTACCCGTCACGCCCTGTGAAGGGCCAGATATCCTCATATACTCCTGCACGTGGTCCCAGAGGCTAGTGGGGATAGAGGTGAACAAATAGATTCTTCTGGACCACAGTCCACAATGAAAAACTGGAGCAAGAAGGACAGGATCAAACTACCAGAACAGGAATCCTCGTCTCAGGCCTTTGCGTGAAGGCAGCAGGGTGTGTGTGTGGGATGTTCAGGCTGGATCCTTGTGGAGGGTGAAAAGGGATCAATTGGTCCAGAGAACAAGTGTCAGGTCTTCAGTTTGAAGCCCTCATGTCTCTCTCCTTCCCCACAGGTACCCTTTGGGGAAGTGAGTATAGTCCGGGATTGGTTGGGCATCAGGGGCCCTGTGCTGACCCCTCCCCAAGAGCACCCTAAGCGACCAGTGCTGGGACTGGAGTGCCCACAGTCAGAGGTGAGCGGTGCCCGGTTCTGGGGCTTTTTCAGGAACCTCTGTGGACAGCCTGAGGTCTTCTTCCGTCACTGTTTTGTCCACAATCTGTGTCCTCTGCTCTTCCTGGCTCCCAGTGGGCGAAACCTCACCCCTGCTGAGTTGCCTGCCAAGCAGCGAGAACAGCTTCTTGGGCTCTGTGATGCTGCTCTCTGCCGGGAGGTGCAGCTGCTGGGGGTACGACTGGTAGTGGGAGTGGGGCGGGTGGCGGAGCAGCGGGCGCGGCGGGCTCTGACTGGCCTGATGCCTGAGGTCCAGGTGGAGGGGCTACTTCACCCCTCACCTCGGAGCCCACAGGCTAACAGGGGCTGGGAGGCAGTGGCCAAGGAGAGACTGAATGAGCTGGGGCTGCTGCCGCTGCTAACAAAATGAGTGCCCCTGGGGCCCAGCATAGGACGCATTCAAGGCCCCCGAGTCCTTCTTGGGCAAGCAGATGACTACACACCTCCTGAAGTGGAGCAAGAAGGTCCGCCTTGTTGCCTGGCTGCTGGGACCTGCCGTGGCAGTTTTGACACTACTCCTGTTTGCCCTCCTAATACCTGTTTTCTTCCCCTTCCTTTGAGCACTGCCTTTTTGGTCCTGTGGTACCTACCTCCACCGAGAGGCAGCACCTGCAAACTGTTTACTTTACTGTTTCCTTGGAAGCATCTATTCAGCTGTGAGTGACTTCCAAGGCCATATTTGCTGTTTTAGAGGAAAGATCCTGCCAGGATCCCCACGATTCTCATAGAACAGTGTTCTTCAGCTGACCCCTTTCCTCACTGGGACCAGGACAGAGCATGGACATGGGCATTAAGAATGAACTTTTTGTGGAAGACTGAGGCTGGATCAGAGAGAGAAAGAATTCAATGGGCAGAGTCGGAAGGGCTCGAAGATCTTTTGAGGCTTGTGAACTTTATGACTTTGGGCAAGTTGACTAACATCTCCAAGCCTCAGGATTCTCATCCATAAAGTGGGGATCCCTACGTACCTCATGGGGTTGGTGTGAGGATTAACCGAGGCAACACTTAAAAGTGCCTTGTGTAGTGCCTGACATGTGGGTGCTCATCACACTTCTTTTTTCTTGCCTCCTCTGGGCTGGGGAGTCACTGCACTACAAGGGCAGCCCTTCCACTTGAAGGCCTTGCTGAGCAGATAGGTGGGGGAGGCGATGTCTTGGCTTCTATGTGTGGCCTGGGTGAGGGTCAGACTTGCCCTGCCAGGGCTCGACCAATGACTTTATGAAAAACCCAATCTGATTTTTCAGTCTAAGCATTAAAAGCTCCTAAATCCTTTTGTGTTGGTGCTTTTTTTACCCTCCTCTTGCTTGTTAGGGGTGGATGGTGGTAGTTTAGATTTTTCCTTCTTACCTCTTATCTGCTTGCAAAGGATTCTCTTGGGCCACTGGGAGATGATGTAAACAGATCTCCAATCGCTTTGTCAAAGAAGCAAGGTGTCTGTTAGGGGCTTGCGCAGTGGCTTGTCTGCTACTCAGGGCACTGTAACAGACAAGTGCCCCAATGGGTGGATGGGAGCCTGGTATCTCTAGCTAACTCATTTCTTATAAGTCTGTTGCATGGCTGATTGGTGTGCCCATTTGGTAAGGGCTGGGAAAGTGAATCAAGTTGGGAGCGGAGCAGGTCTTGAGACTACATTAATGAGGAACACATGGACTCTCTGGGGACAGGTTATCCCCAGCTTTCAGAATTAGGATTTTTAATATAAATGTCTGAATCTCCCCATTTCTCCCCATCCCACATTGTATAATAAATAATTTGGTCTTTGTCCTTGATTTTTTGGAGGGAGCCTCTAAATCCTTGGAATTTTCCAAGGGATAGGAATTTCTTTGTTGTTCATGGTGGATCACTCAGGCCACACCTGAGTTTTGATGAAGTTTGACTCTGGGTGAGGGTGACCATGCCGGAAAGGCCAGCCTTGTGATTGGAGGGTTGGGGCTTTGAGCCGGATGATGTCAGCCTCCAGGGAGGGGAGGGGGGCTGGAGATTGAGTTCAACCATGTGGTCAATGATTTCAATGAGTTATGCCTGCATAATGAAACCCTAATAAAAACTCTGGACCCTGGCTCTGGTGAACTGCCTGGTTGGTGAACACATGGATGTTTCGAAAGGGGAAGTGTCATGATTCTGTGGGGAAGGGGCATGGAAGCTGTGTTTGGGACCCTCCCAGATCTTGCCTTATATGACTGTTCGTTTGGCTGGTCTTGACTGGTATTCTTTATAATAAAATTGTAATTGTAAGTAGAGTGCTTTACTGAGCAAATTATTGAACCTGAGGGGCTCATGGAGACCCCTGCATTTTTATATAGGTGGCCTAGGGACTCCCGAACTTGGAGCTGGCATCTGAAAAGAGGGCAGTCTCATTGGAGACTTTGCTCTTAAACCTGTGGAGTAGGGCTAACTCCGGGTGATTAGCATCAGAATTGTACTACGGTTTTGCACCCCCATATGCCTTCGATGTCTTTTCTCTCTCTGCTGTCAGTACTATCGTGATAAGCAGTCATTGCCCCATGTTGCAGAGGACTGGATTAAGCACTGTGGAGTAACTTCACAGAGATAGAGGCCATTGTTCCCTTACTCATTTAGCTGAGGTAGTCAGGGAAAGAAAGCTCTCTGGAGGAGGTGGCATTTCAGGTGGCCTTAGAGGGAAAGTTTTGGCGAGTTTAGAGAAGAGCATTGTTATGTTCAAGGGGTGGCAAGTACATTGACTTGGCCCATTTGGGAGGAAGAGCTGGAGAGGGAATGGGGGGCAGCTTATGAAGGGTCTGAATGCTAGACTAACCTTAGAGAATTTGAAGTCCAGTTGGGGAAGTGATGCACAGAAAACACAACACCCGACAAGAAGTGGAAGCCCACAGATCGTGATGAAGGGACATGCCATATAGCAGACAGTGTAGGTGAAGGGGTCAGAAATAGGGAGGGAGTTAACATGTAGGGAAGATGTCATAGGGGGTAGTAGAGTCTGGGGGAAAGCTTAGAATTGGGGTGAGCATCATGAGGTGGTGGGGGTGGGGTGGTGCAGTGCACAGAGGCACTTGAACAGCAGTGACCAGGATGATGACTTGAAGATAGGTGTCACGGAATCACTATTCTTGGGGTGCATCTTGTCAGGGGGAGGCTAGTTAGGATCCCGGCATTGCCTTTTTCCAAGGGGACTGTGCTAGTCTGCTACCATAACAAAAATACCACAGATGGGGTGGCTTAAGCAACAGAAATTTATTTTCTCACAGTTCTGGAGTCTGGAAGTCCAAAATGCAGATGTCCTCAGGTTTGGTTTCTCCTAGGCTGCTCTCCTTGGCTTGCAGTACTGCCTTCTTCCTGTGTCCTTCCATGGCCTGTTCTCTGTGTGCGCCCCTCCCTGGTAGCTCTCTTATAAGAACTCTGGTGATGTTGGATTAGGACCCCCCCTCATGACCTCACTTAACTTTAATTATCTTTAAAGGCCCCATCTCCGAGTACAGTCACATTGGGGGTTAGGGCTTCAACATATGATTTGGGGGATACAGTTCAGTCCATAATAGGCACCTAAGCATGTCACTGTTTTTTTTCTGTCCCTTACCAATATCATCCTCTAACAAAAGGAAGTACTCAGGAGTGCCTTTTCTCCAGTCTAGAGGTTAGAGTCTGGTGAGGTGGCTTAGCTAGCAGGTAGGATTTAATCCACCAGACTGGTCCATACCCCCAATTCATTCTAGAGCTTCTTCAGGACAAATAACAATGTTAACAGTGTCCTTATTTAGGGGAAGGGAGAGAGAGAAACATCAATGTGTGGTTGCCTCTCACATGGCCCCCACTGGTCCCCAGCCTGCAACCCAGGCATGTGTCCTTAGTTGGGCAACCCTTTGGTTTGCAGCCCATGCTCAATCCACTGAGCTACACCAGCCAGGGCCAAATAGCAGTGTCCTTAAGAAGGGGAAACTCATTGTTTTCTTCTGAGCCAAAGGGCATGGAGACTTAAGCTGCTACAAAAGTATTTTAAAACCAAATTGAAGTGATTTGGGATCACCTAGAGTTTTACAGTCCAATAGAGTAGGCACTAGCCACGTGTGGCTGTTTAAATTTAAATTAATTAAGAAAAGTAAAAAGTTCCATTCCTCAGTCACTAGCCATATTTCAAGTGCTCACTAGCCACACGTGGCTAGTGGGTAGTGAGTAGATGGCACAGACTGGGAACATTCCATCATTGCAGAAAGTTCTCTTGGACAGCACCCATCTGGAGGTCAGTGGTTTACAGCCCTGCCTGCCAATCAGTTCACCTATAGAGGTTTAAAAAAAGGCAAGTGTCCCGGCTCCACTTAAGAGATTTTGGGTTGGGAGATCTGAAGTGCAACCTGGTATCTCTCTTTCTCTTTGTACTATGGCTTTGTAGCCAAGATTAAGACAGGATTGCACTAGTGCCTTGAAGGCAAGAAGTGGGTCTCTTCCTTTCCCCAGGATGTAACCCCACACCTGGTACAAAGTATGTGTTCAGGACAAATGTGCAAGTAGTGTGGGAATCTGGTTTTGGAGACATGCCCCAGGGTGCCCGTAGAATAACATGAGTGTCCGCAGAGGTGTTGCTTTTTCCCAGGGATGGTGATTCAAATTCCAGTTCAGAGGAGTGATGGAAGTTTCAAAATCTGCACATGCTTGCACACACACACACACACACACACAACACTCAACTTGACAGAAGCCAAACTCTGCTTGGTGCTGGGTGATTCTGAGACTCTGACGGGTAGAGTGTGTTGGAGAAGGAAGAGACTCTTTCTATTCTTTATTCCCTTATTGAAATAGGGTGGTTTAAAGATTGTCCTGAATTTGACCACTGTGTAGTCATTTTCCTTTCTCAATTCAACGAACATTTATTGATGTCTACTGAGTGCCATTGCCCATGCTAGGCACTGTAGGGAGTGACAGAGGTGAATTAGGTGGTCCTTTGCCCTTATGTTGCTCACTGTCTGGTGCTGGGAGACACAGGCATATAATTATAGTATAAATCAAATGGAAAATGTGTGCGAACAAGTTCTAAACACAGTGCACTGGGCACACTGAGGAAACGATTAGCCCTCAGAGTGTAGGTAGGAGGTGTGTGTTCCTGTGAGAACAGGACGGTGTTTGGAGAGTTCTTCTTTCATCGCTTGTTCAATCTTGCGACTTTCATGGACTGGCTGTTCAAAAAGGGGGCCACCGTGTCAGATCTCTCCAAGAAATTTCTCGTCCCTAACTGCAAGGGGATAGAAAACAGCATGAAGGGAGGAGTTCCAGTGCCAGGAATTGGCAGGAACCAAGGGTTAGGTATCACTTTATGGAAGACAGGAAGTGGGGCTTCCTTTTTGATTTCTTGTTTAGTGAACCTCCAGGATGGAAAACTACACCAGGTTGTGTCAGGAGGTCTCCAAGTGCTGGAGCCAAAAGAGACCAGAAACTCAACCTGGGCATAGCTGTGCAGGAAAAATACATGGAATGGAGGAAAACAGAGACCATGGCCCAGCACAGACAATGTCTCAACTCTTCAAATATTCTTTTTTTTTAAGATTTTATTTATTTATATTTAGAGAGAGGTAAAGGGAGGGAGAAAGAGAGGGAGGGAAGCATCAGTGTGTGGTTGTCTCTCACATGGCCCCTACTGGGGACCTGGCCCGCAACCTAGGCATGTGCCCTGACTGGGAATTGAACTGGTGACCCTTTGGTTCACAGCCTGCACTCAATCCAGTGAGCTGCACCAGCCAGGGCTCTTCAAATATTCTTGTTTAGGAGGATGTAGACTAGCTGTTTTCTATTTTTTCCTAATGCCCCAAAGAAAGAAATATAATAATTTCAATTGGAGCATGAGACATTGAGGTTAGACACACGGATAAACTTCTCCGCTATGACCATCAGGTGATGCAGAAATAAATTGCTTCGGAGGGAGCTGAATTGCTTTCTTCTACAGAAGCCTTAGTGCCAGCCTGGCCCCAGCCCAACCTTACCAGTCAAGGTTGAATTATAATGTATTTGGGGAAACTAACTTTCCCTCCTTGTTTTGACCCACATTCTGTCAAAAACAAAACAAACCCACACAAACCAAAACAACTGCAATAAAAATTCCCTGCGTACCTTCTTGCCCATTCTTCTGCCCCTACATCCAGCTCAAGGATCTCAGCCTGATGTCAGTGTCTAGGTCCAGCTTGCAGAGGCAGTGGCTGAGAGCCCAGAATAGTCCTGCATTGTAGCCGGTGCCAAGTCAGGTTGCCATTTACATTTTTGTTAATTGAAGCAGCTTGACCCTTATCATTTCAGGCCAGCAATTTCCTGTCTGCAGTTGGGAGTGTGGGGAGGACATGCCTCTGCAGGTAATTCTGTCCTTCCATCTATCTTGATGGTGCTGACTAACTCCTAGTCCAGACTGCAGAAATGGCTCTCCTATTGCTGCTGATATAGGAGAAGCCTGGCCTCCCACAAATGCCCAGCTTCACCTCTTGGCATCTCAAACTGTCTGTCTTAGGAAGGCCTTCCTGGTGTCTACCCTCAAGCCTACCTGTTATAATTTTGGCTCAGTTTTGTTTATTTCTTTGTTCAGTTTTAATAAACTTGATGACCGATGCAGTTGCCTGTCAGAACCTCATCAGGCGGTACCTTCTGCTGTGGCCTGGGAAAAGAGCAAGATGCCCTTGAAGGAAGGGTTTGACTTCCATCTATGGAAAGGCACACAGTGGAACAATTGGGGTGTGATGGCTTTCCTCCAAGTGTGAGAGTGAATGTGTGTTTTGCTCCTTACCTAACTTTGAAGAAGGTCTGTGTGTGACCCTGTGAGGTCGCTGAGTTACTGGGATCTTGTTCCTGTGTGGAGTAGTATTACTTTGCAAGAACCACTTTAGGGGCAGGGTGATGTGTTTGTTCTCTCTGGAGTGTGAATCTCCATTGTATTACATGCATTTGTTTTTGTCTCTGCATTTTTTAAAGCCTCTCAGATGGACACTTGTGTCATTTATTTTACCCACTTTTGCTGCTCTTGTGTCTTTGTGTCTGTAGTATTTTTGTGTAGTCTCTGCATTTTCATGTATCTTCAGGGTACTTGTGTCTTCTGAGTGTCCTCTGGCTCATTGGGGAGGGGAAAGCAGAAGAAGGAGCCCAGACGCTGAAGGGGAGCCGTCGGGGTGAGGGGAAGCGTGTTGGGTGGGGGTGCACTGCAATCTGTGACTTGGAAAACAGATTTGCGGAGGAGGCGAGCAGCCCGGGCGTGTGGAGCATTCGGGGTGGGAGCGGGGCCGCTCTGGCCCCCAGCTCCTCCGCAATCCAATTAAATAACATTTAAATGCATAACCAGCCCGCGCGGCGATGAGGCTGGAGATTGGAGCGGGCGCGGCGGCGGGCCGCGCGGGCGGCGTTTTGTGGAGCTCAGCGATTCTGGCGGCAATTTCCCCGCTCCGCGCGGCTTTTACGAGCCGGCTCCCGGAGCCCGCCCGCTCTGCCGCGCCCTCCCTGTGCCCCCCCGCTTCCCGCCACTCCCGCCTCCACTTTTTTTTTCTCCCTCGCCGCCTTTGCAGCCTTCTGGTCTTTCTGTAAGCGTGTGGCTCCCTCCGTATCTCTGTCTCTCCATCTCTTTGGGTAGCCTCTGCCTCCCTCCCTGTCTGGCTGCTCCTCATCTCTTTTATGGTCTGCTTCTCATTCCCTCTGTCTCTCCGTCTGTCTGTCTGTCTGTCTCTCTGGGTGTCTGACTCTCACTTGCACGTCCTGTCTTTAGCTCTGCCATCTGTCAACGTTTGCTTCTCTCCCTGCTTCTGCCTCTGACTGTGACCCCTTTTCCTGGCTGATGGTCTCTCTGCTTCTCTCTAAATCACCATCTCATCACAGCTTCTGTTTCTCTTTGCTTTAGTTTTTTGGGGGCCACTCTGGCCTCTGCATCCTCCCACCCCCAAACTCTTCCCCTTAAGTCCCCACAACTCAGAGCCCTGTGACCGGGCTGTTAACTGCCTCACCACACCAGCCTTCACTCCTCAGTCTGCCTCCAAATGTGTGCTAATGGGAAGGGCAGAGGAAGGAAAGGAAGCATAGGTTAAGAAGAAGGGGAAGCGTGGTGGACTTGATGGGCTCAGGCCCAAGTGGACAATGGTGGAAATAGATGTGTCAGCAGTGCGTGATTAGAAGAGACCTGTTCTTCCTTACGTCCTTTAGGAGCTGAGCACGTTCAGTACCAGGGGACTGAGGTGTTTCTTTTTCAGGAGGGCTGGGAGAGTATTTGAGGGACATGATGCCATCAGAGCTTGAGGCTCTTCTGAGGGTTGGATGGAGAGTGGGGTCCTTCCTGAGGAACCAGGGCAAGTCCCCCATAAGGAGGAAGACAGAAAGAAAAATGAGCCATTTTGTTTCTTGTGTGGGATCAGACTCCATTGTCTCCTCTCCCTCTTCACTTCCTTTCTTATTCCTGCTCAGTCCCCTCAACATATGGAGCCTGCCATTTTGCCAGATGCTCCGTACCCATGCAGATTCTGGGGAAGAGGATTCCTGACAAAGAGAACAGCAAGGGCAAAGGCCCTGATGTGAGTGTGTCTGGTGTGTTGGAGGAACAGCCATGATGCTGATACAGCTGGAACAAAGAGAATGAGGGAAGAGAAGTGATAGGTCTAAAGGTCAAGGTTATGGAAACCAGATCATGTACAGACCAATAAGTCGGTGGGGCTTTGCTTTCACTCTGAGTAAGATGGGGAGTCACTGGAGGATTTTGAGTAGAGGAGTGATATAATCTGCCATGTATTGTTACAGAAAATGCTTGCTGCTCTATTGAGACTGGATTGAGAAAACAAGGGCAGAAGCAGGGAGACCAGTTTATGAGCCTATTGTAGTACCAGGTGAGAGATGATAGTGGCCTTTGTCAGGAATCACACACAGGGAGGTGACAGTGGAGGTGGTGATGAATGGTGGAGGTGGTGAGTGGTCAAATTCTGGATATACTTTGCAGAGAGATCCAAGGGATTTGCTGATGGGCCAGATGGAGGGTTTGCAAGAAAGAGTAGAGTCTAGCCCTGGCTGGTGTGGCTCAGTGGATTGAGCGCTGGCCTGCGAACCAAAAGGTCACTGGTTTGATTCCCAGTCAGGGCACATGCCTGGGTTGTGGGCCAGTAGGTGGCGTGCGAGAGGCAACCACACACTGATGTTTCTCTCCCTCTCTCCTTCCCTTCCCTTCTCTCTAAAAAAAAAAATAAATAAATTTTTTTTTTAAAGAAATAGTGGAGTCATGATGAGACCAAGTGATCTGGCCTGAGTGATCAGAACCATGGAGTTGCCCTGAACTGTTACGGATAATACTGTAGTAGGAGCTGGGTTTTAGGGGAGTCAGTTTTGGACATGTTAGGTTTGAGATGCCTGTTAAGCATCCAAGTAGAAGTATCCAGTAGACAGATTGAAATACAGGTCTGGAGTTTAGTAGTGAAGTCCATGCTGGAGATATAAATTTGAGAATCATGAGCAGCACTGAATGAAATCCCTTAAGGAATAAGCACAGATAAAAATATAAAAATTAAAGAACATTTGTTGACCAAGTCTAGACATTTCAATATTTAGAAGTTGTGGAGCTGCAAAAAGAAGGGAAGGAAGGAAGGAAGGAAGGGAGGAAGGAAGGAAGGAAGGAAAGAGAGAGAAAGAAAGGAAGAAAGAGAAAGAAATATGCTGAGACATCACAGCAAGGCTGTTCTGAGAATGGGCTGGCGGGGGCTCTTGGATTGATCATTCCTCATTCCCAGCCACCCAGGTAGGCAGACCCTCATAGCCCAAATCTATGGTCCCAACACACTCACTGGGCCCTGACTTTGTTCTCCAAACTCCACATACCAGCCAGATGGACCGCCTTATGCCACCATGCTCAAGGACCTACATGGGCTCCTGAAACTCAGCATTCTGATCTTAGAGACAGGCAAAGAGAATTGGTGCAGAAAAGGACCTCAAGATCTGGGTTTACCTTTACTGCTTTGCCAGTAGGGAAACTGACATCCTGAGTCCCTCTACCAGTAGCTGGACAGGGCTCCCAAGACATAGTAGAGTGCCCTTTATATCATCATGCGCTGCCTTTTGGATCACTTCTCAAAAAGCAACAAATGTTTACTGAGTACCTAGATATGTGTATACTCTCTGTGCAGAATAGCAATGGAGGACTCTAAGGGGTACAGTGGAAACAATTCTTGCCCTCAAAAAGCTTGAACTAAGGACCCCTGAATCATTTTCTCATCTCTTCACTTTGATTCCTTTTGACTTCCCAATGTGGACTGTCTTTTTCCCCATTTTATACCCTAGGTCTTTCCTTCTCTCCAAACCTTTCTTCTAGAACCCTGGCCAGATCCCCTGTATTACCCTAATCCATTAGGTACCTCAAGCCCCACACCCAAGGGTGTTTAACTCTCTTGCCCTCATCTATCATACCCAATCTATATGCAAGTTCTATCAGCCCTGTCATCCAAATATATCCCAGATCTGACCACGTTTCACAATCTCCACTCATACAGTCCTAGCCAAGAGATTTTGTCTTGCTTGCATTGCTGACCACAACAGCCCCCTGACAGTATCCTCTGCTTCTGCCCCTACAGTCCATTCTCAACACAGCAGTTACTTTCAGTCACCGGAAGTCCCCAGACTGTCTCCTGAGTCTGTGTGCTTTTTTACTATTTCTGTGTCCTTTAAATTAGCCTTGGTCACTTTTCCTCCAGCTGTGACCTATCTTCTTTCCTCTGAGCTCCTGAGGTGGAGGGTGCTGGAGGGACTGGGGCTCTTCTCCATTCATGGGGGTGCTGAGGACCCCTGTTGTGCTTGGAGTGGGATGGGGGACATTGTGTTATCCTAACTTCCATCTTCTCTGTTTCTTCCTATTCCCTGGTCTCCCTCGTTCTCATGATTTCTTCCCTCCTGTCCCACTGACCGATTCTGTTTTTGGACTGGGGGATTGGGATCCCTTACCAGCATCGGGGTCTTGAGAGATTCTCCAGTCAAACACACCCCTGTTCCTGATCCAACCATCCCTTCTACCCTGGAGGGGGGTGGTGCTGGCCTGGGACAACCAGGTGGGGAACATTGATCTCATCCTGTCCAGCCTGGTCTGATTATTCACCATTTTCTCTCCAATGCCTAGCATGGCACTTCTGTAATCAGTAGGTGCTTAATAAATATTTATTGAAAGGATTAATGAATGAATGAATGAATGTCTTAGGCATTCAGCTTCCCTGTTGGGCCCCAGGCCTAGCCTTTCTTGTTCTTTAAACTAGTGCTTTCACACGTTAATGTGTACATAAACCCTGGGACTCTTGTGCAACTGGGGAATTGGATTGACTAGGTTGGGGCCTAGGTTGACTAGGGGCCTGAGGGTTTGCTTTTCTAACGTATTTCCAGGGGTGCTGATGCTGCTGGTTCTTAGATCAGTTTGAGTAGCAAGACTTTAAGGAGAGGTGTCTCTCAGGCAGAAGGACCCCCACCCACACTTAAAATTGAAAAAGAGAATGATGAAGATTGAGAGAGACTGAGAGAAAGTGAAAGAGAGGAACCAAAGGAAGAAAGGAAGGAAGTCTGCCACCATTGGTTTAATGCCCCCAAAGCCCCTCAGAAGTACCCATCCCCACCATCACAGGATTCTTGGAAGCCTCTGCAGTGTCCTCTGCAGCAGCCTTGTCTTTCCAAGGCCTCACCTCTAACTTGGGGTCTGGGACTCTGGAGACCACCACTGTGTCTCTGGCCTCTTCCTTCTGAGAACCCTGGGAATCACAGAAAAGACAGCTTGCCAGAGAACAGGTTTGGAGTTTCCCTTCAGTTCCACAAACATTACCCAGACTACCTCTTAGCACCAGGGACACAGAGGCAAGAAGCCCATCCAGTGGGGAGGGAGACAGCTTGCATTACTGAAAGATATTGGGATTTGAATTTGGTCTTGGAAGAGGATGGGGAGAGCTTTGATGAACATATGGGATTCCCAGGAACTGTTGGAAAGTGCATTCCAGGAAAAGTGGGCTAGAAACAGAATGGGTCAGAGCATGTTCCTTGAGCCATAAGGGAACCAGCAGCTGGGGACAGGGGGAGTGATGGAGGAAGGACAAATTATAGGAGCTCAATATGGGTGGGCATGAAGGAGAGCTCTAAATGCCAGTTCTGAGGAATCAGTAATTTGGTGCGAGTGCAGATTTATTTTGTATGCATTAGGGAGCCATGAAGGGAGTTGCATGAGGAAGTGTGTGTATTTGGAAGAAGTGCTTTGGGGAAAGGCCTTGCCTATAGGTGTACCTGACCTACTGTGGAGGGCCCCTTCTCTGAGAGAGTTGTCTTGTCAGTCTGTCTGTACTCACTGGAGGCTCCGTCAGGCTTTGAAGGTGAGAGGGTGGTGCCTGGGATTGGGAGGAGTTGGGGTGGGTGTCTTTTTCCCCACTGTAGGGAAGAGCTAATTTTGTTATGTAGGAAGTTTTATGAACTTCTCTCTTAACTCCAGGTTCTTTTACCCAGGAGCCTCTGATGAGGACAATCTATGCTTCGGGAAAGGGACAGGGAGGGAAAAATAAGGAGGTCAGTTTTTCATGGTGGCGGAGCAGGTAAAAGCATGGCTGGTGCAGGACACCAACCCATCTGCTCAAGACTGTGCTTCAGTATTCAGTCCCACCACCAGCTCAACCCCCCACCAAGTGTTTCAAGACCCTGGAGTGGGTGTCCTGGGTGTGTCACCAGTGCCATGTGCTTGGAGTCTTTCCTGCCTAGATACCTTCAGTGCTACCAGGCCAGGTGTTGGTCTTTCTAAAACCAGCTTTTAGGTTTAAACTGTGTGTATTTCACACACAGGCATATATGGGTGTAGGCCTTTTTTGCCTGCTGCTGGGGAAGGGGCAGCATTTTTGCAATTGTGTATAGGAGCCCCTCATGCAAATCTTGGGTTTTCCCTGACAGGAACCTATGTCTTTCCTCCCTGTGTATTCCTGTCCTCCATCACTCTCTTACAGGTTCTCATTCCTCCTGCAGGCTGGAAATTGCGCCAATTGGGAGGGCAGACATTGTTTCTGTGGGAAAGCATGGGTTATTATTTTCATCTGATTTATTTGGGTTCCCAATGATCCCCATGCCGATGTGCTAACAAGCAGGAGCAGCCAGGAGCAGCCATCATCAGTATTGCATGAAAGGTGGAGAGATTGATGGGCAGCCAGAGACTTTGTCCTAAATGGGCCATTCAGGTATGGGACGGGGGGCTTAAAAGGGCTTGGGGCAGGAAGCCAGTCTGATCCTCAGTTTCTCAGCTCTGGGACAACTTAGTGTGGGCCCTTCCTCTCCCTGAGTCCCATGGCCTCCCACCTTTACATTGCTTACTGCTCTTAAGCTCTTCAGCCCGGTGCCCTCCGATTCTTCTACAGCAGATGTGCCCGGCACATCTCAGGTCAACTCTCTTTGAACTTGTATAGTGAGGAGAAAAGTCTGTGTCCTTGGTGTTGATCACATCTTTGATGTGTGGCACATAGTAGGTACTCAGTGCACAGAGACAAAGTGAAGAAATTTCTGGTGTCAGTGAGGAAGATTTTTAGCTACTGTCTGGTTTCATTTATTTCCAGTGTTAAAAAGCAGAGGGCGCCCTCACTGGTGTGGCTCAGTGGAAAGGTTGCCAGTTCGATTCCCAGTCAGGGCATGTGCCTGGGTTGTGGGCCAGGTTGGGGGTGTGCAAGAGGCAACTGATTGATGTTTCTCTCACACATCGATGTTTCTCTCCCTTTCTCTCTCTCTAAAAATAAATAAATAAAATCTTAAATTAAAAAAAAAACAGAGGGCTAAGTTTTGGGTTCCTCTGCAGTAACTACCCATCCTTAGGTTTTCTTTCTGGGGACATTTTCTCATCCTTATTTGTTTATATGTTCCTGTTCTTTCATGGGTGTTTTAATGGTTCTATTATGTCTCTGTCTTATATGTTGGATTATCAGATCTTTTGGGGAGGGGTGTGTGAAAAACAGCATCTCAGAAAATATTGTTGTATTTCACTTCAGCTGCTGTATGATTTCTTTCTGGTTGCTACCTTCCAGGTGGCCCCCAAATGAAGGGGTGCCTATCATATGCCATCACACCAGGTCTTGCTGGTCACGGGGTTAGTTCCCAGAGAGTGAACAAAATGTCAACTTGAAGTTTGGTGAGTTAGCATGATTGAAAGGGGGGAATCAAGGGAGGACAAGAGAAGATGGGAGAAGAGAAAGAGGGTCAAGAAAAGACAGGGGAGAGCAGAGATGAGGCAAAGGGAGGGGCATAGGATCTAGGCCTCAGCTTGTCATCTGTAAAATGGGGATAATAGTCTTGTTGTCAGGAATAAGAGTTAACACGTGAAGTGCTTGGTAGGTAGTAAGTTTTATATCACCGCTTGGTGTTAAAGATCATAAATGGGAGTAATGCTGCCTATATCACAAAGGGTGTCATCAGACTCAGAGCTGGTAAAACACTTTGTAAACTGCAAAATGCTAATGCTTTAGCTGCATAATTGTTACTCCAGTTTCGTAGTTCCTTTGCCACTGTCCTGTCTTCATGCTGATGAAGAGGGAGCTATCAGAAGGAGGTATGGACCCCTGGGGTCTATTCTGTTTAGGGACTGTTTCTTTCCTGCCCTTCTCACCCTCCCTGCTGCCTCACTTCCCCTGGGGCATGGTGCTGAGAAGGCAGAGGCTGGCAGGAGGGGTGCAGGAAGGAGGTCAAGCTGAAAATGGAAGCTGGGGTGGGGGCAGTGGAGTAGCGCCTGCCCGAATCATGTTTGTGTAACCAGCCCCCCAGCTTTGGCTTGTTGTTTTTGTGGATAGAGCTCTTCCTCCTTTGTCTCTCAGCCTGTATTCTGGTCCCGTTTCTTCTTTTCTCTTAGCCACTTCTCCTTATTTCTCTTGCCCCTCAATACTCCCCACAGTCTCCCTTATCCCCTTCCGCTTCCCTGACTCCTGCTCTGAGACTCCATTCATTTTGTGCTCCCCCCACCCATCTGCCTTCCAGACCTCTCCCTGGAGGGTTCTCCTCTATCTGTTCCATCACCCCCCAGCTCTCCCTTGACCTCTTCTCTGTGCCATTCCCTTTTCCCGCTTTCTGCCTCCAAGTCTCCCATCTTCCCCTGCCATTTTCTATTTTCTGGCTCCTTTTCCTTATTGGTTCCTCTGCCCCCTGCTCCCAGCCTTTACCTCTGCTCTCCTCCCTTTCTCTCTCTGTGAGCTTCACTGCTTGGATTTAGGGTCCACTGCATAGTCTTCATTCACATGATGAAATAATTGTAATAACAAGGCTAGAATTTAATGAGCACTTACTATGGACAAGGCACCTCTAAACACTTAATCTCATGTAATCTTCTCAGTAAGCCTGTGAGGTAAGTATTATCATCATCCATGATTTACGAATGAGTACCGTCAGGTGTAGAGAAGTTAAATAACTTGCTGAAGGTCTCACAGATACTAAGTGTTGGAACTTGAATGCAAGACTGTCTGCCTAAGGACCCAGAGCTCTTAACCACAGGAATGGATACTGGCCCTGGGAAAAGCTGTTCCTATTTTCTCTCCTAGTGAGGTTGAAAGAGCTCTCTTTCTTTAAACATCATCTTGGCACCCCCAAATTCCTCCAAAGATCATTTGGTCCTTTCTTGCTCTGCACAAGACTAGCTCTAACCCAGCTGGGGAAGCTCATTCTATATGGCAGCGCTACTAATGATACATTGACAGGCACTGACCTAAGCACTGTATGCATATCATCTCATTTAATCATCACAACAACTGTGTGAAGGAGCTACTCTTCTCATCCCCATTTTACAGATCAAGAAACTAAGGTACAGGGAAGTAAGTAACTGGCTTACGGTCACAAAGTTAGTAAGAAGCAGAGCCAGAATTTGAGCCCAGGCATTTTGGCTCTGCAGAACCAGCCCTCCTTAACCATGGCACTGCTTCATTTGCTTCCTGGGCGACAGGTTTCAGTCTCCTGCTCATTACTACTAGCCTGGCTGCTTTGAGAAGTTCCTGTGGTCCATCCTACCCCTCAGCTGCAGCCTGTTTCTGTGGCACTGCTGTGGTGGCGTAATCTTTGCCACCAGCCCTCCAGATCTGGTCAGACTGCCAGCCCTAATCAGTATCTGAGGGGATTTATTGGCTGCTGTCCCCTGGGAGCAGGGACAAGTGTTTTCCTCTCCAGCCCTGCTGTGCTGCCTCCCAGCCTGACAGCTCCCAGCTCCCTTGGTTCCGGCCCATCGCGGCAACTGATTTACCTCTGTGGCTGGGGGATTTAGCTGCTGTCCTAGCTCCTACTATAAATCCCTGGGCAAGTAACCGAGCTCTGCATCAAAGAGGCTGACAGGGGAGCAAGCCAGGAGCAGATGGCCGCTTTGGCCATGGATGGAAAGGGCAAGGGCAGGCGGGGAAGGCTCCAAGGCTTTCTTGTGCACCCCTGGCCACAAGGCCAGGTGGCACTTTGCTCAGGCCCATGGGGTTTCCCTTAACTTTCAGAGGGTTAAACTGCCCTATCCTAGCATTTCTTGACCTTCAGCACCAACGGGTTCTGGTTAAAATTGAGTTTTATCCCTGCTGCCCCATCTGAAGTCTATTTGCCTGACATGGCTGCAGAAGGAGAGAATTGACTGCCTGCCATCCCTGGGTTTGATTATGCTTCAAAGAGTCAAGCATTGCTTGGCTTCCTAGGGCCCCATACAGCACATTTTGGATGTAAGTTCTGCCCTCCTGAGAGAGGCTCAAACTGAAGCAGGAAGTGGTAAGAACTTCCCAGTGGGAAGGGGTGAAAGATTCCCAAATGCAGGTGACTTAGGCTGGGGGCCGAAGGAGACCTCTAAAACATGGGCCTGAGTCAGGCTGGGTGACTCTCCAAAGGGTAGAAGTACTTTCTGAAAGGGAAGAGGGAGAGCTGTGGTAGCCGTGGTTGAGGTCCTAAATCTTCCACTCTGGGGCCCAGACTCAGGAGCACGTCATGGCTCTTCTGAAGTCCACGTTGAAACGGGACGTGTAGTGCTGGGTAGAGTCATCCTCCTATCAGTGCCTCTTGCTTTTTTAGTTTCCTCTGACCCCTCTTTCTCTGAGTCCTTCAACACCTTCTCCCTGTCATTCCTGCCCGGTCCTCTCCGTTCCTTTACATTTATCTTATCTTTCCCATGGTGTCGGCTCTCTGTACCCAGAAAGCACTTCTGTTGCGTGACTGACCAGCCAGAGGTGGTGGGTGGTGAGCTGAAGCTTGGGGCTCTGATTTTACTCCCTGGAACCTCACTCGGCCTGAGCCTGTCCCTGGTGTCCATGCCATTTTGTTCTTATACTCCTCATCCATCTTCCCTGTCCCCGCTTCCTGCCCCCCCTGGCACGGCTGCCTCTGCCTGGGAGATTACAGACACTGAATCAGCAGCCAGTGCCACATTCTGCTGACAGGGGACTTTCTGCCACTGAGGGCTTCTTGCTGGGTTCAGGGCCCCTCCTGGGGCCTGGGGATTTGGGGTGAGGAGAAGGAAGGGCTAGAAGGAGAACAGGTGGGTGGAAAGGGAGAGGTGAAGGGCAGCAGGTAAAGGAGAAAGGAAAGAGAATGGAAAGATGGGGAGGGGGTAAAGAAGAGGGATTTGCAAGAAGAAACTATAGGAAAATAAGAAAAAACATGGAGAGATGGGAAGAGAGAAGCAGATGATGGGGAGAAGGGAAAGAGAGTGCAAGAAGGAGAGGGGAAGGGTATGGAAATTAGGTGGGAATGAGCCCTGTTCACCAGCCTGCAAGCCCAGGCCTGCTCTCTCTGCTCCCCTGGTGCCCACTCAGGCAGGCCCCTTGCAGGCCCACATTCATTGGGACTAGGCCGAGGGGTGCAGGTTGGGACCCACAGGCCCTGGGCCTGGGGCTCTGCCCTGCACCTCTCTCTCTGTCTCTGTCTCTCTGTCTCTGTCTCTCTCTGTCTCTCTGTCTCTCTCTCTCTGTCTCTCTCTCTCTGTCTCTCTCTCTCTCTCTCTCTCTCTCTCTCTCTCTCTCTCACCCTCTCTCTCACGTGGTGGTTTGTACTTCATCTTGTTTGCGGGGCGGCTGGGCCTGCTCTCGGGGTTTAATGATCTGTGCCATTATTTATAGCTTTGCGCGCCGAGAAACACACTGAATTTATCGCTTGCTTCTATAAATAACCCTGGCAAACGGGTGCCCAGGGAGGAGGGTGGGAGGGGGAGGGAGAAGGAAAGAAAGGAGAGGTGGGGGGGCGGGTAGGGCAAGGGAGGTCTCTGTAGAGTGTATCCCCAAAATGGGGTGACATGAGTGCTCAAGGACAGCAGAAGCTGGCAGGACTGTTGGAGTGCGGGTGTGTGTCTGAGGGAAGTTAATACGAATGGGGCAGTGTGTGTCCCTGTGATGAGGTGAGTGATTGCATGTTTCTGAGGGCGTGTGTGAATTGTGTGTGTGTTTGTATTTGTCTCTGGTGCCGTGATGGTGGCAGTGAGGTTGGAAAAGGACAAGGCAGCCCCGAGGAATGTGGGGCTGAGAGGCAGTAGCGACTAGAATCAGGCTCCTTTCTCTATGACTGGTGTGACAGAAAAAGACTACATGAGACTTGCTAGGGGTTCATGGCAGAGGTGGTAGAAGGAGCAAGTGAGGCCCAGGAAGCAGGCTGTGTATTAGTCTGAGTGTCAGGCTGGGCCTGAGGAGACTCCTAGTGTCCTATGGAGCAGGTACCAGGGTCACCTGCTCCAAGATCCAGAGGGACCCTGGCTTTGGGCTTGGTGGATAGAGGGGTGGTGGTAGGTGTTGTGCACTTGGCCGCGGTACTCCTCAAAGGACCCAGCTGGCAGGTCCTGACCCAGGATGGGCGTTGGGGGCCCCTGAGTCTTGCCTGCCCAGGCAAAGCCAAGTCCCAGTGCTGTGCCCTGCTGATTAGTCTGTGCCTGCCCATAGCAGGCCTTAGCCCCTGCCATGGGCTCCTCATCCCCACCCCCCAGGACTGTCCAGGACAGGTCTTGGGGAATGAGCCCTGGCACTGCTCAACTGGAAGGCAATGGTCCTGCCTCCTCCCTCTCCCCCAGCCCTCAGTCTCCTTCTGCTCAGCACTTCCACCAGAAATGGCTGCAGCAGCCATTAGCTTGGGGAAGTGCTCTGCATCTCTAATGAGGACATTTGCATATATAACGAAGAACCTTCACAGGTGTTGGAGAAGCTGCCCCTCCTTTCTTCCCTTTCTCCTCTCCTGCCAGCTGCCACCTGACCTGTGGCTCTGGGGGAGGGGGTAGTCCCTGCCCACTCAGCTGGGAGATGTGCTGAGGGGTCAAAGGAGCAGGCAAGTTGGGGGGGGTCCCCATTTCTGGGTCAGAAACAGGCAATGTGAAATCCCATTGTGTCTGTGCCTGGACAAGCCCATTGACGTGTATATGTATGTGAACATGAGCCTGTGCACAGCATAGATAGAAGGTCAAGGTCAACATGTCCATCTTTGCCCAAGTGCACTACAGCACTTGGTAATGTCAGTACAAGTATGCAAAACACATCCAGGGCTGCACCCATGCAATGGATGCACGCAGCTGCCAGCACACACTCCTTCACACTCATGCCCTGGCACCAACGCAGGCAATTAGAGAAAATGCACCTGCACCAACACTTTCTTTATCCAGGCAGGGCCATTCCCTCCTTTTCTTTTTCCCTAGAAACCAAAGCGTTTCTCAGGCAGTCACCAACTTTTATTTAGGCCAGAAAACCGCACACCTTCCACACTTATGCAGACCTATTAAGCATCCAAGAGACCATTTTTAATTTTAAAAAAATGAGTAAGAGGGGCCCTTAAATCCTAGATAAGTGGCATTGAAGAGGAAGAGAAAATGCCAAGGCCAGCATGGCTGGTAGGGCCATGAGTTAGGAACTGGGGGAAGGTGAAGGGGTGTCTAGGGAGGAGCAGAGACTGGGGCTAAAGTCCCCACAAGGTCATTCTCAGGTTATCCCCTACAGCCCTGACTCTCCAGCTGAAGACCAGCCAATCCCCATCCTGAGGCCTCCTCCCACCTTCCTGTTGGTCCTGCTGAGCCACGTGACAGTTCCCCTCTCTGGCAGCTGCCCCCAATAATGGATGCAGCTGCTCAGCTGTACCTGTTAGGGGACAGGGATTGCACAGCTCCTAATTACCTCCTTCTCGAGCTGGGGCTGGGGGCTGGGCGGTACAACGGCTCCCCCTTGCTCCACTGTGCTGGGGCTGACATCAATAGCTAGAACCAAGCCTGGAGGCAGGCATCCCCTGAGCTGCTTTGGGGTGCTAGGGTGTGGGACCACTGGCCTGGGGTGTGGAGAGGGGAAGCGTTTCTGGAAGGCTGATAGGGAGAACAAAGCACATCACAGCTACACATAAGTGACCTGGGAAGCTGGAACAGGACTTTAAATAAATGACTTTTCTCCAAGTCCTTCCCACTCTGGGGAAAATTCAGGTTAAATGTCAAGGAGAACTTCCTGGCAGACATACTGGAGCAAAAGACAGAAATGTGGATGTAGAGGTTTGGAAGATTTCTTAGCAGGTGATTCAGATCACTGCATGCTGGGAGGCTTGGGACAAACAGCTACAGAAGAAGTCAGCTGGAGTTAGAAGAGCAGGGAGTGAGATTGAACTTGGAATGGTTTCCTGGGGAGGTGGGGTTGGATGACCCTGAAATGGACATTTGAGGAAGTTGTCACAGATCAGTGTGGGAGGCTCTCTGTCTGGGCTGGCTTGGAGAGGGATGGGGAAGATCCCTGGATTGTAAAGATGGCAGTACACATGGGCACTAAGGACTTGGGGGCAGACACATGCAATTCACAGTGCAGCGGATGCCTGGGGGTGTGAGTGCCCAGGCTGGAGGTGGGCAGAAATGGGGATGAGAGAATGAGACCTCTATAAGATTTGTTCTAACTCCCAGATCCTAAGAATCCCCAAATTAGGATTCTCCATGGGTTGTAAGAATGGAAACCGGGGCAGGATGAGCAGAAAACTGGTGAAAAGCCCCAGAAATCCTGACCACCAGCCCCCCTTTCCCTGGGGCAGTGGATGTGATGGTGTGGCTGTGAACATTGCTAATCACTATTCATTGATACTGTAGGTCACAGTAACAACAGCTCCAGCAGAATACATTAGTCACAGTGCCACCATCTTTAGGGGTCTCTTGTCGGAGGAAAGAGAGGGAAAGGGTGGCCTGAGCCCCTTGGTACCCTCAGTCCCAAAGGAGGACAAAATAAAAGCTATTCTGGTAAGGCAGGTCTCCCTGTTACTTCAGTTAGTGCTTGTAGTGCGGAGGGTAGTGGGCAGAGGGAGGCAAGGGTCAAGTGTGTTCCTAATGGCCTCTAGCAACTCTTCTTCTGAATGATTCTCCCATCTCAACTCTTGTCTCTTGTCTCTTCAATGAACTTTCTCCTCTCCGTGTTTATATGGGTTGGTTGAACTGTTTTCACAACAGCGCCCCCTATCTCCCACCGCTGGACTTGCTGCCTGTCTGAGCTCCTGGACTGCAGCTGGATGGTCTGTCCCCCCACCTTTCAGAGAGCCCTGGGTATCCTTCACCACTGGCTTGAGATTTGGGGGCCAGATCAGATGAGGAGATGCTCTCTCTGTTCTGTGTGTCTGTGTCTCTGCTTTTAGGAGGGTTTCTTCATGTGCATGCTATGGTGCAGGCCCGCAGAATGTCTGTGGGGGAGTGTGTGACAATGCATTTACCCATTTAGGGAGGTTATGAGAGGGAGACAGACCGGGCAAGAAGCTGCTTAACTCTCATATTCCCCCCAGAGCAGACCAGGACAGTTTTGTGAAACCAGGCTTTCCTGATTTTAGCATCATGCTTATGTGTGCATGCATACATGCACACACATCTGAGGGGGGACCCCCCAAAAACTGGAATTATCTTCTGAAGGGTGGACCCCTTGTGGTATAGGCTTCCCCCACTAGGTGAGTGTTCTAGGAACCCATCTGTATCAGTGCACCAGCTGGAGTTGTTGTGAGAGGCTGCGTTTGGCTTCAGTGAAAAAATTTTTTGAAGACTCTTTCAATATGTTTGCCCATCTCATGATGAGTGATTTACAAGTGCACCTGCCCGCACCACGGTGAGTGTTCAGCAATTTTGACCAAAAAAGACGGTACCCCATACCCCACCCTTCCTATTCACCTGATCTTGCCCTGAGCGACTTTTTCTTGTTTTCCTGAATGAAAAAAGTCCTCAAAGGGAAACGTTTTGCCAATATGGAATAAGTGAAGCAGAAAACGGTAGAAGCACTAAATGGCATCAACATTGACAAGTTCAAAAACTGTTTTGAGCTGTGGAAAAAAACATCTCGATAGGTGTATTACATCAAATGGAGAGTACTTTGAAGGTGACTGAAGTTTAAACATATAAGAATAAATACACAGTTTTTTACAAATAAATTCCAGTTTTTTGGGGGTCCCCCCTCATACACACACATACACACACACACCACAATACACACACTCATCCCTAGAGATAGCACACTGATACTCAAACTGACGTACTGGGTGCCTCAGAGTTTCTTCCAGGCAGTCTGCCCTGTGAGCTACTTTCAGGGCAGACTTCCTCATAAACCTCTCCACATGGGTCCTCCCCTCACCACAGATGACAACCTCCCATGACTCCTTAGTGCCTCTGGGTGAGTCTCAGACTTCCTAACCTCTCATTCAAGGGGATCTGACCTGGTCCCAACCTGACTTCCCAGCCTGGTCTCCTATAATCCTCTTACAGGAGAATCTTCTTCAGAAGATGGGTCATATGCACTTACCTTCCTGCATGGGTTACCAGGGGACATGCCCTTTTCCCGCTCACATCTCAGTTGGGTTGGACCCACCTCTGGGAGGCTTATTTGACTGCATCTTATCCCAACTTCTTCCTTAGCTTGGTCCTTAACATTTGGAAAATAAACCTTTCTAGGGGTTGGCTGGGAGGACCCTTTCTCCCCATTTTGAGCCTCTCAAGGCAGGATCTTTATTTATTCATCTTTACTTTCCTGGTGCCAACACAATGCCTGGCTTCTGTATGTGTAAATAGCTGAGAGGCTGTCCGGGAAGAGCATCCATCTGAATTAGATCAATCCCTGGCTCTTCCTGGCTGTGTGATCCTGCCTGAGCAAGAAGCTTACCCTCTCTGGGCATCAGTTTCCCAACGACAACATGAGGAGGTTAGATGTCCCTGCTCCAAGATTCGTGTTTGTGGTGGTGAGGGCGGAGATGTGGATGCACATACCATTCCTTTCAACGTAGATGGTAAGGGGGCTAGGGGTGGTAACTAGGTCAATGGCAGTTAAATTCAAGGGTCCGGAGAGTCCCCTGACACACACACCAGGAGATTAGTGTCAGGTCTAGACAGAGCCATGTGATCTTAGACCACTTCCTTTACCTCTTGTGCTTTCAGCTTATTTATGTAAAAACTAGGATTAATGTTGAAGGCTTCTTTGGGCCTTAGAGAAGATTCAGTAGGTGGAAACTTAATTCATGCACACAGTCCATATAGGGACTCAGTTATTTGGGGAGTTATGTCTGGGTCCCCTTTCCTTCTCCCTTCTCTTCATGTAGGCTCTGCTCTGTTTCTTTTTTGCTTGATTATTCCCTGGGAGAACCCATCCTTCACTCAGCCCAGGAGGGTGGCATCAGGCCTTAGTGGGGTTCCTTCTCTGCAGCCTGCTAGGAGGGGTCTGGGCTGCAGAAAGCCTCAGTGAGTTTCCAGTTAGTTCCTCTGCTGGAGTCTCCTGTGTAAATGCTGCTCTGCAGGAATCACGGAATTTCCCACCACCCTAGGTTCCCATAGTTGCAACTCCCCTGCCTCCAGGACATCCTGCCCCACATCTGACCCTGACCTCTGGGATCTCTCCCAGCCTGAGACTTGTCCTCTTTGCCTCAGCATGCTTCCTTTGGAACACTGAGGCTGGAATTGTCAACAGAGGCCAGGAAAATTCCTTAGAAGTGTAAGAAAGGGAGAGGGTCTTTAGTAAGGGGAGACCCTTGTCCTACATTGTGGCCTCTGGCTTCCCTTTGCTTCCCACATCACCCCTGGGAGAGGGTTGGATCAAGGCTCAAGAATGCACCCCTAAAGTCTGTGCCTCCAGCCTTCATAAGACTTCAGAGGTAGGAAGCTTTCTTTGTAGGGGGCTGAAGGGGACCTGGAACATGTTCAGGGGACCCCGGGTTGGCCTTCCTAGCCCCTCCTCAGTCTGTAACCTCCAAGGACCTCTGTACATCCAGACTGGGGAGCAGTTGCTTTGTTTATGATGTGGGAATTTTATCCTACTGACGCCTCCTAGCCCAGGGCTCTTGAGGGAAGACGGGCTGGAGTGTGGGAAAATCAAGGGAAAGGAACCAAGACCAACTTTGGAAGGAGGCGTGTTGGTGACTTTTCCCTTCCTTGGAGCAGCTGGAAGGATCTAATACAATTTAGCACTTTCTTCTCGGGAAGAAGAACCCTAGAAAACCAGTGGAAGGGGGCCCTGGCTGGGTAGCTCTGGTGGTTGGAGCATCATGCCGAAGGACCAGGGTTGTGGGTTTAATCCTCCGTTGAGGCACGTACAAAAAGCAATCAATGAATGCATAAATAAGTGGAAGAACAAATCAATCTCTCTCTCTTCCCTCTCCCCTTCTTCTCTCTTAAATAAAACAAATTAAAAAAGAAAAAAAAGAGGAAAACAAGTGGAGGGGGGATCCAGGGAGGAAACTGAGGACAGAAAGAGGTCAGCAGTCTATGGGGGGAGGGGTGTGAAGCTGCTAGAGGTGTGAGTTAGAGAAAGCCAAAAGCTCCGTGAAATTGGTTTGGTTGTGAATATGAGTATCCAGGTCATTGTGAGTATGTGTGTGAGGGCCCTTGAGGCTGGGGCTGAGTCACAATGTTTCATTTTTATGACTGGGACTGGCCTCTGCTTGTGGGAGGCCAAGAGAGGAAGGAGGGCGGGGCAAAGTAACACAACACTTGCCTCTGGCCCAAGGTCCTATCCTGACTTTCTCTTGCTCTTAGTTTCCCAGCCACTCTTGATCTGGTTGAAAAATATATATTCTCCACTCTCCACAACCTCCCATGCTCTCTCCAACCCCATTTCCCCTAAGTAGTTAGGTATGAACTTTGACCCTGGAAGTCTGCTTGGGGGGGAGCATTTTGGGAAAACATGATGGAGCCTCATAAAGAATTCCAACAGCTTGCAAACAGCCTGTGCTAAATTGCCCCTTCAAGTGAAAATTAAAGCAAATGTCTGTTTTATGACCATGTTTTCTTGGGCGGTAGTTATGGTGGGAGTGCGGGCAGCTCAGAGCTGGGAAGCGTGCGGAAGGTGGAGGCATTCAGGGTGGTGTATACCTGGGCAGGCCAATTAGCAGCTCTAAATGGAGGCCCTCTGGTCCATACCGTGCATCCCTCCCTTCTCCATCCCTTTTCCATGCAGAGAGTGTGTGGAAACAACGCTAGCCCCAGAAAGTCTCTCTTCAGGACGTCCTTCTCTCCCAGAGAGATTTTGGAGAATTCTTGCTCTTGGTGGGACTCCAGCTTCCTAGGGTGCCTGTGATTGAAGCCCTGGGATCATCCTGGCCATGGTCTTGACCTGGAATCTGGACACCACCAGTTTCCTTAGTGGGCTTCTGGGGTTGCTGCTAGGGTAGGAGGAGGGACTGATGCTCAAGCTCCAGACCACCAACTGCCCTTGCACTGTTTTCTCGGGACCTAGTCCACCTGTGTGTTTTAGGATTCTGAGTGGGGCTGTTTTGAAAAGGTGTTCTAAGGTGGTGATGATGGTAGTGATGGTGGTGGTGGTGGTGAAGGGAACTAGTGACCTACTCTAATCCCTTCATTGTGCAAATGAAAAAACTGAGGCCCAGAGGGAATGTGTTGGGGAAGATCCTTGGACTGGGCGAAAGGAAATATGGGCCCTGGTTTTGACCCAGTCATTTTCCCTCTCTGGGCCTCAGTTTTGTCATTTATAAAACTAGATAATCAGATTCCATGAACTCCAGGGTCCTTTTCAGGCCTGTGAAACCCTAGATAAATAAGTACATAATAATGATAATAGCCAATGTTTATTGACCCCTAGGATATTTCAGGTCCTAAGTGCTATGCATTTTCCATGGGTCACCCCATTTAAGATTCAATAACTTTGAGGTATCATTATTCCCATGAGTACCCTAAGGCACAGAGAAGTTAAATAACTTGGCTGAGGTCCTTCAATGCAAAGATGGAAGTTGAACCCTGGCAGTCCCTCTTCAGGTCCTGGGCCCTCAGTCACTACTCACATAAATAGTGGGTCCAGGTCACCCACCTGTGGATTGGGTCCCCAGACCCACTGACCTATGGTCCAGTGTTCCTTCCCCTGACCAGGCTTCCTGTCCAGCCTCAGGCAGTCTGGAGGCTGCTGGAGTCTGCTGTACTTGGGGCCATGATGCATGTTGCTCAGGGCATACCGTGAGCAACTCCAGGAAGCTACAAGGATTCTTAGTCAGAGAGCAGCTGTACAATATTATATAAAATCCCCTCCTTTCCCCTCACCCATTGGCTGCCCACCTAGGAAGAACTCCTGCAATATAGTAGCTGGACTGGTCCAGGCTGCAAAGCCACTCAGTGAGCCTCCCACCCCCCAGCCCACAATACTTGTCCCTTCTATCCTGGCTATTCCAGCCTCTTCTCAGGGACTTCACTGCTAGAACTGGATGCTGGATCTGGCTTCCTTCTCAGAAGACAATTTATGGTGACATGTTGGAGACTTTTAATGAAGTTGCAAAAGTAGGTTAATAGGCTGTGGGTGTTTTTTATTCCCCTCTCCCTGCCCCATCTCCGTCCCTGGGTGAAGGAATGATGCCTCTCCCCAGTCGGGCTGAGGATCTCTGCCTAGACTCATCCACTCTCATCTCTTCCTCGGCCTTCTGCTCTTCAGCACTCTTCCTGATGCTGGGAAGGTGCTCAGAGTGTCTAATTCCCTCTGCTATCGCTGTGGCCCAGAAGATGCTCCAAAGTCTGCCCAGAGGGAAAGAGCAGGGCACATTTGAGTGGCAGGGACCAGGGTGAGGCTGGAGCATGTGTGGAACCCTAGGGAAAAAGGAAGTTACAGGTAAAGGACTTCTTTTGGGTTGGAGAGGCATGGAGGTAGAAGCTTAGCTAGCAGAGACGTGGACAGCTCTGCAAGTTTTGGGGGAGGAACTGAGTTTCTGGGAGCCTCTCCAGTTGCTGTCCCTGCCTCTCCAGTTCATCTGTATGTCTCCTGGTGCCATGCCTGATACATGGCTGCCTTTGTAAATGTTTGCTGAGTGTATGATGGATACAATTGTGCATGACTCTTCTTTCCCTACCCACAGTCTCTGGGGCTAGAACTCACCCTCATCTGTGCTCACCTCTGAAATGGCTCTCAACCTGTTCCTGCTTGGGACCTCCCACCTTCCCACCTCTTTGTCCAATCCTTGCTCCATACTTCCGTTTCCCAGAAAGTCTTCCCTGATTAAGCTGCGAGAATGATTCTCCATTTGTTTGCCTGAGTCCCAGATGAGGGTCTGTCATCCCTGGAAGATGACAGAAGGGTCTGTACATTTTTCCTCCAGATTCTTCCCTGCCTCAGCAACACCCCAGCAGGACTCTAAGATTGAGGTGGGAGCTCAGCCTAGATGTTGTTGGGAACACACATGCAGGAGTACCGTACTACTGCCCAGGCCCTTCTCCCCACTCCTTCCTCCCTACAGAAGGCCAGGGACATGCACAGTATCTGGCCTTCAATCACTCCCTGGGGAGCAAGGGTCCTTCCACACTCCCAACCCCTCACTGTCAGTAAATGCCACTGGTGACCAGGGTTTGGGACCTGAATACCAAGATGGGGTAGAGCAGGGCCTTACTGCCCTGTAGCCTCAGATTATTCCCCTCTTCTGGGAACCTGGGTCACTTCTGTCCTCCCCCAACACCCTGGCTTTCTTTTACACCTTAGTTCCCTCCCCATTCTTGGCGCAGGCAGAAGCACAGGCTTGTGGCCTTTTAGACTAATGCTAAAGAAATTCCAGAGAAACCCTACCCTAAAGCTCAGAACACCCACCATCATCCCCAGGGAAATTCCACAGTAATCCCCGCACCCTACGTCCGCATCCAGAACCTGCAATTACAACCCCAAGCCCTTTGGTAACACTTAGAACTACCCAGCCCAGGAAGTGCTGCATTGCCACCTAGTGTGGCATAGGAACCTCAACTTGGCTCCCTGCAGGAGCAGTGGAGCCTTCTGAGCTGGCCTTCTTGCCTCTGCCACACTGTATTTTTTATTGACCAAATAGGACATCTTGTTGAAGACTCCAAAGCCCTCACTGACCTTGCTCCCCACTCAGTTTCACTGCAGCCAAGGGAAAGGTGGGTGCACAGGGCTGGATATGGGTTGGTGGAAGCATGGAGGATGTCCGTCCAGCCCCAGTAGAGGGACCCAGTTATCTGCCACTTTGTCAGGATGTTCAAGGAGCTCAATCAAATAGGAGACCTAGAGGATAGACCTTGGAAGACCCTCCCTGAATTAGGTCCCATTTTATTCAGAGATGGGTAAGCAGAATGAGGATGTTACTTCTCTTTTACTCACCCCAGCTGAAGGCCCCCCTCACCTGAGATGCTGGGGAAGGGGCCTGGGAGGACAACAGGCCGGATGGCTCCTAGTGGGCCAGGGAAACCCAGAAGACATGATGGTTCCCTGATGTGGGAATCCTGGGGCTTCTGTGGAAATTTCCCCTGATGAAGAGAGACAGGACTGCTGGGTTCCCAGGACCATGGGAACCACACACTGTACATATGTACATGCATCCACCGTACAGGTCTGTTTTGGGTCTGGATGGGGGGCGAGTATTGAGGGTGAAGATGATGAGAGTGTTGGGAAATGGCAGATCAGAGGGAAGACACAGAGGTCCATCATCCTGGTCTGATGGAAGAGTAGACTTGCATCCAGGGCTGACTAGTAATAGCTGGAGAGGGTCGTTCAGTGCAGGGAGGAACAGGAAAGTGCAGCCAAAGGTTTCAAATCAGGAGAGCTTTATGCAGGAGAAGAGTAGGCAGCAGGATCGGAAAAGAAGAGAGGAGCAGAGTTGGGGAGGGTTCTGGTTGGGGATTCCACAGCTCTATGGGGGGCAAGGGCTGTGAGTTCAACCTACAATTACCAGAAGTTAGACTCTTTGGGTGTAAAATTGTAAGGAGAATGAAATGTAGGGTCAGCAGGCAAAGCAACTCCAGGCTCTGCCCTCAACCCTCAACCTTGAGAAATTCACACATACACACTTCTGGTGTCTTCTTTCATTAATCTTAAGGGATAAGAACAGGCATTTTTGATTTTTTAAAAACTTTTTCTGACAGGTGAGAAAACCACTTGGGAGGAGGCTATTTGGGCCCATGATTTAATAGGGTAAAGCAGTGTCAGTCTCTCCTTGGTTTGTGAGAAGGACAGTTCTGATGGGACTTGGACAGCATTCCAGTCCCAGCTCTGCTACTAGCTGACCCTTTCTACAGGCCTCAGCTCCCCTATGTGTAAAACAAGGGGAGTTGCACTGGCTGATCACTCAGAGCTGCACACTCCAGCTGATACTTGTTTAATAAATTTCAAGCTCCTTAAAACGGGGGTGTCAAACTCATTTTCACCTCGTGGTTGACCTCAAAGGGCCGAATGTAATTTTAGGACTGTATAAATGTAACTACTCCTTAACAGTTAAGTGAGAGCTCGGCACTGCTGCCGGGTAGAAACAAGGTGCTGGGCCAGATAAAACAAGGTGGAGGGCTGGATTCAGCCTGTGGGCTTTGTGTTTGCCACCTGTGCCTTAAAAGAATCAACCAAGAAAATAAATGCTGAAAAGCTTTGCTATAACCTAAAGCATGCTTTCGGCATGAGGGGTTGTGGGGATGCCTGTGTCTGGGGAAAGGTGTTTTGAGGTGGGTCATAGGCTACAGTCCATTGGGGCCAGGATCCCCACCAAAGCAGATGCAGACAGCCCAGCTCAGGTTGATGCCACCCCCTCCCCACAGCCATGCCCTCCCCCTTTCCCAGCCCAGCCCAGGCTCTGGGGACCAAGCCCTGTTCACGCTGGAGGTGGGGTTCCCAGGGGCAGGGGCGGAGGAGGTGGGAGCCTCCCTCTCGAGTGGCTCTGAGCTGGAGCACAGCAATTACACGGGAGGATTTATGTCCCTTTGCCTTTAATCGGAAACTCCGTGTCAAGAAGAAAAATTTGCACTGTCCTCCGGCCCGGCTTCCTGCTTTATCATTATTATTGGAGGAAGGTTGATTTGGAAACTTAAAGAAAAGTGGGGTTGGGGGTGGGAGCCACTAAAGAAGGGGAGGTGTGGGGCAGAAAGGTGGTCTTCCTACTGTTTGTCCTGGTTTGTCACAAGAAGAGGACAAAGGGCAGGACAGGAGCTGGGGGTACTGGAGGGCAGGTTAGAAGACACTAGAGGGACACTAGGGGAGATGTAGGGGTTGGGGGTCCATGGAAGGAAGGGGTGTCCAGACACCAGGAGCAAGGGAAAGGGTGGGTGACCAAAGGGGACAACCAGAGGTTGAAGTGACTTGGGGAGAGAGGAAGAAGGGAACTAGGACTCATGGTGGAGGGAAGGGCAGCCAGGTACTGGACTGACATGGTGGGGAAGGAGAGAGTGGAATAATTGGGAGGGGGTCTCGGGGCTCTCTGGGGGATGCTGGAGGAGGGGGAGGGTATGGAATAACCAGAGGGGACACAGGGTAGGGGGTAGAGGAGGGCTGGGAGTCATGGAGGGAAGAGGCAACCAGGGACTGGAAGGAGGGGGTGACCAGAGGGATAGCGGGGGGCTGGGGCTTATGGCAGGATTGGGCTAGGGACCCAGGGACTGTGGCTTTTTTAGTCTATACCTGCTGACCTGTCCCTGAAAAGGCCACTCCTCCCCTGGCCCACCTACAACCTGTTGTCTCCTGGTCTCCCAGGTGGAGGGACTGACTTCCCACAAAGCCCCAGAGTTCTCCCTTCCACTTGGGGAGCTATTTCTCTGGGTAATTGGATACAGTGACTGGGAATATGCCGAGGGAACCCGTTGACTCTCAGGCCCTTCGAGGACTGAAACAGAAGTATCCAAGGGGGAGAGGACTGTGCTCTGGGGCAGGGGAGGGATCCAGGAGAGAAGCTGTCTTAGCATCCCCCACATCTTTGATGGAAGTCTCCCTAGTGTCTTACCTGTTATCCCTCCTGTTGCCAGTTATTTCATTTTGATGTGTGGAAAGGCACCAGCTCTGGAAGCAGTCCCTGGCACTGACACCCACGTGTACTTCTGTGAACCTTAGGTTTTGTGTCTGTAGCACGGAGACAGTAGTATCTACATGCCAGTAATAACTACGTATTGTCAGGGTTAGAGACAATTAGGTAAAAGACACCATGCCCATCTGGGGGCAGTGCCCGATATATGCAACTTCCTTCGTTTACAAAGCACTGGTTAATTCTCTATGCCTTTCCTCATTGGATCCTCATGACAGCTTAATGAGGGGTCCTGGGTAGATGTCATTATCTTCACTAGTGATAGGAACCTGGTACAGAGCCCCTGAGTGACTTGTCCAAGACCACACAGCACGGCACTGGGACAGCCAGATGAGACAGCCACATAATACGCTGTGAAGGGCTTGAAGACCTTCCCCTGGTTCTCCTTCCTCCATCCTTCCCCCAGGGTCCCATGCCCAGCCCCTTATCTATGGGATCTGGGTTGAGTTTGGGGTGCTTAGTGGAGTGGCTCTGCTTCTTATCCTCCTGCAGCCTGGGCTGTGCCCACCCTCAAGCGCCTCCTCCCCAGCTCAACTAAGAGGTTTTATAGCCGTTTACGAGCAATTTCTGCCCATATATCACCGGAGATATATAGCCAGGCAAATATTAGGGACCCAAGCGGAGGTTTTAAGAGGCGAGTTTTACTGCTGCTGAAAGAAGGCGTGATGGACAGCCTGTGGAGACCCGCCTCCCTCCTGCATGTGGCCGGGCAGTGGCAGCACGGACTGGTGTTCAGCCGGGAAAACTCTGTGAAGCTTCAGTGCCATGCTGGCGCCCACTTGGTGGAGGATAATGATCCGAGGGTGGGCTCTGTTCTTCAGAGAGCCATGTGAGTGAGTGGGTGGGGAGGAGACCAGAAGTCACAGGCTAGCTTGGACAGGACACCAAGCAGGAAGACGCTGAGTTCCAGTGAATTCGATCCACAGAAGCATGGATTGGAGTGAGATGCCAGGAAAGCACTGCCCCGCACAGGCCTCTGGAAGAGACTGCCACATTGCCTTCTGCTGGGAGTCTTCAAAAACTGGATCTGAACGAGGAAACCCCTGGCCAGAGGCAGAGGGCTGGACAACGTGGACTCTTACACTCTTGGCTCCTACCCAGCGGTGAAGTTGTGCAGAGGGGTCATGCTTGTTTTCTTCTGCTCCTTTGTCCCAGGCCCCAGCCCACCTAGCCCTCGTCCCCTGTGTGCTGCTGGGTTTGGGTGGGTGCAGAGGGGTGAGGAGAGCCTTCTTGGCTTGTGGCATATGTTGAGAAGATGTCCTGGGGAATCCTCGCTCCTGATTTAAGTGGCTCCGACAGCTTTATGGCACCTCCTTGAGTGAGCCCCCAACGTTGGCCGTTTAACTTTTTAGCGTCGTTTAATGCTTAGGCTCCAGTGGACAGGCAGGCCCCTCAGCCCCAGAGGCAGCAGCACTAAATCAGGACACTCTGAGGCCCCGATAAATAATTTTTACAGGGCACGAAGCCCATAGATCAACAGTGGGGGTGGGGGGGGGAGAGCGGCTGTGATATTTCAACCGATTGTCATATATGACTACCCCATGCTCTGATGCAGGTCATCCACGTGGCAGCTGGCTTCATAACCACGGTCAGCTCCAGGGCCCCGACAGAGGGCATGGGAGGGGTGGTGGGGAGGTGGTGCCTCCAATAGCCCCACAGCCAGCAGATGGCCCGGGAACCACACGGTCTGCTCAACCTGCCCTCATCTGCAGAGCTCAGGTGAAAGGAGGGCTGTAGGCAAGGCGGGAGGAGAGAAAGAGAGAAAACTTTCTGTAGCCAAAAAAATCACTTTTTAGACCACTTTCCTGGCTCTCCAGACGTGGCCAACCTGAGGGCCTGTGAGAGAACAGGTACTGTGCATGCGGCCAGAGGGAGGGCAATGCTGAGGGCTGGAGGGGACAGGAACTTCATATCTCTAGTGAAAAAGGCGGAGCAGCAGGGAGACAGAGAGGTGGGGAGGGGAGAGACAGGAACAGTGGAGATGGGAGGAGAGAGACAGAAAAATGCAGATGGAAGACACAGAAGACTCAGAGAGAAAAAGAGAGACAGAAGACAGAAAGCCACCTAGAAAGGACACTCCTACAGTCTTTTCCTAAAGCCTGGTATCAAGACAAAGAGACAGTGTTCTGGACAGGCCTGGGGTTGGGGTGGCGTCCATGCCAGGCTAGGACACCCATGCCCTCTGAGCATGCCCTCGACTGGCTACAGGCCTGTGTCTCCGTGCCAGCTCCACACTGCTCCCCACCCACCCCTCCCTTCAGTGCCCTTGCCCCGTCCCCTCATCTGTAAGATCCTGGGATTTGCAGGGACACTTAATCCATATGGAGCTGATTCATTCCCATCTAAATCATCTCCATGAGCCTCCCTAAGAGCCCTCTGATGTGCCAGCCGCCATTCCTCTCCCCTGGCGGTGGCGGGCTAGGGGCTGCCAGTAAACAAACCTCAACTGCCATCCATCCATCCCGGCTTCGTCCATCAGTCCAGCTGGGACCATTCATCTCCCCACCCCTGCTCCCCCCACCCTGGTCTTCCACTGCTTCCGTCAGTCTGTCAGTCCCTCTGAGTGTCCCCTCCTCCTCATGCCCCTCTACTATAACCTCCACTACTCTGCCTTATTTTGGGAAGGATCTTGAGGGGTTTTCTCTGCCACCCATCTGCCTTCAGACGGGAGTCTTACCTCACTCCTGGCACAGCAAGAGGGGGGCTCTTCTGGTTCTCTGCTTTCTCAGAAGAGAGGCCTTCTGGTGAGTTCACTGTACATCATTGACAACCCACACTCAGGGAAAAGTTCTTTCTTTTGTCTAGTTTGTGTGTCTGAGATTCCCATGTGATCATGTGTCTGGACATAGGTGAGGGTAAGATTATGGGGTTCTGTGCAGGCATAAGAGTCTCCAGCATTAGTAATATGCACCTCTAAGAGTTCCTGTGGTGTACGGAGTGTAAGACCAGTAAAACGGTGCTGCTTTTTGTGTCCCTCAGCAGAGTCCAGCCTAGCACATAGTGGGTGCTTCATGTTGATAGCTTGCTGGCCATGGTCTTATTTATGAGCTCCAGTGAGTCAGAGCTTCTCACTTCTGTCCTCTCACCCAAACTTCTTAACCCAGACCTGGGGGTTGAACTTTCCCAAACAACTGTGTCTTGGCAATAATGGGGTTGAGGAGGAGGAGGAGGAGGAGCAGGTGCTACTGGGGCCTTCCAGGGCACGGAAGCAGAACCGTCACGTCTGGGGAAGCTCTCATGCACTAATAAGGAGGGTGGGGGCCATTGCTGCCCCAGCCCCAGCTTTATGCATGATGCCTCTTTCCCTCTCATGTCTTCATGTCAGCTTGGGAGTTGTGATTCTGGGGAAAGCTGGGACTGTGCTAGCCCCTCAGGAGAGGAGACAGGGGCAGTTTCTGGTCCCATCTGTTTCTCCATCCACAGCGCTAGTTGGGGAACACGTTTGTCTCTGGAGTAGAGAGTTTGGGTTAGATGGTAGTTACCCTGTGGAGGGATAATTTGGGCATGAGTTTAAGGGTTTAGGGTGGTGGAAGTGAAGTCACAGGGAGGGATGAGGGCAGCAGGTTGTGGCAGGCATGTCCTCACTTGGATTCCACAGTAATGGCAAGTGGGAAGGACAGAGGAGAGGGAGGTAGTGCCACAGCCTCTCCCCAAGACCCAGAGCACCTTGTTGTGTACCTGACCCTTACCCTCCAGATCAGGCAAGATCAGGTAGAGAATCCCACTGTGTGAGTTCCAGCCCTCCCCTCATTCTCCCCACTTCCCACATGATTTCCAGCACCTTTTCCTTTTGTCATTGGTCCCCTCCAGGGAGCCACTGTGAGCACAGAGAACAGGCTGGGCTCTTCCAGCTGCCATCCAGCTGTGAGGATCCCTGACCATGCTCCTCCAACCCCCCTGTAGGAGTGAAGTCTCTAATTCTAGCCTGAAAGATGAGAAGGGTAGAGTGAGAGGAGAGGGGCTGGAGTGGGGCATGGGGAAGCTAACCACTTGCCCCAGTTGTGTGAATATATGTGTGGGAGGGGAGGGACCCACAGGTGGCAAGGCCCAGTTCAACAGTGATGGAGTGCTTCTTGGTTCTCTGAGCTAGAGACATATGGGGTGTATAAGGCCAAGCAAAATTAGAAATTATTGCCTAAAAGAGAGAGGATGTGGGGGAATAAGAAAAAAATCAAGCAAGGGAGATCCAATGGCACCTACTTCCATCACTATGGTGACTACCAATCTGTGCTTGACTGGATCAAGGCCAAGAGGAAGAAGAGTCCTGAGAACTCACCCTCAGGAGCTGCAGGGGAAAAGCTGATCCCCAAAATGTTCATTTCCCTGATGATGCACAGAGCAAGGGGAGCAGGGCCCAGCTGCTCCAATGCTCCAGGTGGGACAGTTGGTGGAGCTTTTCCCATCTTCCTCCTTCCCCTCTCTCTAGCCCGGTGAGGAACCAATGCTCTCTTCTCCCATAGGCCTGTATCTCACAGTTCTTCCTAGCCTCTTGCACTCAGTGGCTCCTAACCTATTTTGTCCTCTGAAACTCCCCTTCTTCCTACAGGAAGCCTCCCAGACTTCACTTCTTACACAGCCCCACCCCTCAAAAAAAGAGTCTACTTACCCAAACTTGTGGCTGATACATGTCCTTTAGGATCTATTTGTGGGCTGGTACCTTTCTCCAGCACGTTTGAAGTTTATTTTGTCTGTCCTCTATCAGTCAATATATCCATGTGTCCAAATTTGGCCGTGACCTCCACAGTTCAAGAAAGAATCCAAGGGTTTTTTGTGGTCACCAGCATATCTCCAGGAGCAACCCGATTTTTGATAGAGATGATAACCTTTCTTCTGATTTCTTGAAGCTGAGTGTCTAGAAAGATGCTAAGGGGCCATAGAGGACCACTGAGTGTGGCTGATGTACTTCCCCTGGAGAAGCCACCTCTTGCTACAGCAAGCAGTGACTGAGGCTGGACAGCAGAAACTTCTGAAGGCTCTTAAGGATGAAGGAAAGATTTCCAGGTTTCAGTGAAACACTTGAGGAAGGATGACCTTGACCTTTCCAAGCTCTGAGGGAGCAGAGGGGTTTTCCAGGCCTGAGGGAGCAGAGGGGGGTCAGTCTGGAAAGGTTTACTTCCACCCTTATAGGACTGACCCAAAAGAGGGAGGGCCACTTTCTCTTTTTAGAGCTCTGACTCATTCACTCTCAGTGTGGCCCATTCACACTTTCTTAGGTGATTGTTTGTTCTTTGGCCAGAAATCTGGTTCTTGAACTCCCTCTTCTATTCTTCTCATGATCTGGGAACCATCTTGGGGAACCAACTCCAGCTCCATCTGCTGGAGTCAGAAAAACAGAGTAAGAGCCATTTCTGGACAGCGATGCAGCAAACCTACCAGGTGCTGGGACTGCCCTCTTCTCTTTTTTGAATGTGAGGGAAAGGATGTGATCCTGGGGGAAAGGGCGGGGTTGGCGAGGGCAGGGTGTGGTATCAGCTAGAAAAGGACCCCCTCCCTGCTGGCCAGATCCAAATGTGCACAGATGGAAATGTCTTCACAGCCAAGGGCCCCTTCCTCTCAAGGAGAAAATCCCACAAGTGGGGAACATCTGGATCAAACCACAGCCATGAAAGCCCAACATCAAACGAGGGTTTCCGAGCAACCCTCCCCACAGGCCTTGCTCCAAGAGAAATTGCAGATCTTCCTGCTTGAAGCTTTTAAGTGTCACTGAACCCCTCAAGTTTGGGATTGCTCCTTATTCACAGAGACAGATGTCCCCGAGTGAGCCGGTTGGCTTTGATTACCCCCAGCGGGAGAGGGTGTGTGTGACTGGATCCTGGCTGTGTTGGGAGCTAGCCTGGGATTTAAAGCTGTGATAAGGGGCTCCAGCAGTTCAGGCTGGGGGCTGGGGAGAGCTGGGACAGGTGGGCCTTTTAAAAACGTGCCTACATCAAAGGTTTGAGTAGACTCCCTTCCCAGCATTGGCGCCTCGGGGCAGGAAAGCAATGATTTCACCACATAACTGCACGTAGGATGGATCTTAGTCTGAGAACTTCTGGGGAATGTGGAGAGGGGAGGGAGGGTGCTCCCCAGAGGGGAGGAAAGGGCAAAGGGGGTTTCTCATTTCCAAAATAGCCTGCCTAGGCCAAGGAAAATGGGGCCATATGCTACCTCCCTCCCTGTGGATGGAGAGCTGAAGGGAGGGGCACATTCTTCCAAAGTGGGGAGGAGGGAGCAGCTGCAGCAACGGGAGGTGGGAGCAGGATCTGGATGGGGAATGAGGGAGAAGCAGGGGTGTCTCCCCTAAAGGCAGGAGGAAGGCCAAAGAGCATGTAATTCCAGGAGACTCTTCCCTCCCTGCTTCCCAGGCTCCTTCTAGGTCTAGGAATCAGAAAGCACATCGTGGTAGCAGGTGGCATGGACTGTGTGTTGGATGGCACTGTGGACTGTGTGTTAGGGGGGCACCCAGAGCCAGCTGGAATCCCAGTTCAAATTGGAGTAATCTACCTGGGGAATGGGTGAGAGTGCTGGCACGTTGACACCTCACTGTGAGCTTGGTTTAAGAAGCCAGTGGTTTATTTTTGACACAGAAGGTGACCTTCAGTTGGGTGAGGTGTGAGGAGAAGAAGAGGTACCATATACTTACTATAGTTTATGTTAGCCCCCCTGCCCTTTAGGATGCCTTCCTGTCCCTCTTCCCATTTCCCCAGAGAGGTTTGTGGGTATGCATGGTGCTCCGTGTTGCCTGGGTATACCTCCAGTCTTGGTCCATCCCACACTGCTTTATAGTGATCTATTTATGGGTTCTTTCCCTGTCTAGACTGCCAGTGCCTTGAAGGCATGGACTCCCTTACTCTTCCTGTGTTCCTAGTGCTGACACAGTGCCTGGCAGAGAGTAGGTGCTCAGCCATACTCCCCGCCCCATCTCCCAGCTGGAGCTTGTTCTCTCAAGGCCAACTTTCTGGGCAAACAAAGGATGACCCATGTGATGATTCCGCAGTAGACTGCAGGTCTCTCTCAGGGGCCGAAAGGGCAACTCCTAGGGGGCTTTCTCTGGGAGTCTCTTGGGAGGACCATAGTTGACAGCAGTTTCTCCCACTTCTGAAGTGTATTGTCCATAAGGTTCACCTTCATGGTCAGGTTTATTATTATTTTTAAAATCTGGGATGGATTTTGTTTTGTCACATGAGACCCTATGATCTTTGGGACTAATTTCTTTTACTCCTACTATTTACATGGCCCCAGCACAAAGGAAGAGTTTAGTCAAGGAGTTCAACAAGGTTGTTGACTGGCTGACCCTCTCCTCTGAGAGCTGGTGTGCCAGTCTTTGATGTCGTGGTTTGTGGTTTGTCTGGGGCTCTGATGGCTGAGCATCTAGGAGCTGCTGAATTGGGGATGTCCTGGCATGATGAGGTGAATAAGAGCCCCTGTCCTGGTGAGGTGAGGACAACAGGAGGCATGAATGACTCTACGGGCTGAGAAAAGTCTTAAGGGGGATGTTGTGGAAATGGCAGAGGCCAGTGGGTTTCATTCAGAAAGACTCTTTGGGAGAGAAAAGTATGAAAGAGGTTGAAAGGAGAGAAGGGAAGGGTTGGGCAGAGGATGAAGGCCAATATCCAGCTAGGATAGACTTGGCAGAGGGTGAGGAGGCTTAAGTTACTTTACCCTCAGGTGAGGGCCCAGGTGTGAGCCTGGCAAGCCTTGTGTCCAGGAGGGGCCCTGGCAATGGTGAACATTCACCCTGTGCTTTGAGGATTGTGCCCACCCCGCCATTACCCACTCCCATCTCCCCCTACACTCTAGGCCAGATGGGATCATATGTCTCACTGTGATTTCTAGGCCCAGGCTGACCTGTGCTCCAGCAACATCACCTGACACCAAGCTCAGGTCAGATCAGCTTTGCTCCATGCCCCCAAAGCCCTCCCTGGGGAGGGAGCTGCCTTTGAAGTTGTTGGAGAGGAGATTGGTGAGCTGTGCGCTGATTCTAGATCTCCCAGCTGTCAGTGAGGTGGGGAGGATATACACTTTGAGCCCTTTTTGGGGGGCTGAGGTGTTGACACTTTAGTTGTCAAAACTTAGCTTTTCCATCCTGGAATGCTGTGTGAGGCAGACTGAATCACCAGGCATCTCTGGGCTGCAGGGTGGCAGCAATGCTCAGATCTGGGAACCACTATTTACTGCACACCTAGAGCACAACTCTAGGTGGTGCCATCCACATAGAGTTCAATGTGCATGGCAGCCCCCTCCCCCACCCTGAGTTGTGTGACAGTGGGCTGCCGTCAAGTCCTTTTTGGGTCAGGTTCTGTTTAGCAGCCTAATGTGGTGAACCTGAGAACCAGGAATATTCAGGTGAGGCTTTGCCCAGAGACAGAGAGATGGACAAAATGATCTCCAAAGTTAAGTCCTCGTGAGAAGTGGGGTTGTTCTGGAACCACAGGGCAAGGGAGCAGTATGCAGACTTAGACTAGGCAGCGGGAAAAAGGAAGGACACATTCCATCCATCAGGGAAGGAATACTGCCTCAAATCCCCAGATTGAGCACCCAGGAGGGCTGGCACTTAGTAGGTTTGTAGTTACTATGAGGAAATGAGAATCAGTTTCTACATTCCACTCTCGAGATTTGGGGTTCTTGGAGGCAGAACAGCATGGGAATTTGCTGAAATCTGAAATAGAAGCCTGACCCAGAATGGGGGGTCAGGAATTTGTTTCCTTCCCTTTTTCTCCTTCTTAGGGAAAGCTCAGTTCACTGTTTAGGATGAAAAATAACAACCAGATGAATGAAAGAAGGATCATCAGGACTGATAAATAATACACTCCAGATGTGGCTTCGGAGCACTTCATCTGAGCGAGCGAGCACTGCTGCCTTCGTGTGGTCCCTTTGGGGGGAGACCCCGTGTTCCACAAGGCTGCAATGAGACACGTTTTTTGTAGCTCCTCTCTTGGAATAGTCTTCAGAGTATATGACTCAGTTTTTAAATGTCCTTATTGGTGACAAACCTTCATCCTTCGCTTTTAGTGAACCAGTCAAAAAAATAATTCATAGTTAACAACAGATATCTTGACTATTTTGTAAAACGGCTATCAGGTCCATTTTTAAGAAAGACTTTGTAGAAATGGTTTAATCAATAGAGGTAAATATGGGGAAAAGTGTATACCCTCCTAATGTGACATATTGTTTTGAACGACAACCCTGGTTTGTTCTCCCATTGTTGTTTAAGGAAGCTCATCACAGATATATAGCCCATATTGTATTCTTTGTAATAAAATAATGTATTACGATGTTGAAGTATGCTGATAACTTCCTCCTCCTCCTGCTGCTATTATGAATTAATACTTCTGACAATGTAGAATGCACTTGCTTTTGCGAAGGAAGGGGGGGAATAGAGGCACGGGGCAGACCCAAGCGAAGAATTGGTACGATTATGCAGGGTGAAAGTTCAGATCTCCATCTACACTGGAGAGTTGCCTAACTCTGCATTTCTCCCTGAACCAGCTCTGTGTTCATTCTTCAAGGGCATCTGGTCAACTGGACAGTGTGTGCACAGTCCTTCTTTAGGGAAGATTCATGTCTTATCTTGACTCCTTGTCATTTACCTGCAAAAATCACCACTAAGGTCTAAGAGAAAGAAACTGCTAGTTTGTCATTTATGTTAAATGTATTTTTCACAAAAATGGAGGGGATGTGGTCAAAATGAGTCTACACAGCAAATATGTTTACAACAATTATTAGTTTAACTAAATGAAGAATAATCCAGTGGAAGAAGTTTCCAGAAGTTTCCTTTCCTGAGGGAAGACCAGGAAGAGATGGGTGAGCAACAGATCAGGGAGCCTGAGGGTCAGTCTCAGGAATACTTGCCTGTCTTGAGCAGTGGTTTCTCTGTTTTGGAGACTCCTCTATCTCTGCACTTGAGTTCCAAGTGTGTGGTGGAGGGTGGGGGACATCGGTATGATCACCTGGGAATGGGGGGGGGCAAAGGAGGGATGGAATGACCTCCAGGAGGCCTAGCCAGGCAGAACGCTCAGTGCTCCTTCTCCGATAGACCAAGCTGCAAATCAGGAATTTATTAGGAGCTGAGACTCATTTTCCCACCCTTTATAGCCCTGAAGACTCTGAGCCAAACTCTGGCAAGGGGCTTCCTCATGGTTTTAATTAGACAATTAATTTTTTATTGGGTCGTTTGATTTCCGGGGCCAATTTCACTCTCCCTCTTGTCTCCCACCTGGCCCCCAGCTGTGAACAGCTAAGGGGAGATCGGGGGATTCAGGGAGGGTGCAGAGAAAAAAAGCGCTGTCTGCCTTTGAGCTGCTTCAGGCGTCGGGGAGTGTGGGGAAGGGGGAGGGAAATGCTCTGCCACCCTCAGCTGGTTTAGCACCACAGACACTATCCAGAGCTCAGACATGGGCTTGCAGGGCCTGCACAAAGGCATTCTCGGCTTCCCCTCCAAGCTTCTCCCAGGCTGTGGGGCTAATTAGTAACACAGCGTGGGAGTGGGGGCAGGGAAAGTGCCCGAAATACATTTCTGCAGTTAATCCTGGCGTGCTTGGAGGTTGTTTACCCTCTACCCGGGGATTAGGAACCTGTTTGAGTTAGAAGGGCAGAGAGAGGCCAGAGCTGGGCTCTGTCTCCCACCTGCTTTTAGGAGATGGGCCAGGGGCGCTGAGCCAGCAGAAAAAAAAAAGTCTGGAGAAACCTGTCTCCAATCTATCTCCCTTATTGATCTCCCTGCCGCCCAGCTGCTGGCCTGCTTTTGAATCTTGATCCTTTCCGCTCCTGCTTCACCCCTGGCCACTGCCCTTGTTGTCAAATATCAACCTGGCTCAGAAAGTTGGAAAGGAAGTGGGGGGAAGGGTACAGTGTTTAGCAGTGGGGATGTGCCCAGGTGTGAAGGGGTCTCATATAATGTCATATGCGTTCCCTTGGAGGAGGGCAGTGTCCCCTTCCAAGATTCCGGACCACCCCCATACTCCGCCCTGAAAGGAAGAGAAGGCTAGACTCTAGGAAGAACTTACTTTCAGCGGCAGAAACAAGTAGCTCCTTCTTTAGAGTTTTATGACATGACAAGACCAGTATTTTATTGAGAGCAACGTTGCTTGGAGGCCTTGGAATTGCGGGGAGTGAGAGAACTGTTTCCTCAGGTGTCCTGTTGGTGGGGACATTGTCACTTGCTGTTCCAGCACAAGGATTCCTGAAAGTGTTCAGATACACACACATACACAGTGACATAGCTACCTGGAACCAAACTGACAGCCACCTGCAGGCACAGAAGTGGGCTTTGAGCAGCCTCTGGGGACAGGGCTCTGGGGCCTCACAGGCTGAACAAGCCCCCAAAGGAATAAGCCAAGATAGCACTCAAAGGGAGGGGCTCTGGGGACCCTCCTCAACGCCCACTTTCTCCTCTCGCTTGAGTGCAACACCGGCATTGGTGAGTGTGTGGGCCCATAAACTCTTCTTGAGGTTCAGAACTGAAAGAAATAGTAGCACAAATTTAAACTGGATTCTGAAGGACACAAAGATAAAAGGACCCAGGGATCAAAGTGCCCCAGAGGCTCAGTGTGTAGACCTTTGAATTTAGGATTTGTTTTGTAAACAGGTTTTCTTCTTTTTTCTAATAAAACTCACATTGAGTGAGATTCCCCTGCTAGGAAGTCTCAAGGTGGTTCCATGCTAGGTGCCAGGCGACAACCCCAGGATGGGACTTCTTGGGACACAATCCTGCCTTCTCCTGCTGAGGGACAACTCTGACAGCCTGTCTGCTACCTCCCAAGCTATGCACAGTGGCATTTGGAAATCCACAGAAGAAAGGGACAGAAAGGTTTCATGTACTGGAGGAGGGGGTGAAGGCAGAGCAAACCCAAGATTACCCATTGACATTTGTGCTTTCATGTGGCTTCAAGGTGAGGCGAACTGAGACCTCCTGGACCCAGAGCCCTGTGTGAAGGGGTGTAGCATGTGTTGGGGGGTTCTGTGCAGGGCACCTCTGGGACAATGGGAACAAAGGGCCAGAAGCGCAGGCAAACCTCCATCAGAGAGGTCATCTGTGTGTGTGGGGAGGGGTCAGTGTCCATCTGTAGGAAGAGGGGAGAGAAGAAGTGGTAAAAATAGGAGAAAGAGAAGAAATAAAAATGAAAGCACTTAAACAGAAATAGAGAGCAAGCTAACAGATCCACACAAAGAGGGCTGAGGAACACCGTGTGAGCTTGGGGAGCGGTGGCAGGCAGCAGGAGGTGGGGAAGGGAGAGCCTCAGGAGGGTCAGCAAACAAAACAATTGGCCAGGCTTCTGCCTGGGAAGGTGGGCAGGGAGGCGCGGAGGCAAAAAAAAAAAAAAAAAAAAGGCTGCAGAGAAAGCCCCTGCTTGCGCCATGCAGAGGAGAAGGGTGGTGATGGAAACCGCCTCTCCTGGCTCCTGTGCTAGCAGCATTCTCCCCCTGCCCTCTGTCTGAGCCCAGGGCTGAGATTGACAGGACTGCAGCTTCTCTGGGTCCTGGGTGGATTTGAATAATTAAGTCATCTGGATTCTTATGATTTACCATTTTCAATGATAAATAGACAGCGCCCAAGCCAGCCAGTTGGCAAAACTCTGGCTGCTAGTTATAATTTGTCAAGCTGCCAGCAGATTCATGTTTTATGCTAATGGAGAGAGACTCATTGACTAGGGGGAGGCAGTGACCGGGTCAGCTCTTTCCTCAGGCACCCCAGAGGTCGAGAGAGGTCGGGGGAGAAAGGCTGAGGCCAGTATGGATTTTCTGTAAGGGTCAGTGTAATTTTATAATAATTCAGCGGGTACACACACTCTTGCATACATGGAAGGTCATGTATGCAGACATATGTTCAGATCTGCATGCAGCCCCCCCCAACACACACATGCACCTGCTCCTGTGCAGGCATCTGGGTCCAGTGCACACAAGCCTGGGGCAGGAACCCTTTTCCACCCCCCTTCAGCTCACTTGCACACACACACACCCTTGCCGTCACCTTCAGGCACATGATTACACTAAGGTAAACCCACAGGCTGCTCAGAAACCCAGAGAAGCCTGTCACCCCCCACTGCCCCACTGCACTGAGAATGCAATGCACACCTCAAAGGTGGGGAGGTACTTTCAGATCCCAAGCCCTTTACTTCAAGGCTTCCCTGTCTGTTGATCCCAGTGCATGTCTTTTGCTCTAGTGGGGAAAACACAGGAGCCCCAGGGCAGTCCTGTTTTTGAAGTGACTGGGTAGCTGGAGCTGGGAAGACAGAGTCTCTGACACCGGGCACAGGAAGGCTGCAATCAAAATCAGCTGAATGCAAACTTTCTTTTCCATCGATTTGTTTATTTATATATTTGCCCACACTCATTGAGGACTTACACCGGCAAGGGTCTGTTCTGACAGCCATGACAAGCTGAGGTGGAGGCGACGCTGTGTGCAGAGCGCACACTAAATAAATAGTGGTGGCCTGCACAGCTGAAGCTCCCGACTTCTTGATGGAGCAACTTGCTCATTCCCCTTCTAGTCCTCTGTCTCACCAAACCTTTACTTCATCACTGGTTTGAGAGGCCGGGGAAGAGGCGCAGGTCTGGGTGAAGAACGCCTATTCCTTGATGTGAGAAATCTGGGCCTTTGGAGTGATTAAAAAAATGCTAATTTTATACCAATTGAAGCAATCTGGGATCAGTTTTGACCTCTAAATGCCCTCAAGATGGATCAATGAGCAAGGGAGGCCTGAGGAAGGAACAGCTGCCCTTCCTTCTTGCCCAGAAGAGAATTTGAGTTTGTTTTGAGCAGCTTATGAGCAGGGCTGGAAGCTGCACGTCCTTACCATCAGCATTTAAGGTTTGGTGTGGCCATAGGGAAGGACTAGGGGCATGGAGAGAAACATTTCGTTTTCCTGTCCCCACCATCCCTAAATGAGGGAGAAAAACACAATAGCAAACCAAACAGAGAAGAAAAGGCCAAGGCATCGAGGAGAACCCAAAGGCCGAAGCTGCTTCCCAGGTCAGCTCCAAGTGGCAGCTGCAGCTTCTGGCTCCGTGCTGGGATTCCGGGCCTTACAAAGTGAATTGGGTTTCCTTCTCCCAGCCAAGCCAGGCAGGGAGGGGCAAAGGAGCACCTCTGGGCAGATAGTCTGTATCTGCTCCATCCACTAAGGCCTGGAGTGAGCAACCTCCCTTCTTTGCTGAGCAGGTATGGATGGCTGTGGGCCCGACTAGTCAGGGCTGTTCCTTGAAGAGATGGCCAAGAGCCAGAATCAACCAGCTTCTCCATCCAAAGGCAAGAGGACCCCTAAATGCATCAGGAATAGGGAAATAGGCTTTACTTAATTGTTTGAGGCACTGACTTTACATCACTAACCTCACATTCCTGCACCAAGGTGAGCTCTTGTAGACCCTCACTGACTCTGGGAGAGCAAAGGCCTTGGGGGCACCAGCAACTCCACCTCCATGGGCAGGGGCAGGCCAGTAGATGGCTGGAGGTGAGGAAGGATTTTCTGGAATGAGCTCCAGGGATGTGATGGTAATAATCATGACTGATACAGAAAATAAGTTGGTTCATCCCATACCCTGTCAGCAAAGCTTACTCCCCATTTCCCCCTTATTTGTGGATGCAATCCCAGTGTTTGCATCCCCATAATGAACTCCAGAGGGCAACTTATGTTAGCTTGCCTAAGGGTCTCAGAACAAAGCCTCTGGGATACAAAGATAGTACCAGAACCCAGCTGGGACTAGATGGAGGGAGGGAGTAAGGGGAGAGGGAGAGAGTGACAGAGGGAGGAAGGGAGATGAAAGAGGAAGGAAGGAAGGAAGGAAGGGAGGAAGGAAGGGAGGGAGGGAGGAAGGGAGGGAGGGAGGAAAGAAGCTCAAGGAACTCAGAGGATAGCTAAAAGAGCAATGCTGGGAAGTACAGGACTGAGGCCCCATAAGGGGGGTGGATTGTAAGGTTAACGTGGACATGGCTTTCCAGCAGGTTTGAGGGTCTGTTAATTCATCCTTAAGGCTTGCACTGCCCTTGGAAGACCTGGCTGACTTCAGTGACCTGCCCCATCCCACTTTTGGGAAACAAAGGGGTTATCTAATTGGCTCTAATTGGGCAGTTGCCCTCCCCCCCAGCACTTGAACTGGATGTGGAAGTGTAGGCCCAGCACATAGACACACAGCCACCCCAAGGTAAGCTCTCCCACTTTGCCAATTAATCTCTTTGTGTGTATGAGTTCAGTGAAGTACACTGCAAACCGAAAGTCCACTTGTCCTAGTAGGAAATGTCCTCATTCTCTTCCAAGAGTGAGATTCTTTCTCTGGCTCCTCTAGCACTTGCAGAACTCATGCCAAGCTCATTACAGACTAATCCAACCCCTTCTGGTAGGGAGAAAGCCCTTGGCCTGAAAGGTAGTTTTCTGGAGCAGGAATGGAGATAGGATGATGGCAAAGGAGGAAGATTTTTCTTCACCAAGGAAGAAAATGAAGATGCCTTTCCCAGAAAGGATAAGACATTTTCTTCACCCCTCTCTCCCCTGCATATATACAGGCAGGCTCACCAAGATTACAGAGGGACCGTCCAGTGCAAAAAGCTCATTTGACATGTGACCATAATGAGGCCCAAGGTCTCAGAGTCAGAGTATCACCAAACAAAGCAGCCCAGTCTCCAGTCAGCCTCTGACAGCAAGGTCAGAGTGTAGGGATTAGGGGCAGCAGGAGAGGGGACTGAGACTAGGAGAGGGGTCTGCAACCTGCCTCTCTCTCAACTGCCTCTTCTACTTCACGTGCTGGTTTTGGGACTAGATCTTGACCTACTGAGCCTCAAGGCTAGCCCTGCTGAAGCAGGTGCAGCTGCAGGAGAAACTCCTTCTCCAGCTTGGTCAGGTGTTTCGATGGAGAAGCTGGTCGCAGGAGGACTGGGGTGGGCACTGGGGCTGGAGGAATGGTGGTGGTAGGGCCACAGCTGCCTGGGGCACTGCACAGTGGGGCAGACTGGTACCTGGGAGACCATGCCTTACTCCCACTGGGCCTCTCCCTGCCCACCCTCCACGCTGTGCCTTCCCTGCCTATGCTCCTTCCAAATGGGATCTGCTTTCTCTTTACTGGATTTTATTTTCTCTCTTCTTTTTTCCCCTCTTTATCTCTCTGTAACTTTATTTTTCATTTATCCTTCCTTCTTTTGCTTTCTTTCTTACCTGCCTTCTCCTTTTTCTCCCTATATTCTTCCCTTCTTGACCTTTCCTTCCTTTTACCCTTTCTCCTATCTTTCATCCTTTACCTAATTCTCCCTTCCATTTCTTTATTTTACTTTTTCTTCCCTTTTCTTTTACTTTCTAGCTCCCTCCTTTTACTAATGTTTTTCTTTTCTTCTTTCTTTCTCTTTGTTTCCTTTCTGCTTTTTTTTTATCATAAAACTTACTAATCCTGGTTCTTCATTTTGTCCTTTGCCAATATTCCTTCATGTTCATCTCTCTCCCAGCTGCCCTCCTGGGGTCTCTTCCTCTACCCCAACATTGGGGCTTTCTCAGATCTTTTCTTCCCTCACGTCTTTTCTTTGTTGTTCTCAATTTTCCAGTCCTTTGTGCTGTTTCCCTGACCTTCTTTCTATTTTCCTTTTTTCCTAAGCCCTCTCTCTGCAGCAGGCATATGACATAAAACAGCCCCCTCCCCAAGTCAGGGCTCTGTCCTGTGTCAGCTCAGCTATCCTTCATGCCATTCTTTCTCCTCTTCCCTCAATTCGGGGTCAATCTCAAGGGCCCAGGAAGGGGGCTGTTCCCCACAGCTGAAAAGTCAGGGCTGGGTCCACAGCTCCCCACCACAGGCTTAAGGGGAGCCTTCCCAAACTGTCATCCTGTGAATCCTAGTAAAAAGGAGAAAGAGAAGAAAGGAAAGGGTGAAAGAGAGACAATCCCGCAGATTGTGGGGTGAGGGGTTGGAGGAGTGTGGGGGAGGCAGGGGTGAAAAGATTGGCTTCATCAAAGCCAATGGGAGGGGCAAAGCCCAGAGCCAGGGGCCTTCTCATAGAGCAACCAAAGCCTCTCAGCCGGCAAAAGAAGCCTCAGGCTGCTCCGTGTTAACTTTAGGATTGGGGCGGGATGAGATCTTCAAACCGTCTCCTCTGGGCTGGAGAGATACGTAGCGTCCCAAGGTGGGAGGAAAGAAAACGGCTTAGATTTGTTCTGAATATCAGTCGCTTTCCCGTGTGCCCCTGGGTGCGTCCTTCTCAAGGCCCAGTGTTTTGGAGATCATGCTTTAGGAAGGGCCGGCTGGGGCTCCTAAACCTCTCAGGCAGGTCCAATTCCGGAGCTCCGGTAGGAGCAGGTGCCGGGGCAGCTGCCGGATTGTTAGCAGAAAAACATCGGGTGCAGCGAAAACAAAGGCCTGGGAGATTTTGCCGCTCCTGATAGCAGGGCCAAGTGGCCTGCGGAGGTGAAAGGGCGGGCTGGGTAGGGGCCAGAGACGTCGCGCTGTTGAGGTGGGAATTGTTTCCTGGGACCCACAGCCCCTCCTGGCCCTTTCCAAAAAGCTATCCAAATGCGCCGGCTCCCCGCCTGCCAGGTTTCTCAGGGTCGCACCGCAGACTTCTGGCGCAGCGGAGGCTCTCAGCTCAAGCCGGGACTGGAGAGTTCCCCGGCCTCGCCAGCGCACCTGCAGCTGCCTCGGCTTTTCAGATTACTCCCCAGGCTGGCCCAGCAACGCCTTGGCCTGCCTACACCCCCCACTCTGGTCCCGGCCCTCCCCCCTCCCCCAGTTCAGCTGCGCTCTCTGAACACACTCTCTGCCCTTGACTCTTTTGCAGAGCCTCCTCTATTTCTCCCGTGAGTTTTCTTGGGGGTGGGGGCAACCTCAGCCCGGGGAGGGCAGGGCCCTCCTTCTGCCCTCTGTGAGCTGGAGAAAGGATGGTTATGCTGTGGGGGGAGAGGCGGGGTGGAGCTCTCCCCTGACTCCATCTTAGGAACATGGGTTCTGAGTCAAATTGGACTTAAGAAGGTATTTGGGAGTTGTTCCCTCCCTTTTGTCACTCCTAATTTAAAATCAGCGAAAGCTCCCAGGGCAGCTGGGGCCGAGGCTGTCCTGGGCAGAGAGGCTTTGGGCCGGCAGAGTCGGCAACTGCTGTTTTCGGCTGGTACTTCTCTGTCTTTCACCGAGACCCCTCTGAGGATCTCTAAGCGCATCTAAGGGCTTGTTGGGATGAGCAGGTTCGGGACCACTTGGGTTTTCCTACATCGGAATCAGCCCTGATTGGGAAACCAGCAGACGCATCCTTCCTTCCACATGGGAAGCGGATCGCCCCTCCCTCCCACTTTAAATCCCCAAACCACGACTCTGCTCCCTATGGAGTATCCCTTCAAAAAACTTTTCTGAACTTCCTGCAAGTTGCGTTTGGGGACAGAAGTAATCAGACTCTTTTGGTCTCTAGGGCCCCAATTTCTCCCATCCTTTCCACTTTCAGAAGCCGCCCTTCTATTTCCTCTGCCATCTGCCACTGTAGTCCACAAACTCAGAGGAGAGCTGCTCTGACCCCACGCGCGTGACAGACACCCAACCGCAGCACTAATTCCTCCGGGGTGGGCGGCTTAGCATCTGCCTGCAGGGAAACGGGATGGATGAGTAGGAAGGAGAGACACACACAGGGAGAGACATTGTTTTCAGGCTACAGCGAAGCCCTCTGGGGCCCAACTCACCTGCTCCGGACGGGCTCCTCTTGACTTTTATCCACTCGAAAGTTTGTCCTCTCAAACAGTCCTAGGTGGCCCGCAAACTCGGCGGTCGGGGTGAGGAGGGCGCCCCCGAGGGCGCAGGCGCCTGATCCAGAGTAAACCCCAGGGAACTGGGAGTCCGATGCACCTTCCCCAAAGTGGAGGCCGAAGCAGCGATCCGGAGAGGGGACATTCAAGCGTCCAGGGCAAGGGGTCAGGTTGTAAGCCTGTGGACTGCCGGGGTCTGAGTGGGCGCTATAGAGGGAGTGTCCAGCCCGGCCAGCCTGGCCCGGCCGGGGAACTGTAAGTAGAGGGCCCAGGGTCCTTGGTGACGTTTCTCGCTTCTCCAGTTTGTGTCCTGACGGGTGTGTCCCAGCCCACAGCATTCCCTCGACCGCTTGTGGGACGGCACTCAGGACCCAGACAAGGCGGGGATGGGGGACGAAGAGACCCCCGTATCCCCTCCCCAGTCCCCGTGCCACCACTCCCCCCCACTTCTCTGCCCAGAGCCGAGGGACAGAGAATTGCAACTAGAAATTCGATCGATTGGTACGAGGGACCACGTGGTCCGGGGCTGGCCAATGACCAGGACGCCCGGGATGAGCTAATAATGGAAGCAATTTGTAACTTTCAGTAGCTCTCTGGGCCTGGGTACCAGAGGGAGGCGGGCGGAGGTGGGGAGATGGGTACCCCCAGTCCTTCCACTCTCCTCTTTCGTCCATGGGCACCCGCACCCCCTAGTCCGCCTTTCCCCTAACGCGCAGGCATTGGCAGGGTCCCTCGCCCGCTTCTGTCCGGCGACGGCTCCAGAGCAAGGTAAGCGGGCCCTCCACTCCTCAAACACCCCTCCCCCATCCTTTCTGTCACCTGCAAACAACGTCCCCCTTTCTGCCCCATTAGATAATTTAAATCCGATTTTGTTTTTCTCTTAGTTAAAAAAACAATTGTTTTGTATTTTTTGTATAATCTATTTCAGATTTGGGTAAAAATTAAGTTCAGATTAATATACTTTTCGGCGCCGGCGGGGAGGAAGTGGCAGTCTTTGGATAAATTTTATATTCCCTTCTTTTGGAGAGGGGCATTCTACTTACGGAGAGTTTACTTTTCTTTGGGGATGAGTCTCACCTTGTGTTTTTTTCAAGTCTAATTTCTCTGATGTATCGAGTTCACACTTTTCTCCAACCCGTCTTCCAATTTCAGTATTTACAAATAATCTTAAAAGATTTCAAGTTTATTCATTTGTTTTTCTCCTCCCTCACTAGTTTTTCAGCTGTTAATGAATCTCTTTGATTTTCTTTTCCTCCATGGGTGGAGGGAGAGTTAGTTTTGTGTTGATTTCTCTTTTCCGTTTTGTAAATGAATTTATTGTTTGGGAAACTCTGTGGGGGTGTGAACAAGGTCTCTTTTGATTAATTCCAAAGCCTCCTCTTTTGAAGAACAATTTACTTGAAGTGTTTTATATATTGTCCTCATTTTTGTTTATTGTGTCTCAATTTTGATGTTCTGTATTTTATCTCCTTTTAAAGCCCAATCTGTTCTTTAGTCTTTTAAATGTCAAACCATTCTAGAAGTTTTTATTTTATAAACTTCACCATTTTGTACATTTCCTTGCCCTTCCCCAAGCCCCTTTGCACTCCAGCCTCCTCCATCTCAGGACCCCCGCTGCCAACTTCCATAATTCCCAGCTTCAAATCTGACGCACCCTCCCAGCTAAGGAGGGATGCTCGGGAAGAAGACAGTGTTACCTGGGTCAGAGCCTGTACTCTGGGTTCTAGTTCTGGGCACCTATAGTCTGACCCTCCCAAGCCAGCAAAATCAGGGGGAGCAGAATTTCTGTTTGACTTTTTTAGTCTGGGACTAAGCTCTTTCTCCTTGGCTCTGTTTTAGGCAACTCTTTCATAGGTAAAGTTAAAATTTTAATTCTCATCTTTTCCCTAAATTCTAAGAAAAGAACAACAAGATATTTTTTCTCCCCTAAGTATAAGCTGTTAGCTGGGGAGGAGGAGTCAGCCTGTTGGGGCTCTTACCTCCTGGAAGAACATTTCCAGGAGAGACACACAATGTTCAGCCCCTTCCCCTTTTTACTTGTTAAAGTGGAGGTGGCAGGGATTGGGCAACACTGTTCTGATCTCCAGCTCTGGCTTTGAACAGACACAAAGAAGGAGAAAGAGCTGATCCCCTCTAGTCAGTGAGGTCTGGCTTAGGAGTGTTTGGGGTATATCCCAACTCTGAGGACATTCTTTTTAGTAAAATAAACCATTTCAGCTTCTTCAGATTCATTGCAGGCACAAAAATCAAATTGTGAGAGTAACCTGTTTCTCAACAATCTGCCTCTGGTGACTGTGCCCGTCCCTCTGAGGGAAACGGAGCCCAACTGGGCAGAAGTAGAGCCGCCACTGCTGCTTCTCCCTGGGCGTCCAGCTTCCTCGTCACATTGGCATTCCAGGCACATTCAGCCCAGCCCCCGTCCCAGCTTCTCCCAAGTATGAATCTAAATTACTATTAATAAGGGGCTGCTCCAAGTTAATTGGCATTAAAAGAATTCATTTCAATTTGTTAATATTAAATGAACACTCTGCACTTTAGCTCCCTTCTTCGCTCTGGAATCCCAGATGAGTGATGGGAAGTAGGAGGGGGTCGAATGAGGATTTTATTTCTGACTCTCCAGCTTAGCCACTGTGGTGCCTCCCCCCCAGGGGTGGGAGATCAAGGCACAGTGGGGAACTCTGATGATCTCTTTGGTGAATTCATCTGATTCAGCTGGAGCTGGGGGGAGAGGGGAGGGGAGCAGAGGTAGAAGGACAGAAAGGTATGGGAGACATTGTAGGGGAGAGGAGGGGCAGGGAGAAAGGGGCATAAATGGACCAGAATACTTGGAGCACAAGGACTGTGTGCTGCGGAGGGAAAGCACATTTGTAAAGGAAGGTTCTAGTTGCTGAAAAACCCTCCTAGAGACGGAAGAGCTGGGTGGGGCTGAGGGTGGGGTTTTGAGGCAAAACAGCTAGGGGTTCTGAAGCTAAAAAGCTGTGTGACTTTAGGCAAGTTGCTTAACTTTTCTCTCTGCCTTAAGTTTCTTGACCTGTAAAACAAGGATAATAATAATAGTACCTGTCTCAGGGGGTTGTTTGGGATTAGATGAAATACATGTAATGTGTTTCCCACAGTGCTTGGCACATGGAAACTATCAGTATATCACCTTTTATTAGAGTGCAGTGGTTAAAAGCACGGGTTGTGGAGCCAAACTGCCTGGTTTTGACTCTCAGTCCTGCCTTACACTAGCTGTATGACCTTGGGCAAGTTCCTTAACCTCTCTATACTTTAGTTTCCTGTCTGTAAAATGGAGTGAATAGCTCATAGACTATTATGAGGATTAAATGAGTTCATACATATGATGTACCTACAACAGTGTCAGTCATGTAGGATGCCCTATATAATCATTAGTTATTCATTTTTTTAAATAATTTTTTATTTTTCAATTACAGTTGACGATTGATGTTGCTTTTCTGCCCTGGAAGATTGGAGATAGGAGCATGGAACCTCTTAGAGGCTGATAACTGAGTGGATCCCCTGAGGCTGGGATCAGATCTGCCCTCTCACCCCCATCCCTGAGTCTGTTCTAACGACTGGGGTGCCTGTGGTGAGGGCAGCGAGAGTGAGACTGGGCCCTGGGAGCTGGGATGCCTGAGTTCTTCCCTGGCCTCCACTCTGGCTCTTGAGCTGATGGTCTCCTATCAGTGCCCACTGATTTCAGGTGAAGTCACTGCTTTTTCCCCTGGAGGGCTGTGATGGGGAAATTACTTTCCTTGTCTAATAGCTCCCTTTGGTAGAATCACCTCTGGAGTGTGAGTAGGGGGTGATTGGTTGGAGACTAACATTTACTAAATATCCTCTGACTGTGGACCAGCCCACACATCTGTGATCTCACTTGAGAGGGTGGGGAAAACAGAGGGCTAAGAAGATAAAGTAACTTGCCAAAGACATAAAGCTAAGAAAGTGGCAGAGTTGGGATTTGAACTCTGATCTGCCTGATGACAAATCTTAACTTCCTTCCATTGCTGCACACTTTCTGAAGGGGGAGATGAGACACATGTAAAGTTGGGACGAGGATGAGGCCAGGACCATAGAGCAGCTGGAAGATGGAAGGTGGGGGTGGGGGAAGTGGGGATGGGAAGAGGCCAACCAGGAATGTTTCAGTCAGGGAAGACTTCCTGGAGGAGGAAAAATATAGATCAGGGTTCAGATGCAAAAGGAATGAGGATACTAAGTAAAGAAGAGGGAGGGAGTGGTGCATTGGCAAAGAGGGAGAGGAAGAAAGGGCTGCCCAAAGGTCGTGTGAGGCCAAGGGACGTGAATCTGATTTGCCTGGGGTTTCCTTTGCTGTCACCGGGTAAAATCAGTTACCAGGTACTGAGGGCCTACTCTGTGCCAGCGATATGCATGAACCCGTAATGCTCACAGAACCCTGAGAAATATGTTTCTCATTCCTATGTCCACAAGAGCCAGTTGAGTCTCAGTGACCTTAATCCCCACCTCAGGCCACACATTTGGTAGCTGGACTTGCCTGGCATAAAAACCTGTGCCTGGGCCACCTGCAGAGCATACCTTGCCTTCCATTCTAAGTTCAGGTGATCCTGCATCCCCACATGTGTTGTCACACGTAGTGACAGGAGCAGGGTGACAGAATGAGATGAGATGGAGTGGGATGGCCAGCGGGCAGCGGGGAAAGAAACCTTTCTCACACCCTAGTGAGGAGAATGGATAGAAGGGTGGAGCAAAGCCTCCAAACCACTTTCCTGGGACTGCTGATCTTGGATGGATGGCAGGACCTCCTTGGGAATCGCATTGTTTTCTGGGCTGTAGACTCTGGGAGGCGAAGAGGAAGAGGGCGGCTCAGGGGTGGGTTGAGCCCTGGATTAAGACTTCCAGTTGCCCACTAAAGTTCCTTCTCTCCTTGTTGTGTGAGGACAGAGAGCCTTCCAGCTAGACACTCGACTTTCCAGCGGCCCTTTCTGTAAGGCGTGGCCAGAGGGGAATGTGAGCCAAATAATATTATCAGAGCCTTAAAATGCTGGGTAAGTTCTGCTTTTTATAAACTGGACCAGATGCACCTGAGACTGAGCTTTGACTGCAATGGAGGAGAAATTCCTAAGTGAGGGCAAAGCAACGATATGATAGGAACCCAAGTTCCTGATTGACCAAGTGGAGCAGAGCTGTCTGCCATCCAGGACTGCTTCCTTCCACTGTTACATGAGAAATAAACTTGTTTTCTAAATGTGACTGTGTTCTGGACCCTTTTTTTGTTACAGAAGTTTTTCCATCATCCTTCCTATTATACCTTCCCACACCAGATTTGTCAGTTCAAACCTACCAGCAGGATTATATCAGATTATGGAATAATTATAACAACATTTATTGAGTGCCAGAGATTATGCATATTATTTAATGTTATTCTCATGACAGTATTCTGACATAAGCATCACTATTATTTCAATTTACAGACGAGAAAACTGAGGCGCAAAGGAGATGAGTGACATGTCAATGAACACATAGTAAATGATGTATCTGGGATTCCAACCCACAGAGTGTGCAGAGCTTAAACGTTTTACCGTGGGGCAAATCCCTTCTTGAGGGCAGAGGTGGAAGGGACCTTGGAGGTCATGCTATGCTTGGCCAAGCTCCTACACAGTCACCATAGGGGGAGCCCATGCACCTCCCATTCTTTCTTCAACCCAAGAAGCTTGCTGGACACTCCTGTTAGATATTGGGCTGTGACATAGGTCTCATTTGAAGAAAGGACCACACAGCTAGAACCAGTTTGAAATCCTTTGGTAATTTCAATCCTTTCCCATTTTAAAATTATAGATGAAGCTAAGAGGGAGGAAGTGCTTCTTAAGGTCACACACTTAGTTTTTCTATCAATTTTCTGAATCCAAGATGCATTCTCTTCCCACCATATCAACTGCCTGAACAACCCACAAGAACAAAAATAACCTAAACCAGGCAGGGGGCCTATGTCTCCTACAACAGCCAAGTCATGATTCCCTCATTTCCCCTGTGTCCCTCCTGTTGGATATCTGCCTCGGTGACCCACCTCCCTGGGCCTGGGGAAACGAATGGGTGGCACCTTTTCTCCAGCTGCCTCCTCCTCTGGATGTTCAAACATGCAAAGGAAAGCCAGAGCCACAGCCGAGGCAGGCCCAGATCCCTCTGACTCCCTCTAGTCTTTCCACATCACCCTCCTCCCTTCCTAGTAGCCCACCAGGGAGGAGAAGGGGGAACACTATCATAAATTTCCCCTATTTATACAAGAAGACAGAATGTTTCTTGTGCCAGAAAAAACACAGAGAGGGAGCTGTCAGGGGAGAAGGGACCCAGCGCCATGCCGCCTGGGGACAATTCATCTTCCCCAGTTGTGCCCTAGGGGCTGCCATAACACTGCCTGCGTGACCCGCAGGCTCGGCTTGGGGGGCAGCCGCGGCCAACAGGGCCTGGGCTTTGTTTCTGCTTGCTGTCTTCCCGCTGCATCGCAACTGCTCCTTCCCTGCCCACCCCACTCGCTTTTTAAAAAACAAGTTTTGTGAGATATAATTCACATAGCATACAATTCATCATTAAAATATACAATTCAGTGATTTTAGTATATTCCTAGATATGTGCTGCTATCATCACCTCAAAAAGAAACCTCCTACCCTTATTACTCCCTTATTCCTCAAACCCCTTCCAACCCTAAGCAAACCCTAATCTTTTTGTCCCTATGTATTTTCTGTTCTGGACTTTCTTATGAAGGGAATCATGGACCACACAGTATACTATCATATACGACAGTATGATAGTATATGATAGTACACTGTGTGGTCTTTCCTGACTTCTTTCGTTTAGCAAAGTGTCTTCAAGGCTCATCCCTGTCGCAGCGCGTGTCAGTGCTCAGTCCTCTTCACAGCGGGGTTACATTTCACTGCAGGGGCACGTCCCATTTTGTTTTCCCATTTGTCAGCTGACAAACTTTTGGGTTGTTTCTACCTTTTGATATGATGATTTTCTTTTTACTCTTCTGCCTCTAGACAGCCTGGATCACACAGAGCGAGGTCTGTGGGCAGGAGTGTGTGCCTTGTGTGTGAGAACACCCAGTATCCACGGGAGCAGCGTCCAGGGTCATGTCTTTTTTTGTTAATGACATACACTATGCTGTAATATTCCTCCCTCTGCTAAGTTACTGAGGAGGCAGCTATATAAATTCTCTCTTTTTATCATTGTTGTTATTTTGGTCACTTGCTATACTCTTCAGACTGGAGGACTCAAAGCCTTCTCCCGGGGTTTTAGATAAACCCAGGTGGATGAATTGATGTCTCCCACTGGAGGTCCTTCAGTATCTCACAGTTGAAGGGAGGTCTGTGGAGGCTCCAGGGTCAAGGGAAAGTTTTGTCCTTGGAGGCATGACTAAGCCCAGAATGCAGGCCTCCAGCCCCCACCTCCTCGCCCAGCCCATATCAGCCTTGGTAACATGCTTTGAGCTCCATCCATTTACTCACTCAGCAAGCATTCATTGGGCCTCTGGAGAACCCACCAGACACTGCCCCTGCCCTCATGAAACTTGCAGTTCTAGTGGTAAGGGTAAGGTAAATACAGTGAGCAAAAAATGAATGAACAAAAGAATAAATCACTTTCTGCGGCTACCACCTTTTCTAGTCTGGATGTTAACATGCACTTCTCCACCCCTCAGAGGGAATGGTGTGCAGATAATGCAAAATATTAGCTAATAGCTACCATTCATTGTACTAGACATGTACCAAGGGACTTATGCATCTCATTGATTTTCACCTTTTTAAAAAAGATTTTATTTATTTTTAGAGAGGGGAAGCAAGGGAGAGAGGGAGAGAAACGTCAATGTGTGGTTGCCTCTTACCCTCAACCCAGGTATGTGCCCTGATGGGGAATCGAACCTGCGACCTTTTGGTTCACAGACTGGCACTCAGTCCACTGAGCCACACCAGCCACAGCCTGATTTTTGCCCTTTTTTTTTTTAAAAAAAGGTCTTATTATTTTATCTTAGAGAAAAGGAAAGAAAGGGAGAAAGAGAAACATCAATGTACAAGAGATACATCAAACAGTTGCTTCTCACATACCGCTAAGTGGGGACCTGGCCCACCGCCCAGGCACATGCCCTGACCGGAAATCGAACTGGCAAACTCTTAGTTCGCAGGCCAGCACTCAGTCCACTGAGCCACACCAGCCAGGGCTGATTCTCACCCTGTTTTTTTTTTTTTTTTTAACATCAATTTGTTGTTCCATTTATCTATGCATTCCTTGGTTGATTCTTGTATGCACCCTGACTAGGGATCAAACCTGCAACCTTGAAGTAGCAGGATGATGCTCTAACCAACTAAGTTACATGGCCAGGGCTGATTCTCACCCTTTAAATTAGGTATAATTATCCCCATTTTGAGGATAAGATACACTGAGACTTAAAGAGATTAATAACTATTAGGAATCATATAGGCAGCAGTACCTGGGCAGCACATTGGTACTGGACTCTGGGGTATGTATTTGTTTTCAATCCCAGCTCTGCGTGACAAACACACTTCCTTTCGAGTCCCTGGCACAGAGGGAGCTGGCCACCCTTCCCTAGCCTGCCTCTGCTGGGTCCCTTCCCTTCTGCCCAAAGACAAAGAGGGCTGAGGAGGAGGGGCCAGCTCTTCCCCTACACCTGCCTCCTGGTTAGGAAGGGAAGGACCAGTTTTGCTTACAAAATCATTTTCTTTCCAGTCCTTGCTGTGTGGGAGAGACCATGAGAGGCCTGAATGTTGTCAACCAAAGACTTGATTGAACAAGCCAAGGAGTGATTATGTTGACAAGAAGGGGACCTCAACAAGGCAGATAATCAGAAGCTGACAACTGACAGCCTGTTAGCATCCCCCACCCCCTGCTCAATCAGGCCTCTTACATGATCTTGATGACAAATAACATACTTTTAACACATTATAATCTTCACATGCACTAGTTCACCTCTCACGGGAATAAGAGGTATCCAAGGCTGGGCTTATTACAGAAAAAGAAAGTGTGTGGGGCTAGAACCCAACTGTCCTGCTCCATTTTATGTAATGAAATTTCTGTAGGGCTTACCACGGACCATGTCCTCTGTTAAATATTTTGCAACTATTAACTCATCTATTTTTCTTCACCACCATATGAAGATAGTATTAGTATTATTCACATTTTTAGACAAATGATGAAACTGAGGTATAGTAAGGAAGTGTCTTGTCTAAGGTCGTACAGCTGGCAAGTGGCAGAGCAGCGATTATGAAGCCAGTCGCCTGGCCCCAGAGTCTGTGCAGAATCACTACACCAGGTGGGGTTGGCACAGTGACTACATTTGGGAACTCTAGTTTGTTTTCCTGGTGATGCGCCCTTCCCCCACCTCCCTCAGTCTTTATGGTCCATTGGAACAAGCAAGCCAGAGCTGTGGCTCCCAGGGTGATGATCCTTCAGCTGCCTCCTTGGCACTGTCACTCTCGTCTCCCATCTCTTGCCAAGGGCTCCAGCCAGGAATACTACAGACACTTTGCTGTGGATCAAGATTTCTCTGGAGAAAGAGCTCATAGGATGTCTGCTGTGAGAAATGAAGTAACTTGCTGTTTCCCCTCTTCCCTCATCAGGAGGAGCCCAGTGAAGTCACTGCACATTTGCACAAGTGCTATCAAAGCTCAGCCTCTGGCCAGTTTGGAGACGTACGAGGGCTCCCATGTCCAGTGACTGAACGGCTGCATGGAAAATCTGAGGTGGTGGAGGATTGAAATAAAACTTCTGTGGTACAGTTGTGTGTCATTCATTCAACAATACTCCTGATGTGGGCCCAGGGGTGTGCACCTGAGCTTGAATAGACTGGTTCATTCTTTTACTTATCACCCACTTATTTATTCAGTAAATTCTGATTGCACCAGAGCAGCACTGAGCTAGGTGTCAAGGATGGGCAAGATAACATTCCTGCCCCACAGGGCTCAGCCTGAAGAGGGAAGGTAGGAGCAACATTCAGTGATTTCTACCAAATACCAAGGTAGGAGAGTCATTTAGCACAGCCATTTGACATCTCTAACCCCAGTGCTGTCCCTCCCTTACCTCTCCACATGCTCAGGTGCACTTCACACATAGCAGAAGCAGCCCCCTTCCCTCAAGCTTTTTTCTGCCTGGATCCCACCTTCCTTGTGAGCTGGACCATTTTTGTCAAAGAAGTCTCATCTCCTTTCTTCTTAATAGTCGTCACTGCTTGGCTGCAGGCAGCGACAAATGTGGCACGAAGCAGTGGAGATAAGCCTCCAGGGTCAGGAGGGCATCCTGATGGAAGGGGGAGGGCTATTTCCTGCTCACTTCACGTGTTTCCTGGGCCCTGAGGCTGCCCCATGCAGCTAGTATCACCTGAGCTCCTCACATCCTGTTTCCAGCAGGGTTTGGCCCGCACAGGCCCTGGCAGGGAACGGAGAGAGGACCCAGTTTATTGGTTGCCCAGCCCCCTCCTTGCCTGCCTGGGGTCCTGGCAGGGGTGGTGGTTACCCAATGACTAGAAGCTTTGCTGGTGGCCTTTCTCCCCTGACCTCAGCTATCGAATCAGGCTTTGGTGGCACTGTCATCTCTTGTCCCTTTGGGGCCACCTGGAGCCTCATTAGCTGTTACTGTTTCCCTTAATAATTCCCTTCATTCTGTCTGTGGCTTGAGAACTGTCATGTCATTGAACTGTCTTCAGTGAAGCCCTTTTGAATGTGACATTTGTTTCCTGTTGAAACCCTGACTGGCTCACCTGAGTGCAGAGGAGGAGGGTACAGAGGAGTTGGGGCTCAAGGTTACCCCTCTTTTCCAGCTCCACGAGCTCCCGAGGGAAAAGAGAGAGTTTGCACCAATGAACTCTCTACTGAGGGTTTTCATGACAGTTGGAAAACAGAATCAAGAGGCAGTGCAGGCAGGTGCTACAAGACGGATCGGTCGTGCCAAAGGGAGGGAAGCTGACTACCCCCGAGGGCCTGCCCTGTGCTGGCCACTCTGATAGCTGCCTTCCCAGCCCCTTAATTCCTCCAAGTACCTTATCCTCACTTTACAGGTGAGAAGATTATGGCTCAGAAGGGGAAAGAGGGAGCAGGACAGGAGCTTCATCTCAGTCGCTCAGGCCATCTAGGAGATGCCCCACTTTGAGATCAAGGGATTGAGAGAGTGACAGATGAACCTTGGTTTAAGTGGCAGTATGGCATTAGGCATCTGGAGCCAGACTGTTTGGATGTGAATCCTGGATCCACCTCTTACTAGCTGTGTGATCTTGGGCACGTTACTTGACCTCTCTGTGCCTCTGTTTCTCCATCTATAAAAATGGGGCTGATAAGTAGCAACACCTTCCTCATGAGGGTGTGAGATAGTTCAGCGGGTTTGTAGTGAGAAGATCCTTAGGGACAGTGCTGGCACACTGGGAACACTACATGTTGTCTTCTTATTTCTATCCCCTACCCTTTTCTTATTGTGCTCCTCCCCTGCCTTCTTCCCAAAGTCCCCAAAAAAGAGTGAACCACTGCGTGGCAGTACCTTGTTAAGTCTGCTGATCTCCAAGCCCTCTGTGAGCACAACTTACCCTCTCTTGCCCCTGGGGCACCACCATTTTGGAAGCAAGCACGAGGACCAGAGACACCCAGTAGGATCATCCACACCTGGTCCCCGTGCCCAGCGGGATCAGCCTTGGTGCCTGCAAGATGGCCTCTTCATCCCAGCCCCTCAACTGCCCAGAGCTGCAGGGGGCCTGGGAGCTCTTGGTAACAGCACATTAAGCCCCTGTTTGTGGGAACTTTAATTTAAATACAAATTAGAGACGGCAAATGACTCTGGCAGCCAGATAAGCCATCCCAGGAGAGCAGAGAATAAGCCAAGACAATCAGCTGAGGTAAGGTCTGAATTTAAACTACTGCAGATACCCAGAAACCTGGAAGAGATGAAGGCTGGAGGTCCTCAATGAAGCACTCCAGAGGGCCCACACCCCAGCTGCCCCGATCTGGGTGTCCATGCCAGCCTCCTTCTCAGCCATTCTCCATATTTTTTACAATATTCCAACGTGATTCCTTATTTCATCCCTCCCTGCCCTACCCCACTGTTTTAGAGAACTCAATTTCTTTACTTTGTTTCTTAACCTTTTCTGTAATCCACTATTCTGAGAAAGTTCTACTTGTTATCTAACCTCCATCTACTCTATTATAGTTGGGGCCTAATACATCCTGCCTAGTGGTGGCTCAGGGATTTTCTCTCCAGGAGGCAGATGTGGTCGAGTGGAAATAACCTGAATGCTAAAAGACCAGCATTTACTTCTCTGGGTCTCAGTTTCCTCATCTGAACAATGAGTGTGTAAGAGTATCTCTAAGTCCCTGTGACCTCTGACTTTTCCCAGGAGAATTGGAGGACAAGAATAACCTAGGAAATCTCTATTGTTCTATAACCCAGGAATTTTCCACTGTTCTAGAAACATTGTTGGCTATTTTGTGGCAGGCTGAGGTGGGGGAGGAGAGCAGTGTAGTCTGTCCATTCCTTTGTGAGAGAGGTCTCCAGACTTTGCTTCCACCCAGACCCCGGCCTAGGCCCAGGAGAGAGGCTGTCTTTCCAGTTCTGTCAAGGCCTGCTGAGCCCAGCTCTGTGGGGCTGTGGCTGTTGAGATGTTGTCACTGTCCTCTGGGGTGGGAGCGACATATGTTCCCTCTGTTAGAGCACCTGTGAGGGTGGCTGAGGGATGTCAACCCTCAAGAGGATGGGGCTTCACCCCCTCCAGCTGACCTTGAGAAATCTTATCCTGTCTTTCAGGAAGCCTTAAAGTGAAGGCAAAGGGGCACACCATCACAGCCCCAAAGCCCCCACCAGACAGGAACCTGCTGTCCTTCAGAGAGTGCAAAAAAAACCCCACCTTGGCTACAAAAAGAGGGAAGAGGGTCAGACCACAGGCAGAACTTCCAGGTCAGGTACTAGAGCAGACAGTGACCCCCCAAGAGTTCATTTAAAAGGGAAACCCATGGCATTGGGTCTCAGAAGATGTCTGTGAGGTCTGGGTCACTGGCAGGGGTAAGGGCAGTGATCCCAAAGGCCTATGCCAGCCTGTAACTCTGGAGTCAGAAGGTCCTTGTGACTGGCATAGAAGGACTTTGGCATTTTCTCTGGCCCAAGGCTCTTAGACAGAGGTGGGCAGCTGTCATTGGGGCCCTGGGCCCAGCTCCCTTGCCCATCTCCCCCTTCCTGTGTGCCTGGCTGCCCCTGGAGCCCCAGGCCTGCCCGCCATCTGGGCAGCTCAGAGGACAGCCCACTGCCAAGGAGTGCCAGTGTTGATTTATAGCCCACAACCTTGGCAGACTGGGCTGTGTGCCCAGAACCTCCTTTGCTCAGGAAAGAATCGCACCTCTTAAAGGGGCAGTGCTGAGGAATGCAGAAAGGTCCAGAATGAACACTGAGGCAATTGGGGGCTGGCAAAGAAGAGCCCCACCCCTCAGGACTGTGGGTGATTGTCATTCCCTAGCGAAGCTTCTCCACCATCCATCACACCTTCATCACCCACTTCTGCTTTGTGGACTTAGCCCTTAAATTAAATTAAAAAACTTTAATTTGTTAAAATGTCAGTCCCTCCTGGTAGACTACAAACTCTATGAGGGCAGGAATCAGATCTGCCGTGCTCACCCCTGTACGTGCAGTACCCAGCACAGTGTCTGGCATGTTGTAGAGGCTCAATAAGGGCTTGCCAGGCATGAGAAAGAATAAATAAATAAACGAAGTACTCAGATGTGCTTCCTCCCCGCCCTCCCTTGGGTCATCTCTCCTCAGTCTCCACACAATATTCTTGTCCTCCCATTTTCCTTCCTCCAAGAAGCTTTCTCGAATTGCCTATGGTTGCAGCTCCTGATTTAAATACTCTTTTCCCCACCACTTCTTAGTATGGAAGTGCTTCATTCATTTATCTATTTATTCATTCATTCACTTATCAGCAATATTTACTGAGTACCTCCTGCATGCTAGCCACTAGGTGATGAGAATTCATGAGTGAACAGGAGAGGCATGATCCATGAACTCAGGGACTCTATATTTCGGGGGGTGAGACAGACAAAAGAAATAAGTAAACAAATATATAAATGGAAGCTGTGATGCCTGCTATGAAGAGTGGTAAGATAATCACAGATGGGTAGTGTGTGTGGGAGGCTATTAGGTTGGGTGTCCAGAGAAGTTTTCTCGGAGGAAGTGGCATTTGTGCTGAGATTTGAAGGGCACGGCGGAGCCCTGTGAAGAGTGAGGAAAAAACTTTCTAGAAGTGGCTCAGTCACCTGGGTGTGCACGGCAGAATCTCCAGGGGGCAAGGGGTGCTTTTCCACACTGCCCTCACCCACTCTTCCACATTCTGAAAACTCCTATCCCTTCCATATGGAGGGGCCATTGTTTAAAATCCTTGGAGCAGCAGCATCACCCTCGGCTGGGAGCTGGTTAGAAAAACAATCTCAGGGTCCACTGTAGACCTACTGAATCTAAATCTGCATTTTAACAGCTCCCCAGCCATTTGTACGTACAGTGATGTTTGAGAAGCACAATCTAGGTAACACCTCAAAGGCGAAACAGTGTAAGGACATCACGAGGTGGGCAGGGTTGGGGGAGTAGTTGTTGAAGAGCTTGCATTTGAATCAGAGATAGGGTGTGAGAGCGCGCATGCATTTGTGGGTGTGCTGTGTGTGTGCATGCACGTATCTCCAGCCCTTATAACCAGGCTTTATCTCCCCAGGCTCTTTCCCTTCTGTGAGAGTGATTACTTGAGGATACATCTTTATCCCCCCATGACAACACCCCTACTTCTACCTTCAGCTGCAAGTTACAGAGAATGTGCCAGCCTCTGCGTGGTTGGAGACACCTCTGAAGCAAGGCAAGGCGAGCAGATCCCTTGTTCCTGACCTCTGGCAATCCATTTATCTGACCTAAGTCTCATAAATGCGTCCTGATGAGCCCAATCGCTTGCTAATGGTTATGAGCTGAGACCTGGGGATTTATGGCTGAGGCCTTGGTGGCCACAGACAGGAGCTGGGCTGTGTGCATGAGACCAAGCTCTGTGTGGCTTTAGTTCATGGACCATAGCGGGGGACACCACCCCCTGCATTTGGAGCAAAAGCACTGCCCTAGGGAGGGGGAAGTGGGCTGAGGAGAGAAAGACCTCTGGCTGCAGAAGTCCCAGGGATGAAGGGTGAGTGTCTGGGAAAGTGGCCCAGCTTGGCTGTGTGTCTGTGTTTTGGAGTCAGAGGAGCGAACATTGGAGAAGTGAGCACTGAAATTGGAGCCAGTCAAGCAGGGGTTGAAATCCTGAATCTGTTATTTACCAGTGTGTGAACGGACAAATCACTAATCTCTCTGAGCCTCATTTCCTCATCTGTAGATGGAACTGTATAATAAATCCCATAGGTTTGAAAGAATTAAATGAGATAAAGTTTGCAAAAGACACTTCAAATACTAATTGTGTGTATTTAAGTAAGTCAAGAGATTGAGATTCCAACTCCAACTCTGCCACTTAATTTCTGGGACAGAGCACTGGCTCTGCCACCAAAGGTCTCACACACATACAGTTTCTGGACCCCAGCTGCCCCATAGATGTTAAGAGGGGGAGAGACCTAATGTCCTGTTGGCCCCTTCCAGCTCAGAAGCGTTATGGCTCTAACAAGGAGTCCTTGAGCTTTGGCCTCTGGCCTTACAGAGGGTGTCCCTTCAACTGGGTCTTAGGGACAACGTGGGGGTGGGAGCTGAGTCAGAATAGCACGGCCCTCCGTGATGCCTTCCTGTGAGTACGACCCCCAGCAGGGTGCTGGGTACTGTGTGGAGAAAAGTCTGTGGCAAGAGGGGTGATCAGGAAAGGCCCTGAGAAGGGGTAGAGGCCAGCTGGGAATGGATGGAAATCACTCATGCCTTTTGCACAACTAGGTCTTCAGATACCTCCTCCCTTCCGCCTTTCTCCTCGTCCCTCACCCAAGACACACGTGGGTGCTGCAGAGCGCACGTACTCGCAGCAGAACTCCAGTCTGACCTGATTAGGAGAGTGAGCCAAATGGAGGAGAGATACCACCCCCTGCCCCCACGCCCACGCCCACCCCCACCAAAAGATCCAGGTAGAGAGAGACCTAAGGATTCCTATTCCACAGTATGGAACAGGGTCCTCAGCCCTTCCTCCACCCACTATCCCCAGCCTGGGGTCTTTCCCGAGCCTCAACCCAGCCCTCAGCCTTACAGACCCTGCTCCTCTTCCATGCTCTGCTCCACCCTGCCCTCTGCCCCCATGTGCTAGCATCCTAACAAACCGTGGAGACCTCTAGGGACTCAGAGAGTAGTCAATTCAATGACATTTACTGAGCACATGTTATGTGCCTGGCACTGAGCCAGAAGCAAGGGCTAAAGAGGGGGATTAGACCTGATCCCTGTCCTCAAAATGTCATAGCCTAGTAGGGGGATAGACTTGAAACAGTAAAGACAACATAATGTGATAAGGGACAGTACCATGCATGACACCAGGTAGTCCACTTTTATAGCACAGGAAGGCGTAAGAGGAAAATACTTGAGCAGCTTTCTAAAAAAATTTTTTGTGAAAGATTGAAAACATACAAAACTAGAATAGTGTAGTAAACCCTTGTGCCCTCATCACCAGGCGCCTCCACCCATTGCACACCGCACCATTACTTCGGATGGAGCTGAGCTGGTTTTGATGGAGGAACAGCAGTTCCCCAGGTGCACAAGTGCTGGAGGGACATTGCAGGCACAGGGAATGCAATGCCCAGGGGCACGAAATCCAAGCCTTACCAGTAGGGCAAGATGTTGCGTCCACTGTGCACATTGGCTCCTGTGTGACTTGTCATTCTTTATGGAACTAGGAGTCTCTCGAGGCAAGATTTCCGCTGAGCCAAGAAGGGCAGAGCAGGCGGTTTGAGAGCTCGGAGTGAGGCGTGTACAGCGAAGAGGCCCGGAGAATGCGGCGGGCCTTGGCGGCCTCCAGCGCGGGGGACGGGAGCGCACCGGCAATGCGGGGCACCGCGGGCGCAGTCGAGCCCTCCGCCCCGCGTAGGCGCGCGGCCTTAAATATTACCCCGGAGTTTTCAATTATCTCTTCTTAATGGATTTGCAGGGGCTCTTTTATCAAGCGCGGTGTGGCTGGGTGTGGGGGTGTGGGGAGCGCGCGGCGAGGGCTGGAGCTGGGAAAATGGCCCATATTTCAATATTAAAGCCCTTTACGATCGTCAGCAGCATGAAAGATGCTGCAAATAAAACGGAGCCGCCCGCGCCAGCCTCTTCATCTCGCAAGTTTTAATTAACGCTGAGGGGGAGGCAGCTGCCGGGCGGGGGTCGGAGCTCGGCCAGGGGCGGATCGCGGAGCCTCCTGGATCCGCGGTCCTGAGCGTGAGCCGCAGGGATCCCGCCCGCCTAGCTTGTGGGACTGGGAGTGCAGAGGGCCCGGTCAGGCTGCAGAAGACGCCAGCATAGGTGGCGGAGACGGGGGTAGGAGGTGGGGAGGGGAGGTTGGCAGGTTTCGGAGTATCTGACCTGGAAACAAACATTGTGTAACTGAAGACACAGGGCTCTTGTTATCAAATGAAGGACGCTTTTGGCCAAAGGACTGAGCTCTTCACACCAACCCTCCTTCAGCCTCTTCTTTCAGCCAACAGAAACCCCTAAACACTCCCAAGCGCCGATCCCAGTTCTTTGCCCCACCCGCACACACCTGAGGGTTCTCCAGCAACCCCGCTCTGCTGGCGTCCTCTGGCCCTGGTTTTGGGGAGGCAGACATGCTTCCTGCAGCTCCCCGCCCATCACAGCTCCTTCTCCGAGACGTCTGCTTTCTCCATCATTCCCTCGGCCTCCAGGGCGGGCCCCATTCTCCAGGCGCACAGGGTAGAGCGTACAGAAGCGCCACTGTTCTGCCTCGGAAGCGGCCTGGCCTGACAGCTTGTGCCTGAGCAACAGACCCATCCGTCAGGCGGGAAGGATGGAGCGACGTCCGGCTGCCCGCTCTGAGAACTCCCCTGGGAGCCACCTCTGGCCTTGGCCCAGATTCCTCTCTTCCCCTTTCCCTACTCCCCCGGCCTTGCCTGCAACTGCAGGTTTAGCATGTAGGTCTGTCTCTACTCTCTTCATCCAACCCCTGTCCCCCCACCCCCCTAACACACACAGACTGGAGACTGAGGCCCAGGAGAACCACCTCCTCCCATGAGTGACACTTAAAGGTCCTTCTCCTACCTACATCCACAGACTGGCGTAACTCTTTGGCTTAAAAGAACACAGGGATCTCAGTGAGCCGCAAGCCAAAGCTTAGCCAACCAATTAATACTCAGGGTTTAAAGCAAGGACTTTGAGTAAATCCTATAGAGTGAAGGAATTAGAGAAGTAATATACAAATAAAAGACATGGTCTTTGTTCCTGGGTATTTATACATACTTTGTGTGTCCTCAAATGTTTCACAAAAATCAAATTCTCTTCTCATGGTGCTAAGGAACTTGCAAGCACCAAGACGGCAAATTCTATGTTAAAGCAATAAAGGAAAAAAACCTTTCTCTGCTTTCTTTTTGGTGTGTGTGTTTTTTTCTTGTCGATTTGATAAGAAGATATAAACAGTCGTTTATCATGCCTGCTTAAAATAGCACACACTTGCGCGGTATGGTTAGGAAGACAGAACTCCCACAGACAGTATAGGGAACAAGTACAAAGGGCAAGTGCTGTTGGGATATAGAGTATTGGGAGAAGGGGATGAAAATTAAAACCTGTTTAGTTTAATCCAGGAAGGCTTCCTGGAAGAGACTGGATTTGGAAGTAGAATATAAACTTGAAAACTAAGTTCCAGATGGGGAAACAGTGGTCCTAAAATAGGACAGACTCTGTATTTTATTTTGGGTTGAAGAACACAGACACTTGGCTATAATACATCTTCTCTGAGAACACAGTAAGATGAAACAAGACTTGTGTGGTAGCAGGAAGAATTCGGGGTAAATGAAATCTTCCATAATGTTGGAGATTGAAGTGAGTGAAAAGGGGCCCTGAAGCAGCCTGTCTCCAAAGGAGTTCTCCCATATTTGGGTTAGGCTATGGGAGGGATACCTGGGCTCAGGGGCTCAGCCACCACTTTCTGTGATACTATTAAAATGTTTGAATGTATAGTCATCAAAGGCAGGAAGGACCCCCCAGCTTCAATCAGCAGCATTGACACTGGGGAAGAGGAAGAGAAAAGCAAAGGTTCTCGCCTTCTATCTAGACTGTAAGTGGAGAAACCAAGGTCCAGTCACTCAAATTGGTAAGTATTTACTGAGCACCTACTACGTGCCAAGCACTCTATACAAAGCACCAAGACTCTAGAGACGATCAGGGCATAGTCCTTATAAACAAGGTGCTCACAGTCTAGTGGGGGAGACAATTCACTCATTCAAAAAAATGTATTGAACACTTTCTATGAGCCAGGCAGTCACAGGAGCTAGAGATGCAACTGCAAATGAGACAGACTTATTCCCTGCCCTCTCGAAGAGCACCATCTGGTGCAGAAGACAGTTACATACCAGACAGTTAGAACTCAGGGTGATGTGTGCTGTGAAGGGCAGAGGACAGTTGCCCTGGGGGGATATGCATATGAGGGACGCCTACCCTGGTTTGTGAAAGGGGAAGCAAGGATGATATGGAAGAGGCAAAGGGTGCAGAGACATCAGGGGCAGAGTGGTGTGGGAGGATGTCCTGGGCCAGGGTTTGTGTGTCTGTTTAGCATCCCACCAGGAGCTATGGTCAAAACAGGTCCAGGCTGAGCTTCCTCCCTCTAGGCACAGGATGGCACCGGCCTGCACCAAAGCACCTCTTCCAGCAGCAGTGGGAAAAGCCAGATGATCATCCTAACAGAGCCAGACCAGGGAATGAGTTTATCAGTTTTCCTTATTCTGCAGGGAAGCTTCTGTCTCAGGGCTAGGCTCTTTGGCAAGGCTGGGTGGGAGTGGGGGGAATGGTTCTGTGGAGGGTCTTACTCTTTCCACCTCCACCTCACTGGTACCAGTTTTGAAACAAACCAGATTTTAAATAAAAAGAAACAGGTGATATGTCTCTCTAACTGCAGCTGAATACAAACCAGGACAAGAAAGAACTGTCCTCCCTAGAACATTCCTACCTTCCCAACCTTAACCACCTCCCTACCCCAGCCATTGAGCAGGAGCGAAGGAGTAAAATCGGAAAGGTTTCGGCCAGGGCAAAGACCCAGAGAAAGAGCACTGGAGACGTCTTTGGGGAACTGCCGCCCCCTCAGTGTAGAGAGGAGGTCGGCACAAGCTCACCAAGTTCAATACATCAATCAGGCTGAGGGGGCGAGAAGAGTGAGGGGCCCCTCAGGGTTTCATGGTTTATATTTTCGTAAGTTTTTCTATAATACAGAAAACAGTAATGTCACACTCTTTTACACACTATCCACATCTAAATTTTATTAACCTACTATTAACATATTGTCAACTTTGCTCTGGCTTACCCCTCCACACACACACCAAATAAATAGGTCGTTACAGGTAAAACTGAAGCCACCCTTTCCCCATCCCCAGTACCCATCACCCCGCTCCCAGAGGCACCACCAGCGTGAATTTGGGGTGGGTCTTCCAGTGCATGTTTTTCTACTTTTACCACATACATATCCATGAAAAAACTTCTTATATTGCTTTAGTACTTTTAAAAAGGCTGTCTGACCATTATAATATAATTTACAAGTTGATTTTTTTTCACTCTGCATTTTAAAAAAAGTCTTCATTTGGGGTTTTTGGCAAAGCACCGACAAAGATAGATCTGGGTTTGTAAGATCACTTTGGATACCAAGCAGGCGATTCCAGGTGACAGGGAGGGGCCCAGGATGGTGACAGTGAGGAAGAGGGTAGTAGATGTTCAGAAGGTCGAGTCTACCCCCTAGGTCACTGACAGCAAGCTCACGCGGGCAAGGATTCGCTCTGTGTGTGCTGTTCTTCAGCACCACGAACAGGGCCTAGTTTATGGAAGATGCTCAATAAATATTTGTTCACTGAGAGAGGTTGACAGGGGTGGAGGAATCCAGGATGATTCCCAGATTCCCAGCCCAATGTGACTGTCTCCAAGATAAGGGTCCCAGGAGGAGAAGCCCTATTACAGGGAAAGAGGAATCCAGAAGCCATCTTTCTGGGCCAGAGGAAGTGAGGCTGCGTTGCATAGGAGGCATTGATGTTAGGGAGCAGACCAGACTTCCACTTCTCAGGATTGAAGGCTATGAAGGATTGAAAGGGACCCCGAGATTGAAGGGGGAAAAGGTTCAGTCCTTCTGGAGGCAAAGGTTAGTTGAAAAACAAACCAAATTCAAAAACCAGTTTCCTCAGGCCAGGAGGGCAGGGCCCAGTTTCTGCATTCCCCATAATAGTGTCTTATTGCCCTCTGTGGGTGGGTACTCACAGCCCATTAGCCAAAGCAGAGGAGGAGGAAGAAGGTGTAATAAGTGATTCTAGAATCATAAAGACCTTGTCAGATGCCCACACTCCCAACTTTGCTCCCATTCCATATTCATCAACAAGATGGGCAGGTGGGGTGCTCACAATTGCTTCCTAGGGACTTATTCTTGACCAAATCCGATCTCTCTATTCAGGGAAGGATGTGAAATATAACCTGCTTTCCTGCTCTTAAGTCCCAGAGTTCTGGTCATCACCTCGAAGGGCTGCACTCTGCAGAGAGCTCCCTCAAAGCCACTGCCACCCCTTCCCTTCTTCACCCCACCACCCCCTGCTCCACCCAACCATTACCCACCCTCTGCTGCCAATTCACCTTTAAACAGTCCCCTGTTTGTCTCATTCTTCTCATTCTCTGACACGCTACCCTCCCATGGAAGCCTTCCCTGCCCCACCCTCCCTCTGGCCCCCATCACTGATTTCCTGAACTGAGTCTGACAGCTCCCAGTTCCATCCTCATCTGTCTTTGTCCCTCTTTCCAACCCCTTACTTGAACCTCTGACGCTTGGCCTCAGAGTCCTTTGGGCCCTGGCAATGGTTAAGTGGCATTTCCTACATCATCCCTGGGTTCTGGGACAGGAATGCTTTTACCTCCCCCAGCACACATCTCTTGGGGGGTCCAGAGAATCACTTTAGTTTTGTTTGATCTGGAAGACTAAGGCATTTCCATCTCTCAGAAATGGAGCTCTTATGGAGCTAAGTCACTTGGCTCTCTTTCTAGGAGTACTTGCAATTTAGACTTGTTCTTTTTTTAAAAAAGATTTTATTTATTTTTAGTGAGAGGGTAAGGGAGGAAGAAAGAGAGGGAGAGAAACATCACTGTGTGGTTGCCTCTCGCATGCCCCCAACTGGGGACCACAACCCAGGCATGTGCCCTGACTGGGAATCGAATCAGCAACCCTTTGGTTGGCAGGCTGGTACTCAGTCCACTGAGCCACATCAGCCAGGGCTAGACTTGTTCTGTATTCTAGGAATTTTACATGTTGTGAAGTAATGGAGTAGGTGCAGGGGAAAATCTTGGAAGGGCTAGCCAGGGTCTGGTCATCTCACTTCTCCAAGACTCTGCCATTTGAAGGGGTGGTAAGATCTCCTAGAAAGGCTCCCTGTCCTCTGGATCCAACCCTTAGAGTCACCAAGGACCAGCCTAATGATCCTCAAATAAGTCTGGGCCAGCCCCCTCCTACCTTGAACTTGAGCAGGCACACCTCACAGAATTCCACTTCCCTGAACCTCAACACTGAGCAGAGTCACACTACGTAGATTTCCACCTTAAACAGATGGAGACACAAAACGGTGTCCCAAGTCATGTGACTCATCCAGCTGACCAAGGTTCTGCCCTGGTGGAAAAACTACTGGGACTTTTTTTTTCTCCTCCTTTTCATTGTCTGGACTGTTAAATTTCTCTACAATCAATATGTACTACTTGTACTGTTAAGAAGAAGGAAGTAAAACTTTAGGAAGGTCAGGAATTAGGAGTGTAGGTGTAGAGGGCTGAGGTAGTAATGGAATCCTAGTCAGGTATGTGTTCTAATGAGTCAAGGGCCACTCCAGGGCCCTGTGTGAACACAGAAGCCTTGAGGCCTGGGCAGCTCCAAGACTGGGCCAACAGAGGGCACCTGCAGAGGACTAGAGTGGGAGCTAAAGAGGGAAAAGGGTCAACAAGACCCAGATAGGCAAATTCCTTCCACAGAAAACTTCAAATATCTAAGTGACGGTCAGCCTTCGGGTCTTCCTGAAGAACCCAACCACTTTTAAGTGTTCTGCTTTGCAGCAGTCTACAAAGTGTGACTATTAACCCTATAGATGATTAGTGGTTTGGCTAGTAATTATTATACAGGGAGGAATCAGAAATACATTGTCATAAACTTAAACCGAAAACTTCATGTTCTTAATGCTAAACTTGAAGGTTATACAGTGGAAAGGTGGAAACGGTCGTGTTGTTTGTTTTGCTCTTTTAAAGAGTGACAAAGTCAGAAATCCTGTCTCTTAACCCAGGCTGTGTCCCCAGCAAAAGGATTCTCAACCTTTTCTGCCAAAGTCCCTTTGATATTAGAGGGAGAAGAGTGATTTGGACCTCAGTGGCCTGAGGGATCAGTTTGAAGGGCCCTCATTAAGGACCAAATTCTTTTGAGGTCTTAAGTTTTAAAATTATGCAAACTTGGCATTTTATTAGTTAGTATATATTTTGCGTCTTCATATGAAAATCATGTTTTAAACTATTTGCCATCAAAAACCCTCTGTGGTCCTCAGAGAGGCTCCTTATGTATCCTGTGACACCTCCACCATGTGGCCACTGTAGTGTGACCCTTGGGCACCTGTGCCCCAGAGGAGAAGTGTTTCAATGGGTGGTCCCCCCAAGTAAGTCCCTTTTCTGTTTGATTTTTAAAATATTTTATTTATTTACTTTTAAGGAGAGGAGAAGGGAGGGGGAAAGAGAGGCAGAGAAACATCAATGTACAAGACATGCATTGATTAGCTGCCTCTCTCGTGCCCCCAAGTGGGGATGTGACCCACAACCCAGGCATGCGCCCTGACCTAGAATTGAACCAGCGACTTTTCAGTTCTCAGGCCGGCACTCAATCCACTGAGCCACACAAGCCAGGCTGATTTTTTAATTTGTCAAACTTCCTTGCCATTGTCCCAGGTTATATCTCTAATGACTACTATTTAGTGAACTTTCTTTTTAAAAAATATATTTTATTGATTATACTATTACAATTGTCCCAATTTTTTTCCCCTTTATGTCCCTCCACCCAATACCCCCATTCCCTTTGGCAAGTCCCCCCTTAGCTCATGTACATGGGTCACACATATATCTTTTTTGGCTACTCCATTTTGTATACTATTCTTAACATCCCCTTATCTATTCTGTACCTACCAATTTGTACTTCTTAATTCCTGTGCATTTTCCCCTATTCTCCCCCCTTCCCCCTCCCAGCTGATAAACCTCCAAATGATCTCCATATCTATGATTCTGTTTCTGTTCTGTTTATTTGCTTAGTTTTTTTAGATTCAATTGTTGATAGTTGTGAATTTATTGCCATTTTAATGTTCATAGTTTTGATCTTCTTTTTCTTAAATAAGTCCCTTTAACATTTCATATAATAATGACTTGGTGATGATGAACTCCTTTAGCTTTACCTTGTCTGGGAAGCAATTTACCTGCCCTTCCATTCTAAATGATAGCTTTGCTGGATAGAGTAATCTAGGTTGTAGGTCCTTGCTTTTCACCACTTTGAATACTTCTTGCTAGTCCCTTCTTGCCTGCAAACTTTCTTTTGAGAAATCAGTGGACAGTCTTATCATAACTCCTTTATAGGTAACTATCTGCTTTTATATTGCTACTTTTAGGATTCTCCTTTTATCTTTAACTTTTGGCATTTTAATTATGGTGTGTCTTGGTGTGGTCCTCTTTGAGTCCATCTTGTTTGGGATTCTCTGCTTCCTGGATTTGTATGTCTATTTCCTTAACCAAATTAGGTAAATTTTCTTTCATTATTTTTTCAAATAAGTTTTCAATTTCTTGCTTCTCATCTTCTCCTTCTGGCATCCCTATGATTTGAATGTTGGTACGTTTGAAATCGTCCCAGGGGCTCCTTAGCCTATCCTTGTATTTTTGGATTCTTTTTTCTTTGAATGTTTTTTTCTTCCTTATATTCCTTGATTTGATTCTTGGTTTCATCCACTCCATTGTTGGTTCCCTGTAAATTTTTCTTTATTTCACTCAGTGTAACCTTCATTTCTGCCTGGGTCTTTTTTTATGCTGTAGAAGTACCCAATGAGTTCCTTGAGTATCCTAATATCCAGTGTTTTGAACTTTGCATCTGCTAGATTGCTTATCTCCATTTTGTTTAGTTCTTTTTCTAGAGTTTTATTCTGTTCATTCATTTGGACCATATTTCTTTGTCTCCTCATTTTGGCAGCCTCCCTGTGTTTGTTTCTGTGTATTAGGTACAGCTGCTTTGACTCCCTGACTTAGTAGTATGGCCTATTGTAGAAAAGTACATCAGTAAACTGGATGGGGCAGAGCCTTATATAATTGCCGGGGTGGAGCAACCCATATAAACCTGGTTGATGAAGTCTCCAATAAGGTGTTCCTGCTCTGTGGCTCTGTGTGGGAGAGGACTGAGAAAGGGGACAATGCTGCTGCCTGACCTCTGGAGTTTCATCCAGGAAGAAGCTGAACCCCACCACTCAGCCTGATGCCAGACACTTCAGTTTCTCCCCATATGCCCCTGGTGCCCTTCCAGCTGGTTCCCTTCCAGCTGCTTCCCTAGAGCCCAGAGGGAATGAGTCTGCACAAGCACTAAGTCTGATGTGGGCCCTTTAAGAAGAGGTACCTGAGAATCCTGCAGTTTCTTCTGCCACCCCAACCCCCACTGAATTTTATAGCCAGAAGTTATGGAGACTTATCTTCCTGGCACTGGAACCCTGGGCTGGGTGGTCTGATGTGGGGCTAGGATCCCTCACTCCTGAGGTACCCCTCCTGATTTTTATCCACCACGTGTGGGTGTGGGACCACCTGTTCTGCATCTCCGCACCTCTCTGCATCTCTACCCCTCCTACCTGTTTGGATGAATGTAACTTCTTTAATTCCTTGATTGTTGGACTTCCACAGAGCTTGATTTTCTGATGACTCTGGATAGTTGTTTTGTAGTTTAGTTGTAATTTTTGTTGTGGTTGTGCAAGCTGTGTTTTCCTATGCCTCCATCTTGACCAGAAGTCGTCAGTGAGCACTATGTGCCAGGTTCTGGTGTCAAATATTTTATGGGCATTATGTTCTTTAAATTCTTACAACCACCTGCAACTCAGAGAGGTGAAGTGGCTTACCTAAGGTCACCCAGTTGCCTAGTGGCAGAGTGAGGATTTAAATATACTCCAAGCATATTGCAGGCTCCTGCTGCCTCTCAGGGCTCAAGGCTGGAGCACCTGGCTGAGTGAATAGCAGCCTTCTGAGGAAAGAGGCTCTTGTGGTACATCTAGAAAGAGCATGGATGTAACATAGGAAGAGTCAGAAGAGCTAGGTTTAGGTCCAGATCTGTCCCTGACTAGCTGTAGGCTCATGAGGGAGCCCCTTAGCCTCTGCGTCCTCATCTATAAAATGGATAAATAGCCCTGGCTGGTGTGGTTCAGTGGATTGGGCATCAGCCTGAGAACCAAGGGATCACTGGTTCAATTCCCAGGCAGGTCACATGCCTGGGTTATGGGCCACATCCCCAGATGGGGGCGTTCAAGAAGCAACCGATGAAGGTATCTCTAGCACATTGATGTTTCTCTCCCTCTCTTTCTCTCTCCCTTCCCCCCTCTCTAAAAGTAAATAAATAAAATCTTAAAAAAAATAAAATGGATAAATAAGGTCTATGAAAGGAACAGTGGGAAAAAGATAAGCCTAGAGTAAACATCTTAGATTCCTTTCTGGCTCTGCTGCTAACTGGTTGTGTCATGTTAACTAAGCCACCAACTCTCTTAGCTTTGGTTTCCTCCACTCTAAATTGGGCAAAATAATACCCACCTCAGAGGGCTGCTATAGGGATTAAAAATAATATGTGTAAAACACCTGGAACAGAATTTGGTATGTAGTGGTTGCTCAATAAATGTTTCTCAATAGCAGTAAACCTTGTAATAGTAGCATCAGTGCTAGTGCCCATATTAAGAAATTGTAATTATTAAAATGAAGGAAATGTGTGAAAACAAAACTACAAAGTAAGGCAATCCCTTTAATATAAGGAACTGGGGAAGGGTCTACCTTAATGAACCCCCAAATTGCTCTGCTGGTTGAATACCTTGGGCTCCTTTTTGTTAAGAAACCTCTAACATAAGTTAAAACCAGAGAAGGAGCCATAGCTCATGTTCTTCTTCTTCTTTTCTTTAATGTTCTCTTTTGCATCTCTTCTCCATGATCCTAGAACAAATATACCTCCAACCCATCCCCACCCCCACTGGTGCCCAGCACCCAGGGAGGACACACCAAACACCTCCTGGAAAGGGAAAGAGCGGTGTCCTAGATAAAGAATGCCTGAGGGAGGTCGAGGCAGGGTGAGAAGGATCCAGATACCTCTGCCAGCCAGTTTGGAGGACAAAGCCAGACCCTCCAACAAGACAGACTCTCAAGGTCTCTCCCAGCTTTAACTTTGGCTCAGTCCAACTCTGTGCCTCCATCAGTCATCCCTCATCCCTCAGTGTGAGCAGGACCCTGAAAGACCACTCACCTGCCTTTGCAGCCACACACAGGCTCTTCCCAAAGTCTCAGTGATGGGGACTCTCTCTGAAGAAACTGCAGGTCTTGACCAAAGGCTGCCTCTCCATCTCCCTGTTGGATCCTTGCAGCCCAGCCTAGAAAGAGTTTTCCAAAGCATGTGGGGCCTCATGAGTGGCCAAGACACTGTGGTTGGGATGGGTTCTCCTCTCCCTGGGCCTTTTCCCCCTAAGCTGGTGTCTCAGGCACCTCTTCCAGTTTGGAAAGCAGATTATTTATGGTTTATTTTTGACACCAGATCATCGCTGCCCAAGTTTCATCAATTTGTCACTGTTTTTATTGTCAGCAATTGCCCATAACTGGAGCACATTTAAAATGTCATTGATCTTGGTATTACAGTGTCATAATCTGACAGTAATAGGTGTAGCCAGCACAGGAAGCCCAGGCCCTGAGATTGATGGCGTTCAGCACACCAATTATATTCTGTCCATCTAAGTGATAAAAGAGTACGTAGGAGGCATTCAATAGATAAATTAGATATCGCTCCCAATTATGTCCCTTTATTTTATGGAGTCATATGCTCCCTTTAGAACTTTTTTTCTTCACTTGGCTTGTATAAGGGGTATTACATAACCCCAAGGGCTGCTCCCTTGCCTGCCCCACCTTGGGTTTGACCCTGATACTGCCCTACCTTCTAGAAGCTTCTCACCTGAGCTTTCTTTGGACTCACCTAGGAACTTTCCCAGTGCGGTGGGTGGGCACAGGTGTGGAAGAAAGGAGATGCAGGGTCCCCAGTGTCTGGGGAGGAGTTGGATCAGGCCTTTGGGAAGGTCTGATAACACCTTTCCATAATGTGACTCTAGCCAAATAAAGGAGATCAGAAGAAGGGCCATTAAATGGGCTGCGATCCTCCAGCCCCAAACACCAGCAGAACCTTCAAATGAAGACAACTAGTGAGTGGCTATTGTGGGGAAGAGGAGGATGGTCAGAAATTTTTCAGTCCTGAGAAAGTAGCTTCATAGATCTCCCTGTTTCTGCTCTTGCTTGAGTTGAGTCCATTCAAACCTTTCCTTGGAAGAACTGTCCCCGCCCCTCAACCTCCTGCATCCCCAATTCCAGTCCAGATCAGACACCTTCCTCAGCTTGAGTTCCAGCTCTGCCACTGTGGTGGGAGAAGGAAGACAGCTTTCCTGAGGAGGCAGCTGGCTCCCTGCTAGAGAGCAAGCCCCAGGAGCAGCTCATTTCTAAGCTAAGAGCTCGCCAGAGGCAGGGAAGTGCCTGGCCAGAAATGAGAAGCTGAGAGGCAGGGAATAGAGGTACAATGAAGGGATCACTTTATTTGGGGCCTAGTTTATAAGCACCTTAGACTCTGAGGACAGCCTTGCCCTGGTCCAGACCCCTGTTCCCCAACCCCCCACATGTTCCCCAAAGCCAGCAGGAAACACAGAAGAGGCTGAGACATCTGGTGGTAAGCAATGTTCCAGGTCCATTTATTGAGCTTTGCAAAAGAAAGTGTCCGTGGCTAGGCTGTTCCCCATAGCCTCTACTATTTGCCATCTCTACTATTATAAATAATTCTGGCACTAAGTGCCCTGTTCCACTGAGGGGAAGTTGTTCTTATGGTGTGAAACCTGAGAATATGGGTTAGGGGAGGAGGGATGACCAGGGACAAGAGAGAGAGAGATGGGGAGCCACTACCCGAGGCTCCTCAAGTACACCCCTGAGCTGATAATAGATGAATTTCTGGAGCAGCGGGTGGCATTTCAAGTGAAATGTTTATAGGAAACGAGTGTGATTTAAACAACGTCTTGGCCGATAAACACCAGCCAGATGGGGGGAGAGGGCAGGGTGAGGAGTAGAGGAATCTGAGGCCCAGAGGCCCCTGGTGTTAAGTAGCTGTCTGAATCTATGCTCAAACACACTCACCAGCTTTGGTCTTAACATGTTTTTAAGAGCTGGTTATGATTTCCTTGAGGGCAGCTCAGATTAAGACTAGAGTGGAGTCCCCAGCTGAGCGTCTTCAATAACTGTCCATCACAGTGTCTTTAGAGACAGCAGTCTCTTCCCCTTTGCTCAGAGAGCCCAGGACTGGGGAGGGTTGCCAGTCTGCCCTGCTTGTCAGCCTGTTCCTAGGCACCTCTGGGGCTTGTTGCCCTTTGCACATGCTGTGCCCTGGCTGCTGGGGCAGATCCTGGGGACAGGACTTAAGTCCCACCCTCAGAGAGCTCTCAATCTTCAAGGAAAGAGAAAACACACAACCTAGAAAAGAAGGCAGAGAGTGAAGAGAGCAAAAGGGTGGAAACCAAGGAAGAGAAAACTGTCACCAAACCCAGAATCTGGGTGGGCCCTTTTCTCCATGTCCACTGCTGCTACCCTGGGCCAAGCCACTCACCTTTCACTTGGATTAGTGCAATAACCTTTCAACTAGTTTTCCCACATCTTCCCTTGCCTCCTTGCAATCTATTCTCAACACAGAAGACAGGAGGACCATTTAAATATCAAGTCCAGTAATGTCTTTCCTCCCTGTTTCATTTGGAATAAAGATCAAAGTCGCTAAGACAACCTACAAAGCCCTAGATCATCTGGCCCCTGTTCACCTTTCTGATGCTATCCCCTCCCATTCTCCTTGTTAACTCTACTCCAGCCACACCGTCCACACAGGACATGTGCCTGCCCCTGGGCACTTGCACCAGCTGTTCCCGATGCTTGGAATTTTCTTTCCCAATATATCCTTGGGGCTTATTTACCCCCTTGCCTCTAGGTTTTGGTTCAGATACTATATCATCAATGAGACCTCCTTGACTACTATATTTAAAATTGCAGGTTTCTCCATCCTAATCCCTCTTTCCCTCATCTATATTTTCCTGCCATCTGTAATATATAATATGATTTACTTATTTAATACATGTATCATTTATTACTGTCTCTCTTTGCTAAAATGTAAACTCCACACTTTGATGGGCAGGCGTCTTTTTGTTCACTGATGTATCCTGAGAACCTGGAATAGTGCTCAGAAATAATTGCTTAGTGAGCAAATGCAAAGGATCAGTGAAGTTAATCAGGGAAAGGCTTGGAGGTGAGGGCAGGGGGAGGCCATCCCAAGCTTGGGGTTAACTTGTGCCTTATCTCACCATAGGCCATGTGTGAGGAACTGAAGTTCAAGGTGATGGGCACAAGTGCAAGAGTTGTGCTAGGGCATCACCGAAATGGGGAGATTCACTTGGAAAAGAGACAAACCTGAATTTACCCCCTGAATCTGGTGCAAAACTTCACTTTAGGTTGATATTTCATTATCTCCATGACCAACCTGTACTTTGAGATAATGATACCAAAGGGATATGCCAGGAAAGAATGAAGTGATTGGAAATGAAGGGTGGGCTGGGAATTCAGAAGCCCTCAAGATCAGGGGGAGGGTGGCTGAGACACAACAAAGCAGGCATGCATCTGCTAAGTATGGAAAAAAAGATCAAAGTGGAATTGTAGGGTCTGAAGGAAGGTTGTGCATGTAAGTCAGGGGAGGGAGCCAGGTCATCATTTCAAAGAGGATGTTCCACCTCCACTGAGGGAAGAATGAAAGGCCATGGGCTATACCTAAAGCAGAAAGAATTGGAATTAGATATCAAGAACAATTTCCCAACAGAGCAACAGGTGGTAGATGGAAGGCATGGAGCCTTGTGGTCTGGAGAACCTGAACAGGACCCAAATGATGACACCTTGGCTAGGCTGACACTGAGGGCCCTGTGGTCTTCAAGGCCCTGGGATGGCAGCATGGGGACTAGAGCCCTGGAGAGGGATTCTGCCATTGCCTTGCCCCCTGACCCTGGCCCCTCACCTGGAAGGTTCCTGAGCAACTGAGGTGTGCATCTTACCAGTGTGAATGGGGACACTGAGAGTATTTGGTGTGTTATCCCTTTACCACCTCTCCTTGAAACCTCAGTGTTCAACTCAACTTTGTGCTGACATCAGAGTATAAGCCAGGAGAAGTAGAAAAGTACAATATCTTTGGTTTATACAAGACAGTGATTCCTGCGGTTATAATGGAAAGAGGACCCAGGTGGCCTGGTAGACCTGAGGATAGACGAGAGACTTACTTGTCACTGTACAACTTTTGGTGCCTTTGAGTTTTCAACCACATACATGTATTTCCTATTTGAAGAAAATGAAATAATTAAAATCACACAAAAACAACAATAATAACAACAAAAAATAGAACCAAAGGGGTTGGAACTTGATCCCTATAATTGCTATCCTGAGGACAATGACCTGGCTCTTCTGGCCTTCATCTACCCTCCTCCCATCATCTGGTATCTCTGGTCTCTACTGGTTCAGAGAGGGGTGTGGCTAGTCTGATGTCACACAGCCTGTAGGGGCTAACAAATTTCTGGGGCTACTTTTCCAGACACTTAGTGTCAGCTTTTTCTCCTGGTCTTCCATGGCCTGATTTCCCCCTTGACCTCTCCATGTTGTTTGCAGGGCTGTGTAAGTGCTACAAATCAACCTTCAAAGAGATATTTTTTAATGTGCATGGCTTAGCCCTAGCTGGTGTGCTCAGTGGATTGAGCACTGGCCTGGGAACCAAAGGGTCACTGGACCAATTCCCAGTCAGGGCACATGTCTGAGTTGTGGGCCAGGTCCCCAGTGTGGGGCATGCAAGAGGCAGCCACACATTGATGTTTCTCCCCCTCTCTCTCTCCCACCCTTCTCCTCTCTAAAAATAAATAAATAAATAAATCTTTCAAAAAAAAAATGTGCATGGCTTAAATGCCATCTTTCCCAGAAGGTCATCTCTCTGTGGAGATTTCCTCAGTTCCAATATGGTGTCATTTTATTCCCTTCCTTTCTGCTTTCTTCCTCTCCACCACCCTTGACCACCAAAGTGGCTCTCCATCGCAACTTGGCCCTGCCCCTGATGAGACATGTGACCTTGAGCAAGTCATTTAATCTTTCTGTGCTTCTCTTTTTTCATCTATAGTTGAGGAACATGACCTTCCTCCCACGGCTCTTCATTCATCCATTTGAACAACAAGCATGTATTCTGTGCCAGGCATTGAATCCGCCACTGAAGATCACACAAGCCAGTGTATGTAGAGTTAGGATAGACACACAGAGTTATTGCCAGGGCCACCTTCCTTGACTGCTCTTCTGGGCTGGGCAGAAAAATCTAGTTGGCCCTTGGAAGAATTGCTTCAGTCTATTCCCAACCTGTCAGCTTCCAATACTGCTCCTGGAGTCAGAATGACATCCTCGATGGATAAGTGTCAGGGGCTGCAGAAATAGACTCTTTCTCAGGCTTTTCCACTGGCTAGATCCCGAGGGCATTGCTTTGCTTGCAAGAAGAAATAACACTGAAATTCGCCTGTGGGGCTTTAGTCTGGAGCTTCCGGAGTGTCCAGTTCTCTTGTGCTCTGAGGTACCCACCCTTGAGAATCTGCACCTGTTCCTGCTCTGCTCATGTCTCTCCTTTCCTAAGCCCCATTCCTCTGTGGGGGCAGCACAGAGGCTAAGAATCTGGAATAGGAAACTCTCTCACGCTCGCCTCCCTCTAAATATAACCTGGACTATAGGGGGAAGATGACCCCTTCTTTAAAACAACTACCATAACCTCAGAGCATATAGGAACTTGTTTCAGATGAGGAAAGAGAAGCTTCCAGAGCTCTTGGAGGGAAGTTGTCCCCACTCCCTACCTGACCATTGAGGACTGGGTGAGTATCACTGGGAGGAAGGGGTATTTGTGGAAAAGATGTGCTGCTTCAGCCCCGCTCATGACAAGACCCCAAATCAAGTCAAAGTGATGGTGAGGGACCATGGGGAACACGGGATCCAGTTTAGACATGAGGAGGCATTTCTCGATGGTCAGGGGGTAGGTTTAAGGAGAGAGCTTGTGGAGGGTTAGATGGTACCACTTACACACAGTTCTTCCAAAGCCAGGGGGAAGAATGAGATGATCTGGGGATTGCAAAGGATTCAGGAATTTCATGATGCTGCAGGGCTGGCAGGGACTGAGGAAGAAGCCATGGATATATAAGTTCATCCAAGTCTAGAGCACAAAACCCATACACAGGAACCAGGTTCTTGGGAACCCCCAACATGCACAGCACAAAGCCTTACACAGGGCAGACTAGAGAATCTGACCAAAGAGGACAAGTCTTTCCCTGGACGATGGTGCCAACTCCATCCTCAGGGAAGGACAGCTGCTTTAGAGCTGGAACCCCCCACCCCCAACAAAAAATGGTTCCAGACTGTGGCAGGTGGAAGTCCTTCTTTGTGTCCAGCCTCAGTCCTGCTTACCACAGTTTACTTTGATCTCTCTGCAGTGTGTGGGGTTTGCCCATCCCCAAAGAACAAACTGAGAAGGGAATAAGGGCCTTGCTTGCAGGCCTAACCTGTTTTCTCTGGGAGCAGAACGAGTTGGCCAGATCTCAAACATCTGACTCAGCTTCTGGGGAGCTCTGTGGAGAGTGAGGAAGGGGGTTCTTTCTTGGAACTCTCACAATCCATCAGGATATAAGCAGAACAGCAGAGGGCAGGGCAAGGGATGGTTGAATGGCTGGGATGAGGAAACTTTTCTGGATGCTTAGTCCTCTATGCACCTGAGGAAAAGATTGTAGCTTCTGGAAGGCAGGAACTGAGCCTGCCTCGTGCTGGCAGCTCCAGTGCCCAGCACAGAACAGATGCTCAAAACCTATGAGCTGAATGAATAAATGAGCCGGGGGCGGGGGGCGGGGCGGGGGCGGAGGTAAGAGCTGGCCCCTCCAGCAACTGGAGTAGGTCTTTGTATAAGAGATCCCTCTCTAGGCCTCAGTTTCTCCATCTGTAAAAGAAGCGGTTGCGCTAGTTTATCTCTAAGCATTTTTTTTTTTTTACTTCAGGTTTCCAGTTCTCTCTCTGTTCCTCTCCAATCCCACCCCTTTAAATCCTTATGTCCCCCTTTACCCACATTCTCTGACCTTCCCATCTCAGTCTCTCCCCCTCCCCAGCTAACTTCCTCCTCTTTTCCTTTTTACAGGTGATCTTCTTTTCTGTTTCTGGTAATTCCTCCAGGCACTACCCTGGCTCCCTGGAGCCTTTTGTGTCTATCCGCCACAGCCCCCGCCCCCGCCCCCGCCCTCGCCCTGCCTCCTCCATCTAGCGCCCCGTTCATCGACTTTAGATGGCAGAACTGGGGACAGGACGATGGGGAGGGATCCTAAGACAGAGTCTGTCCGACTCCTGCGGCGGCCCCATCCTGGTACCCCAAATTCCCTCCCCTCCCAGAATGGCCGACCCTCCCCTCTCCCCGCAGCCGGTGCCGCAGTGCGCCCTCGCCCCACGCTAATGCGATCTGGAGAGACCCGGGCGGGCGGCGGGCAGTCTGGGCCGAGCGTCCTGGGCGGCGCTGATGGATGGTCCCCTGACAGTAATCGCAGAATGAGGACGCGCTGGCGACGCTTTCGCCGGAGGCCCCGCTGTTTGGCGAGCCCAGGAGTCCCTCCCTCCACAGTGCCTCCCTCCCAGGCCTGTCCCAACCCACTCAGCCTTGGGGAGGCCTGAAGCCTGAGGTTAGGGCAGGCTTGCCCTGCGCTCTCTGCCCCAAGACAATGGTTTCTGTTTTGTAATCGTCCTAGGATCCCACACTGTGTCGGTGATTCTGAACAAGCTACTCAGCTCAGTTTCGCCCTCTGTACAATGGGAAATGATAGTCTTTCTAAGCATGGATGGAGAGTGTTAGCTTTAAAGGAGAAAATACGAAAATTACCACTCTCCCTTAAGTAGAAATCGATTTTTACTTTTAGTCTACAGTGCTCAGAATAATCTGGGATAATGTATGAAGCTGAATGAGTAGGGTGGGTATTCACACAAACAATATATGTTTATTCACAGGTCATATTTTTGTGCTAATAGATATATCTGAACATAAGAGATGTCAATATCAGTATTGCTTAGATGTCGTTAAAGAGAAGCATATCAGTGCAGGTATTTCTTCAGGGAGGTGACTGCCTCAAGCAGGACTCTTTCTTCACTCCAGTGAGGACGGCCCCAACCCCAGCCCCAATAAGCCCCATTCCCCATCCAGCCTTGGGATCCCCTTCAGTTCAGGGCTAGGCTGACTATTGACTGTGAGGAGAGGATCCCCCTTAGGGAAATGTTCCTGGAGGACTTTCTAACCCCTCACCCACTTCCAGGTGACTCAGAGTTCTAAGGCTTCTCCACTCCCCCACCTCAGGGGATTCCCCTTGGGCCTGGGCCTTGCTGAGGGACTGAGGGCAAGGATCCAGGGCCAATTACAATTCTGACAGCACACCCAGGCGCATCCTCAATCCCTTTTAACCTTTCCCTCTCATCAGAAGCCAAATTGAGTTAGTCTTGAGTTTTGATTTAATTCCCGAAATGGAGTCATAATCTGTTTAGTGTCCTTTTTCCCAAGTCCTGGGTACTAAAGTGTGTGTGTGTGAGGTTAATGAGAGCAGCTTTGTGGCTTGAGGCGAACCCTCACACACAACCTCCAACACCACCAAAGAGCAGGAGACACCATGGCCCTGATTGCTGCTGGTGGTAATGATTATGGCGATGATGATGATAACAACTAATATTTATTGGGCACCTCCCATATGCCAGTACTGAGCTAGGCACTGTCCATGCATTTTTCATTAGTTCTCACAATTACCTTCAGGGTAGGTACCATTATATTCCCAACTTACAGATGAAGAAACTGAGACTTAAGGAGGTTGAATTTAAGGAAGGTGTAGCTTATGCCACATCCTACAGCTATTGATTAACTGTCAGGACCCAACTTTGAAATTATAGTCAAACTACAGAGCCTGTGCTCTTAACCACTCAGCTGTGTGACCCTGGGCAACAAGCTAAAGTGAGCCAGTTCCCTCATTTGCATAACACAGATAATAAATAGAGATAATATACTCCCTTCTTAGGGTTGTGTTGATTAAATGAGATAAGGCATTCACCCTATTCACAGTAAGCATTCAATTAAAAGCCCTAAATACTGGAGCAAAGTGGAGCAAAGGAAGGGGTGCAATGCAATGCAATGGCTGCCTGTTATAAACTGTGACTTCTGATAATCATAGTTATATTTTGGAGAGCCTACTGGGCACAGGCAATCATACAAGGAAAAGATTTCCCTGCCTGTTTTACAGATGAAGAAACAGAGTTTCAGGTAAATTAAGTAAATTGCCTAAAGTGAACCAGTTAACAAATGGCAGGACAGAGCTTATATTCAAACACTGGGCCCCTGGACTCCAAAGCCTGCTGTTCCCAGAACTTCCAGGGTCACTAGAGACTGGCCTATCCTCGGGGAGGTCGGGGCCAAGGCCAACAAGCCCAAGTCACACTGTCTTCCACCTGGAATCCGAGTTTTTCCAGGTGAGAAATGTTTCCTTAAAGGAACAGAAGGAGAGTAAATAAAAAAGCAGCTAGGACAATTTCTCCTTCCCCCAAAGCCAATGTAGAGCACCCCCCCCCCCACTCTCCTATTTCCTCTGTGCTCAAGTTTGTGGCCATTAAATAGAAGAGGAGAAAGTTTGAACCAGGCATGAAATATTTATCAGTTAATTACAATATGCAGATTCTGTTCCTGGGGGTGATTTATCTTTTTTGGAAATATAGGAAAAGACCCTGGAAACTTGTATCCTAATTGCTTGGCCTATTATTGTAACAACCAGGTAGAAACTCCATTTACTATGTAACTACAAATTTTTCCACTAGCTGCTTCTCCCTCTGCCACTAGTGTGGTCTGGGGGCCATCTGCTTTTCTGATGAAAGGGGGGTCTCTAAGAGGTCAATTTGTCCATTCCCCTGCTTCCTCTTGAGGTGGCCCCTTTTTAAATCGTAGTAGTTGTAGGAAATGAAAGGATGAGTCTCAGAAATTCTGGGATCTCAAGAGAAGCCTATCTTAAGATCTTGGTGGGGCACACCCTCCCCCACCAAGGCAATGCAGCTGCTGAGTGGGTGCCCCACTTGGAGAAGCAGCCCTCAGCTGAGAATCCTTCCATCCCTGTTCTTTGATCAAACTCAGGAGAAGGGCAAAGTGACAGCCCTCCTCTCACTTCTTATGTCACCTCCCAGGGCCCTTATCTCTGCCCCTGGCTGCATATTAGCATCACCTGAGAAGTTTTTAAAAATGCATATGCCTGGGCACTACTCTGGACCAACCAAATTAGAAGCTGGAGCCAGATATCAGTCCTTTTAAAACCTGTCCAGGGGGCTCCAGTGTGAGCAAAAGATGAGAACCTCTAGGATTAACAGAAAGGTATGGCTACCTGATAAAGTGCCCCTGCTTATCCATAGAACTATGTAAGTTTAAAAAATTTTAAAAATATATGTTTATTGATTTTAGAAAGAGAGGAAGGGGAAGAGAGAGAGAAAGAAATATGGATTGTTTGCCTCCCATATGCGCTCCAACTGGGGATTGAACCCACAACCTAGTGTACTGGATGATGCTCCAACCAACTGAGCCATATTGGCCAGGGTAAGTCTATGTGACTTTTATCCCTCCTTTTCAGATGCTGGAGGAGGCAATTCCTTCCCTTTTATTGGAATCAGAGGAGTGTACTTTTCTCTCCTCACAAGAAGCTTCTAATATGAATAACTATCATTTATCAAGCCCCTGCTGAATGCTTGGATCTATGCAAATAAAATTTAATCTCATCTACACAACAACTCTATAAGGTCAGTGGGTATGTCCATCTTATGGATGACTCAGAGAGGTGAAGTAATTTGCCTAAGGTTGTATGACTAGTAAGTGGCAGATCTGGAATTTTGAATCCAAAATTCATGCTCTTAACCATTGTACTACCCTGCCTCTCAGTTTCTCAAGGCTGGAAGTAAAGTGCTTCAAAGTCAGTATTTGAAGGGCCCAGGGGATGTCTTGGGAAGGGGAAGGGAAAGAGAATCAAGGAGTGTAGAAAGGGGCTACATGTGGATGGGGCATACAGGAAAGAATGGTGGTGGGTAGGAGACCCTGGAGAGGCAGTGTGGGGATGAGATGTAGTATCTGAAGGAGGGCATGGAGGAGGGAATGGGGCAGTGACTGCGGTAAAAGCTGGGAACTGGGGTCCAGGAATGAGAGGTGGCAGCCAGAAGGGTGGGAATGGTGAGCAGTACCCACTGTGGACTGAATAGCTGGAGAGGGGGAGGGACCTTGTTTCGGAGGAGGGGTCTTTGTAAGGCACGCAGCAGTGAGGAATGCCCGCCATGAATACTAAGGGCAAGAAGAAGAGAAAGGGCCAGAGGGGGCTGGGTGATGTTTAGCTGCTGGGGTGATTAATGGGGGTGACCGGAGGGTGAAACTCAACCCTTCGAACTGAGATGGTGGGGAATGGTTGTCCAAGAACAACAGTGCACTGTTTCATCTAGAAAGCCAATGTCCAGAGGAGGGGTGGTGGGGAGGACGCCAGGCACAGTTGCTTCTTCCCTTGTTTCCTAAGGTCTCTTTATTTGCTATCAAACAGTAAATTAAAATATACTCATCAGTTCTGGGGGACCCTCTGAATGGGCTTCCTGCCTGCCTCCTGCCTTAGGGGAGACTCAGGGACACTGGGGTAGCTCAGGGGAAGAGCAAGTGGGGTTTGGGATGGTGGTTGAGGTGACTCCATGGACCGCTCCACCAGGGCATGAAGTGGTGACATGCTGGCTGGGCCACTGGCTTCCCTCTGGACCAGACAGGCACTGGGAGATGTATGGGGGTCAGGCCTCTCAATGCCCTATGGAAGGTGGCATGTTCTTACAGCAAAGTCCCTACAGCAGCCCTAGCCTCAGGGAAGGGAGAGAGAGAGTTGGGGGAAGAAGGGGTGAAGCCCTTGCAACGGGCTTATTGACTGGGTTTGAGGAATGGAAGTAAGACTCTGGGAAGTAGCAGGTTTGAAACCCCCCTCTCTCATTTCCTACTTCCATCTCTCTCTGGGCGAAGCTGCCTCGACTTCCCCAACAGCATTTACAGAGAGCAGCAGAGGAGGGGATGAAGTGATGTCTCAGAGATGTCTCAGAGTGGGGGAGGTGAGCTGCAGGCAGGGATTTAAATGGAAATAGTCTCACAGGATAGGAGCAATTTTCTTCCTCTCTAGGCTGTTACAGATGTGAAACAACTGGCAGATCCTGCTTTCCAGCTCCAGCCATCCAAGGGTATGGTATATCTTGAAGCCTTTGTCTCTGATAGGAGAGCAGGGTGAGTGGAAAGGGAGGTCAGAAAAAGGAGCCCAAGTGTGTACTCATGGGTCCCCAGAGGGCTAAAGGAGACCAGCATCTCCTGAGGGCAAGGCAGGCAGAATGCCTATTTCTGATCCCAGATCACTTGGGAATTTTGCCTGGGAGTCCTGCCATGAAGCCTTAATTCTTATCTCCACAAAGAGCTTAACTAAGTTGCTTTCCTTGTTGGGGTCTCACTCCCAGTTACCACTGCTGTATCTTTCCAGGAGCCAAGCTTACAAAACACTTTAAAATCTGAAGTTAGTAGGAGGTAGTTTATTGAGTGCAAATACTCTGTGAGGTACAACATGACTTGACTAGTAATGAGACAACCATTCCACATAGGGTTCAGGTTCAAGGGCTACCTTCCAGAGGTGCTGGCCTCAGTTTGCTTGTTCTGAGGGCAAGGGCTAACAGAGGCTGCCCTATGCTTCTCAGAGAAGGAAATAAACGAGCCCACTGGAGAGCAATGGTCACAATTAACAGTCTTAATTATGAATTAATAATTCATAATTATTCCAGACTTGCAGATAAGCACAAGCCCGCTGAAAATATGTCCCAGGGAGGAACATAGTTGGAGGGGGTGGGAAGGGGACTTCGATGCAGCCATTACTTCTAGAGGCCTTTACATTCATTCCTGTGCTTCCCCAACTAGACCTGGAAGAGATTCATTCAGTCCCTTGGTTGATTCCTCCTAACAGCTACCCCACAAAAAAGCTTCTAAGCACAGTGCCACATGACCTCTCTGTTCTTCTTGAGGCCAGAGGGTCATGCCTGCCAACATGACTCTGGATTTCTGGGGTCTTTCTCTTCCCTGCTGACTGTTATGCTATTTATATATGGGTGTGCCCTGCAGGATGGGCTGACACTGGGTGTCCCAGAGAGTGTGGCTGTCTTTCTGGCTCTTCAGTTCTTCTCCCTCTCCCACTTCCCTTCTCATGGGGATTGCCCAGGAGCCCCCATATTGTAGCAGAAGGCCTCTCCAACCCTATGCAGGAAGGGGAAACAGGAAGCACCCCTTCTCTTGTGGATGCTGTTGGTTCCAAATCTGGGTTTGAGGGTCTGACTCTGACCTCCTGAGAAGGCATGTACATGGCATCAATAATGGGCTAGAAAGGCATGTTCAACACTCGACCCATAATCCCAAATTTTCACTCCAGCAAATCTTAAAATATCTTGAAGGAACCTCCAAGAGCAGCTCAGACCCTCACAGCTCCAGGAGATCGTGCTCTCTCTCTCTTTCTCTCATCTGAAAAGAATGAGAGATCCTGTTCTTCCAAATAATCAACACGTTAGACCACAAAGGGGCCTATCCTCTGTACATTAGGAAATCCTTGGTCACCATCTCAGCTGTGACCACCTTCTTCAAATGCTGGAAGGAGGAAGTGAACAGATCATGGGCCAAGGGGATCTGGCATTAGAAAGGATTTCCAGTTCCACTTCTACAGCTTTCTCATCAACCTCATCTTTTGCATCAAATATACATGCCAGGCTAAATCTACAGAACAAGGGAGTTGGAACATTGAGACCTAAAAGTACCCTTTTCCTAATCTGTGGGTACAAGAGCACACTTGAAAAGCTGGGAGCAAGGTGGATGGTGAGCCAAACACAATGGCTGGGCACGGGGACCACACACCCAGCCCTTCACCCTAAGCCGGCTCCTTTCCTGGCCCTACTTTTGGGCTACGCAGGAGCGTCGGTTAGGTGTGATCCAAGTTATCCAGATAATTAACTGTGAAAGCACGAGTTGTTTTTTAAAAAATGCCATTCCTTTGGCCTCCAAAGATGAGATCGTTAAATCCCTTCCCTCGGTCTTATTATCTACCCCTCTCCCCAGTAGACACTCCCAAATTCTAGATACAAACATTTCTAAATGTAGGGAGACAAAACTTTCCTGATCTACCATTTTCCCCACCTGCAACTCCTGTCCCCTCCCCCCCAATTTTTTTCTCTCTCCTGAGCCTCCGCTCTTCGCTTCTTTAAAAAAAAAAAAAAAAAAAAAAAACCCGAAGAAGAAGGAATTTTCAATAGTCCCACTTGTCAAGCGAAGACCATCTTTTAACCTTCAACAGCAGCGAAAGCCGTGTGAACTCTCGGTGAACCAAGATTGAAGTCATAAATCACGCGTACAAAGGCGGCTGCGGAGGCTGGCGCGGGCTGCTGCACCTTTAACGCTTTCTGGGGCTGACAGGCGGCGGCCCAGCTAAAGTTCACAGCGCCTGGGGAGGGCCCGCCCCCGCCTCCCCTCCCCCAGCCCGGTCCCAGCTCCGGCCCCCGGCCCGGCCCGCCTAGGCCGCCTGAACCTCGCGGAGGAGGCTTCTTCGCTGCTGCTCGCAAAGGCTGGGGATGCATTTTCGCTCCCACAACCCCGCTCCATTCTGACTGGTTATCCCCCACCCTTCTGCCTGCTGTATTTAAATAGGCGACTAGAACCACACGGACACAATAATTTAGCTTGTTTTGTCTTTGGCACTTTCTACAAGACCCCAAGTAATGGACTTTCCGCGCCCCTTCCTCCCTCTAGAACTGGCATCCTTCATCTTTGTCTGCACAGGCCCAATCACACAGATTCTTGGGGTTCAGGATCCGGGGTCACTGGAACCAGAGCACCTGCCTGAAACATGCCACATAATTAGAAGGATTTTCTTTATCTTTTCTTTACCTTCTCTTTCCTTCTTCCTTCTTTTCTTTCTTTCCTTCTCTCTTTCTCTCCCTCCCGCCCCCCCCCCCCCGCCTCTCTTCTAAGAGGGTTGGAATTGGCTGCGGCGATTGGAGCGGAGAAGCCGGGGTGGGGAAAGGCAAACCGTCGTCCTTTCATCCCCCGCGGAGATCTCAGGCTTCCAGCGCTGGAGCCGGGATTCGCTTCCTCTCCTTGGCCTCTCGGCCTCCTACTCCACTCTGTTTTTCCTCCTCTCACTGTCTTTTCGGTTTAATTAAAGTTCAGAGACTCCACTTGCCTTTCCTTCCCCTCTCGTTCCCCCACCACCTCGGAAAGCAGAACGCAGCCGGCCGAGGTGCCCAGGGCAGAGCGGCCGGCCCCAGCACAACCCCGGCCTGCCGTCCTGGGGCCTCCCGTAGCCGGCCTCCCTCTGCCGGCCGCAGCTTCTGCAGCGGGTCCCCTGTCACTCCACCATCCCGAAGGTGTGCAGCCGCTGGCCTGGGGGATCTGAACGGCGGGGGCTGGGGTAAGAATGTCCTGTCTTCCCCTGTACCCCCAGGCTTGCTCCAGAAAGTTTGAAGGGTGTATACACCCTGACTCAGACAACCCGCTCCCCCAAACCCATTGCCAACTAATCTATGACAAAAGCCTGTGATGGATTTGGTATATGTTAATTCACAATGCCCTTTCCTCCAGAATTTAACTATAAGTTAATACACACCGGAAACCACGCGCATACGCGCTCGTTAATGGGCTTAGGTATTAGCGAGTCCTAACGATGCATACAAATGTGCTCTGCGCTCTGTAGGCCTCTCAAGATTTATGGGCCTTGAGCTCTCTGAAGCTGTAAACAAGGAGAGAGAATAAGAGAGAGAGAGAGAGAGGGAGGGAGAGAGAGAGAGGGAGAGAGAGAGAGAGAGACTGGGGGAAAGAGGAAAAGAGACAGAAGTCTGACTCACCCCTCCAGGTTGTGGGAGAGAAGGGAATCTTTGCAAGTGGGTTTTTACTTGTTTTCCTTTCCTACCAGCTCGCGGCGGGTGGGTTTTTGGCATGGGTCTGGGTTGGTGTTTGCGCCTGAATGCTAGTGTGTGCGGCAGTGGGTCGTTTGCGTGCTGGGGTAGGAGGATGTCTGCCTCCTGTGAATTGTTGTGCAGGGGCCTGAATATAGCAGGCACTTGTGGGCATATACTGTGTGTGCACACCTGCTAGCGGATGTGTGTGTGTGTGTGCGCGCGCGCGCACGCACTTGCTTGCGTGTGTACGTGTGATAAGTAGGCCTCCCTCTGGGTCCGGCTGCTGTCCCCTGAACCCGGTTAACAAATCTCTAACTACAATCATAATAACAATAAATAATAAATAACAATAAACAGCAGTTAACAGCCCCTCCCTAGCAAGATAACAATAAAATGCAAGAGGAGATATTTTGAAGAGGGGACAGGGGAAGGAGTCACGATCACAGCATCTGAGGGGAACACAAGAAAGGAAGTTAGCTTCTTCCTATATCCTTGAGGGATTTGGGAACCCCATTGCCAGACGAGGTTCAGCCAAAGAAACAGAGAGGGGGCTGGGAGGCCCCTCTTTCCTGCTGCTTTTTCTCCGGTTTTTGCTTCGTGTGATCAGGGGAGCGACCCACATATCTGGATGATCGGTGGCTTTGGAGACTCTCTGGACCCCTGTTTTAAAGAGGAGGCCAAGCATGTAGGGTCAGGCTGAGGGGCAGACATGGATAAGGCAATGACCACAGCCGGGTCCCAGCTGCCTGGGAGGCAGAGGTGGCCCGGAGGACAAGCTGCCCGCCAGGCAGGGATGGAATTTATGGCGGCCCTGAGAGAGGAGAGAGTGAGGCCGGGGCTCTGGTAGGCCCAGGGAAATTCCCCTTCCAGGGGTCTCTCAAAAAAAAAGGGAAGGAAGGAAGCGGGGAGGGAGGGAAGGAAGGAAGAAAGAAAGAGAAGAAGAAGGAAGGGGTGGAGGCGCGTTGAGTTTTCCTTCACGGGGCTAGAGCAGAGCGGATTTCCATAAAGGAAGAGAAGACACAGTCCCGGATCCTTCCATGTCTGCCTCGTTCTCTCCAGGTACAATTTTCTGATAATTGTATTAATTATTTTATTTAGGGGAGGAGGGAGTCAGAGGTGTAAGAGATGTGTGGGAGTAAGCCACCCCACAGTTTCGGATCTAACGAAATCACCCCCCCTTTAAAAAACAACTGTATCTATTTAAAAAATCAAAGAGGAAACACAAAAGCACAAATTATCAACTTTTATAAGAGAAAGAAAAGAATCAGCATAACAAATCAACATGAGAACTTTTAAAAGATTTAAGTCACAAACCTTTTCAGAGGTTTGGATGCTTTTTCAACAGCCGGTGACCCATCTGGTCTGAAAAGAGATGGAGAAATACACTTTCCACTGAGTCACTTCTTTAAGACCAGTGTACATTCAAAGATTCTAAAGAGAATTTTGGCATCCTTGCATTTGGAAGACACTGCGGTAACCAAGTAGGCAAAATAACAATAAAAGAAAAGAAAACCGGCAGCAGCGCTGAGCGATTGAAGAGAGGGCCCAGGTTTGGGTTCCAGACAGCCGCCAGGCGAGGCAGCTGCCCTGAGATGGGGTTTGGGCCGGCAGGCACTGCTCATCTCCCCTTCCCAAGCCCAGCCTGCAGCCCCCTTCGCCCCAGTCTCCGGACCCCTCCGGTTCTCTTGACTGGAATGCGGGGTTGGGGCTTTCCTGGTGAGAGGATATGGGGTTTAAGAGAGGCGCAAAGTGACTCAGGGCAGTCTCTGCTTCATTTTCCTCCCCTAGGCCTCTTGCCTGAGCTCTCAGCCACAAGAAGACAGACACGGAAGGAGCTTCAGGGCTGCCAACTCCTGCTTCCCAAAGTCAAGCCACCTCCAACCCTCCACGGGGAAAAATATCAGCGCCCAGACACCTCTGTGCTCTGTTGTACGTGACTGCGCTCAGTTCAGGATTATTTTAAGAAGAAAAGCTGGGTGTTTATATCTAGTTCTACTGATCTGTTCACATCTGGAGAGTTTATTTATAACTCCCACTAGAACTCTCTCTGTTCGGAAGCACCGGTGGCTCTATTGACAGACTGGTGTCTAGAAAATACTGCTCTATCTTTAACCATACCTAAATGTGCTGTGGTTGTATTTACAGATTTATGCTTGAAGAAAATATAATTATTTCTATTGTATTTGTGCATATACAATAGTTACAGGAGCAGATTTATATATGGGAAAATATACGACTCTCTTATAGCCATCCAGCTTTATGGACATTTGATATCCTGACAGATTTATATCTCTGAGCAGCTATATAGATAAATATATATCATTGGAATTATGTATCAGGAGATATATACTTATTGATTGTGATATAGAGTGGTTAGAGCATTCACTTAGGCCTATATATGGCTATGGAGATATTTCTATATTATTATCACTATATATAGGCATATCTATTTATAACTACATAGTTATAAAAATAGACATAAGTAATTATAGTCCTATATGCACATGCTGCTATCTCTCTTGAGAGTTATAGACACTTGCAAATATAACTCTATAGAGATATCTGTATGTATATAAGGGTGTAATTATCTCATGATGTGTGTAAATTGGGGCTTAGGCCAGTCTATCTCTGTAAAGATACATTTATATGTAGGGGCTGGGAGAAACTTGTTCACAGAAATTATTCCAGAGGACCAACTGGAAAGCTGTGTGTGCCATCTAGGAAACCAGCTAGCAGAGTTCCTACTAATAGAGGGATGTAGTCACAAAAGAGTAGACGGAGCATGGGAAGCCTCTAGGAGAGGAAGGGAATGGAGGGTGATTGGGGCTCAGCAGGAACGGGGAGGAATGGGGTAAACACCTGGTAAATACCATTGGAAGCAGGAACCGTTTATGAGGGGCTGGTAGCAGACGGGTATGGGTGCCAGGTCTTATGGAAGCAGAAGCAGTGAACAGTCCTACAACCTAGAGATACCCTCCACCGAATAAGGGGACGACCTCTAGTCCAGCTTTTAATGCACTAAAGGTCAGCTATTGCCTAGTCCCTTCCACATTCCTAGTGCATTTTTCTTGGACCCTAACTTTGGGGCCTCAAAGAGTGGGCTTCAGAGGTGAAGAAATTTAGGAGGGAAAGGCAGGGAGCAGGGTGCATTTTTGCTACTGCTGCTCTCTGATAAGACAGCCAGGAAAGTGAGGTAATGTTGCCAAATAAAACTTGCTTTCACCTGGACCTCCTGGGCCCATGGTGTGCTGTATGGCTGGGGCTGGGGACCTGGTGGATTGAAGGGTAAATTTTTCCAGTATTGGGCACATTCGCATGGGGGTTTCAGGAGGCCTTCCTCATCCATGCATCTTGGAAGCCTGGGCTTCAGGGGCCTAATCCTGCTCCACTGGGCCACTCCTCTGTTACTCCCCAAATTGGGGTTCCCTGCCCTCTGTGTACATTGGGGCTCCTCCAGCTCCCTAACATCTCTGTCCTGGGACTTTATTGGGAGAACTTGACTTTAAAGGACATGAGCCTGAGCCTCTAGCCCTCACTTTTCCCACTCACATCCACATGGCTTTTTCCTACCAGCCCCCTTCCAGGCACCCCTGGGCCAAGGCTTCATAACTCTTCCCCTGCCACCAACCAACCCAGGGAGGAAAAACATTCCCAATCCCAGTTCCTTTTTTTTTTAAACCAGGAAGTCACAGGTATCTTTGCTAAATGGATTGTGTGAAGGATTTCCCTGTACTCAGTCCCAGCGGCCAGCCTGCTTCCAAGATCCCTAGGATGCTGGGAAAAGAGTGGAGGCCCCTGGGCCAGGGTTAAATGCCAAGTGCCGCCCTCCACAGACCTCTGCCCACAGGATTGGAGATCCGGGGCAGGGACTCTCTCTGCTGCCTGACACAGAGGAGTGGCCCAATACATACTTGTTAAAGTAAACTGAATGGCAATCAATTCAAAAGCTTTGGCAGAGGGAGTCCCGCCCTCCTTGGCCACAGCAGGCTAGCAGGCACTCTAGTACCAGGGCTGGAGCCAGGCTGGGGATAACATGGTGGCTAGCTGTGGTGGGCCCTGGCAGGGCTGCCAAGCAGAGATCGGGGTGGGAAGGAGATGGAGGGGAGGTACCAGGAGCCAGAAATGGGGAAGGAGGCACGCAAGCAAGCACTTTCCCCACTTCCAGTCTCCCCAGACCCCCAAATATATGAAAACTAAACAAGAGCCCAGACTTCATCTGGGAAGGAGCCCTCTGGAGGCCTGAAGGGCCCATTGAGAAACCACCACTTGGTCCATTAAAAAATACACAAATAAAAATATATCAGCAGAGACAGCCAGCCTGGCTAAAGGAAAAGACCTCTCTCTGCTCCAGCTCTGCTCCAGGAATACAGTCCCTGGAGCAGAATTAATGTTTGAAATTTTTTTAACTTTAAAATTTCACACATTTTCTAATCCAGTAATATCCCTTAATTAGGTTGTTTCATAAAGTTATTTTTTTATTAGTATCATCCTTGCATGCCCGCCCCCCACACACACACCATTTGGTCCTAGTAGAATAGTTCCTTCTGGGAGTTTGGGGACAGGCATCACTGTTGGTGAATGGAGTGAGACTGGCGGGTTGTGGTTTCCCCATCTAGTGAGGATCCCATTCTGTAGGGAAGGGTTGGCCTTCTGCTCTCCCATCAAGACATCAAGTGGGGTGGATCTTCCCAATTTTGGTTCCTCTTTCTCCTAAGGATCCTAAGAGGCAACTGCCCTATGTCTGGGTGAGGGACTGAGGTGCAGAGAGGGAGCTAAGTTAAATGTGGATGTGGTTTCTGGTTCCCCAGCCTTTGAGTTTCCTCCTTAGACACCCAGCCCTCTCTTCCCCTCCCCGCCAACCCCTAATGCCCACGGGATGGTGGATATGCTTTCCCTAAGGAAATGCAGGGAGGGGGACTGAGGAGCCAGTATTTACATATGTTTGCCTAAGTGGGACTTCAGGATGCTGCAAACCTCCAAACTCTCAGGGTTCAGGTAACTATTGCCCTTGGCCAAAGGCAGGAATGAAGAGACACTAGCCATTTGGAGTCTAGAAATTTTTGGTCCCTTTACCTGGGCTGAAATGACTCTTGGCTGTTTCTGGATCCCAGACCCCATTTGAGTAGTTGATAAAAAACAATGTGGTGTCTCCCCAGCAAAATGCACACTCTCAGTGTTGTTCACAGTTACGGAATTGCCTGGGGAGCACGGGACATCTGGGTTGAGTATCCCTAATTTGTATATTTTTTCTTTCTTTCTGTGACCCATTCTCAGTAATCTGACTTTGCATTTGCCCTTTCTGAGCCCCTTTGCTTGGGAGTCAGGAAGTCCTCTTCAGGTATAAACCTTGCATTTCTCGGCAAAGCCCTTTTCCTTCTTTGCTTTGCTAGAGCAGGCACCAGGCAGAGGCCTTGATGCTTATGAGGAGCTCCTTATCTGCTCTCCTGCAGAAACCAGGGGACTGGCTACTAACTAAAAACTGGTCTACACTGCCCAATTACTCCACTAATTCCTGAGGGTGAGGGGAGTCTGGAGGCATATTGGCTGCTGTGGAGGCCAGGCTGTGCAGAGACCAACTCCCATCTCTAGTGGAAACTTGGACACAAGGAGCAAGTCACAATAGCTATTATAATAGTCATAATAATAACAATAATAATTTATTTAGCATATCATTAGATGTGTATTTACTGTCTTCCCTTGGCTTTTTTTACAAGTGTCTCCTAAGGAATTCTCACAACACCCTGGGGAAACAATAATAAGCTAATTACCACCTTTCAGTCCCTTCTCCTCCCATCCACAAAGTCACCCTCTCAGTGATGGAACATTTACAGAACCCCTCCCTGTGTTTTACATTCACTTAACACAGCTTTCCCATTCCCAATTCTCCTTTTGCATTCCCAGTTTTTTTCATCCTTATTAAGGAAGTTTCCCCATAATTTGGGGGAGGAAAGATTGGGGAGGGTAGTAGCTGAGGCCCAGAGAGTTGTTGATGTTAATATTGTTTCCCTGATATCACTGCAATATTTAGGATAATGTGGGAGGGGGGGCGGGGGTGACGAAACTCTTACTTCTCTGCTCTTTTGGTTGCAGAGAAACTGCCTGAACGAGGTTGAGAGGCAGACCAGGTTAGACAGAGGACTTGTGGGACTTGTGTTGCCATGATGCCAAAACATGAGTCAAGTGTAGGAGTGTGGCCAGTCCTACAAATATAACATCCACATCAGTGGCCTTCAGATTGTTCAGGCCAGACAGAACTCAGAGATGCCAGGCCTTACATATCTCATTGGCCTCTTTTGGCAATGGGATGAAAAGAAAAAAGGAAGGAAGGAAGGAAGGAAGGCAGGCAGGAAGGCAGGCAGGCAGGCACGTGTGTGTGTGTGTGTGTGTGTATGTATATAATATTCACATACATGAAAATGTTAATGCTTTTTAAAATACCCAGTTCTTCATACTTTTAAATGCAATTTCATGTCTTCCCAGAGATTATAGTTAAAACACAAACCAGACACATGTTTTTGGATGCAGATTCTGGGTGGACTCTTGGACCACCTAAAAGGCCCCTAGAGTCCCAGTTATCTGCAAAGCATACTCTTAGATAATCATTTTCTTGGCCTCAAACCAGGGTGGGGAACTGTAGCTGATGTCATAACAGTCTTGGCCAGAGACAAAGCTGCTTGGCCTGTCTTTGAGATCCTGGGTATTGCTGTTCAAACTACCTAGACTGAGGCCAGCACTCTACCTCTCTGCCCAAGTACACAATTGTTACTGGGAAGAAGCAAGTCTGGGCTAGAGGGTCCAAGGGCCAGGTAGAGTCAATCTCAAGATGAACTGGAAAAGTTCGAATTGAATGTACTTCTTAGCTCTCTGAAACCATTGGTGGCACAGTTGACATTCGCATTGGGTCCCACAGCCCATTTGGTGTCTTTTCCTCTCTCCATAGTCCTCATGTTTTTCTGCTACCCACGCTTTCCACTGTATGCCTTTGGCACTCACACATCCCCAAGCCTATCCAAATTTACCTGTCTTGAGTCCCAGCCCAATCTCTACTGGGCCAGATTGCCAAATTAGGAAACCATCAGTGTGTTGAAATGTACCTTCTTCCAGGAAACTGTGTGCTTTTGGTAGGGGTCTTCAGAAGCCATTGTCCAGATGGAGAGAAATAGCTATAATGATAACATTTCATACCCATAGCAGGTTGCATGATATTAATTTTTGTGAGGGTGGTTTATGATTTTTCTTAAACCTTATCGTGGAGGCATCCACTCAGCCGGTTTGTGGGTAAGGCCAACTGTATTGCAAACCTAAGGTTTCCAGGCTGCTGGGAGGGATCCAGAACTCTTTCTGCTTCTTTTATCACTAGATCTTGAGAGATAAAATTAAGTTTGAAAAAAGACCTGATTCTATCCAGGCAAGAAGACTATGCAGGAATTATCAGGGTCTAGCTTCTGATTTGAGAACATGGTAGTCATTCATGCCATGACTTGATTCCATTTCATGAGTAGTGTCCTGAAGCCCCCTCAATCCTCACAACTATAATAGCTTGCATTTGTAGAGGATTGCTGTATGATAGGTGTGTTATGCTGAATTTGATGAAGAAATGTAATCTCAGGAATGTTAAGTCACTTGCCCTAGGTCTCACAGACAGATTTGAACCCTGGCTGTGTGTTTCCCCATCTGCTAGGTTTTTACACCCCCAAATCATTACTCCTGGATTAAATAAACAACAGATATTCACAGAAATGAATATTTTTTCCTGAAATAGTTTTATATCTGGACGTACAGAGGGGGGTTCCACAAGGCACAACACTGGCTTCTACAGTGGCCAGTCCCAGTGCATGTGCCCTATCATAATTTTCATCCCCCTGAATTCAGTTTTCCTGGCACTGCCTGTGATTTTTCAGCATAACTACCCCCCTCTTTCCCAAGAATAGAAATATACCCATAGTTCAGGCATCTGTTTTCTAGGAAAGTCTTTGAGTTCCCACTTCCCCAGGAAGAGTCTAGCTTTCTTACAAGAGCCAGTCAGTGTGAGCTGAGAAGTATCTAGAGATTAATCTTCAGAGCCCCTCCTCTCCCTGAGCTTCCCCTCTAAGCACTACTTTTCTGGCTCTATCCTTGTTTGATAAAGTATCCCCATGGTGCTTTTGTATTTTAAAATATGTGATCTGGTAGGACTGCACTTGACACCATGTGCTCTAATGGTGGAACTTAAGGCGTTCCAGTAGCCAGGTAATTGGGGAAGGGGAAACAGAGCCCTCCCAGGGACTTTAAACTGCATCACTGCATAAGGCTGATCCTGCATCTCATCCATTAACTTCAGATGAAAGCTATAAAATTGGATCCCTTTATTCTGGTATTTGGAACTAAGCAGATAGCGGGCTGATTTCTCTGTTTTCACCTGGTGACTGGCATCATACGGACACTCTCCCTATCATCCTGCCCCATCTTGTCTTTTCCTCTCTCCCCTCAGGGGCAGGGTCCTTAAGGGAAACGGCTCCCATGGTGTGTCTGCGGGGGCCCTGTGGGAAAGGTTGAGTTGTCAAATGAGGAGACACCATAGCTAACACCCCCACTTCCCCACCCCCCACCAACTCTGGAATGAAGATGGAGAGTTTTCTGTGCCTGGTTTGGTTCACGGAGACACATAGTCCATCATTTGATTTGCTACAAAGAGTATTCCTTCCCTGCCCCCCAGCATCCTCTAGATTTTGCTTAGTCTCAGAGCTGGAAGGATCTTAGTGATAACTTAATCAAACTACTTCATCATAAAGGATGGGAAACTGAGGCTCAGACAGACACCAGAACCCAGGTGTTCTGATCCTCAAATCAGTATTCTTCCTACCACCACACTGCATCAGGCTCTCTTTGCATTTCAGCTGGATGTTATTTCAATTGCTTCCTCCAAACCCTGGAATCCAAGCTTGCTTTTCATGGCAGAGAATACAGGCACCAACCCTCATAATAATGTCAGCCCACCTGCTTGGTGGTGGCTACTTTTTGGCACATGCCTCAACATACCCACACCATACTCCATACTCCCATTTCAGCCCATTTGTGATTTCTGTGAAATTAGAGGGCCTCTCTCTTCCCTTGTTTCTGTACCATATTACATGTCAGCTCACCTCAGTCCACGCCCTAGAGCTGACCAGGGCCAGAGGTCACAGGACAGAGAGTAAAAGAGTAAGAGCACCTCTGACTTCCTACCCTCAACTTCAGATGAGGAAAGAAAGAGGAGGTTGTCTTGAATAGGTTTTCCTTAATATGTTGCCATGCATTCCTAAAGCTTCAAAGGAAAAAAAGAAAAAGAAAACACCTCTCTTATTGTCTAATTTTGAGGACTGAATGCAAGGGAAGGGGGTTGAGCTTAGCACAAGGAATGCTGATTATACATAAGAAAGAATGTACAGCCAGGAGAGATGTGATCAGGCACCTGTGTTTTCTGAATATGCCAAGTAAGTTCTTCCCTGTGCCACTCCCCTCACCACGAGATGGTCAGGTTAACCTCACAGGGTTTCTTCTAGTCCAAAGATTCTGGTTATAAATGTCCTTTTCCAAGTGTTTGGTGGTCTGTCTAATCCTAGATTCCTCAGGCAGTGTTCACTCAGTTTCCCCTTAGGCCTTGACTCTGGAAAACATTTTTAAATTTTATGTTGGTCCTAAACAACAACTTCCTTACCCCTAAGAAACATACAAAATCGAATCAATTCAGAAAAAAAATCCACCAGATCACCTATCACTTTGATATGGCATCAGTAACATTAGACTCCTGAGTCCAGAGCCTTGGAGGCTGAAGTATGTCCCCTCAAAAGTCATGTGTTGAAGTTCTAACCCCTAGTACTGCAGAATGTGACAGGACCTTTAAAGAGAGGTAATTAAGGTTAAATGAGGTCATATGGGTAGATCCTAATTCCATATGACTGGTGTCCTTATAAGAAGAGGATATTAGGACACAGACAGACACAGAGGAAAGACCATGTGAAGAAAACCATCTACAAGCCAAGAAGAGAGGCCTTAGAGGAAATCACCCGGCCAACACCTTGATCTTGAACTCTTAGCCTCCAGAACTGTGAAAAAATAAATTTTAAGTACCCAGTCTGTGGTAATTCATTATGGCAGCCCTAGAAAACTAATATGGTGTCTAAATATGTCTTGGCAATTCACTTGCTGTGTGACTTTGGACAAGTCATTTAAAATGCCCCAAGCTTCAGTCTCCACATGAGTTCTAAGGTCCCTTCAATACCTAACATTCTGTGATTCTATATGAAAGGAAAGCCCTGGTTACACTACACAACTTTTACTTTATTTCCAATGATGTTAGTAGTAAGTGGACACAGTCCTAGGTACCTGTACTCATGCAATCACCTACATGGCTTTGGACCACCACACTATCCTTCTAAGGGTACAGTCACTTACATAAGCCTTTCCCTACTCGAAACGGCAGTGTAGATCCAACTTGCAATGCAAACACCTTTGAGTTCCCTGACTCTCAGATGCTGTTGCTTCACTGCATCTCACAAAAATTGGTTGAAATGAGAACATTTTAGTCAATTGACTGATTTTGGTGAACAGAGTGCCAAATAGCCCCACTGGTTTATCTCTACTTAATTGATGGATCTTGTTTTTAAACTGTCAGATTCTGTCCATATTTTTTTGACTCAGAATCACTCTGTAACCATGCAAGTCCTAGTCAATTCCATCACCATTATTCTGATTGGTAAGTTCACTCAGAAGAATCAACCCAGACAACTGACACAGCTTTACTCAGGTCCAGAGAATGCACTCTCGGGTCATGTCTATAAGATGCCAAAACACCCAATTGGATCAATCAATTCAGTGAAAAATCAGTCTAATCTACAGCCATAGCACAGTGTAGGCGAAGCATTGTTCCTTTATCAGCCTGAGGTGACTCAAAATCTGTACAAGGCCAGTGTCTTTCCCCCTCCTCATTGAACTCACCTGTTAAGACAAGGAAATGTGTGTTTATATGAACACACACACACATACACACCATGCTACACTACTCTCAGTCTTGTCTTTTGGAGAGAGAGAGGATAGAAAACTTGTGCTGGCAGGGTCAGTGAGAAGAGCTTGAGATGACTTACCTCAGGTGTGCATTTGCACATACACGGCTCACACTGAAGCTTTGGCCAACAATTGCCCCATTTGATTGGGTGACAGAGGAGTAAACTGGAATAGGGCTTGGTCATGTTAACCGGTCATTAGTAAAAATGGCCCGATGTGTATTCATATGTCTCTGGACTTTTTATGTTTTTGTTCCAGGATCTGCATGTTTGTATCCCTGCACATTCACATATGTCTGGGGGTTTGGGTTTGTCTTGTTTTCCCTCATGCCTGAATTTGCTGATATGTACTTGTACATTTGCATCTGTCTCTGAGTGTTTGCATATGTTTGTACAGTACATGACCTGTGTATGAGCAGGTAGATTTTCCTGTGCCTCTATGCATCTCTCCTTTGGGTTTCTGTAAGAGAATGCTATTACATGTATCTGCATGTACTTGGAGATCAGTAACTCCTGTGAGACTTCAGATATCTCTCAAATGCCTGGCAAGCCAAGGATGAAATCTGATGCTGGAGAATGGTTGGGCAGTCCCTCTGCTTAGATCTCTTCTGGCTCAAAAATTATTTTCTTCCAAGACGAGGTCTACGGTGTCTCCCAAGGACCCCTTCTGTCTGCCTCCACCACATCTAGACCTCCAGGGTCCTCTCTCAGCCCATTTTTAATGTACCTAATGAGCTAGGAGTCTCTGGAACTGAACTGGGAGGTAAAAAAGGAAACTTCATCTTTTCCTTTCCATTCTCCTCATTTTCCCTATTGACATTCATCATTCCTAAGCCTGAGGCACAGGGGAGTCATCTACTCTGCATTTTTTGGATTTTTTTACACTTTAAAAACTAAAAAAAAATTGCTAATTTTTAAGGTAGGTATGGTAATCATATTGTGGTTATGTTGTAAAAATGTTTCTATCTTATAGAGATATTCATTGAACTATTCACAGAAGAAATGATATGATGTTTGGGATTTGCTTCAAAATATTTGAGGTAGGGTTGGGTTCAATTTAAATGAAATTAGATTGGCCGTGAGTACATCATTGTTAAAATGAGATGATGGGTATATGAGTGTTTGATTATATTACTCTCTCTACTATTTTGTTTGACTTTTTCCTAGTAGAAAAGAATCGTGTTCACTCAGGCATTTCCTGCTATTTCCCCACTACACTCTGCATATAGAGATATAGCTGAGATTATAACAATTTCCCCCCATTATGTGGATGAGGAAGTATTGGCTCTACGGCAGTGATTTAAGGCAACTGGGAGTGGAAAGCTCTGACTAGAATTCAGGCAGCCTGACTTCCCACAGAGGGTTCTTCTCATTGCATTGTTCATAAACATGAGCCTCATACAGCCATAAAATATAGAATTTGTGAGTAAATACCTATCTGATTAATGAAAGAACTGAGACTCCAGTTGCTCATACATTTGCATGGGGCCTATCCAAGTATATGGACACCCAAGAGTTCCACATTTGCATCTGCAGAGGCACATACACACCTCAGTTCAACAGCTATGCATTCTTTGGTTGTACACTTGTAGACCATTTATTTTGAAATGGTATGTTAAACATGATATACAGAAAAAAGGGGGGATCGGATTGTTGCTTCTAAGCGTGCCTATTCCATGTGTTCACATGATGAGCTGGACTATTATACTGTTGGTGAGAATGTACCAACAGAGAACCTGGAAGGAACAGATGTCCCTGACAATAGGTAGATCAAGCCCTCAATCACAGACACTCAGAGAGTTTGGTAAGGAAGAAAAAACATTGGCAGGTTAGTACCTTGTATTTCTCATCAATACTGTAACTTTGCACATAGGGATACAAGATATTTTTTCCACTCATATGTAGATATGTTCAGATAAAAAACAATCTGTATGCTTCCATAAATAGTTTGCTCATGGCACATATCCAGCTTCCATACACATGTTACATAGTCTTTAGAGAGAGGGTTTTTGAGCAGATAAGCATAGGTCTAGGATTCAGAGGACAAGAGGTCTATTCTACTGTCCACCACTTGCTGAGGATGTCATCTTCAGCAAGGCACACCACCCCTCTTTGGTTCAGTTTTCCCTTTTGAAAAACAAGATTGATATAAATAGCCAAGCTGTCCATATCAAATAATGCTAAGTATATAAAAGCTGTTTTATCTATAAATCTTTATTTTATTCTACATTTTCAAACTGAAAACATGAATATGCACCTAAACATACATAGTGTATGTATGTATTTACTTATCTAACTATCTATATCTCTCTAATCTATCTATGGAGTAGAAAATTTGAGTAACTTGCCTAAGATAACACAATTTGAATATAGCATAGAGCAGTGAAATGATGATGGGTTCTTATGGAGTTAAAAGCACCACTAAAGAGCTAAAAAGGTGCTGGTTATCTCAGTTGGTTAGATTAGTGGTTCTTAAAGTGTGGTCCAAGGATCCCTGGGGTGTCCCAGAGACCCTTTCAGAAGCTCTATGAGGTCCTTTTTCTCCCAGCTACATATCTCCATGGGGCTTTATACTTCGACCAACACAATGTATTGTAACAAACTGAATGCAGAAACAGATATGAGAATCCAATCATCTTCTGTAAGCTAGACATTAAAGAGATTTACCTAAATATAAAACAATGACATTCTTTTAATGAACTTGTTTTGGAAAATATAGTTATTTTTCACAAAAAGTTAGTTATGTTAACATGTAATAGATTTATTATTAAATAATATCTAAATAGTAATAGATTTGTTATTATTAGAATATTTTAAAAAGGTTTTAGTTTTAATTTCTAAGAAGGTAAATGTTGATAGTAATAACCCATATAGAAAAGTTCTTTGAGATTCTAATAATTTTTAAGAGTGTAAAGGGGTCCTGAGACCAAAAAGTTTGAGGACCACTGGGTTAGAGCCTGTTGTCGGTGAAGACAACAACGTGTGGAGGCAAAACAAGCCAGGTAGCAAAACCCAGGTTGCTCTAGGCTTTTTGCCTTCATCTGGCACTACCCTACATTCTCACTAGGGCTCCCTGCCTAGCTCAGTCCCATCCTAACAAGCCAGTGCCCAGGGCCATCATGAGCAAAGTATTGGAGGGTTCAGAGCACCCAATCTGGTCTCAGGCTCTGCCAGTGGGGTGTATCACTAACCTCCTGGGTCTCACGAAGCTTCCCCTTTTGTAAAATGGGGATATAACAGCTTCCTTACAGTGTTATTGTAAGGCTTTAATGTGATAACAAATTTAGCACAGTGCCTGGTACATAATAAGCACTTAAGAAAATGTCTATTATTGTTAATAATTATAATAGATAACACTTACTGAAAGTTTACTGTATGCCAAATACTCATAGAAGTGCTTTTCATACATTAAGCCACTTAATTCCTACAGTACCACTTTAAGGCTGTTAATCCTGGGACATAACTCAGTAGTTGCTGCTACTGCGGTGATGGTGGTTGTTTCCTAGGTCCTGCTCCATGAGCAGAATAGTATAGATTGGAGGGTCAGGTAAATGTTTGTGGTTTTGATTTAACTTTAACATAGAAACAAAAATATGAAGTAAGAAATCTGATCTTCCACAACCTCTGACTCTCACCTGCTTTTTCTATAGCCACTCCAGGACTAAGGAAACAAGTTACAGGATCAGGAATGAGTCCTTAGGCCACACTGTCTTCAGCAAAGGTCAGGCCTTTGAGAGCAGTGTATGGGAAAGAGGGGACAGCAAAAGCCTCTATCACTAGTGACATCAGTGATAAATCAATGAACCTACTTCACAGGTGCTCTAGTTGCAATGTCATTCTCTGTCACTCATCACCTCTACACACACACCACCTTTAGCAATATATGCACCTACTCATGCATATATGAACAGAACAAATGAATGTGTTGAGCTCTTTGCATGTATGTGTCATTTGTGTTTTGAGGGTTTGCCTCTAGGTAAACATGTGTGCAGAGAGAAAATACTCTGTGAAATTATAGACTGGAGGGAGGGATTCTCTTCCTATTCTTCCCATCCACCCTGACTAATTACCAAAGATTTTATAACAAATATAGGCTCCCACCTCTTGTATCTTTCTTAGGTCAGGGTCCCCCAAAGAAGATCATGGTTGGTCTAGGTCTACTCAACCAGTGGGATGGGGAAAGGGAGGGGCTAGTTCAGTTGTTTCTCATTACCATGGAAACTGAGTGGCAGAGTCATGGGGAAACACAAATCTGGGGCTCTTGTTCAACCACCAGTCTTCAAGTAGAGACGAGATCCCAAGCAGAGTGGGAAGGAAGGGAGGGAGGAGGACTTAATCTTTCCAGCAGTTTTCAACTGTGAGCACTAGGACAAAGACCTTGGGATATTCCAGTCTGGTGCTCTGGGAAAGGTTCTTGCTAGAGAAAGGTCTACCAACCAGAGTTCAAGAGTCTTGGTTCTAAACTTTTTGGACTCAGATACAACTGGATTGACTAGGAAAGAGAGGAAAAAACAGGCTATTGTCTGCTCTGAATAGCTTTACAACCCTCTCCTTCAGGCTTTAGAGACCACATATTCCTGGATATGAGTGGAGGACAGAGGATGTGAGGAAGTAAATTTTTTGTTTCTTTTTTATTTTTTGGAATCCACAGAAGAGAGGTCCTCCAATGTGCACTGCCTTGGTCTCCTCAGTTTACATTATGGAATTCTGGGAGGGACTGAAGGGTATTCTCATTGTTCAGAAAATGATGGAGAGGGTGATAATGAATGACCAGGTAAAGAGGTTAGAAAAGGCCGTCTACCTTTTAAGGTCAGAATTGAAGATATGTTCAAAATATGGAGCCCAAAAGATTCCAGCAGAGAACTGGGGCATTATCTAAATAATTCAGCACCAAACCCTCTGACCTCAGGTTTCTTGCTTTTACCTGAATTTAATAAATAATTGTCCCCAAGAGAGAAGATACTGGTCCCTGGTAGGCCAAGACTCAACTTGTGCAATTTCAGGACCCTCTGTAGCTGGGAGAATGAAATGAAAGTGACTGGAGACTGGGAAGGGCTCTCAAGGTTTGGACTCAAATGTCTCTGGGCCCTGGGGTAACAGAATAGACTACAGGACATAGGCCCTCTATTTGGGGATTTCTTTGACTGCAAGAGGTGAAGGGAGGGGAGAAAGGAGGGAAGGAGGGTGTTGGGGGGAGGGGAATGCAGGAACAGATGCTTCCAGATCTAAAGAAATAATTTAAGGGGGAAAGCAGGAAGGATCAAACGAAGGAAGGGGGGGGAGGAGAGGGGGAAAGGAAAGAGAACAAAGGTATAGTGGGGATTGGAGCCTCTTTGGTGGAGAAGACATAAAGGGGAATCCGGGTGAGATGGCTAAACCAACATCTGCCCCAGGCTATAAAACCTGTTCTATTAGATGCTGGCCCAGAGGCCACACTGAAGCTGTCAGCTCAGCCTCTGAGGTGGCCTGGACTGGAAGCTCAGCAAAGAACCTTTGAACCTCAGTTATCCCTCCCAGATTGCCCCCCACTCCACCTTTTGGTTCCTCTTCCTCTGCTTTCTCAGTTGAAAGGGAGATCCAGGAGTAGCACTGGACCTGGAGATTGTCCCAGAGGATTGCTGTGGGATGAGAGGGGCTGAGGAGCAAGGATGTGAGGAAGTACAGAACACAGAAAGCAGCAGGAATGTTGGTCAGAGAACTTCAAACAGCTGAGCAAAGACACACAAAGCTGGGGACAGTCACATTCTAAAACAGTTCAAAATCATCAGAGAGACTTGAGTCCAAGAAGAAATGCTTCTTGGCTGGGAGGCCCACATCTTCCCACCTCACCTGGAGTCAGACTGTCAGGTTGGGGTGAGGTGAGGGGCTGGAGGAAGACAGCTAAAGGCATGAGCAAATACGCAAGAGGAATATTCCATACCTCCCCAATTTTTGGGAGGGGAATATTCCACCTCCTCTCCCAAAGTGGTCTGCCTTTTTTTCCTCCAGCTAGAACTCAATCCCTGTTCTGTAACCTTATTTTCTAAAGTCAATTCCAGCTGAATGAGAAGATTTCACATGTACAAAGTTACAAACACGGTGCTCCCGGCCCAAAGGAAGAGAGTCACACATAAGAGCCCTGGGGTGAGTTGAGGTCTTCCCAACAAGAACAAATTGATTGGGAGAATTTTCCAAGTCACTCATCCAACCCTCTCCTACCTCCCATGGATAGCCCAGCCCCATCCCTGCCCATCAGATATGAGAATGGTCCCCTTTTGTAAGAGCCCTGACCCTGATCTGGCTTCCAGAAACAAAGGCCTGGAGAAAAGGGAGGCAATTCTTCCTATGATTTGGGGTGGAGGTTGGGAGAGGACCCATTCTTGGCCTGGAATTCCTCTGAAGAAAGAGACTGTTGGTTTGATGGCCTGGGATTCTTCAGCCCAGCCAAGTCCCTGTCAGGGAATGCTTCCACCACGAACTAGATCGCCCATCTCCATCCCTGCCTCCAAAATCTTGAAAGGGTCCCATTTCCTGCTCTTGTAACTAAGAAAACTATTCTTTCATTTCTAAAGAAAATTAAATCTTATCTGGTGATGGGGTATTGGTCAAAGAGCAATTAATAGAGAGTCTGCTAAATTCTTTATGAAAAAATGGAAGGTGGAATAGAAGAAAAGGGAGATTGGGTTCTAAAGGGCAAGACCCCAGGGGTGTGGAGCGGAGTTCACCGGGCAGTGAACCCGCTGGGCGGCCACGCAGCCTGCAGCCCCCACTCCGCCCCTCACCCTATTGTCCTGGATCCAAGCCCGGGGTCGTGACCCAGCTGAAGGCGACACCGAGCCAGAGGCGCACTCGGTGTGGAACCCGGAGGAGGAGCTGGGCTGCCGCTGGCCTCTCGCATTTCGTCTTTGCCTGGGGTTGGTCCCATTTCTCAATCCTGAAGATCCCCATAGCTGGGACCCCCCCCTCCCAATTCTCCCCCTCCCCAGTGAAGGTAAGCCGCTTTGTGCCACATCCTCTTGAGCCCTGCTTCCCGTAAGCCAGAGGCCAGAGCGGAAACCTAAGGTTGAACTATTTGGCAGTGCCTCCCTACACACTTCGTTTTAGGGTTTCTCCGTTCAGAAGTTCAAATATACTTTGCTCTCACAATCTCTGATGCTGGGATGGGAGGGTCAAAAAGGAGGAATGAGTAGAGGGGACACTTCTTTGGGCTTGACCCATACCCCACCACAGCTGGCAGAGCAGACCACAGAGGACCCTACTCTTCTGGAATCTGGCAATTGCTTACGGGAACTGGAAATTTAAAATCATCCCTTCCCATGATTAGGCTCTGTAACCCTATTCACCCTCAAACACACTCCAAGACCCTCCCTACCCATCCTTGTTTTCCGGCCTCCTGATTTATCGGCTAGCTGGGCCTGCAGAAATGGGAAGCAGGAATGTGGAGCTGCAGAGGCCCTTACCCCTGCTTGCATGGATGTGGGCTCGGCTTGTGGATGCACCCTGTGTTCAAAGAAGCTACAGAGCTGACACCAGAGAGAAGAGCAGGAAAATCCGGAGGAATGGAGGAAGATCCGATTCTGAGAAGGAGCCCCTGGATGTGGAGGGCAGAGAGGAAACCTTGGTTTGCTCCCCAAATTCAAAAGAGATCTGAGCTCCTCAAGCTGCACAGGTTTTAAGGTGGTTGAGGGACCCCTTCAGGTCTCTGATTCAAACAATGCACCCTACCATTTTTATTCTCAAGAGGCAGTTAAAACTCAGTACTCGCTGCAGGAGAGAAATTAAAATGAGGCTAGTGATCTGGGGTGCAGCAAAAGCAGGCCGAGGGGGTGATCAGTTCTAGTAGAAATATTGGTCAAAGGCAGAGACTTCCTTTTCTACCAAATCCCCCAAATGTTTATTTTGGGCCCCTGCCCATCCAGATAAATCAAGCTAACAGATTAGGAAGTTCATAAAATTGTATTGTTAGGTAATGATATCCAGAGAGGTAATAAATATTCTCTCTGCTCTGATGGCCACTGGAGTTAGGGGATCCTCTATCTCTTTTTCCAAGCTTGAGAACAGTTTCTTAAAAGGGGAACATTTCTATTAAAATTAGCTCTCCAGAGGTGGGGTGCCAGATAGAAGCTGTGGAAACCAAGAGAAGTGGCTTTGTAAGGCATGCTCTCCCAGGACTGTGCAAAAAGCAGAGAAAAGGATGGTGAAATTGTCCCAGCCTGCTGCTCCTCCCGGTTATAGTGCCCTCAATCTCAAGGACTCCCTTGGTAGTCACTATCCTATAATCTTAGAAAAGCAGACAAACTGTGCCTAGCAAGGGCTACCCTGGCCCGGAGCTCTGGAGAACCGCTTAATTGTTTCATCTTCCTTCCCATTCCCCCAAACACACACATAATGTGGACTGCCATCCACGAAGTCCACGCATGAAAAAAGCAGATGCACAGAGTGCGGAAAAAAACTTTGTAGGAAACTTCATACAAACAGCGGTGAGAGGCTCTCAGAAACAAAGTTCCCCGGTCCTTTCTCCCAGGCTCACTTTCCCCGCAGTCTCCCCTTTTGAGCCAAGTTTCTTCACTCCTCAAATATTCCGCGTAGGAACTCCATTTTCCCCAAGCGGAAGCCCTCCATTCAGGACTGGATTTCCCACCTTCCCTCCCCAAGACTGGAGTTGTGATAAAAATTGAATGGCAAATAGAGTTGAAACTGCTGTGCTTCTCACCCCCAGAGCAGATCGAATGCTAACTACTTACATGTCAAGGGAATTTTTGACTTGTGGGGATCTCCTGGCGCTTGGAGAGAAAGACCTTGGAAGATTGGTGCCGACGTGGTTTCACCCGTCTTCTTTTTACTTGGCGGTTAGAGAGAAAGATACAGCGCTAGCAGGCATTCACGCGCCTCTCTTCTCCCATTACTCTGGGCAAGAAATTGCCAGCCCCACAAAAGCGGTGGCATCCTATCTGGAGACCAGGGGTTGAGCCACGGCTGGCTTGGGAGGGTCGGAGATGGGGGTAGGGGAGAGGTCAGAGGCGCTGCTGCCGAATATAAAGGCAATGGGAGAGAAAAAGCTGTGTCCTTCCCGTGAACCTGGGCTGCGTCCTCCCCCCGCCCCCCCCAGCCTTTTCCCCACTGCTCAACCCAACTTCAATAAAAGCCCCAACCCTCGGCCCTGGGCTTCCCAGTGAGGCTGTAGCAGTATCGGGTGGAGCAGCAGCAGCAGGGGACCAAGCCGCCAGAACTAAGGGCCCTGGTGCCGGTTGGCCCCCCACACCCTTCTCCCCAACCCTTCCCAACAGCCTGATCCCATTCTGGGTGGTAAGGTCCAAGGCAAAGGAGAGCTTTGAGGAAAAGGAGAGAATGGAGCCCACTGGAGGGAAGGCCAGAGGCCAAAATCTTCAACAACTCAAGTGTAAAGGGGTTTAGTTTTATTTTAATGGACAAGAATTATGGATTTCTGATGTTTCATACCAAGAGGGATAGAGACACAGAGAGAATGATTATGTGTACATGTGTGAGAGGAGGAAGGAGAAACCAGAGTGCCGAAAGAGGGGAAATACAAGAACTGTCCCAATCCTTTTAAGCTGCCTTTCCTTCAGCAAGTTCAGGGAGAAGCTTAAGAAATAAGACAGTGATTTTTCCCCTCTTTGCTTTCGACTCTTCCACTTTCAGGAAGAGATGGAATAAATTCCCCTGAAACCAAAGGAGCAAAGTTAGGAAAGGACTATGGATCTTAATTTTATTTTTTCACCCATTTCTTTCCATATTAGCTTCTTTACAGGCTTGGAAAGACACCCAGGTCCACCCCTTATAGCTTCCTTCCCTTTTCCCAAACACAGCTAGACCCTCTCTTCCTGCCCCAAAGTCAACTGCCTCAAAATGACAGCAGCTACAGTCAAACTTGGCCCCTAATTCACTTGATTACATAAAATAACTCTAGATAATTGTTGGCCCTGCTTCCTCGCACTGTAGGCAGCATGTTTTGCTGTCTCCAGGGTACCATTGAGGGAGGAGAAAGTAGACCTACAGGACCAAATGATTCCCTTCAACACACACACATACACTCGACTCCAAGAACCAGCCAGCAAGTGGTGCAAGAGGAAATAAATCTAGATCACACCAAACTGATTTGCACAACTTGGTCCCCTTGTTGCCTTTCACTCCAGAATTTGGGGAGGAAAGGAGTATCCCTGGCTCCCCTATATACCCCAGGTCTCTTCTCCTTCTCTCCTCTATTTCCGATAGATCTCCATCCTAAATATTGGATAAATTGCTTGAGAAGCTCACCAACTGCCTCTCCCACCTTCTCCCAACAAACATGCAAAAATTTGAACAAGTCTTGCTTAGAGCTTGGTCTTCAGGATCAGAATTATTTGGGAACCTTTGGCTTAAATGAATTGCTCAGGTAATCCAGACCAGTTTTCTCTTCCTTCCCCCCTCCTTCCCTCCCTCCCTCCCTCCCTCCTTCCCTTCCTTCTTTCCTTCCTTCCTTCCTTCCTTCCTCTCTTTCTTCCTCCCTCCCCAAGGAATTAATTTTACAACAAAAAGTTTACAGCCAGAGAGCCTTGTTCCAGCTTTCCCTCAGCCTTGCCAGGACCTGGGAGGTTGCAGGAAGAGGGGTGGTCCCTGACTCTCCCTGTATCTTTTCTCAACACCTGGCAGGTCCATGATAAAAGTTAGGGGGGGAAAATAGAAGTTCTTCATTATCTCCAGCCATCAGGCTTTGAGGCCTACCAATGCAAGGGGCCCTCCCAGGCCTCTGGCCTCTACTTCACCCTTCTTTCCAAGTCTAAACAAACAGAGAAGCCATCCTGACAGGTCACTTTGCTGCTTCAGAATCACCAGCTCAAATCTTTCTTCTTTTAAGGAGAACACACATATTGAGGGGACATCTTTCTTAATTCCTCGTCCCCAAAGAGCCCTAAAAGATGAAAACTCTTCTCTCTCCTACTATCTAAACTTGCCTTCTTGTCTGCAAATTAAGCAGGCCTACTCCGTAGAGAGAAGGGAGAATGTAGGAGAGGGAAATAGAAAGAAGAAAGAACTGTGCCTAACTATAGAAAAGTGAGGCACTCCCCCCAGCTCCACTGTAAGTACCCCCAGGAGAACCTGGCCTCCTTGCAGACTCAGAGAGAAGGGCCAGAAGAAATCAGCCCTCATCTTCCACATCCCCTCTTGTGAGCATCCCCTGTCCCAACCCCTTTACTGGTTCTTCTAAGGACATTGGAAAGCTAGAGTTGAGAGTTAAGATTTGTGTGTTTGTTTAGAGTAAACTTAGGCAACCGTAGAGAAGGTGGGATGGTACCAGGCCAGTAAGAAGATGGGGATAAAAAAGAAACCATCAGACATTGACGTAAAACTAATTCACATCCACTGGTTTATTATTGATCATGGGGCATTTCACATCGACACTAAAATTCTTTATTGCAAGTTTTACAATAATCAAGTAAATTCAGTCCAAAAACACAATAAGCACGGTGGGGGGTGAGGGGAGAGATTCTACCTATAGACTGCCTCTCTGAACTGAAAGTTCATTTTTATTTTCTTTTGGCTCCTCAAACTGAACAGCTCTGAGAGGCTCTCCAGATGCATTTAGCTTTGTCTGCTGTCTTCCCCCATCTCCTCCCAGCCTCCCCCCACAACAATAATACAAAAGAACTTCATAGCTTTGTTCTCCTTAAAATGACTTCCCTCTCACTAACCTCCCCTGGTGCATTTTCAATGCAAAAGGCCTAAGGAAAGAGGAGGGGATAGGAGGAGGAGGATAAGGAGGAGAATTGGCTTAAAAATCTCTTTCTTTTTTTCTTTTCCTCATTCCCCCTGAAATCCACCCAAACCAGACCATCACACCTTGCAATATATAATTTTTGCAGTTTTTTTCTTAAAAAATAAATAACCCCCCAAAATGGCCTTAAAAAAAAAAAACCCAGCAGGTATCATGCTAAGACAACATCACATGCTTAAAAGGGTCCTTAATAGTGGAAGGAGGAGAAGGGCAGGGGGCTTGTTTGTTTATCTGTTTTGTCTGTTTGGAATTAACAAGGGATAAGGTGGGAAGAAGAGAGAAAAGAACCAAAATATATATATATTAAATTCTATAAATAAGAGTCAATTTGTATGTGAGGGGAGGATGGGGGCATGAGATGGGGGCAGGGTGTGAGTTATGTTTTATAACCTGGTAATGTCCTCTGCCCGTTGCTGCTCCTGCGGCGTGGCGCTCTGGGAGTGGTCTTCAGAAGTGCCCGGGGTGGCTGCCGAGAGGGTGCTGGGCGCAGCGCCGGCCGGGGGCGCTGACCTGACTTTGGTGTTGGGGAGTCGGTGGTCCTTCTTCCATTTCATGCGACGGTTTTGGAACCAGATTTTGATCTGCCTCTCAGAGAGGCACAGCGAGTGGGCGATCTCGATCCTTCTCCTTCGGGTCAGGTAGCGATTGTAATGAAACTCTTTCTCTAATTCCAGGACTTGCTGCCGGGTGTAGGCTGTCCTCGAGCGCTTGGGTTCCCCTCCGTTATAATTGGGGTTCACTGGGGGATTGGGAGGGGAAAAGCAAATAGTGGGGTTCAGAGGCAGCAGGTTCCCCTCCCCCACCCTCACCCCAACCTCAGCTCTGTGGAACAGGAGGAGGGGGTGGTGGAAATAAAGTCATCAAGCTAAATGGGTTATAAAGAAGTTGAAGGAAGCTGGAGACTTTGTAGTGTAATAAGAGGGGAATCCTCATTGTAACGACACTGAATTATTTATGCGCCCTTAGAAAGCGAGCATAGTTTTCACACATACATAACAGATCGTAGCACATGGCTCGGACTGCCCAGAGTAGCTAAGCCATAAAATTTATGGGGGATGTAATTACCCATTCTCGCTCGTAAATCCAGTTCAATTGTGCTAACCCAGAGTCGCTCCTGGAGAGAGAGGGGGAAGGAGAGAAAGGAGGACGGGGGCCAGAGGGGGCCAGGGAGGGTGGGGAACGCTGGGGAAGAGGGGAGGGAGGGGGAGAGCAAAAAGCAAAGTTGCCTACCCGTGCTAACGTGGATTTTTTTCATCCATGGGTACACTATGGGTTGCTTGCTGGCGGCGCTGGAGGGATGGTCAGGGGCTGGCTGGCTGCAGGCTGGCGGGGCTGGGGACGGGGAGGCGGAGGCGCCTGAGAGAGGCGCCGGCTCGCAGAGCGGCTGTGATTTCTCAGGGTGGTGGTGGCCCGCCTGGGCCGGCCCGTGGGCTCGAGAATTGCCTGGCCCCTGGAGACTGGTGCAGCTATACTGGCGCTCAGGGTAGCTAGGACGCGGAGGCGGTGGTGGGTACAGCTCCTGGTGGTGATGCTGGAATCCCGATTCCCTGGTCCGGCCGTAATATTCCGGACTGTGTTCAGGGATGTAGCTATTTTGCGAATATTCTTCGCATGGAGGAAATTTCGGATCGATGTAGTTAGAGTCCATCAAATACGAGCTCATGATCATTAATTTCTGGAGTGGAAAATAATTTTTCTCGCTTTGTCGTTTTTCTGCTCCATAAAGCCCTCCTACTAGCTAGCGACCCTGTAAAGTTACTTTCACCATGTGACTCTGCCGGCCAATCACACGGAGCAACCCAGTCCCCGGATAAGGAACCGAATCGCTTTATTCAAAATGTATCCAATTTTTTTTTGTGTGTGTGGTGGTGGTGGTGGTGGTGATGTGGGGTTAGCTGTCAGGGGCTAGGGTGCCCCAGTGCACACCCCACAGACTGACAGCCTTCCCCTGTAAAAGAAGATGGTAAGCCCCCAAATCCCCTCCAAAGCCTGGGCATGGAGGGGCTATCGGGAGACTGTGATTCAGCCCTCTTGCAAAGTCTCCCCTTGGGCCTCCAATGGGCCCCTTGGGCCTCAGCTCCTTAGCTTCTCTGAAGGTCTCCATTCATGGCGATCCTGTCTCAGTCTGTGTAGATCACCGGGCAGCGCCCCTCTTTCTCAGGAAGAGGAAGTTGAATGAGGGCTGGAGTGGAGGTTGGATGGGGAGGGGCCCAGGCTAAGCCCAGGAGGCTGAAAAGCCTGGAGTGCCCCCCATCCAACCATATCAGAGTCCAGCCCCCTTCCCCATACACACTCACCCAACCCTCTGGCCATGGGGCCGCCAGGCAGGGTCCCAGCTGGACCAGGCAGGTAGAGGCAGCGGGATGCAAATGATTCTGACGTCATTTCTGGAGGTCTGGGGGTTGAGCCCCCGCTGAAGAGAGACAGGAAGTGGTTGGCAAAAGCAGAGTTCAGAAGCCTTGCCCTCCCCCACTACCCACTGACCCTCCCTGCCCCAGCCCAGGAACAGAGGATCTCTTCTATTGCTGGTTGCTTTTTCCACTCTCCATTCCGTCTGGCCTGCTGCTTTCTGACAACTACCTCCAAGGCTGCTTCCCAAGGAGCTGGGGCAAGGAGGAGAATGATCTGTCAGGAGTCAGTGCCCTGCGATGGTGTCCAGCCAAAGCCTTGGGAGCTCTTCCTTCTCCATTCCCACAGAGGGCAGACCTAGCTAAGAGGGAGGCCTGTGTTGGTAGAGCCTGCTTCAGGCCAGGGATTGTATCCATGTAACACATGTATTTACATGTAAACACATATTCCCAAGGGCCAGCTCCAGGCTGCCTTCCAAAAGCTGAGGGGTGAGCTCACCAAGCTGAGAAGGCTGGGCATACCTCAGGAGTGGGGGGGTGGGATTTCTCCAGTCCATTCCTGACCCCTTCCCTCTCTCTGCCACCCACCCACAGGAATACCCTGGTGGTGGGGTGTCAGGGCCATGGAGGGGGGAGAGGGCAAAAAGGGCTGCTTTCCAACCCCCCCTCAGATAGGGGTGGCCTCGTCATGCCACCATTTCCAATTAACTGATCCCATAACTCAGAATTGGGGGGGAGGGTAGCAGAAGGGAGAGCCCAGGGAGGGAGCCGGGTCCCCTTGTTGTACTTGATAACAATTATAGTTTAAAATCATAGCTTGCCGGGGCTTGGCTATATTTTACTTGATAACAATAAAAGTGACACATAAAGTTAACTGTTTATGTTTTATTTATTAGACTAAATCTGCCAGCGGTGGTAGGAGCGCTTGCCTCGTCGCTACAGCTTTTATAGGGCTGTAAAACGTCATAAATCAGTCTCGCGGAATCGCCCGCACTCTTTGTGTCGGCGGCGGCGCAGGGCTGGCGGCCGCTGGCTGCTTGCACCCTCCTTTCCACGAAAAGTCGTAATGTGATTTTTTTCCCTCTGATTTTATTATTATGATCGCCGCCGTGATTAGTCAATCTACCTTTAATTCGCCGCCCTACGCTGCCTCCTCCCAGCCCAGCCTGGTTGACACTTGAATAAGTACCTTTTAAAACGGCATAACAACTATTTGAGGGTTTAATTAGAACATCTGCAATTAAGGGAATGAGGAGGGGAAAGGGAAAAAATAAAGCCCTTGTGAGAGGGAGACTGAAGGCGAGACATTCTCAACCTGTCTCTCACCACCTTTGGGATGCAAGAGAGGGTCCCCACTTCCAAATTAGGGCTCACACTGAGGGCAGGAATGGGGGAGACACTGGGCCACAGCTGATGCCCAAAGGGGCTGATTCTCTGCCTGGGCCCCTGCCTGCCTTCTCTCTTCCAATGCTCAGGTCCCCCCACCTTACCCCTGGTGCTGGGGAGTGGTCCATAGATGCCCTCTCCGCAAGAGGACAGTGCCTGCCCCCCCCCGCTAGCAGGCAGGTGAGGGAACAGGAACTCCCAGGAGGTGTGCCATCTCTTGGAGGAGATTCCCAAATTCCCACAGTTGGTTGAGAACCCCTGCTCACTCCTGTCCGGGACCCTCTTCATGTGAGGACTGGCTGATTTTGGTTGGAAGAGGAACTTGAGACATTGAGGAGGGGAAAGGTGCTGCTTGGTTGCTGGTGGGTTGAAGTGTGTGAGTGTTTCACTTTTTGTAATTATTGGTGGTGGGGTGAGGGTAGGAAGAGGGTAAAGGGAAACCAACACCGAATACTGACCTACATAAAAAGTCTGAACCACTGCCCCAGACCACCCCAAGGGCGAGAGCCAAAGCTCCGGGAATCTCAGGTGGGGGAGGGGTGGGGGAGGGTGGCTGAAGGAAGAGAAAACTTTCCAGCCCCACCTCCAACCTCTCTTCCAGACCAGCACCTGGATCGGGCTGCCCTACCCCATCCGGCTTCCTGCCAATCAGGCTGGCCCAGATATTCTTTTCCCCACCTGACTAGGTGAGGTCTTGGCCTGGGTACCCTCCTCCTGCCCTGCCTCCACCTCAATGCTCATTTCTTCAATCTCTTCACCCCCTTGGACTTGTTAAGGAGTTCTTCCCAGGGCATTGCCCATCCTACATGCTTGCTCCCCAGGATTCTGAGCTCCTGCAGGTGGCTCAAGGAAACTCACTTCAGGCCAGTACGTGTAAGTAGAAACAGAGAGTTCATATCCCTCCAAGTAAATGACAAGCCTGTCTTTGGTTATTACAGCTAACAAATATATATGCATGTATACTATTAATATTTATTAACATAGTAAATGCCTCCTTTTGCAGCCACAAATATGTAGGGTTCTCATTCCAGTTTTGCACAGCTAATTCAACATGCACATCCATAAAGTGAAATCTAGGAGATTCCCCCAAATATGTCCACGCTCATCTACATCATTTACTAAAAAAGCTCTCTTTGAGCTCCTATAGCTTAACAGCAAGGAAGTCACTTATCACATGGGGAAAATAACAAACCAGACTGCATCACATGCATATACACAAACATTTTCACGTACTACCAAAGCAGAAATCAAACCCTTTCTGAGGGCTCCTGCACTTAGCATTGGCTTAACAGGGAGGGGGGCACCATAGCGGCTCTGTGATGAAGCCTAGTATCTGGTCCTGCCTCCTTTTGTGCTTTGCCCTCCTGCCTTGCCAACCCAGGCATCTCTCCACCCCATCTCTGCCCTCCATCTCTCTCTGTCCCAATTTTATTTTTTATTTTTCCTGACCACTGTTTGCCAGCAACCAAACACTCTCTAAATGCCCCTGACCTCAGACCCCATCTCCTTTCTAAATCTCGAATTGGTTTCTCTTTCGGAAACATGTTTCAGTACAAAGCGCTTCCCTTCTGACACCGCTGAAGAAAAATATGTGTCCATTGTGTGCGAGGCCTTATTGTGCCGGGATTACCATACTGACCGTTGGATAACCCATATTCCTCCCCTCCCCAGTAACAAGCTGCTGGCTAAGAGACCTTAGCGGCTCCACAGATTCTGTGCTGCATTAAAATCCACCTCTCAGACTCCCTGAATTTTCCTAGGGAGAAAAATAAATGGGAGAACCAAGGTAGGATTTGGAAGGCAAAGAGAAGGAAAATAAGAGTCATTCCTTTCCCTGTTCTTGGAAGTGCAGGGGTTTTTTTTGTTTTGGGGTGGGTTTTTTTTTTTGGTGTATGTATGTGATTTTTGTTATTTTAGAGATTAAAAATTGCAACATGTCTCTTTCCTCTTCCTGAAATGAATTCACTTTTAGATGGTATGCAATCAAATAATTCATTTCATTTTTTTCTCCAAGCAACTTGAAAATCCCAAACTAAAGCAAGACCCTTATCCCATTTTTTCCTGTGTGTGTGTGTGTGTGTGTGTATGTGTTGGCCCTTTCTAATGCCAGCAGGCCGGGTTAATGTATGCAAAAGAATATGCAAATGCTTAATTGATTTTTTCTTAAATCTCTTGTCAGTAAAAGTAATGAATTGGTCTAAAATGATTTTAATAATCTGGACGTGTCACCAGAAAACACTCAACCTTTTTTTTTTCTCCTGGAATCGCTTATAGTCTCAAAAAAAAAAAGCAATCATGGAATGTTAATTTGCCCCCCTTTAAAATATTAAAGATAAATTTCCCTTGTTTGTTCGAAGACCATAGGCAGGGTCTTCTCCTGGATTTCCCCCTCCTTGCCTTGCTTTCCTTGGAATTCAATTTTCCTCAAATCTCGTTTAAAGTGGCTTTTTAAAAAGTGGCCGCATTTTAATATTGGTTAGACAGAGTGACCTGCATTTCACCTCGGGTGTTTGACTTGTTCCAATAGGTCACTGCCATGGGGTTATTGATGGGGAAACTCCATTGAAATTTGTCTCTTCGCAAATGGCCTTTAGATCTTCCAGCGAGTTCAATAACTAGTTATAATGTGGAAGGGGAAAAATGAAGGCCCTGGGCTAACGAATTTGATGTTTCATTTTTATGCTGGAGAAATTGTTAGTTAGAGGTTGGGTTCCCCACCCCCTTCCTCGCTCATCCTGGCCTCACTGACCCCACTCCTGTCCAAGGCTGCTGGATTATAACCCCTGTAAAACTTGGGCTGGGGTGTCCCTTCCTCTCTGATGCAAGCTTTAATTCTTATTATGAATATGGTTGTTGTTCAAAATTCTGACTTAAGGGCGCAGGGAGCTTGTGCTACTGGAGATTTGTTACCTGAACTTTCCTTTTGAGGGGGAGAAGAATTTTTACTTTTAAAGGAGCCTAAATGCAGTTTTGAAAGATTCAGGAGTTAGGCTGGCTTTAGGGTAGTTTATGGAGGGCTCCTCAGCCTGGTGCTATCAGAATTAAGGTGCTGATAGGAAGCTGTGATCCCTTTGCGGGGGGGGGGGGGGGGGGGGGGGGGGGGCTGGGGTTGATGAGGGCATCTGCCCTCATCTGTTCTTGGCCTCTGAGCTGCCAGAGACCCATGGGATCAGACACCCAGTACCAAAGTAGGCAGAGACCAGGAAAGGTTTAGGATAGAGGGAGAATCCCATGGAGCAGGCAAGGGAATTCTGGGTCTCCTCTGGGGTCAAAGACAGGATTCATGGGGACTTGGTCTGGTAACTGCCTGCTGAACTTCATAAGAAGAGCGCCCTGCAAAACCCCAACGCCCAAATACAGTACATTTTAGTGAATTGGAGAGAGCAGAGGAAACTGTTGGGAGGGGGGATAGAGATTTTATACAGTTCCCCTTTTGCTGGATTTCTCGAAGAGTGGGAGAGGAAAGGGCAGAGGACGAGAAGACTGTCTTTATTTTATTCTCCCCAATCACAGCCAAATTGGGGAACCCTTGACTTCTCCAGTGAAGCCTCTGTGAGGAAAGATTGTGTAGAGATGGTCTCTCAAGGCTGACACAGCCATTCCAAATCATTACCATTATTAATCTCAGTAATAACAAGAACATCATTCCCTCGCAAAACAGATGCCTATGTGCCTTATTTTCTTCTTCCAGCAACTGTTCCTTTTCTTTCCCTGACCAAAGGGGTCCAGTTTGCTCAGCCCCAAGTTTTCCTTTTAATAAGCCCACCCACCTCCTTTCCCCCTTCCAAGCCTGGGACCACAGACAGGAGTCATTCCAAAGGCGAACCCAGGTTTCTGGGTTGGAAGAATCAAGGCCGAGGCCAACATGTAAGCGTCCGAAACCAGGGTGCCACTTGCCTCTCTCCTCTCAGACCCAGAGGCAGACCCAGGTGCCACCTGCGCGCTCACTAAACTTTCCTAGGCAGGTCCGGGGCTCGCTGGGATAGGGGAGCGGCCCTTTAACCGCGCGCCAGAACCCCAGAAAAATGGGAGGGTCCGCGAGGGGGCCATCTGCGACTCCAGGAGCAGGCCTGGCAGAGGACCCCCGGCCTGCTCTTCCCCGTCAAGCCGGAGTCAATAGCGATCTGCTCTAAACTTGCCCGCAGCCCCTCCACGCTCCGCCCGGCGGGCGAGTCCCTTCCCCGGACACTCGCCCGCCTCGGCCCGCACCTCGGCCCCCTCCTCCGAACCCCGGGCCCCAGCCTCGGACCTCGCCCTCTCCCCGTTTTAATTACGTGATTGATTTTCGCTTTGGCCGTATCGGGGCGCCTCTGCCTTCGCCTGGTTTAAATCTTTAGGTCCCCCTTTTGTCTTTCCGAGTCCTCCCGACGGGCTGTAATTTAGAGACTGCCCCTCGGGCTGCCTCGGTCCGGTCGGCCGCGGCCTCGCCCTACACGCCAACGAAATGGCCTCCCCGGCGGGCGGGCGGCCAGGCGCCGCGTCCCGCGCGTTCGCCTCTCGGACTTATTTTGTGCTCCATCACCCTCCGCCGGGGCAACGCGCGCTGTTCGCGGTACCACTGCGCGCCCGGCCCGGGGCCGGCTGCCCGCGGAGCCGCGTCTCCTCCTCGCCCGGCGAGGGGCGCGCCGGGGCGTCTGCGCCGGGACGCGGGCGAGCGCGGCCCCCGGCCCCGGGCTCTGCGAGGAGCCCCGGCCGCGGCCCCCGAGCCCCGGCCGGCGCCCGCGGCCCGCAGGCGCCCACAAGCAAATATGGCCCCAACTTTGCACCACTGCGCGCGAGCGGGACCTCGGGGCAGGCCGCCAGAGCCCCCGACCTGCACTTGGCCGTTCGGGCTGACGTCGCTGCCCGGCCCCAGACCGAGTCCCCACGGCGCCGCGGTCCGGGACTCGCCAGGCAGCCCCTACGCCGGAGGGGCAGCCTGACGGTGAGGCGAAGGAAGGGAGATGGGGGAGGAATTTCCCTTTACGAGTAGTATAGATGGGGGGGGGTGTCGAAGGGGAAGACTTGAAATAAAGAAAAGGAGCCCCCTCTCCCACCGTGGCTGACTTGCCTTTTCTCGCCTCCGGAAGAAAAAAACCATACGTTTTTCCTCCCCAAACCTCTGGTGTTCCTCGCAATCTCTCATCTACGTACAACTAATAAACACTTCTCTGGTTATCTCGCACAGCCTGTCCATTCTTTGGTCCTTTCCAAGGAGGTAAGCAATGTGTTACTAGTAGCAGTATTTTATATTTTTCCCCTGGGGAGAGGAGGGAGTTGCGAATGTCTTTCTCACTGGGAAGGAAGTTCAGTGAAACTTGAGTTGGTCTCAACCTTCTCCTTGGCCCCGGACCCACAACATCCCAACCTCTGCTCCCCAGCCCCCTTCCCCCGCAGCAATGTTGCTGGGTAAATAAGAGTCCGCCTGCCTGGCTATTAGGATTCTGGAGACGTTGGCATCTGTAGCAATCATTAGTCAAAGCCGCAGAAGCCAAAGGAGCCGAGGAGTTGGACAGAAAAAATCTTGGAAATGATATACAGGAGCAGCGGAGGCATCAATCCCGCCGATAAGAGCGCGGGGCTGCCGGCAGTGAGGCGGCCACTTAATTGGGCCCTGGGCACCAAGAACAATTGGGGATAGGACACCTATGGGTCGGGCAGTGACTCTGGCACCATTTGGGCACATTACAAAAATAGTCCAGGACTTAAACGCCCCTTTCCCCAAATGTCAAAGGCCCAGCTGAGGTGGGTGGATGGGTGGGGAACTCTCGTGACTCTGGCAGCTTCTCCACCCTGGGAGTCAAGAGGAGCTGGGCTGAAGGACTCTTCCCTTTCTCCAGTCTCCTTCTCCTTAGCGGCTCTTTTAGGAGGTACTGCTGTTTGGGGAGCCTGGGCTGGGATTTCAGATCACAAGGTTAGCCTGATGAGAAGCAGTGGTCCCTAGATTGGGTTTTCAGGGGGCAGATAACTCAGTTGTACTAGATTTGAAGATAGCCTTAGAGACAGCAACAGAATCACTTGCTTTAATAAGCAGAATATCCAAAAGATATTTTTTCCCTATCCCCACTCACCTAATGTCTTTATTGATCACAGAGATAGAGAGACAGAGAGATGCAGTAAGTTTAAATCCTTCCAGAGGGAGATCCATGCTCCTACACATAGATATATGCATTATGGAACCATCTCTAAACATATGTTCAAATATTTAAGTTTCCAGCAAAACTGCAAAGACTATAAAGATCTCCAAATATTCTGCCTCAATATGTAGGGTTTTTTTTTTTTTTTATGAGTCGGGGCCCTTGCATAAATCTAGATAAAATTTTCAAAGTAGAGATTGAGCAACACACCCATAGTTCTTTCCAAGTGAGAAAAAAAAAAAAACCCTCCAAATATTCATCTAGGTGTTTAGAGAGAGAGAGAGCTTCACCAATACATCCTAGCATATACATCCAACACTATAGAAAGATTGGTAATGTGCATGCAGGAATTCGACAGAGGACTGTTATGTTCACAGTGGATCTATAAATCTAGAGATCTATAAATCTGCATTTAAATGTGGAATAGAGAGAGATGTAAAACATACATCCTGTTACAGAGACATAGAGCAATCTATAAATACATTTTCACGTGTACAGCTACAGAATTGCTCAGCTCTCCATAAAGACACGTGTATTTGTGTGGAGTCCTAGGAATGATAGCTTTTCTCTATTGCTTGTGGGTTTGGGATATCCCAGCCCAGACTTCTCTGGGAAATAAACAAGGGTACACTAGAGCCTGTTCAAAGGCTAAGAGGACCCAGGAACTCATATAATCTATGGCCTCATTTCCAACATGTGGGGGCATTTCTCTGGTGGTGGATAGGAGCGCTGATGTCTTGGCCTGAATACGTCTTGATGTACGGAGCCCGAACTGAGATGGAGGTAGAGGGCTCTTTATTTCTTTTCCATTCAGCTCCTTAGCCCCAGGCTCAGGGGACACCCATGGGAAATTGGGGTGTTTTTAGGAGGGGAAGGCTCATTAGCATTACAAAATGGAATCATTTAGGTAAATTATGATTTTGTTTGAAGAGGGCTTGGTTAGAGAGAGATGTGAGAAGGCTGTGGGCTTTCACACACACCCCTAAACCCATCTTAATCACGTAAAACCAGTCACTGGACTACAGAGTTTCTTTTCTTCATGTGGTGCTAGATGGGGTCTTCTATATGTCTCACTCCCACCCCCTCTATTCATGAGCTCTCTCTTATACACCTTATTCCACCTTGTCACAAAGGGGTTTGGGGCTCAGGAAAGGGGTCACAGGGATACAGCAACCCAGAAGAGAGCAGAGCCCCCCAGGAGTCAAGGTATCTACCACCAGGCTCAGAAGCTGATTGTTTTGGATGTTGTTTCCTTTTTAATTGAGGGATTGGAGGGACCAAGGTCTGTGTGGGCAAAAGAAAATGAAAGGTTGCTCGACTGATGTTTAAATCTGGAACTTTGATGGGGGAAAAATCACCAATGGGCTATTTTCTTATCGGAGGTAGAAGATTTGGGGAGCCCTGGATTTCCTTTATTTGTCTTCTCCGGTTTACGGGGGAAAGGGAGGTAGAGAAGGGCCCCAGGTGGGCTTGGGGAAGTGCAATCCAATCTAGCTGGCCAGATTGGGGGAGAGTGATTTACAAAGCAAAACCTCAGATGCTACTTCCTGAGAAGTCACCAGATCAAAACAGCCTCCTCTAGGCTTTTATGACCCGGTCTCTACTCCCAACAGGAAAAGCACCCTCAATAAAACGTTGGCCCCACCCCACCCCCATCCTCTATCCAGAGGAAGGGGAGAGGCACAATCTAAGATGAGGGACCTAACCGATTACTCACTTCACACACAAACACACACAGTTTTCTAGCCAGACAGTATTTACTAGACAAGATTTTTCTCCACTGAGCAAATAATCAGCTGTGAGATATTTGGCCTTTGAGCGTGGAACAGAGAGTAAAGGGGGGTTTAATCAGGTGAGGGTCTGGCCTCATAATCCCTTATTGCCTTCCAACTCCCCAACAATCCAACAGGCCAGCAGGACACTAAAGGTCACCAAGAGCTTGGCTGTAACCATCTGTGGAGGCTGCTCCAGGTTTTGGTTTTCCAGAGACGAGAAAGGGAGGAAACAGAACAGTGGCCCAGGGCCTGAGGGCAGGGGTGGGGAGGGCAGGACAAATGGTCTCCAGGCTGGGTGGATGGGAAAAATGGTGCAGAACAAGGACTGGGAAGTTGATTCAAGACTGGTTTACTGTGTGCAGCCTGGACTTCAGACTCTTTCATACTGGGCACATACATACACTCTGTGTGTTTAGTGTTTGGGTGTGGTGTTTGGGGCCAGGGGTTGGAAGGACTAGGGAATCTTTCTAGGGCAGAACCCAGCTTACTCTACCTCTCTGAGAGCTGTGGCATGTGCGGTACTGATGGATCCCAGGAAACTGAGCTGACACGTTCCACCCAGCTCATATAGACGTACAGATCATAGTAGAACTTTCTCTGCACTTGTGTCAGGTATGAAGAAGTAGTCTCCTCCCTCCACTGGCTCCCCAGCATGCCAGGAGCCTTCTATTCAATCTCTCACTGTAGCTTCTAAGGCCTGTCCATCAGAGGCTGAACAAAGGTGTTGGACTATCTAGTGCAACTTTCCCAAGTCCAAAATTTTGTCCCTCCCTCCCATACACAGGGATTTCTCCTGGGTGTCTCTGTCCTCTTTTGCCCTTCAGTGAGCCTTAGGAATGGGAGAGGGAGATGGATTCCAGGGTTCCATAGGACTCAAGGACAAAGAAAAAGATCTCTATCACCCCAGTTCCTCGGTCCAAACTCCTTTAGCTCCTGGGGCCCCATCAAAGCCTGTGAAGGACATATTATCAGAACAGACGCACCATTCTGGATTACAAGGACCCATTAAAAGAGTATGTAATTCTCTTGGCCCTGTAGCAGCCTAGTTTCTTCCTTAAATTGAGCCTCTGACCAAAAGAGCCTTAGCTTAGGGTCTTGACTCTCTCCTTTCTCCACCTAAATGGGTTTCAAGCTCTTCAGGCCCACCAAGGGAGGAGGAGGCTCAGAATGGTCTCCTCAGCAAAAGAAAATATTGAACTGAAGCCCAGGATGATGATGTTTCAGGTCAGAAATTCAGCCCAAAGCAACTACACACAGAGAGGGAGAGTCAAAGAGACAGATAAAGTTTACATGGATACTAGAAGGGTTGAAGACATAAAAATCTCTCTTCCCAGTACCTGTTTAGACAACCAATGCCCCCCCCCCCACATAATTCTTTAACCAGCTTCATAGAATATGGAAACTACAGTGTGAAAAATCCACATTGGTCCTGGCTGGTGTGGCTCAATAGATTGAGTGCCCGCCTGTGGCAAACTGAAAGGTTACTGGTTCAATTCCCTGTCAGGGCACACATATCTGGGTTGCAGGCCAGATCCGGCAGGGGTGGGGGGCAGTGTGTGAGAAGCAACCTCACATTGATCTCCTTCTCCCTCTCCCTCCCTCTCCTCTATCTAAAAATAATAAATAAATACAATCTTTAAAAAGAAAAGAAAAATCCACACTGGAGGTGAGGGTTGGTCTCAGACAAGGCTACCACACCATCTACCAGGGAAAAAGAAGTGTGTGTGTGTGTTCATTCTAACTCATGCAAGAGTCAGTGGAGCAGGGTGATTGAAGGTGATGTGGGAAGTGGGGGCTCCATGGTTTTTGAGAAGAGCTGCCGTTGGTCTGGCTTCTCATTCTAATCCTTCCCACCTGTGGTGAAGTCCCCAGATTAGCCCTACCCCGAAGACAAACAAGCAGGAGGATGCTAACAAAGCCTAGCTCAAACTGGGCTATCCCTGCCACTCCTGCAGGCTTGATGTCCCCAGTGGAGGGTTTAGAGGTCCTGGCAGCACAGCCCATCAGAACTTCTGCCCCTCAGGTGAAGAAAGACAGGAGATCAGAGGGGAAAGGGAGGGGAGGAGAACCCTACCAGAAAATTAACGCTGGAACAAAGCCCTGGAGAGGGGGGCAGTGAAGAGAGAAATACCTGTCTGGACCCATGAGTGGGTTGGCTCAGGGCTCAGCCCAAAAGTTTCAGGAAACACAAACACTTCCGTCAACATGCCCACTCTCTGTGCCATCAGATGCTCTTGCTCAGAAATAGTTTCTCCACCTATTGCTTGTTCTGATCTGACCCAGGTAAGCATAAACACTGAAATCCAAACCTTCATTGGGCTTTGCTCTTTGAGAGCTACTGGTCAGGACACAGAATCATCCTGTAGATAAAGCTAATGGCTCCTGGGACATTTCCAAAAACAGAAACCAAAAGAGATCTCTTCTGATCATCTCACCTGCTCTGAAGAATATCAGAAGAGAATGAAAACCTGTACAAGGTGAGTGTATAGGGAATAATCAGTCAGAATTTGAATTCAGGGCTTGAGTTCATATCCACACCTGCTGCCCAGAGAATTGGGCCAAAATGGGAATAATCCAGAGGACACCCTCACAACTTCAGATCCCTGTACAATTTAGACTGACCTCGAGGTACAACTTTGTTATAACTAGAAGACACAAGCCAAAGACTCTCCACAGCTGGTTCAGAGACAGAGGGGGGCGGCTAGAATATTCTCAGCATCACTCATCCCTGGGGCATCTGAGATAGGGCTAACCCAGGAGCTATGGGGAGTGGGAGGGAGGGAGCAGAGACAGAGACCCAAGTACTTTGGGGCTGATTGGTTGGGGGGAAACCATGTGATCCTGCTGAGAGCATTTCTGATTGGTTGCTTGACCCTTGTAGGGTTAAAGACCTAGGAACAAAATTTAAAGCTTTCCGGGTTGGCTGGAGCACTTTGGCACCTGATTGACTGCTCATCCCCCTTCTCCAGAGGAACCCCCCCCTTCAATTTGAGCCGGGGAGAGAGTGTGGGAAAACCAAGAATCTCAGGCACCGTTTGTATTCGTCTTACTTTCATTTGTATTTGTCCTACAAAACAGGAAAAAAATGGCTGAGATAAATATTTGAGAGGAAGGACGATCTATACTGGGTCAGGAAAAGGGGGCGATATTTTTGAGCCTAAGAAACAGAAAAGGGGACAAGGAAGTATAGACCCCCAAAGATGCTGTGTAAATCTGTAAAACAGAAACACACACATGCATTGCTCTACACCCCAGCGGAAGGGAATGGGACTGAAAACTGCTCTGCGAGTCTTGCCTAGGTGTGGGTCTTCGCCCCAGTAAATTCCCGGTTAAAGACCATTAGACTTGCTCCCTAAAAGCCCCGGGGAGGCCAGAAAGAGGGAAGAGTTGTAGAACAATGGCAATTCCCATCTCCCTACTGCCTGGATGGAAAGTTTTCAGAAATCTTCAAAAGCACAGACTGGTGAAGAGGGGAGAGTCTAGGGGGGCTGGCAATGGGGAAAGGGAAACCTGAGCGCTAACTTTCCAAATGGCCTGCTAAGGAGAATCCTCTGGGATCCTAATGCTTCCCTGGGAATAAAGGAGTGGGGAGGAGGGTGGGGAGGCCGATTCTTTTCAAGTTACCAAGGCAGAGAGGAAAGGCGCAGGAAGAGTTCTCTAGTGAGGAGCTCGGGCTCCTCATGCAGGCAACAGACTACTGGGTTGAGGGCTGGGGCTCCAGCTCAGACTCCAGTGTCTTTGGGTCTCTTGTCTACTTCCACCCTCCCAGAGTCTGCCTGGGCTCTCTGTCTGTGCTTGATCCCTACTTCTTCCAGTGTCTTGGGCGGCAGGGGAACAGGCTAACATTGTCCTCTCCCCAGTCCCTAAATGCAGCTCTCCACAAAGCGGGTGCCCAGACTCCCTCGTGCTTCAAGACAGCACCCCCCCTACTCTGGGAAGGTACAGACCCCTCTGCCCTGCTCCTCCTCCCTGAGTTACCCTCCATGGGACCAGCTTCTACCCTGCTTCGAAATCCATAGCGATTCCGGCCCCTTCAAGGAGCCTGAGTTTACACATTGTTGCTTTCCTGACTTAGCTACAGGTGAGGCACCAGGAGGGGTACCGAACTCACGGGTGTGGAGGACATGTGCCTTCCAGGCCTGCGCCTATGCTGCTCCTTCCTAGACACCTAAAGGGAGCCCCAGACTGAGACTGGCCCCAGGGTGCCATGACTATATTGCCCCCCTCTCCATTGCTGTATTCCCCAGAACCCACTCTCTCCTAAGGACTGGAGGGCTTTCCTGGCCAGCCTAATAAAGACAGTTGCCTCCACTCCCTCACCCGCTTACACTCTCCTCACAGCAGTAACTTCTAGGCCTCCTGGGCCTAGATTTACCTTAGGCAAGGACTAGGGATGCCAGGAAAGACCCCAACAGTTAGCGGGAGTAGGAGGCACAAAACCACACTGGCTCCAGACAGACTAGAACCCCAGACAGCTAAGGCTGAGACAGCTGTCCACCCAGGTCTGGTGGCGAGGAAGGAGAGGATGCGTTGGGCCCCCTGGGGGTTCAACTGGCCACCTTTAAGATGCTTCTGCTATTTCAGCTTGCAGCCTTTAGGCTTGGAAGTCCCAAATCCCTCCTTCCCCTGTCTCCTTTCTCAGCTGCCCACACTGTTTGGACTCTGGGTCACTGGCCAAGGGTGGAACTGGCCCTTCCCTGGACTAGGGGACCCCAGAGGCATTTTGCATTTGTGCCTAGAGTTTACACACTCCTACAAACACCCATGTGTCTGCCGCTGTCTTTCTTCCCAACTGAGGAGGGAGAGGGGGTCAGGGAGACCTGGCAAAGCTCTAGAGAACCTAGGCCTCTCTTAACCCCAGTAGACTCAGAGCTGGAGGGAATGAGGGGCAGGAAGAAGAGTGCCGGTCTGGGGAGACAAGCTCCCCCATCCTCCTACCTTCCAGCGGCTTCTTCTCTTCTCCCACCCCAACCTGATGATGCCGGGGGAGGCCTTCTTCTCTTCCCCTTAATGAGTGGAAACTGCCTTCTCTCACGAAGGGGAAAGATTAGGTAAACGGGAGAAAGGGTCAGAGAGAGAAAATTAACTTACAGCGTTCGCCTGGGATTCATTTCGAAGATGTAACCTCTCTCACCATCATCCCCAGCGCCGTAATCCCCTCTAACTGCCAGGCCCTCTGTCCTAGCATTAAACCTCACCAGCAGCTGCGTGGCTGGACAGTTAAGATTATATATGATGTAAATATATTGTGGGTTTGTCAGCTCTCCCTACACCATAAAACTTGGTTTAATGACATCACGTGGTCCCCCAAGAGCCACTCACGGGCTTGCCTTCAGGCCATTCACATAAATAACCTCCAAAAGTTTCAAACTCCTAAATTCACATAGAAGCCATGGGTATTTCTCTAATGCTCAGTTACACTAAAAAGCCCTTGTGCTGCTCCTGTGCCCCACCCCCACAAGGTGGGGAGCGGGGTGAGGGTGGATCCTTATTTATTTACTTACTTATTTCCATAAGGACCTGTCGCCTTCGAGGTCATGTTGATATTTTTTTTCCTCCTATTTTTTTCCTCCTCTCTCTTCTAATTGTTCAGAGTGGGCCGTGTCCCCCTCTTCCCACTCCCCCGGGAAGGTAAGTCATGCTTCTTCCCCTTCTTTCTTGCTGCCTGAGGGGGTTGGTTTCAGGGCAAAGTGAAGAGGTAAGCTTCACGGTCTCTGTTTGGGAGCCAGAAGCCCCTCCACTAACTCCCCCAGAGTAATGCTAAGCCCTGGTACTTGATGATTGTTACAGGGTTTAGCATTGTTGCTGGCCGGTGGGGAACCCCCTCAGACTCCACAGTAGAAGCCTCTGCTCAAGGAGAAAGCAAGGGTCTGGGCTGTACCCACTCCCAGTTGAGGGTGTGATCACTGATGCTGCTGAATCAAATGCTGGGGCCTGGGCACAGACCTGCAGACTGTGACAGGAGGGGGGAAACAGGCAGGCATGGCTGCATCTACCTAAACCTGCCCAGCTTAAGCCAGTCCTCCAATTTCTCCAGCGAAAGAGCGTCTCACACCCTGCGGGAAGGAGGCAGTCAGTGCACTGTGGGGCTGGTGCACCCCGCACAGCGAGGCTGAGCAACATTTCCCCCACCCCTGGCAAAGCCCTTGGTTTCCCCCCAGGGGCAGTGCATCCCCTGGGGAGGAAGTGCAGGGCCTAGGCAGCCAGAGAGGCTGAGGCAGGTGATGGTGGGCGCCAGGGCCTCTTTCTTAGTTAACTGTTACCCACTGGAGACGCCAGTGCTTTTCCACGCTTCACCGCTCACCCAATAGTTTTACTCAGCATGGAGAAAAAATTAAAATAACTCCCTAAAGAAAATTACACATTTTATTTGAGGGAGGGAGGGAGGGAGAAAGAGAGGGAGAAGATGAGTTGGTGCTGCACTGTCTGCTGTGTGCTAGTGGAGGAGAGACATTTTGGGAGCACCTATCTGTTCCGAGTGAGTGCAGTGTGGAGAAGTGTGCAGCAATGGGTGCAGTTCAATAAACATTTAGTGAGACCTCCTATGTGCTGGCATGGGGTGAGGAAAGGCTCTTGGGTCTTTCAAAAAATGACAGGTGGCTCAAGCAATAGGATGCAGAGAAGTCAGTCCTTATAATAAATCCATGGGGCATCAGCATTAATAATCATAAATATTCCCCTTACCCCTCCCCAGAGCTTCTCTGCTCCCTTTCTCTCTTGGCTGCTGGAGCAGCCTTCTAGCCCAGCTTCTGAACCTCCCTCTTGCACCCTCCCCAGTGTGGGGGGCCTAGGCTTGGCTCCAGGAAATCACCCTGTTGTGGGAGGCGGGAGAGGAAATGCAGTAAAATTTTATGGACCCTTCCCACATTTGTTTCTCCTATAAAGTACTTCCTCCCCCATCCCATTCCAAGATCCTGGAGCAGAGCAGAGCATGGGGCTAAACCAGCCTCAGGCACCACCTGAATGATCTGTTTTCCCCTTCCCTTTCACCCATCCTCCCCCTACACAAAATCCCAGAGACTGAGATAAATGATGGCGAAAGATGCAGCCCAGGAATTGGTCTATGTAGTTCCTTTCCCAGCTAGTTGTCCTGCATAGCCCTAGGCTCTAGAAGGTGGGGAGGCAGTCTCAAAATTCCTGCCAGGCAGGTACACCCTGAAGATGGCCTTCCTTACTCACCCTCCGCCAGTATCTGAGAAAGCTGAGACACACCTCCTTCACTTCCCTAGTGCCATTTACCAAGAAGCACCAACTCTTTCTGAGAATTCTTCTGAGACCAAACGGGACTCTAGGCTGAGGGTTCAGCCCTCTCCCTACGACCATCAAGACCCCTTCAGGGACCACTTAGCCCTGAGAGAGATCTTCAGACGCTCAGAGGGTGAGAGTCTGAACATTTCGGAGCCACCAGTCCCTGCAGAATCCTTGTGGGGGCAGTGAGGACCGCTGTCAGTCTAGAGGCCTCAGATCCACCCATCAAAGTGTGAATGGAGTGCATAGAGAGGTCTGAATGCCTTGGACAACCAGAGCATTGGACAGGCCAGTACAGGAACCTGGGTGTCCTCCCCTTCCTCCAGAGGCCCTTCTTGGAGCTCAGTTTCACCTCCCTTGACCCAATACTCCAAGAAGCTCCTAAAAATTCCTTTAAAAGATTGACTTAAAAGGCTGTGGGCCTCCCCTACACCTCACAATCCATTTAGACACTTTTGCCCAATACATGCCCCAAATAGAGGAGCCGCTGCACCTTTAGTACTGTTCTCTCTTTGTCTTTATTTGATATGACAAAATATAGTTTCAGGAAAGACCTGGAGTCAATAAATAGTTGTACAATAGCGATGGGGCAGGAGGGCACAGAAAGTCACGGCAGGGACTACTGGCAGCCAGGAGCCTCTAGGATGGGTCGTTGGGGTCTCCTGTCAGGGAACCTCAACAGTTGAGCTAGCTAGTGGTCTGAGGCTGGGGGCCTGAGAGGGCATGCAGAGGGCGCAGGCTGGAGCAGTTTCCCAGCTTTGGGGTTGGGGGAGAAGGTTTGGAGAGCATAGGGCAACCAAAGGGGCCCTAGGTGGGCTTCAATCATCTCCCCTTTTTATTATGCAAATCATTAAAAATGAACAACTTGAGTTTAGTCGCTACAAGAAAGCACCCCAAGTCTGGCGAGTCTGGCGCCAGACTCCCCCAGGCATAACCACTCTCTCTCGCCAGCCCGCAGCCAGTCTGGCTAACCTAAACCGGGAACAAAGGAGAGGGCAAGCTGGAGGGTTGGGGCGCCTGGCCTGCGGCAACCGCAGGGCCCACCTTAACTCCGGCGGGTCAGGCTGGGGCTGGAAGCCTGAGAGGCGGCCCGGGCCGGGTATAGGCAGCGCCAGCCCTTAAGCCACAGCCCTGGGAACCCATGTGGAGCCCGTCGTGGGGCCCCAGGACTGAGCAGAACCGAGAGGAGTCAGGACAGCCGAGCAGTCCGGTGGGAACCTGGGGTCGGCGGGGATGTGGAATGCCAAGGGAAAGCGCTTTTGTCTATGAGGCCCGGGGAGCCGGTGCTGCAGCCACCGCCCTTGCCCCAAAATATAGAGAGAGGAAAACCGAAAAGGAAAGGAGAAAGGAGCGAAAAGGGCTCAGGGTGCTTTTGGCGGGCCCCTGCCCGGCTGCCTCTAAAGAGCCTCTTTGCTTTTCATTTTGGAATCTTTCTTCCACTTCATCCTGCGGTTCTGGAACCAGATCTTGATCTGTCTCTCGTTGAGACACAAGTTGTTGGCGATCTCTATGCGCCTGCGGCGAGTGAGGTAGCGGTTAAAGTGGAATTCTTTTTCTAGTTCCAGAGTCTGGTAGCGCGTGTAACTGGTTCGGGACCGCTTGCCGTCTGTCTCTGGAATATAAACACCCCCCAAGCCAGGAAGGGGTGAATAGCTTGCATTGCCTTAGCGTCCCCACCCGCGCCCCAGGCCCCGACCCTTGGCTGGAGGGACGGGAGACGAGCAGGGCGAGACAGGCCCGGCGGGCCGCAGGCGGGCCCGGCCCAGCCTAGCCCCGGGAGAGGCGTCTCCGCCCAGGCAGGAAACTTTCCGCCGCAGCCTTCACTCTGCAACCGGAGGGGCTGTGGGATGGGGCGAGAGGGAGACCCAGGCTCGGACCGAACAATGAGCACTCTCGAGATCCGAGCACCGGGGACCCCCCTCCCGCCCCTCCCGAGTCGCTGGAATCCTCCGGAGCGGCGAGCGCAGGCCGAGCCGGCTCCTCAGGGGGAGGGAGGGAGCCGCGGGGGGATCCCCGCTCTGGAGCCCCGCGCTCCTCACCCTTCAGATCCCTCTATTTTTTTAACTCCCTCCCTCTCCCCCAAAAATTGAATATTGCCTTTTATACACGTTTTGTTCCTATGATCCAATTATGTCGTCGTAAATTTGGGCGCACACAGCCTCTAAGCCTTTTAGTGGACAGTTTTACGAGCCATTGATGCCTGGATCGTAAAATTTATGGCCGCAGGTTTTTTTTCTTTATTTGCCCCGCATGGCCTATAAAACCCAGGCGGACCCGAGCGCGCAAAATGAAGTCCTAAAGTTTACCGTGGCTCATGTGCAGTTTGGTCATCCACGGGTAAATCTGTGGCGGGGCCGGTGGCTGGCTCAGTCCGGCAGACTGCCCTGTCTGCGCCTGCTCCTCTTTGATCTCCCCACTGCTCTTAGCTCGCTCCTCCAGCGCTGGGCGAGCCGCCTTCTGACTGTACATCCCGGGGTTCAGAGGAGCCGCTTCGTCTCTGCCCAGAGCGTGTCCCGGAGCGGCCGCGGCGCTGCAGGCGGGGCGGTCGGGGTGAGCCCGGGGGTTGGCAGCCATGTCTACCCCGTGGAGAGAGTTGGAAGGCGCAGGCGGTGGGAAAGTGATGCTTAAGTCCAATCCGCCGTAGCAGTACCTGGATGCCTGCACCTCTGAGGCCGATCCATAGTTCCCACAAGTTTGCATGTTATAGGCAGGGATATTGGGGCTCTGCTTATAGAATGAATTGGCTACGTAGGAGCTCATGGCGGGGAGGGCCCAAAAAAAATTTCTGCACCCTTTTTGATTAAGGGTGATTTGTGACTCTTTGAAGTTGAGGGGTTTTTTTGTTCTCCAAAGTGCACAATTTATAGGTGGAGATATCTCTTTCTTTATCCTATGCGCTCTTCCCAAATAAGGGAGCCTTAAATAGAGTCACGTGACTCCAGCGGCCACTCATAAATTTGGCTTGATGACCTCCGGGAGGTTAGTGATGGAAGCCGGCGAAACGCATCTTGATATGTTGGCAAAGCCTAACCAAGGGGGAGAGGGAGTGAGAGAGAAAGAGAGAGAAGGGGGAGGAAAAAAATGGTTCTTGGAATTGGGGGTAGGCGGGACAACGAGCCCACAGCGACACCTGGTGCCTACTTGGAGAAATTGCATTCTGGCGCGCCGGCGGGCCTTCCAGACCGCTGGATTTTCTACCCTGTAGAGGAGAAGCTGGCTGTTGCTGCAACAAACCCCTGAAATAGCCTTGTAAATTGTATATAATTTTAAGGAAGGATGAAGCCGCGTTTATGATACACCGAGGTTTTTTTGGTAACGGATAGACCCATCTTCTTTACCCCCAGAGCCTTCCAATCTTCAAAAAATGGCTGAGAGAAGGGGACTTAGGTTGGGGGCGAGAGCAGGGGGCGGGTGCTGCCCAGGTTGGACTTCGCGGAAGCTTATTTCAGGTTGGAGTTCCCTCTCTATGGATGTCCCAAGGTGCTGCTATTGCTTAGAAGGTGCCTGCCAGCAGGGGAAAGTGAACCAAGTCTCTGGAGAGGTAGACAGGATGCCCAGGAGAAGGGATTCTGGGTGGGCAGAACTAGATGGGAGTGGGGAGGGAGGTCATGAGGCTGACAGTACTGGGGACTCTGGGATGAGCCTGCAGGTGAGGAGCCAGGGTAGTTCACTAAACCTCCTCACCATGCCAGAGACCCCAGAGTGGCAACACGGATATTTTCTCTGTGTGTGTGTGTGTGTGTGTGTGTGTGTGTGTGTGTGTGTGTCCAGACACAATGGCCTGGAAGACTACTCTGCATCCCTATATATGACCCTCCTGTGGTACCACTTATGTCAGACATTTCGGATAGAAAATAGATGTTAATTGAGGGCATGGAAAAGCCAGATTCAAACCTCCACGAATATTATATGAGCAGGGCAGAGGACAAGGCCTATTTTGTGCCCTGTGGGGGAAAGGCCGCTGGACCAGGCCCTCCAGGGACCTGGATCCACAAGGGCCACAGGAGAGCGATTTCTGATAGGAAAGAATATGACCGGGGGTGGGGTGAAGGGGTGGGTACAGCAGACGCTGGGCAACCTTAACAGCCTGTGGCCAGGGGCTCTGCAGCCATTCCACCCCTTCCCGACCCCCCTCCACAAGCTCCAAGTCTTATTCTTTCCTGCCTGCCTCTCCCCAGGAAATCTCCGCCCCTGCCAGGAGAAGCCCCCCTCCCGCCCCCCCGCAAGCGGAGGCGCTGGAGAGGGCGCTGGCGGAGATCAGGAAGGTCTGGAAAAGTCTAGCAGATTTTTTTCCCTCCAGGAGACCCCCTCACTACCTCACCCCCTAGGTCCACTCAGGTTTCTCTGGCTGGGCTTAGGGAGAGAAGGCCTGAGCTGGGGAAAGGTTAAGGCCCGGCTGCGCTCCTCACCCGCGGAGTCTGCGGGGAGAAGAGTGAGCAATCAGACTGGGGCTGGGGCTGTAAGAAAGAAGGAATTTTGTCCCAGCCGCATCAGTCGTCCCAGAGCAGGCCAGAGCTCAGTTTCTAGGTTTTCTTTTCTGAGATGTCCTTGAATCGCTCAATCCCTGGCAGAGGGCTCAAATCCCAAGTCTTCTTTTTCCCCTCCGCTCTCCGCCTCCGCCACGTTTCGCAACTGTCGCCTGGCGCGGGCAGGGCGGGGGTGGCTCACAGGGCACCCCCTCCTCACTCGGAGAGTGGGCGGGGGTGCCCTGGTTCCCTGGGTAATGCTGCTTTTCTGGCAATTGGGGGCTTGGGGTTCAGAAGACGGACCCCAGACTGCCACAGGCAGGAAGAAAGGCCTGTGTGGGGCTGGAGACCAATTCGACTAACCCCGGCTCCCCACCCCCATTACCCCATCGAAATCCCATTCGGCATTTTTTTGCGGGGTGAGTGTGTTGCTCTGAGTAAGGAGCCCAGAGAAGACTCCCAGCCCCCCAGGGCGATCACCAGAGGGGGAGGCCAAGGCTGGCGCCCGGCTCCGGGAAAAGCGAGTGAAGAGGCTGGGGGCTTGCAGGCGGCGGGCGGACGCGGAGCGCTGGGAGCCTGTTCCAACTTTCACCCCGAGGCCGGCGGGAGAGCGAATTAACAGAAATCCTGATATAAACTTTTAAAAATAATATCAGTTTTATTAAATATTCGAGAACGGATCCAGAGGTCGGATTTGTACAGGAGGGTAACACGAGGGGATTTTTTCAATTTATTTTTTTTTCTCCTACTGGCTAAACAAACGTCATTCACTTTTTTCTCTCTTTTTGTAATTTTCCCTCTTTTTTTTTTCCTTTTAAGATGGGATTGGAACACGGACGGTGCTAAACATAAATATAAATACAGAGACCACAAATACAGCTAAAAATATTCACACAGAAACGGTCACAGTTTGTAATATGCCATAATGACCCCCAGGATTCTTTAAACACAATTCGCCTGGGCTGGGCATTTGCTGGGGCAGAGGGGCTGGGCAGGGGCTGCGGGGAGGCCCTGGGGGTGGCTGTGGGGCCACAACGCGCCCTCCCTGGGCCTCCTGCCCTCCCCCGCGGCCAGGCCGGGCCCTAAGGCCCCGAGCAGAGGCCCCGGGCCCGGGAGCCGGCTCTCTGCGCGGAGGTGGGGGGGCACCTAGGGGGTGGGAGGCCAAGTCCTCATTTGGAGGGAGAACGGTGGAGTCTGATGCGAGGTTCAGGGACAGAGCCCCCAAGGCCTGGGCGGGGGAAGGGGCCTGCAGACAAGCCGAGAACGAGCTAGCAGGGAGCAAGGAGGAGGAGCAGGCGCGCGATGAGAGAGTTTGTGCAGTGAGGGAGGGGGTCCAGAGTTGACTTTTAGGTCCATATCTGACTCCCTAATTTTGTCTTAGAGAGTCAAAACACACCAATTGTGCCAGTGATAAATACAGAGTGTGTGACTAGGAGGGAGCTGGAAGAGCGAGGGAGAAGGAGAGAGAGAGAAGGGTGGCAGGGACAGTCCAAGTCACTCTTTCTGCTTCTCCTCTTCTGTCTCTTCCCGCTTTTCCTCTTTTCCGCCCAGGCTGTCGGCCGCGGCCCCTCCGCCGCCCCCTGAGAGCGTGGACGTAAGATTAGATTCCTTTTTCCACTTCATCCGGCGGTTCTGGAACCAGATTTTGATCTGTCGCTCGGTCAGGCAGAGCGCGTTGGCGATCTCGATGCGCCGGCGCCGCGTTAGGTAGCGGTTGAAGTGAAATTCCTTCTCCAGTTCCAGGGTCTGGTACCGCGAGTAGATCTGGCGACCGCGCCTCCGGTCCGCTCCATAGCCGACCCCTAGAGATCCGGGCACAAAACACACTAAAGTCAGCCGGCAAGGCTTCCTCCGCAGACGACTTAGCCTAGCAAAGTCCTGACCCTCCCAACTTGACCAGCAGCTCAGGCCCCCTTTGGGCTCCAGCCTTCCCCTGTTTGCCTTGCCCCACCCCCACTAGGGGTGCAGCCAGGATCTCAACTTCATTCAGCTTCCCCCAGAGGCTGGTAGGTGTGAGTCCCAAAGAATGGAGGGGTGAAGAACCAGGCAGAAAGCTGTAAATCTAAAAGCTGGTTTTTGAAAAACCCCAAACACTGGGGATGAGGGCCCTGCTTCTCAAGGATTCGACTCCCCCACCTCCCCCAAGCACCCTAGCTCTTTGGAAACTTCTCCCCCACTTTTCTGACCTCTCCTCTCCTCCTCCCTTCTCCTCAGACTGACTGGACTTTGGGGGTTCCTCCACCCCCTGCCTCCTCCCCTCACCCCCTGCCCTGTTCCTGCCCCCTCAGCTCGCCTTGGAGCCCTCCAATGCGTCAGGGGCCAAGGGGGCCAGGCCCCTTCGAGCGAGCGGGAGGCGAGCAGAGGGGGCAGAAGAGGGGGCCCTGTCTCGGCGTCGGCGAGGAGACGAGCGTGATTGTTTTTATGGGGCCATAAAAAACTCTCTCCGCCCGTTCTTCTAGGGAAGCCGGTCATAAAGCCAGTTCAGTTTATTTAATTTATATCTCGGAGCTGTAAAACTCACCACTGTGCGAATTCATTCGCTGCATCCAGGGGTAAATCTGGATACTGGCTTTCTGGTCCTGGGGCGCAGTCCTGCCCTGCTCAGAACTAAAATCCTGAGCGATTGAGGTCTGTGTGTTATGTCCTAAGGTGTTTTGTCTGCAGTTTGAGAGCATGTCTTTCTCCTGGTAAAAGGAATTAGATCCATAGTCATACGGCCCCCGGCTGGAACTGAACACGACATTCTCCTGTGGCGAATAAAAGGGAGTCGAGTAGATCCGGTTCTGGGCAACAGCCGCTCCATAGGTCGAGAAATGCCTCACTGGATCATAGGCGGTGGAATTGAGGGCGACGTTGGGGAGGACGTCCTGGCCCCCGGCGAGGTGGCAGGATAAGGAAGGGTTAGTGAAGTAGGAATTCATCCCTTTGCCTTTACCTGGTCGGGCTATGATTTCTTTAATATTTATTTCTGTCTCCAGTTTGTACTCGGAACTAGATGGTTATAGGGACGGCTCCAATCCAGGACAGACAAAATGACAAAGTCAGCTGACCCCCTTCCAGCCAATCGCAAGCCAGATGTCAAGAAGGGGGAAAAAAATCGCTTCTGCTTCTGTTGATTCCCTAGTTGAGACTAAGTGTGTGCTTTGAAAGTAAGACTTGGATTTCTTTAAAATATATATACGTAAGGGAACTGATCTGAAGGTGAAGGAAGGGTGAATGTCCGTGAGCAGGGCCTTGGGGCCCAGGGAAGGAGAGCTGCACTCCCAGGAAATCTCTCAGCCCCAGCTAACTTTGCTGTACAGTGGCCAGAGCCGTGACTGGAGAATCCCTGTATTTTCAATCTGATTTCATCTGTTATATCTTCCCCCTTCTAAAATTACATCCTGATTTCTCCATGGGAGAAGCTCCCTCACAGCTCAGGGGGGATCCCCAGAAATCCTACAGGAAATCCTGGTTTGATGCTCCGTGAAGTGAGTCCTCACCACCAAACCAGTATATTTTCCCCCATAATTTTTTAAAAATCAAGAGTAGGAAGAAATTGCGTAAAACATGGTGCTCAGAGGAGGAAGGGTGTGGCTGAGAGTCCTGGATGTAGGGGGCATGTGGGGAGCAAGCAGGTCTCAAGGGGTAAGGGTGAAACCTCAGGGTAGAATGGCAGAGCTGTGGTGGGCAAAGGGACCAGGCATCTGCTTTCTTCTTCCTCCTAGCTCCCTCCTGCCTCTCCCTTAGGACCCTCTTTTTGGGGAAACTCTGGCAGCATTTTTGCCTAAAAGGGAGAATGTATAAAAATACAATAGAAAAGGGAGAGAAAGAAGTAAGAGGTGAAAGAGTGGAAAAGGAAGGAAGAAAAAAAGAACTCTGAGAGTCTTTCTAGACACATCAACTCCTGTTTATGTTGGTGAGAATTTATGATTTGGAGCCAGCGAGGGCCAGTGGGGTAATTCACATAAAATCCAGCCAGAAAGAGAAGGCTGGCGGAGCTCTGATGGACACTTAGCATCTTGCACGCTCAAGCCCCTGCATATGTCAGAAGGCCCCTGCCCCCTCTGGACTCTCTGCCCTGCTAAGGGAGACGCCCCTGGACCTGAGCTCTGGAGCTTAGAGATTCCAGCAAAGTGCTCCTGGGGAGCTCTCACCCAAGGGCCAGCCACACCTGGTGAGGCCCAGTCTCCAGCAGCCCCTACCCCTATTTCTTTCCACCTTGAGGATGAGAAAAAAGAAGAGAAGGTTAGGAAAAGGCAGCTGAGCCCGAGGCTTCTGAGGGAGCGGCAGTGGGCGAACTGAAGCAGCGGAAGGTGTGCAGATGGGGTTTTACTCCTGATTAATCCAAACTTAATCTGCTGTCGTGACATAGGCTGAAAATTCTTTGAGTTGACAAAGAAGGGGCAGTAGGGCAAGTGAAGGGAGCAGTAGAAGCTCATATTTTCCCCTCATCATTTTTTTTTGGGGGGGAGGACTGGCTATAACAAGGACCCGGATGTCGCTGGATTTTATGATCTTTTCCTTCTGTGTAACAAAGCGGAGTAATCAATGGGTAGCAATAAAGCCATAAACGGGACTACGCTGGGAAAAAACTCGTTTATTCATCTTCTGTAACGTTAAGGTTTCCCTGGAGTGTCGCTAGGGGGGAAAAATAAAGTTTTGAACCCAAAAGCAGACAGTGTGTAGGAACTGGCAGAGACAACATGTTAGTTAATACATGAAGCTCCTTACCGGGTTGAAGAGTCTTCCTGCCAGACAATTTGTGTTGGCTTTTAAAAAATAAAGGCTCAGTCCTTCAGAGAGGAAAATTTGTGGATTTTAGCAGGGTAGGGGAAGGACCCCTGTAATTACAAAGGTTCCTCCTGTTGGACTGTACTTTCCTCAAGGAGGTGAAGGTGAAAGGGTAGAGGAGGGTTCTTATATTAAGAAAGAAATTTTGAGATGAGCTGTCTCATTTTGGGGTGACATGGCAGGTACTCAAATACAGACACCAGCCTGAATTGCTTTCTGCTCTAGAATCCAGCTGTCCTCCAATTCTCGGCATGCCTGGACAGAGGTTTCCAACAGCTGGCTGGGGCTCCAGGCCCCCTGGAGGGCAAAAGGGAGAGGGAGAGAGAACTAGGGGCGGGGAGACCCAGGGGGCTGAGCTAAGGAACATGTCAGTGCACCCCTGGACACAAGTAGCTGCTCTCAGAGTTCCCAGCCTCACTTCTGCCCTAAGGGTAGTGGTGTAACACGTAGAACAGGCCAAAGAAGGAGTAAACCACCCCCTCCCCATTTCAGAGAGAAATTGCTAGAGGGATAAATCATGTCAGTGATATTTCCTTCAAGATATTAAATTGTTGCAATGTACAACAAATTGAATGATGGAAGATAGGATGTCTTAATGAGGTTTTGCTTTCAATGAGTGTCGATTTTTCTGTGTATTTTAAAATCTCTTTTATGGGTGGGTGGGGGAAGGAAGGACGTTGGAAGAAAGAAGGGGCTTCTGGGGAAACATGTGCTGCAGCTCCCCAGCAAGGATGCCTAGGTTTCCTCGAGCCCCTCCTAAACCAAGTCTGGAGGGGAAAGGGGCCCCAAAGTTGGGGAGAGGCTCCTTTGGGGCCTAAAGGCTGTGGGCACAGGGGTGGGCGACCTGAGGAGCAGAATGTAAGTCTCAGCCCCGGAAAGTTAAGTGTTTTATTACGTCCCTAAACAGAGGGCAGAGACTGAGAGGTCTTGCCGATTTATAATGAACAGAAACCAGCTGCTGGGGGAAAAAGGCAGAAATGCTGGAAGGGGGAGAGAAGGGGAAGCAGAAACATAGATAATTTCCCCCAAAGCTTAAAAACTTTCAGCAAAATTAATTTCCAACACACTCTCCCCCATCACCTTCCATTCCTGAGGAAAGCAGCTTCCTTCTTTCAGTTAGATGTTTAATTATGCAGCTGAAATTTGCTGGAAGGATTCTTCGCTCCAAGGGGGAAGAGCAGGTCAGATGAGCCCGATCTTCCCCCCATTGGATTAAATTTTCCTTTTCTTCTTTCATGTTAATTTTTTGTCTTTTTTTTTGTCTTTTTTTTTTTTTTTTTTTGGCAAAAAACGACTGTCTATGGGGAGAAAGCTGGGACTTGGGTTTTTCTAATATATTTATATTTTCCTGTTAAATTTGTCTGAAAACAATTATGGAAACTCATCAACAGAAGCAAGAACAGATGTTTTATTAAAACTGCAGTTGAGCTCTGTAAATATGCACAAGTCTTGGGAAGGGGGAGAACTTGTTCTTTGTTTCTATAAAACAAGCCTAGAGAATCAGAGAGCACCCCCCATCAGGCCCCTAGGTCTCCGAGTTGCTCTGCCCTTTCGGCCTCCGGAGTCAGGCATTCCAAGGGGGTTTGGCTGCGAGAGCAGATTTTTGCTTTGGGAACCGTAATTAGTGGATTCAAAAACAAAATTCAAAAGACACAGAACAGAAATAAAGGGGGAAAGTTGCCGCTTGCTACTCCAGTCTCCCCCTCAATCCCAAACACATGCTTTTCATGAGCACTAATTATAGGAGAGGAACTTACTGCAGGCATGCCAAGGGCCTGAGTGGGGGGCAGTCGCTGGCCTGGAGTCCCCAAGGCTAAGGGTTGTATTGGAAGCTGAGGACTTGAGGGTTTTCCAGGGCGAGTCAAACACTCCTATTCCCTCCTTACCCCGCTTCAGGCCAGGGGCTGAGGGCTTGTGTACCTCTGAATGGGGGAGCAGGTGGGTGGGGCTGGGTTCTGGCCCAGAAGGGGTTCCTAGGTAGGCTCACCTTGCTTGCTTTTGCTTTCCATTCTACTCTGGGAAATATATTAATTTCTTAGGGAAGGGTATCTGAAATGAGAGGGATGAGATCTGGAATTTTATTTGGGGGCAATCTTTCCCAAAAGTCCTGCTTAGTTTGTGTTCTGACAGTCGTCTCTCTCTCCCTAGGTCCCTCAACTCTGCGTGGATGTCTGTGACCCACCCCGCCTCACATGCAGATACACACACACCACTCCTGGCTGCCGGCGCCACCAGCTACAGCACGGCGCCTCCGAAGGCTACTAAGGGACCGGACCCGGACACTGGAGGCGCAGGACTCGGCGCTTGGCCTGGGAGCTTGGCTGCCTGGAAGCAACTGCAGCTGCCTGACCCACCCCGCCAATTCTGATTTCCAGAGCCAGGGAGGAGCAGTTGCCCCACCAGCCTCTTTTGTGCCACTGGGCAAGGGCTGAAATCCCTCTTGCAGAGAAAGCTGAGTTTCAATAGTTGTTCAGCTCACTTCACAATCGCACTGTTTGGTTAAGGCTTTACTGTTCTACAGTGACTGTTCAGTTAGCCTGACTGGCTTATGACTAGAATTTTTATTTAAAAATTAAAAGAATAAATCCTACTCCAAATGCCTAGTGTTTTTGTGCATGAGCTCCTTTGATCTCCACGGAATCCCGAGTCAAAGGATTGCAGAGGGTCTCTCAGTCCACCGGAGAACCTGAACGCAGATAACTGGGTCTGCCTGGGGACATCAAAGAATATCTCACTGTAGGAGCCCCCAGTTTCTCATAGATGTGGTGAGAGAAGTTGTCTGAGCCCATACCTCCCCATATACACATTACATCACCAAAAATTCTCCTTCTCTTTTCAGAGTTCAGGCATGGAGACACTTGGAGAAAAGTGAAATTTGACACACCTAAACTGGAAACGGATTCCATTTGGGGGTGCTGATATTATGAGGACAGGGCCCAAGCTGGCCAGCTGAATAAAGTTGGGGATCCGTAGGGAGGGGGAAGGAGGATGAGGCCAGATGGGGCATGTCAAGTGCCTGAGAACTGCCTCAAACACCTCGGAGGCCAGAGCTGGTGACTCCTCTTTTGAGCCAAGAGGTTTAGAGGCTACACAAGCTGCTTTTGCTTTATTTGCCATTAAACAGAGAAAAAAAAAAAACATAAATGGAGGGGGCTCTGCTAACTCACATCATATTTTCTCTCCTCCCTCTCTCTTTCCAGATTTCTGCCTGACCTTTCCACTTAATGCTGCTACCATCAGCAGACACCAACTCCCACATCGGTGTTTGTTTGGCTTCTCAATTCACTTCCCTGGCTGAAGGTTAAAAGTAAAATAGGTCCCAAGCATGCTGTCCCATCTTACTCAGTCCTGAGCCCCTGTTGGTTCCCTATGGAAGAAATCATTTCTAGCTTTTGGGGCCTGGCCCCCAAGCCTCCCACCTCTATTCCAAGCAGCTGATTATCAGCTGAGGAGGGGGCATGCAGAGAGTCTTCAGGAATAGGGATGGAACTCAGACCCCAGTGACATTTCAGGAAGGCAAAGCAAGTGGTTCAGCTTGGTCCAGGAGGAAAAATGAAAATCCAGAATATTCTGAATATTTTGGGCCCCCAGAATGAGGCCAAAGGATCCCCAACCTCCTGACTTCTTCTGTGTCCCTCCACACTGAGCCAGCACAGCTTAAACAAATTTTGGAGGCTTATGAGAATTATAAAATTCAAGAACATGGCATTTATGACGTCACAGTGAGTTGTCATGAGGAAATTGTAAATGTCACAAAAGTTATATGCAGCAGGAGTTTTGTGTGTGGGTTCCCTGACTGCCCTCGCTTGGTTTTCCTTTCCCCCTTCTTCCTCTGGTCTAAGTTCTCCCACTTGAAAATAAAATGTTATTATGTTCTGGAACAATAAGCCAACAATAAAACATAGTCCTCATTTCCCTATAAATAATTTTATCCTTTATTGTTTGCAGAACTGAAAGAACCACTTAATCTGTGCTGGTGAAAAGAGACAGCGAGGTGGGAAAGGGGTAATTTCAGAAATGAGAATATTACTGACTTCGATGATACTCCTTTAGATTTGATAGCCAGAAGCAAAATTAGAGGCCAAAAGCGGCCTCTCTGACTCTACACCTGGCAGGACTGGAAATTTATAGGACTTCAGTGAAGGGGCAATTTAATTTTGTAGGATTTACTTAAATTCACTGCTATTTTGGGGAGCTGAGAAGGGAGGGTGAACAACATGCTTTATCCAGCTTTACAAATCTGCCAACATTACTCTGATTTAAAACCCAACAACCTGTGTCTCGGGGAAAACTCCTGTCGAAAGGAGTGGGGGAGAGGGATGAGGGGGGCTCGATTTTCTCAATGACTGTGGCCCCCTTAACCAAGGAGTTGCCAGGGGGAAGGAAGAAAAGCTGGAGGCAAGGGAAGGGCTGCTGGAAGTCTCTCCACCACTAGGATACTGGAGGAGGTTTATGGTGTCCTCATAATTCCCCCAACGCTATGAACAGCTGCCCTATCTTAGGACAATTTCTGCTTTCTCCCCGCAGAAAGGGAGAGCGAGGAAGGAGGTAAGGGCTGGAGCTGGAGTGGGGTGCTGGAAAGGGGAGGGAGTTCAGGATAGCGCTGCACTTTGTTCTCCTGGGTGAGTTTGCTGGTTTGGCGGGTTTCAGACACAGGGTGGCAGCAGACAAAACAAGTAAACAACTCCTTACAGACACAATAAACAGGGGTGGCTGTGGTGGGGAGCCATGGAAGAGGCCATGGGCCAGGGGAGGGCAAAATTTGGGAGTAATGTCACCCCAGCACCCAGGGGTGCCCAAGGCCTGAAAGCCCAAGGTCGCTCTTGGTGCCAGCAGAGAGAAGGTGGAAGAAAGCTGCATGCTTCTGCACCCACAGCATGTCTGAACAGGAGAGTCTTGGGAGGAACCTGATTGCCTAGGAATGGAGGGAAATGCCGCCAGCCCCTTTCCTGTCCTTACTTTATTTTATGGGTTTTTTCACGGATATTTACATGTCCCCCTTGTTCTTTCTTTTTGTGGCCCCGGAAGGAAGAAAGGCTAGGAAAGGAGGCTGGTTAATTGCCTGCACGGGCCCACACTCAGTGGGCCAGGCCCACAGGCAGCCAGACCCAGCTTCTCTGGTCCTGAACCATCAGCCTTCTCCCCGGCTTAAGCAGCAGATAGAAATAAAACAAAGTCCCATTAATAACTAGGTCTGGGCATTTGGGGAGCTTAGAGAGCCCCTTATCTGCCCCACAGAAAATGCAAATCTTGGGTCCGGTAAAGGGACAGAGTGAGGAGGGCTGGAGGATGTTCACCGAACTACTACCCATTCTGGCACCTCATCCACAGGCCTCTCCAAGTACCCTAGCCCCAGCTGCCCCAGACTACTATCCAGACACCACCATATCAACCTCACCACCCCAGCAAGGCTCTAAGCACCAGGGCCCAGCCCACTGCTCCAAGGCCCACATTACCCACAAAAGAGTTTCCCACAGAACTCACTTTCAACACAGCTGGGTTCCCCTGGTAAAACAGTCTCTGAGGTAGGGAAGTTTGGGGGGAGGTGTGGAGAGAAAGCAGAAGGGATCAGTATTTCCCTACCCCAGCTGCTTGGACAGGGAAGGTATTAAGGTCTGAGAAAGCCTTTGTAGCATCCGTTGGTCACTGGAACCCGCATACTCCGATTCCAGCATGCACACATTTCAGCAGAGCACACACAGAGAGCCTTCTTGGTGCACCCAATGCCTCCTTGAGCCCACGCCCATCTAGCGAGGGTTAACAAAATTTTGCATGCACATAAAATGGTGTTCGAGTGAATATAGGCATGGTAATATACAATTAACCAACGATGAAATATGAGTCTGTATATATTCATGCAAAAGTCTGAATCTGTACATTTGAGCCTGTATATAATGTGTATAAAGCTACCAAGTCTGGTTTTGGAACACAACAGCCAACCCAACAAGGCCGCCTTCTCCAAACAAGGTCGCATTCTTCATGGGGATCACAACTGTCAAACCAGGGAGAGAAAAGGTTTGCTCTGCCCATTTCTTCCAACTAGGAACTGGCGCATGAAATACAGCCCAGGGTAGCAGGGCTGACAAAGCCCCTCAGGGGCAGGCCTGAGGTGCCCAAAGAGTGGGCTCAGAGCTGAACACTGGGGGCCTGGGCTCCAGGGAGTGTTGCCAGACTCAGACCCACAGATTCAGTGCCTTTGCCCAGCCCTAGCCCTGGGTGTGCAGAGTCCTTAAGCCAGATTCTGTCCTCAGCCGCCCTGGCTATTATTAAATAATCACTGCAGTGCTCTTCTGCACTAAGGACCATGTCTACAGGGAATCTGGCCTGCAAGGAGGCTGAGAGTTGCCACTGGTAGCTCCTCTAGTACTACTGTTTGAGTGCCAGAAAGGGAGAGAAGGAAGGGAAAGAAAATCGAAAGTAAGGAGGGAAGGATAGCGTTTGGGGCCGGGTTTATCCCCTGGCCAGGCTAGAAAACTGGAAAACCAGGACTGCTCAGTGCTGCTACACTTTCTCTGCATCCTTCTGTCTCCTGAGGAGTCTAGGGGTGAAGGGCTTGGGGGCCGGCAGAACCCTACCCAGGAAGAGACAGAAAATCAATTGATAAAAATATTGTACAAGGACATCTCATGATGGTGCTGTTAACCCGTCAGCCACGAACCCTAACACCCTGAAGTCTCTCCAACAGCACATTTGGTTAGATCCCCCTGTGTTCCTAGAGAAACACCCCGCCCCTGCCTTGCACCTACAAAGGGAGGGGGCCCTCTAATATCCCAGGTGAATCCCCACTGGCCCGAGTGGCCTTCTCCAGAAACTGTTTCCCCGGGGGCGAACAAAGGAGACTTGTGCCCCCCCCCCCACACACACATACAATACAGCCATATGCAGGGGCGGGGGCAGACAAAATATAGGCGAAAGAGAGAAATAGAGGCCTCACCGGTCGGCGGTTCCCACATTACGCCAGGAGAAAGGCTCCCATTTTCAGGCCTCTGGGGCCCATCCACTGGCCCACAGTCCTCCCCTAGCCCTTTTCAGGTCCCACAAATTCGGGATCTCGGTGGCCGCTGCCTGGCTCCCGGGCTAGGAGCCCTTGGGCCGCGCTGGAGCGGCGGGAGAGCGCGAGGCAGCCGGAGCAGGCGGCGGGCTGGGCCCATTTGGGGAGAGCCGAGCGCTTTTCTCGATCGTAAACAAGGAACGCGAAATTAGCCCCTCGGCAGACGCCTCTGTCGACACACAAGTCCTGTGGGGGGGGGGAGGGGGAGAGAAAATGCCATTTCTTCCCCCAGGAGAATACCTCAGAGGCCTTTCTGTCGTCTGTGAAAGGGGAATTTTGGGGGCGCAGGAGAGGAAGGGAAGGGGATTGTGGGGGGAGGGAAAGGAAGATTCACCGTCAACTCGAGCCCAAGGGGTTTGATTTGAATGCAGCCGAACTATATTTTTAAGATTTTGATAAAAACAGGTTCCCTCTCTTCCCCGTCCCCCCTCCACCCCCAGGCGACGGGTCAGGGTTTAAACAGGAAATCGAGGAGCGATCCCCTCCCCCACTCGGGCTGGCCAGGGAAGCCCAGCCGCGCCTCTGGGAGAGGGTGGCGGGGTGGGGGCGTCTCTGCGCTCCGACCGAAGGTGAGTCTGGCCCCCAGGCTCACAGCCCTCTCAAGGCATATGCGCCCCCTCTCCCAGCTGTGGGGTGTGTCTGCCTGGGTGTGTAAGCCGTTGCGTGTGCCTCGCCCTTTATCAGACAGAAGCTCACGCACAGACCGGCCGCCTCGGACCCAGGCCAGGGAGCCGGGCGGGGTCATATATTAAATTGTAACACATTCAGGACCACGTACATTTGGAAGAAATTAAGCCACTATGTTAAGAAACCATATGTGTCGGGTTAAGCCTATACAACACGCCATTAGCACCAATTATTAGGAAGGGCCCGGACGCCCAAACCCTCTGGGCCGCCCAATTCGGACGCTTCTGCTCCCTGAGCCAGCCACGCCTCGGGTCCGCGCCGTCTCCGCTCCCACAGGAGGCCCCGCCGGCCCGGGAGGCCTGGCCTGGCCCCACCCTGCCTGGGGCCTTCCCCGTCCCCACCTCCGCCCAGACCGGGCTGACCCCAGCTCAGAGCGGCCGGGCCTGGGGGTGAAGCAGCCCGGCGGGTGTCCGGGGGGAGGTGCTCGCTGTTGGGGTACAGGACGCTGCGCCGGGCGGGCGGGGGCAGAGAGAAGGCAGATAGGCCCCTTTTCTACAAGCACGAGATGAGTACCACGTCCACCCCCCCTACCCGCAGCGCAGGGCACCTCCCATCTTTCCACCCGCTCGAGTGAGGGCGGGAGCAGGGGGTGGGCAGACGCTCTCCCCTCTGCTGACGCGCACCAGCCACCAGCCTCCCCCCTAATTGCCAATTAACGGGCCCGCCGCCCGCCAAGCCGCGCTCTCTTCCTGCTCCTCGGCCCGGCCCCGGGCCCGTACTGCGCATGTGTGAGCTCTAGCAATCGCGTTCTCCGGCAGGGAGGGGGCTGCGGAGCAGGGAGGGGGCACTGGAAAGTTTGTTTGGGGGTCCGGGGTCCGACTTTGCTCAGGGGGCAAGGGTTACAGCCTACAGGTTCTCTCTTTTGCCCTGGAGTTTGAGCTTCTGGGCCACCTCCGTCCCAGTTGCACTAGCCAAGAGGCCGCAAATCTATATAACAGGTTAAGGACACGGTGGGCATCAGGGAGCCTGTCCGCGCACTAGACCCCGGCCTTGAGCCCCACAGATGCAGTCCTCTTGCTCGCCCTCCTCACCCCCAACTTCGGCGCACAGTGACATCAGGACAGTACACTTTCCCCACTACCATATTCCAGTTCAACCCAATTTCTCCCCCTTCCACATTTTCTCCCCATAATTGCCCACGCGCCCACCCTCTCGCCAGCCCCCTCTCCTCTCTAACCAAGACCAGCCGTTGCTGTCCTTATCGTGAAACCGCCACCCAGCTACGGACCATTAGTTACATATTTGAACCAATAAGGAAACACTTACCGGGTGCTGCTGTCACTCTCCCTCTCCCTCTCTCTCTCTGCCTCTCTTTCTCCCACACTCTCTCTTTCTCGTCTTTCCTCATTCTGTGCCGTTGCGGAGCCTGTCTCAGCTCCACACACACATATACTTTATGTAAATTTAAAAATAAAAAAGAATAGTCCCAATAATCAAAAAGCCAAATAAAATTAAGGAGAGTTACAAGAAGAGGGCAGGAGGGAGAGCCTGGGAAAGGGGAGGGGGGAGGCATCTGCAGCTCCCTATCTCGACTCCCGCTCCCGCATTCCTCCTGCCCCTTGGGGGGCTAGAGGGTCGGGAAGGGAGAGAGAGGTGCCCTCAATTTCTGCCTCTCCCCCTCCCTCCTCCCTAGATGCCCCCAGCTTCCGGCAACTCCACCTTGGAGGAAAAAATTAAAGGGGGGGGGAGAAAATAATTATTAATCAGATTAATAAAAAAAATACTGGTAATGAAGGGAGCTCCCAGCGCAGGTTTCCCTGGCAATGGTTAGGCTCTTACAGGGAGGACTGTTCTGCGGAGCGCTCGGAACGGACAAACCACAATAAAAAGTTCACGTTCATGGATGGAATCCACATGACTTCTTGTGGCCAATCCAACTTGTGAGTCGATCGTAAACTTTTATTACTCAGCTGTAAATTTTCTGCAAACAACCGGGAATGCAATGCATTTGTGTAGCGTGTGCAAATGGGCGCCACGGTCGCCATGTTTACCCAATTCTCTCGGAGAGGGAGCATCCCCCGACTCCCACTGCACCCCCACCCACCGCCCACTCCCCAAGGGCCGGGCTGCTGCAGGCTAGCGCGGAAAGGGCAAAGGGAGATGCGAGAGGAGGGAGGGAAGGATTCTGGCGCTGAGTGGGCTTCCTCCCTTTGCCATGCCGAATCTTAAATATTTTCCTTAATAAATGGGGTATTAAGGTTGGATCTGGCGGAAACGAAGCTTTGCAAAGGTTTGTGACATTGAGGCAGTGAGGGCTGACAGGGTGAAGGGACTGAGACGGAGGCGCTCTTTACCCCTGCCTTTTTTTTTTCTTGGTAAGTGAACAACATCCTTCCCGATGGGGTGTCCCAGCAGCCCCCCACTCCACCCCAGACAGGAATGGGAGGAGCAGGCCACTGGAAGCCTCATAAGCAATCCTGACCTGACCGTGGTCTGCAGAGCAGAGAGGGCTCAGACTGGCCCTGGGCAGTCCTGCAGAGACAGCAGAAGGGGTGAGAATTGGGGGCAGCCTCCAGAATCCCTCCTCATCTTCATATTCCTTTTTCAGAGAAAATGACATTTACTCCCCAAGACCACCTCTATTGTCCAGTCTCCTCAATTTTAAGGTTGATATGGCAGCTTATCCCAGTCTTTTTAGAATTAAAAATAAAATTAAGGCCCAAGATCTTGGTTCCACCTTCTTTTTCTTTAGGTACCAGGCAATTTGAAGCCTTTTCTGTCTTGTCGGGTGGCCCACACCAGCCTGCCTTTTTCAGAAATATTCCAGTGTCTGGGTGGTCAGCTGAGACACACCTTGGAGGCATTGAATAAAAGAACCTTATTCCTCTCTGATTTCCACCTTCTGTGCTAAATTCTGAGCACCCAAGGCACCCCCACACTTCTCCAGACCCACAAATTTTGGCGATGTGTCCAATGTGGAGAAGCACAGAATAAAGTTCCCACAGAGATTATTTGCCAACTAGTCACAGTCTAGTCACTCTTCCCACCAGCTGGAGATTAGAAGGCCCGAAAGTCTCCTCTTGGTTCCACAGGCAGCTGTCATGGGGACTTCCACAGGTGGGTACCCTACCCCAACCAACAGGGGTCCGCTATCTCCTCCCCAACCTTCCTCCACATAAGTGAAGCAGTTCCCTCAGCCGGATGCAGGGACCTCGTTTCTTTTACAAACCCACTCATAAATTTTATAACAGGTAGTTAAAAATTACGACAAGAAAGCACTGGCCCAGCTTTTCACAATGGGCCTCGGGGAGAATGGGACAGCACCGCGGGCAGCTTGCCGGAAATTTTAGTCCTTGTCTGTGGCACAACCTGTCCAGAGTTCACTCTAATTGGGGCAGCTTTCTCCAGTGGGCTCCCAGCGGCTAGGGCATCTCATTTGGAGAAGATGAGACTAGGGGGCCAATCCACTCTCCCACCCTAGGGTCTGCCAAGGAGCCTTTTAGGACGCTCACTGCCTCCTTCACAGCCCCGCCCTCCCTCTGCCCCAGGTTCCTCTGTAGGCCCTAACCTCCCCTGGCTTCTGCGATGAAGTGGGGAGAAAGAAAATGCCGAGGCTCTTTTTTTTTTTTTTTTTTTTTAAATCCAGAGAAACGAATTTTCCCTCCAACTTAATAGCTGCACTATCCCGTCTCCACAGTTGAGATTAGAATAATAAATTCAAGGCGAAATGAGGGAGACGCTTCAACTCAGCATTTTGAAAGATACTATTTTTCACAAATCACAAATAGCTTTCGGAAGCCACTTTGATTGGCTAATAAAAAAGTAAAGAATGGGAGAGAGTCCTATCTGCTTCAGCCGAATGGTCCCCATTCCGGTAATGGGACGGCAGGAGCGTTTGGAAGAACGCGTTTCTAAAGAGAGCGCATCCCGCTCGCAATTAAGTTCCCCCATAAAACGTGTTTTACCTCCTTTTCTCTCCAAACAAGAAAACGGAGGTGGTGAGCAGAAGGAGTGGGGGAGTGGGTGCTGCAAGAGGGGGCGGCTGGAGCTCTGTTGATCTGGCCCGCATCTCAGGCAATGCTGGGCACCAGATGCACCCTGCCCTCCGACGCCGGCTTGGGGCCACGGGCATTGCTAAGCAGGGCCAAGGATGAATGGGGCATTTGGTGTGGGGAAAATTCGGGGAGATCCTTCGGAGCCGCTTAGTGTAGGCTTTAACCCATTCGGCTACTGGACCAGCGATTTTTATTACTAGCATTCATAATTCCACATTTAAAAATGAAATGGCCCTCCACCGGCCCATGCAGTCTGGAGGGGACACGCGTGGGAAGGCCTGAGGTCGGAGCGAAATGCTCTCTTTTAGGTCCTACCCAGCGGGTAGCCGTCGCTGTCTCCCGCAGCAAACGGGGTTACCTGGCTGGCTCCGCCGCCCTCGGTAGGGACCCCAGGTTCCAAAAGATTTCCCCCAGCGCTGTTCAAAGCTGTGCCCGGCTGCCCCCAGCCTGAGCTTCCAATCGGCACCCTCTCTCTGGCTGCAGGAGTCCCCTATGCACAATGTCCGACCCGATCCTGTTTTCAGGACCACTTTGCGTGGGAGTCAGGATGCAGGCGTGGGGAAGTTACACAAAACAAGAGTCAGCTTGGGCCTAAGTCTGGGAATATCATTGACGGAGAAGGAGAGAGAGGAAGGGGGAAAGAGAGAGAGGGGGAGAGAGAGAGAGAGAGAGAGAGATCTAGCCTCAAAAATATTTCAGTCTTTGGGGATCTGGTTTTTAAGACCAGAAGATCTCATCCCCTCCCCTTCCCCCTCTCCTGACTGAGCCAGATGACTTGTATCTCTGGAATTTGGTATTATTTGACCAGAATCTTCCTGGCATAAACAGGTTTCTCTGTCTAGGACCCTCCAGGAAGGAATGAGAGACCACTTTGCCCCCTGAGTCCTTTAGCCTTTGACCCTTTATTTTGGGGAATGAGGAGTCCAGTGGAGACTCTCCTGGCTCTGCTGTGGCTGAGATGGGGGACTGCTCACTCACCAGGCCTGTCCTTTCTCCACAGGCCAGCGTCCTGCACTATGAGGGCAGGGTAGGCTGCCCAATTGCCAAGGTGAAGACAGGAATGGGCTTGAAACAACTAGAACAGAGGCTGGAGTAGATGCAAGTGGCCTAGATGACAGTGATGGCTCTGTGCTGGCTGAATTTGAATGTCAGAATGTGGACCCACACTGCCTGGTGCACCAGCTCATTCACCTTCCCCTTCTCCTCTCCTTTCCCCCAGGCTTAAGCTTCCTTATTCCCTGCCCTTAGGCATCTTCCAGCCAAGTCTTCCAGGCTGCCTTGAGCCTCATATTTTCCCCATCCTGTTCACTGTTCTAGTGCTGGGTGCTGGATGCCCAGGGTTGGCATGTAGAGATCAGAAAGAACCTGAAAGCCTCATCCTCAGCCCCTGGAAGAAAAAGGCCTAGCTGTGGGAAACGGGGGCAGATTCTTTGTCTTGGCCCAGCCCAGGGCTGAGGAGGAGGTAGGTGGATAACCGGGGAAGTGCTTTCTCCACATTGGGATCCTGATATACAGAAACCCACTTCATTTGGAACTAAGGTTCTTCCAAGAACGTACTGCTCTTCTTCCTCCTCTTCACCTCTCCTCTTTTACCTGCCCTGCCAGCCCAGCCTACCCTCTCAACTCCATGTCAGTCCCCGCCCCCCCAAACCCCAAAGTCAGGTCAGTGGAGGAGACCTTTTCCAGAGTGTTAGGAAAGGAGGATAAGGAGGGGGAGAAAATGGAGGGGGGTGTTGGAGAAAAAACAAATCATTCCAGCTTCAAATATTTTTGTCCTTTTTTTTTTTTTATTATGACTCACGTATACAATACAAAGTACTTGGACCAGGAACAGGGCTGCCGGGACACAAATCTACATTCATAGCTGGACATAAAGACAAATGACAAAAAATTATTATTATAGATATATTTTAACGTTTTTTTCTTTCGAGCACATTGCATAAACAGAGAATTCAAGACAAAGTTAACTATACATTCAGTGCAATTTAGTTCTACTCTACTGGGGTTAGAAGCACAATAAAAGCGCACAGGACCGGCGAGCTAGGCAGTCTCAGTTGTTGGGTTTTCTTAGTGAAATAAGCAGCAACAAACGACAACAAAACTGCATTACGAATACTCTCAAAGCAGGATTTCTTTCTATAGGTAGTGATAAAATACGTTGGAGGGTTTTTTTTTTCCATTTTAATTTTTTGCTCTTTTTTTCTCCTGTATTAGGATTTCTAAAACTTTCTCTTTTTTTTATTTTTCAAGATTATTGCAGGTTCCCTTTAGGTAGTATGTTAAAGATTTATCAGTATTGTTATTACCAGTATTATTATCATTATTATTATTTTCATGATTATGGTGATTTCTGAGTGCCAACACTAATGCAGCTCAGAAAAAGCTGGGCCCAACCACAGAAATCAGACAGTGAAGGGGAGGAGGCATGGGCCCAAGTGACCATGGGATGGTTAGGCAGGATTTTAGCGGTGACTGCAGGTTCTTATCTACCCTCTGGAAAGGGGGGCGGGGATGGCAGAGACCTATATCTACTTCAGGTTTCCATCAGGTTTCTAGAGAAAGTCAAGGGGTCTTTCTAATGAGGGAGCCCCAGGAAGGGAGATGGGATATTCTTTGCTATCATTTTTAAAATTTCTTTCAACATTTTCCCTTTCCTTTTCTTCAGTTTTCTTTCCTTTGAAAAGAAGTAAATCTAATACACTAATTCTAGCATAAAGACAAAGCCCCGAGTCTTCATTTTGAGGAGGGCTCCCCTCTAAAATAAATATCAAAGAAGCAGGGAGGTGGGAATGTGGCAAGAAGGGGCCAAGAGAGGGGGCAAAGAGGCCAGGTCTCAGACCTTAAAATCCAGGCTGGTCTCCGAAGGGTGGGGGTAGGGACAAGTGTGTGTGTTGGGGGCAAGGACTGAGACAGAGACTCCGAACTTTTCCCTGTGTCTCAGTCTCCCCCCTCCAGCCCCCGAACAAATAAAGATCGGGGGAAGTCCAAAGGTAATAAAACCAGAACTGCAAGTATCTGACAGGTAGTTAGAGTTGTGAGTGTCATTCTATTCTCTATAAAAGCAAATGACAGTCGTAAACTTCTCAATTTATCCGCTACCATAAAACGAAACTTCAAGGGAGTTGCTAAAGGGGTGGGGGGATTTCTCTTTTTTGCTTAGTCCTTGTTTTCTTCCTTTTCCTCCTCTTCTTTCTCCTCTTCCTCATTTCCTTCTTCCTCCACCTTCTCCTCATCTCGGGCTCCGGGCAGTTTATCCTTGTTGTTCTCCTTTTTCCACTTCATTCTTCGGTTTTGGAACCAGATCTTCACTTGTCTCTCAGTCAGTCCCAGGGCGTGAGATACTTCAATCCGGCGCTTTCGTGTCAAATATGGATTAAAGAGAAACTCCTTTTCTAGTTCCAAGGTCTGATACCGGCTGTAAGTTTGCCTTCCGCTGCGCCGCCCGGGAGCTGGATAGAACAGAACCCCAGTCTCATTATGTTTGGGTGGGGGCTCAGCTTTCCCCTACCACTCTTTCTCCCCAAAAGTCCTCCCTCTGATCTCCCAGTTCTCCTCCCTCCTGCAGAAAAGGCAAGAGCCGGAAAGCAGGCAAGGGCAGGAAAGTTTGGGGGCTTGTTTTGGTTTGGCTTCACCTTGGAGGGCAGGGAGGGGTAGGGGCAGGAATGGGGGTCTCTCTGGAAGCTGGGGTATGGCAGGAGTCAGGGGAGCACTGCAGAGTACTCCCGGGCCTACAGCCCCAGGAAACTGGCCGTTGCAGCTTTGTTTACAAGTGCAGAGTGGCATTTGGTGAGCAGGGCTGGGGACAGCCTGTTTCCAAAAGAAAGAAAAAAAAGTCTGGGGGTAACGAAGAGGGGCTTTGCTCATTGCCCCCTCATCAAATCTCTCTGCCTAATGCTTTGCCAGGAAGAAAAATAATTGATCTCCTGGAGTACATCACTGGTCGGCCTGATTGCTAACTGGAGACCAGCAAATAAATCACGGGCCATCCCCGCTGGAACCTGTCGCTTTCTTGCTTCCCCTTTTACTTCGAAATTGTGCCATGAGGGGCCACCCTTTGAGGGGCTCATGACCTGACCTACTCTTAGCATCTCGAGGAGACTCCACTCGTCTTTGATTGGAGGTAGCTTGGCTAGGATCCCCAGGACCTCAGAGCCCTCTAATCTGCCTGGCCTCTCTCTTTTAGAGCACTCTTTCTTCCCTCCTCTCTGGCTTCCTCTCTTCTCTTCAATTGCGGGAAGTACAGCAAAGTTGGGGTAGTGGCCCTAAAGCTAGTTCTGAGAAGGCAGTGGGTCCCCAAGAGAGCCAGAGCACCTGTCCTTGGGGTCTCACCACCCTCTGACCCAGATGGGGGAGGGAAGCAGGGGTCTCCCTTTAACCCAAGACAGCCTGGCCACTATGTTAGACTAAAGCTCTGTGCCTTATGGAGGCATTGGTTTGTTCCAAAGGCTGATAACGTCAGGGTCCTCAGGCCCCTTCCCAGCCACCTCCCCAACTTTGATTTTAGAGATGGTAAGAGGGAGAGACAGACAGACAGGCGGAGGTGGAGAAAACAATTTTTAACCCTTTGCACCCAGACACCATCTTTCCCCCCACCTTAACCCCAGTTCTCAAAATATCCCAGGCAAACCCGTGCCTCACCCCCAGCTGAACCTCCCAACCTCGAGAAACCCACTCAGGCACGTAGGTGGGGCCGGGGAGACCCCAAAGCCAGGAGGGAAAGCCAGGGCAGACAAAAAGGAGGCAAGGGAGGGCGGGGGAGACCCCGGAGCGCGGGAGACCAAGGGGGAAAGAGAAAAGGCTTCTCACCGTGGGGTCTCATCCATGGAAACATGAGGCTGGGAGACGAGTTTTGATTTAAGTGGCCTTGTCCTTCGCTACTGTTAGTGTTGGCGGAGGATTTACAGTCGGGATATTGCACCACGCTCGCCTCTTGCTGAGCCCCATAAAGGGACTGTCTGGGGAGCGCCTCGTAGCCATAGAATTTGGAGGCGTCTCCGTGGCAGCTCAGCGAGCACGGGTTCTGCTGGTAGCCCGAGTTGGAGATGCCCGAGGTGCCGTGGTGGAAGAAGTCTTGGACGTGGTGCGAGGCATGCTGGAAGCCGGGCGCCGAGCCGCCGGGCCCATACACCAGCGCATGGCTCCTGCCCACGCTCTGGGGGAACCGGCAGTCGTAATAGGCCGGTTCCAGGGACTCGCCGCCTTTGTATTTGGAGAACAGGGGGTTGACGAAGTAGGAGCTCATGCTGGGCACATGAAAACCGCCGCCCCCTCCCCTCTGGTTCGAGACTCCCCCGCCCCGTACCCCCGAAACTCCCCTCCCCCCGGGAGCGAACCCCCGGCCGGCTGGCTCCCCGGGGCTGGGCCGGGCTGGGCGGGTGGGGGGCGCCGGGTGCCGGCCGGCCGGCTCACGCAGCTCCCGGGCTGGGCGGGCGGCGGCGGCAGCGGCAGCGGGCGCGGTGGCGGCTCTCTTCACTGTCGGTAGGTAGAGCTCGCGCTCCCTCACTTAGCTCTTTCCTTTAACAGCCCAGGCGAATTCCTCAGACTCCCGGCGGTGGCGGCGCTTACACGCGATTCGCGTTCATCAATCCACGACATGAAGACAGGCGAGAGAGAGAGAGAGAGAGAGAGAGAGAGAGAGAGAGAGAGAGAGAGAGAGAGAGAGAAGGAAGGAAGGAGGAGATGGTGGGGGGTTGAGGGGTTCAGGGCTGGGGGGACCTGGAGTGAGGGGAGGAAGGAGGAGGGTTGGGGGGTGTGGTATATGTGTTGTGTGTGTGTGTGTGGGGGGGGGGTGAGCCAGCCTCAGCTAATGGCTGGGGCCAGTTTTTCCAAGGTGCGCATTCAGATCTGAAGGTGCCTCTCCCCCTTTCTCTTTTCCTTCCTCTCAGAGAGAGATACCTGAGCCAGCAGGTCAACTCAGGTTACCTCAACAGGTATAAGACCCTGGGGGCTTGCATGCCAACAAGGTAGAGCAGGTTCCCTAACCTAAGACAGGATCCCAGAGGGTCCTTAAATCTGGAGACTGAAGAGGAACAGACATATCACATACCCAAACACTTCAGGCATCAGAACTCTTCATGCCTCTTGTCCCTCCCCAGGTGCAAAACTGCCCTGCCTACGTGCTTAAGGCTCTCTTCCCTACCCGCCGTGGGTAGAGAAGGGGGCCAGAAGTGGGGACACTGCTTATACCCAGCCGAGGCTGCACTTCCCCTTCAGACACCAGCTCCTGCCTGAGGCATGAAGCCCAGGCAATGGCCAGGAGCTTGGCTGGGGCTCTGAGAGCAAAGCTGCTTGTGGGGACAGAGAAGGAAAGGACAAGCTGGTGGGTCCCTGGCTTCTGGCTGAGCTGATTCAGGATGTTTCTTCTCAGGAGACTATTTCTATCAGGGCTGGAGGAGACTGGAGCAGGCCTCTTACTTGTCCCTACATACCCTAACCCCATAGGAAATGCCAGTTCACCCTGGACAGCCCCCTGGCTTCACTGCACCCCTTACTTCCCCAGGCAGGCTGCCCAGGCCAGGATGTGGATGAGAACTGTCAACACACACTCTTTAAATATTTACCCACACTTTCTCTGGGAGGTTCTGCCCACCCCCAGGACAGGGTAAATTCAAGTTAATTCTAAGGAATAAAAGAACCTTAGTCCATCAGCACCCTTCTCTGGCCATATATGTGTACAGTTATGTGGGCTAAACACGGACAGAGAGAAAAGGGAAAAAGTGAGGGAGCTGTAGATACGTGTACTGTGTGCATACAAATGAAGAAGAGGAATAAGAATGATTTTTCCAGTCCTCCCCCTACACAGTGTGTGAGGTTGTTACACACAGGGCAACACTGAGGCACACTTGGGATATACACATACTGCATGTGCTACCTTCCACCCTGAACAACATCAAATGCATGCTCACTAAACTACCATGCATGCCTGACACACCCCTGCCACTTCACAGAGACTGTGCACACGTGTACACCCACATAGGAAAATAATACATGACAAACACACACACATCTTTAGCATTCTGCATCATGAACAATCATGAACAAATTTGCTACCTATTTGCCTTCCACATCTTGGAGTTTAAGGATTGGACGAGGAAGGAGGGCAGTTCGAAGACCAGATCCTTTTCTTCCCCATCCAGAGCCCGGCTCTGGGGATGGAGGAATGGCAGTGCAGGGGAGGATGGTGTTTAGAGAATGAACCCCCCCCCCCATGCTTCTATTATCTAAATAATTGCTGGGGAAAGGGCCACCCTCAGCCAAATTCCCAAAGGAGATTCACTGACGCCCCAGCAAGAGATGCTTCCACTATCCCCTGAATTTAGAGGAACCCACCCCATCTGAATTAGGGACTGCCCAGACTTTGAAACCCAGACCATGGACCCTGGAGCAGCAGGAGAGGAGAGTCAGAGGAAGGCTGTGCCAGGGCTGCAGGTCTCCCTAGGGTCCAGGATAGTGGAGGGCATGACAGGGGTCTCCTCCACTACCAGAGCAAGCTCCAGCCTTGGAGCCCTACCTTCTCTGAGTCTGCTCTGTGGTACCGAGCTGAATGAGATGGACTCTGGGCTCCCAGCATCTGGGTCACTGGGGACTGTCATAAATACTTTCCCTTCCCTGCCTGGGAAGAGGACGCTCTGCAGGCTGGATCCGCTCTGGGGCCTGCGCCTTATCTTTTAGTGTGGGTGGGGGGATAACTCGGCAGTTTATGGTCCAGCGAAATCCCTGCCACACAGCTATTCTTCCGGGCCTTTGTGTCTTGGAATGCGACTGTCCCGAGTGTGCCGCCACCACCGCCTGCTCGGAGAGCCCACCAGTCCTGAAACCCCTGGCTGGACTTGGTTTCCCCTTTCAGGGGATCCCTCACCTTTTCTTTCTTTCTTCCTTTCATTTGATTTTTTTTCTTTTACACGTAACTGGTTGATTTCGCTTCTGGAGTCTGGAAATAAAGAACCTCAAGCAGCCATCCGCGCTGGGGAGTCTCTCTCTTGCACCGCCCTCCTAGGTACCACGGATTTACGTTTGTTTGTCCGGGTCATTCTGCCTTTTTGTGTTAATTACGTGCTGCCTGCTTCGTTCTTATCTCCTCCGTAAAGCGATTATTTTCAACACCCGCCCAGCTGAACCTCCTGAACCTGCTGCCAGAGCGAGGGCCCATCTCCTGCCGCCACTCACGACTTATTTACACCTCGCAGGTGAGAGGATTGATTTGCTCAGAGCCAGTAGGGCCGGCTGGACCTGGGCGCGGGGCCTTCTCGTCGCTGCTCCTCGGAGCCGGGCCTCAAATGTCAGTGAGTCTAGGTCAGCCCGGGGCCCGCTGCCGCCTCTAACATTGAGCAACAGCGCCACCTCGCGTCTATTTACTCCAATGCAGTCCAGCGAGGAGAAAAGCCAACGTATAGAGCAGGCAGGTCTCAGGCTCGGCCCAAAGGTGGAAAGTGGGAGGAAGGCGTTTCCAAATGGGTGCGGGGAGGAGGTGGGTAGGTGAGGGGAGGATCCTTGGACCTCTGTTCGTCTTTTTTTTTTTTTTTTCAATAAGTTATCGAAATAAACCTTGTCAAAGGTTTCACACTATTCTTTTTTTCACGCTCTCTTCCCGCAATAAGAGGCAGTGCAAAGGAACTGCTGCGATGTTCCTCCCTCCCCCTTCAGGCGCATTGCTGGGCTGGGAACAACTCCACGCACGCAGATGCACGCTCCGAAGCTCCCCGAGACCTCATGCCCAAGGCGCGCACCCTAAATTCCTCGCTCCTTTTACCCAGCTGTTGGTTCCACACCGCTTATTCCGCCGCTGCCCGCTGGACTTTGGGGTGGGACTCTGACTTCTCCCGGCTGTTTGCCCCTGGGTTTGTAGCCCATTCCTTTCTCACGCGCGCTCTCTCTCCACCTCTCTCCCTCCCAGCCAGTGAGGTCCTGTTCTCCGTGGGCCATAGACAAACCATTCCTATAATCTGATTTCAAAGGAAAGAGTGTCCACCTTACTTAAACCATAAAACAATTAAGCCCAGACGTCTAGCCAGCTCCGCGCTGCTGTTTTGTTCGGCCCCATTCAGAATCTATCGCAGGGAGACAAACAGCGCCATAAAAGTGGCATTTCGGTGCTGCGGAAATGTACCTATCCTCTGCCTTCCCAAGTGGAACAACCTTTAGGGTTTTGTGATTCTGACAAAGGAGCAGAGGAGAGGTGGGAGGGGAAGATTAGGGCAAGAGGGCGTTTGCTAGCCCCTCTTTCCCCCCAGCTTTCGTTTCTTTCCCCAGATGTGTGGTTGTGTTTTGGTGGTTTTAACTCACAAATTATAATAAATAAAAATCGAATCCAATCCTGACCTGCAGGCAGCTGAGTTGGTACTGAATAGTGGGCCGGGCAATGTGGGCCTGCTCTGGATCCCACGCTCTCCTCAGGGCCCTCGAGCCTTGTGTCCCTCCTTCCTCCTCGTATTAAGGCCGGCTCCAGCAGGCCGCAGGAAGCAGGCCTGGGCGGACGGAGGAGGGGAGGCGACAGGGTCTCGGAGCAGGCGCCGGGTGGAAGTCCGAAAGGCCGCCAAGCTCAGGGCTGGGAGAGCAGCCTGAGTCCCCGCCGGTCAGCACAGAGGCAGATGGGTGCCTTATTCTCCAATGGGTACGGAACTGAGGCCAGGGTCGCAGAACAGCAAAATGGCCAAAGGGAGGAGTGAGGAAGTGAGAAAAGGGAGAAAACTGCATGCAAAGCACCTTTGAAAAGGATCAAGAAAACAATTGCTTCTGGAATTGGGGGCGGGGTGGGATGTTTCTTAACCGGGAAGAGGAGAGGGTGCTTCCGCTACTGGAAAAACCACAGTTGTTTGCGACTTTTGATTGCCCCCCTCAAAATACTATCACCACAAAATGTCACCCCTTCCCACCTTCCTCCAGCCCCCTAGATTGGAGAGTTTAATGGAAGGAGAGGGTAGGACATTCAAATGATGGGGAGGGGCTGGTCCCTACAAATGCCTCACCAGTTCCGTAAGGTGCTGCAATGGCCTGGGGAGCTGCACATGGCCTGGGAACCCCAATTATTTTCTTTAATGGTGGTATACCCCAAGTATTCAGAGCAACCCCTGCACCCTCTCTAGAATGGGCAGCCTGAGATATTAAAGGGCTATATTTCAGGCAGTCTGAATTTAATAGTTTCCAGATTGGGGGATTTCCGAGAAAGGGGGCGCCCAGGCAGAGGCATACCCGGCAGCTTGTGTCTGCTTCTGATTAGCAGATGAAAACTGCCGGTTCTGGGGAAGGCACTATGGGGTACAGTGCAGCTGACCAGCCCCACCAGGCTGTTACACACACATCTCTACATCCTTACGCCTGGGGTCCCACAACCACCAGAGAACACCCCACTCCTGGCTAATCCCTGACCAGCTTCCTTGGGCCCTGGCCATGCCATCCTCCAGAAATGCAGCAGCCCAGCCGCACAGCATAACCCCGTCACCCCCAGACCAACATTCAAACTAAACATTAGAGAGACAGAGAGAGATTGAGAAGAAAAGAGAGAGCTAGGAGGTGGAGAGAGGTAGAGAAGCTGAGAATGCACTGAGAAGTAGAAACTAAATCTGAATCTGATAGTATTGGCTTTGCTATCTTTCTCTGCCTTTCCTTTCTTCCTTCCCTACTTTCTCTCTGTCTCTCTCTCTCTCCCTCCTTTTATTCTCAATGCAGTCCCCAGTGCCTGTCCTGCTCCCTGAGGCCTGCTGGCCTTCCTCCTCCTCACCCCCCTCAGCCATCCATCCCTTGAAGCACCAGCACACCGCTGCAGCCAGGCAAGAATTCAGCCCGGCCCTCACCCAGCACCCAACTTTCATCTTCACCTATCTCTTTCCTCTGATCTTGCGTACTCATAAATTATTACAATTAATTACAGCCAGGGAAAATCATTCACGCTGTGCCCCCACAACCCCCCACACACCATTGAGCTACCAGGAAACTCACAGGCAGCTATTGGAGCAGGCACAAACTGCACCCAGGCCTAAGCAGCCTCCACCCCACCCCTGGAGCCCTTACCCGACCCCACCCTGCCTGGAAGAAGCAGCAGGCACTTGCCCTTCCGAGGTCGAGGGAGACCCTTGCTGGCTTCAGCCTCCCCCAAAGGATCTGAGCACTTGCCTCCTCCACGACAGCAGCCTGGGAGCCACAGGGAGGAGAAATAACGAGAACTGGATGCAGTTGGGTTTCTGGTTTTTTAAGTGACTTCGATATATTAACACAGAGCTGTTCTACCATAACAAACAGAAGCACATTACAGGACGGACGCTGGGGTTAAGAGGAAACACTGCTATGTACATGCCTGAGGCGCCGGCCTGCGCCGCTGGACCCAGCCTGCGGCACCATCCCAGCCCTCGCCCCTCAGCTCCTGGGCTGGGAATCGTTATTGTGTATGTGTGTGTATCTTTTTTGTACAAAATCTGCACGCAGAGCACCCCAGGTCTGGGGAGGGATGGCCCGGACCAAATATGATACAAGAAAAAAAAATAGAAATATAGCGATTCAAGTACTGGCTTCTCTGAAGAAAGGAGGGAAAAAATCACATTTGTGTGTGTCATTTATTTCAGTTGCGCTGGAAGAAGAGAATGCGGTTTCTCTCCCCGCCTCCTGCTCTTCGCTGGGTAGAACTAACTCTAAAACACCAATTTCTCAACACTGAACCCTCCCAAATCGCAAGAGTTTTCCTTTTCCCTTTCCTTTTTTTTTTTTCTTTTTAAGCTGATTGGCTTTTCTCTATCTTGCTCTTTCCTTTTCCTTTTCGTGCTCTCTCCCGCCTGGGTTGGGGTTTTTTGTGGGGTTTTTTGTTTTTCCCTTGGCTGTGCCGAGGCAGCAGGCCGGGGCAGGGTTTAGGATTGCTCCTTGTCGGTTTTCTCTTTATTCATCTTTTTCATCTTCATCCTCCGGTTTTGAAACCAGATTTTGACCTGCCGCTCGGTGAGGTTGAGAACCCGGGCCACCTCGTACCGACGGTCCCTGGTTAAATACATATTGAAGAGAAACTCCTTCTCCAGTTCCAGCGTCTGGTACTTGGTGTAGGGGCAGCGCTTCTTCCTCGTGGAGCGGGCGTGGATCCAGTTGGCCACGGGGTTGCCTGGAGGGCCAAACACAGGCAGGGGTCAGTGGAGACCCTTTCCAGCCCAGGATCTCTGCCACTCCACCCCCAGGCTTAGACAGGCTACCAAAACCCAATAATTGAACCTGAATTTGGACACGTTTTACGTTAGGAATTTCCCCCCACTCCTTTTGCATTCTGCCCCCACCCATTCCCCCCCTTCTTCAGTTTCCAGCACCTAAAACTATAGGAAATCAAAGCTTTCAAAGCCCCTACAGTCTGGTCCTCAGCTTCAAGAGTAGTAATTTGAGAATATCCTCATAAAAAGTCCAAATTCCCAACCGTTTCATAGGCCCATAAACGCTTCTCTCTCTTGTTTTTTATTTTTATAGCGAGGTCTCTCTCCTCCCCACTTCCCTCCTCCTTTGCCTCCTCCCATCCTCCCAGCCCACGACCAAGTCCTGAAATTTCAGCAGTTCTGCTTCCTGACCCTGAGTGTCCCTAAGCCCCTCACTATCCTCTCCAGCCCTTGTCGCTTGTCGCGTCTAGCTCTCTGAGTTCAACCCTGCTGAGGCGAATTCTCAGGGTGATGCTGGGCTGGGAAAAAGCCTTCCTCCTCTCCCCCAGAGAACTGCTGGCCTTGGAAACAGGCTCCCCTATATCTTAGCTTCCCTGTTTGGCTTCCAGTGCCCCCCTCCTGCCAGTCCCAGGACAGGCTCTGCAGGAGCCAAGCCTCCAATTTCAGGTTTATGGGAGTAGCTGAGGGCAAGGAGGGAAGGCTCAGAGGGGTATAATTAGGCCCTGGACCCTTATGGGACTGGAGGAAAGGATTTCCTGGAGCCCCCTCCTGGGACTCCCCCAGACACTTCCTCACACCCAGAGGGCTGCACCCCTCCCCTGCTGTTTCCCTTCTTTCTCCTCTCCCCGGCCCTGCAGCTCCCACCTGCCCCTCCCCACATACCCTGTCCTTTTCAATACTCAGAAGGCTCCTGTCTCCCTGATTGGAGTGTGTGCATGTGTGTGTGGGTATGTGTATATGTGTGTGTGTATAATTCTTTAATCTGGGGAGATATCTCTCCCCACTCCTCAGCCCTGACACCCCCATTCTCTACCTTCTCTCCTGCAGTCGCCCAGAAGAGGGCTTTCAAGTTTGAGACTGGGACCCCACTTCTCTCCCCCAACTCTGGAAGTCCTGTCTCTCCAAGTTCCCAGGCTGTGAAATCCCCCAGACCCCTCACTCAGTGCTCCCAGGAGAGAAGTCCATGGACCTCCTGTCTTATGAATCTCTAGTGGGGTGAGGACCCCCCATGTAGGCTGGGCATTAGGGGTGATTTCTCTCCTGGGGGTATTTCCTCTCTTCCCCCAGTGTCCTCCTCACCTCTGCCCCATCCCACCTCAAACCATGAAATGAACCTCGCCCCCACCCTATCCCCTGGCCCTCTGTCTGCATTTCTTCGAAAGTAGCGCCTGAGCCAAACAGCCTGGGCTGGGGTTGTGGGGGCAGGGGTCCCTCATCAAAGCCAGCTCCTGGGAGAGGAGCCCCCCTCAGCCCTCTCCCAACCTGGCTCCCTGGGCCCTCTTCTTAGACCTTCCTGCCCCTGAAAGCTCCCCAAGGTAATTCGCTTTTATTGAGTCCTCGCCCCCTCGCCCTCGCCCCTCTCCCGCGCTCCCTGCGCCGCTCCGAGGGGTTGTAATCTGGCTCCCCCCACCCGCCCGGCTTCCCCTCCCCTCCCGCGCCGGTTGTAAAGGAAAATTGCTCCCAACTTACTGGGGTCCAGGTCGGCCTTCTCCTCTTTGTGCTTGCTGCCGGCGAGGGCGTCCGCCTCGGGCGAGGGCAGGGTCTGCGGGGCGCGGTCGCGCAGCTCCCCGGGCGAGCCGTACATGTAGTCCGGGTAGCTGCGGCCGTCGCCCGGGCCGCAGTCGGCGCGGCGCCCGGGGTAGGCGTCCGGCTTGAGGGCATAGTGACGGCCCCCGGCCGGGAAGCTGGGGAAGGAGACGGCGCCGGACAGCGGCTCGAGCCAAGTCCGCATGTAGCGCGTGTCGGCGCCGAGGTGGGGCTGGGGGCCGTACGGGTGGTACACCACGGACGACTGCGAGGGCACGGGCGCCCACGACGTGCTGAACACGGCCGGCTTGGGCGCGAAGCTACAGGACGGAAAGTCGCTACAGTCCGGCACCAAGCCGCTGGGTCTGGCGGCGGCGGGGTGAGCCCCGGTGGCCGGGAACCTGGACGCTAGGAGGTCTTCATTGTCGTGGGAGATGAGCGAGTCCACGTAATAGTTACTGATGGGCCCCGTCGCCGACATCGTAACGGGGTTTTACATACATAAGATTATTGTATGAACTGTATATGTACTTTTTATCTGCTCACAGAACAATCAAGGCAGGTAATTATTTTTCCAGCCTTTTCCCCGCAGCTCATTGGCTCTCCGGCCCCCACGTGATCGTATTTACCCAAAAATACGGCGCGGATCAATGCGCAGGGGCTTTTTTTTTCCGGCTTTTTTTTTTTTTTTTTTTTTTTTTTTACATTCTCCCACCCCCTTCTCTGCTGATCCCCGCGACCTGCGTTTTCCTGGGGGTCCGGGACTCTGGACCCCAGGCGTCGGCCACCCCCCACCCAGGGCAACTCGTATCGCATGAGAGAACCCCCTTGCCCAGGGCTACTCATCAGCGGACGGCCTCCCGCCCCCATCCCCAGGCGCACTTCTGAATGGGGTGGAAATGCCAGTCCCGGGAGCCAGGGGTCCTGGACCCCCAGGGCCGAGCTGGGCGCGGGAGCCCCGCGGGGCCGCAGAGGCCGCCGAGGTAGGTGGAGGAACTATTTCTTGACGTAATCTGTCTCTGTCGGCCCCGACGCTCCCGCAGTGTCTGCGCGAGCCGAGACTAGCGATTGTCAGTTCGGAACGTGGCTTTTAAAAATGCGTTTTTAAATAGTGTGCATGTATGTATTTCTTTCTGGAGCCAGCAGCAGCGAGGGAGGGAGGGTGGGAGGGGACTAGGAAAGCTGGGGTGGAGGGAGGGAACAAGGGAAAGGGGAGAGTCCCTCTGCCACTGGCCAGCTCAGCCCCCCAAATCTGGGCTAGGGGAAGGGTAAGGAAGGTGTTCCGCGGGTGGGAGGGGTAGGAACTCTGGACCTCACACACCTTTATCATCAGAAGTCTTCTCTTTGCTTTGGTACAGATATGCAAGCTCCTTTATTTTGAATTTATTGTCTATATCTATTTATCTTTCTTTGCCAGCTTGAAGAAGTGGAGAAGACATCTACACAACTTAAGTGGGGCGAACTCATCCCATCTTCCTGCTCACTCTCCTTTGCCCCCAATTCCATCTCTGCGACACCCTGACCCCCCAAAAGAAGTCACCCCGGGGTTCTGTCTGCAGAGTGCCAGGGTGAGAGCGGGCAAGGCGAGAAAGCGACCTCAGTTGTGGGCAAGTAGCTTGTTTTTACGTCCTTCAATAAAAATTTTATGAGGATCATTTGATTGTTCATAAATGTGTCTTTCATTAAATAAAATTGTAGGCTGTTTTGGAATGGGAAAAAAGCAACAGAGAGATGGGAGAAAGCAGCTTCTTTGGGGTCGGACACAGGAATTCTGGAGGAGCAGTGTGATTGTAAGCAAGACCTGACAGCTAGGATTCCTCCCCCCACAAGTTGGTCGCTACCCTCCTGTCTGAATTTGGGGTTTGGTGTCCAGCCCTCTGCTTTCCATCAGACTGTCCCATGGTGGTTTAGTAAAGGTGGGCTTTAGGCAAGAAGGAAATTCTCAGTGTGGGTGCAAAAGAAGGGGCAGAAATGTTGGCTGGTGGGGGAGAAGAGCAGGTGATATCCCTAGAGGCAGATGCATCCTAAGCGTGGCAGAGCAGAGTAAGTTTGAAGGAGGGGTGCAATTTCAGGGTCAGAAGGGAAGAGCTCCAGTTTGCGTAAGAAGAAATAGGCAGGAGCTGAGGCTGAGAGGAAGGTTCTGAGGCAGCAGGGAAGGACGAGGCTTCCCAGATCCGAGATGCCTGCCCTTCATTCCCACTCCTGTCCCCAGGAGGGGACCAAATGCCTGGAGTGGGGGCCCAGGCTGGTTTTCTCCTGTACCTAGGTGAATCAGTCTCCTCTGGGGTGGAGGAGGGCAAGAGAGAGGTGTCTCAGAGAGTGTAGTATGTGTGTTGGGGGGAGGAAAGTTGAGGGGGTGGAAGGAGATCTGAAGCCCAAAGCACTGACCCCAGCTTTCTCGGCCCTCTCCCCAGTCCCTGTTCTTCACTCTCTCCAGTTCTTTCCCTTTCGGTCAAGCGGGGCTGGGATCTCAACACAGGGGGGTATGTAAGAAGTGCCTGACAGGGGAGAGCAGACCCGGGGCCTCAGCCTCCTCAACCTCGGCTCTGATTATCTTCCCCTCCCCCAGACTGGACTGGCTTGGAAAATCCAAATTGCCCAAGAAACAGAATATCTCTTTGGCCTTGATGGAGCTGGGTTAGCTGTCAATCAAAAATTCTCTCTCACTAGTTCAAGGAAAAGACTGGAGGTTCCCCCTGCCGAGGCTTTCTCAAAATCCCTAGCGCCGGCAGCACCTCCCCCAGCCTTGGCGGCTGGGGACCCTGCCCAGCTCTTGGGAGGCTGCTGGCAGACTTGTAGCCTTTGGCGGGCCCAGGCCAGATTGTGACCAAGAGGACTTCAGGGCACAGAGCCTGAAAGAGACTGAGCCCAAGACAGCCTGAGACAGAACAACTGAAACATAGGGCGCCAGGCCCAGAAAGAGGAAGGAAGGAAGGAGAGAAGGAAAAAAGAAAACGGAGGATTAGGATAAAAAGGAGAGAGAAGAATTAAAGAAAAGAGGGGAGGCAAGATGGAAAGAGATAGGAGAACAGGGAAAGGAAGGCGCACAGAGAGTGAGACAGAGGAAGGGTGGTGACAGGGAGGCAGGCCGGGGTAGAGAGCGAGCTGGCGGAGCAGCCATGGCATTGTGCAGTCCGCTTGCTCGCCGGGGCCTTTGCCGGGGACAGGCTCCAGGCGCAGCGGCCACTTCTGTCCAGACACAAAGGAGGAAGAGGCCTCCTCTCCTGCCCTTCCCAGCGACCTGTTCCTGTGGGTGTACACTAGGCCCCTGGGACACAGAACCCCATTTCAGCCCAGGCAGCTGCCCAGGCAGCTGGGGCTCAGCCATGCTCTAGTCAAGGAACGAAGAAGACATGACGAAGGAGGAGAAGGTTTCACGCCCTGCTTCTCTTTGCGTCTTCGCCAGGCAACAGGGCCCATCTGCCCCAACCTCAGGTTTCCTAGAAGAAAGATGCCCCTAGAGACCCTCTTCTATGAGCCTCTACTATTTGGGAGAGTACCTCAGACAGAGTAGTTGGGAACAGAAGCCCATTTCTCTCCTACTCTCTTTGGTCACTGCCTTCTTTTCAACTCTTGAGAGCAGCCTGCCCATCCTGCCCGCCCACCGGCAGAGGCAGCAGCAGCAGCAGGGCAACCAAGATCACCGGCCCACACTCCCTGCTGCTGTCAAATTCCCTATGAAACTGAGGGGAGATTGTCACCTTAGTTTTAGAGCGTGAATCCATACCCTCCCCACTCAGGCATAGACAGAGCTGTGGGTCAGGAAGCAGGCCTCACCTACAGACCCCTCCCCACCAATGCCCTATTTTGCCTAGGCCTTGCTGAGACAGGCAGCCTTGGGGAGGGAGACTGGAGAGGCTGGGAGCTCCTGAGTTCACCAGGCCCAGGTCCCTGTTGTTCCACAACTGCATGCGGCTATACCCCCCATTCTCTGCATTTGGAGGTGGGGTGGCAGGTCAGAGCTCTGAATCAGACCTTCATGCTCCCCTCAAAGCCAGGCCTGTAGGTATAGGGACATAGGATGCGGAGGCACCAAGAAGGAGGGGCTTGTCTTCCCAGGTTCGGTTACTCCTTCTGAATCACCTGCCAGATTCCAAGGCTCCCTTTCACCCCCACCACTCCAATTTTCCTCAGCACACATGGGGAAAACCCAAGGGATTGGAGGCTACTGGGAGTCCCTGTTGGGGAGGGGGTAACCCCAGTTTCAGCTAGTGCTCAGCATTTACTGTGGTTCTCAGAACTCCCCTCCAACCCCAAAAGATTTCACTGGGAACAGGAGAGCCCCAAAAGGGGGAGGAGCAGCCTCACTCCATCACTTCAAACCTGGGCAGCTGCGACCACAAGCAAGCTAGCACTACCGTGGGAAGGACAGACAGAAAGGCAAGACAGGTTAGAGTCATCCCCTTCCCTTGCCCTGCACCTCCTTTTTCGTGATTTAAATTCCCTCCGGTTCAATCCACACCGTCAAGTTCGGATTAAATGTAAAACAGGCTTTCCTCAGTGCCCCCAGTGGGCTACCCCAGCCGCCGCAGGCTGAGAGCCCGCTCCCGGTTCGTCAGCACCCGCCCGCGCGGAGGAGGCTGTGCTCCATTTGCTTTCATTTTCCTTCTCCACCCTGAAATGGGCTCATTTCACCTCTTCACTGCCCTCTCCCCCTCCCCGCCCCCTCCCCGGTTCCCCTCTACTTTCCCCCCTTCTCTCGCCTGATCCCTCTTTGTTGGGAAAAACACACCCACACACAACTCCTCCTTGCTAAGGCCTGCGCTGGAAGCAGAAACTGAATTCTCCTGGCCTGCCGCGCGAGGAGACCCGCGTCCTGCCCCCACCCCAGGTGGGTATCCGGGATCCCTACACACCAGGAGTCAGGCCCCTAAGCCCAACAGGAATGAAATCCCTCGGGCCTGTGAACGTGGCCCTCTCAACGCCACGGCCTGCATTCCCGCCGGCCCCCTGCCCCGCCGCCCCGCAGCAAACGGGGCTATTTCCGGCTCCCCCAACCGGTCTAGTTTCCAAGCTTGGGGAGTGGCTGCAGTGGGGGAGGGCCCCAGAGCGAGGGGTGCTTTCTGCCCGGAGCTCCCCTAGCCCTGGGCGCCTTGTTCCCTGATCTGTATGTGATGTGTGTGTCGCAAGGAAATTTGCAGTGACTTTGGAGCCCAGACTGAGGAAACGGAGGTGGCGAAAGGAGAGACAATACGGGTACAATTAAGGGGCCAGAGCGCTAGTCTCTCCCCCGCCCTCCCTGCGCGACTGGGAGCTGTCTGGCCTCCAACCTCAGGGCAACCCGCGAACCTGGAGCAAGATCTCAGCCCATGGCGGAGGGAACCAGAGGATCTGGCTCCCAGGAGGCTGGAATCAAGCTCCCTTCCAACTTGGGGGCGCAGCAATCAGCCCCGCTGAGTTGCAGAGAAGCCAATGAATGAAAGTGCACATTCCGACGAATTTTCCCAATTTTTTCAGCCTTTGGAAGGAGACCCAAGGGTTTGGGACGTCTCAGACAGCCAGACAGACAGACAGGCAAACCGCATCTCCGGAGGCAGACTGACTCACAACATGAGTGTGAGCCTAAAATCAAATACAGGTTCAACATTCCCCGAGGCCGCTCTGTCAGGCCGGCGGGCGCCGATCTCCCTACCTTCTCTCCCCTCCAGGGCGCTGGGCAGAAACCTAGAAGGCTCGGTCTCTCTGGCTTGGTCCAATCCCGCCTCGGGAAGCGCCTTCATTACCTGCTTCTCGGCTCCCCACCGCCACAGATGCAGGGCAGCCGCCTCCCGCCCGGGGAGGGAAGCCCGGGCCACCGCAGCCGCTGCTGCCCGCCCTCCTTCCCTCCCTCCCTCTGTCTCGCCCTCCCTCCCTCTTTCCCTCCCTCGCGCGCTGCCGCTCACGGGGCCCTCCCGCGGGCAACCTGTTCTGGACCAAATCCAGGTATCTCCGAAAGAGTGAAAAAAGAAAAGGCCTCATGTGCAAAAGAAAGAAAGACCCTTCACTGCATTTATTTTTCATGCTCTGAGCCTGGGTCGGCCTCGGGTTGCCACGTCCTGGCCACGGCCCTGCCCCTGAAGAGGTGTGCGGGGCCTGCCGCCTCGCCCACTCGGACCGCCGCGCCCCACGCACTGCGCGCTGCACACTCTCGGCCGCCGCCCGGGGCAGCCCAAACACCACTCAGACCTCAAGGTCCTTCCTATAGACTCAACATCCGGTTGTCCGCCTCGCCGCCAGCCTCCGCCCAGGAGCCCGCTCTGCTCCGTCTGCGGCCAAAGTCCACGCTCAATCCACCTTGTCTGTGCTTTCGCGCCAGGCCCGAACAACCCTTCCAGCCGGCGCCCACCAGGGCACCCTCGGGCTGCAGTCCTGCCCGGGGCTGCAAACCCTCGCCCCTGCACGAGACCCACACAAAGCCCCGCGCCCTGACGCTCCCATCCGCTGCCCCCAGTCCCAGCTGCCGCTGCCCTTCACCTGTTTCCGAAAAGAGCTGCATCTCCGCCTCGAGGCCAAGCCGTGGGCCTCAGCGGAGGGTGCTGAGGAGCCGAGGTCCCAGGGAAGTCACACAGGATCGGCTGGGCTGAACCAGAGCCCCCGCAGCCGGCGAGATATCTCAGAGACCAAGGCTCTCCTTGGTGAGCTCTTGCCTCTTCCTCCTTCTCCCACAAGTCTTAAACACTTACAAGCCGAGAGTTCAGCTCTATAAATCCTGCTCCTCTTTCTCATATCATAATTAAAAAAAACCAGTAGGGGAGGTTTTAACTTTTATTGCGATTTCTGGAGTTGGGCTGCGGAGCATATATTAAGTTTACGCTTATGCGCTCTCGGCGGGGAGGGTCCTTTAAGAAATAAAAATCCATCTTAATATCCGCAGACGAGAGAGATAATTTTTTCCCTCCTCTTCACGCTGTTTCTTCTAGAGACTCCCTTCCAGCGAAGCGAATAAATAATCACCATCGCCTTAGCCATGATCCATGGCCCCAGGGCCCCAGGGCCCCAGGGCTGACGCTGGCCACCAGACTGGCCCTCACCTTGGCCCTATGAGAACTCACTCAATTCACCAGGATTCTTTTGGGGTGGACACCCAGACCCATGTCTCTTTGACCAATGCCCCATAAGCTCTCCGGCTCTGAAACGGAAATGGAGGCAGAGAGACCCAAAGCCCAGAAGTCCTTCATTGGTGAATTTCGGCCCATCAGGGACCCTGTCTCCAAGACAAGCACTGCTGAGCACCCCGCCCCTACTTGGGACTCCCTTCATTACCACTGGCCTTGTGCTTCTAACAGCCTGAAAATTCAGAGACTGCTCAGGGATCCCAAACCAGGGGTGCCCCCTGCCTGCCTTGCACCAGCTGGCTTTCCTTTCTGAAACCTCCCTGTTTCTTGGAGAGCCATAGAGAGATTTGAGCGCTTCTGTCCAAGGGAAGAGATTCCCCCCCCACCACCACCACAAATGGCTATGGGACAGGCGGAAAGACAAACTGACAAATTCAGTTGGGAGAAGAGAAGCTCTATTCCCATTTTCTCCTCTAGCCTCCTCAGGGCGAAAAGAAATCTCTTTGTGCAAGAGAGAGAAAAATAAATGAGCAAGCACATAAGAAATCTCTTTGTAAGGAGAGAGAAAAAAATAATAAATGAGCATGCAAGTAAATATATACAGGGGATTTGAGAGAGCCTGGAGGAAACAGAGATATAGAAACAGACTCACACGATACCAGGTTACAGATATCCCTCAGCAGACAACTGCAAGAATATGGGACTCCATGTATCTATTTTATTACAGGGACATGACTTTATTTCCATGTCTGAAAGTTTATAATGTTTTAATAACCATATTGATTCCAAAATAAGAGCACAGAGAACCTGTCCTCTTTTTGGCTTTCTGTTTCCCAGTCTCTCTGAGAACAGGGGTATACCTCCCCATATCCCTGACGCCCCCTGACACGTTCTCTGAAGACAGAGAAACCTCTTTTGAGAGCTTCCTTCTAGCAACAAGGTCCAGAATTGAGGAACCAAGGGCAGGGAGTGGGGGGTGGGGAAAGGAGGGGAAGAATCTTTGCAAAGTTTCACATTGATCAGATTCCCTCTCGTTCCCTTATCCTCCCCCCTCCCCCTGGCATCAGCCAACAACCTTCCCAACAATATGGTAATGGTGGGCGCTGGCAGCCTCTGTACACCCAGACATTTCCACATAATGCAAAGACAAGCAGCTGCCAGACAGCCACAGACACAACAGACCAAGGCCTATGGACCACAGACAGCTAAACAGAGACCAGAGCTAGGTTCTTGCCCTAATGTTTCCCATTTGAGTGTGTGTGGGGGGGTTTCTACTTGGACTTGATGCTTTCCTCTACCCTGCTAACACCCTAAATATGCCCTTCTCCTGGGGATGGAGCTATAGAGGGAGAGGGGAGGTGGCTGAGCTAGCGCTTAGAGGTCCCCAACTCTTGGAACCCTCAAGCACCCCACTTTTCCAAGGGGAAGCTTCAGCCCCAGCTGTCTGGAGGCATGTTTTTTCCTGGGAGGTTGCAGGTAAGAGAAATAACCCTTCCAGAGACTCCCCTCTCTTCCTGTGCTCTTCTCTTTCCTAACAACCCTGCCCTACTCTGGCTGGCCCGCCAGGCCACCTCTTACTCAAATTCCTGAATTTCCTTGGAATTGGCTAGACCTCCTTTGTCTGTCTCCATCAGCTGAGACCAGGAAACAATAGCTGCCGGAGAAACTCCTCTCTCTGAGCCACAGGGATTGGGACAGGCTGAGGAGTGGACAGTAGAAAGTGAGGTTACCAGGCTTGTCTGGCCCCACTCAGAGCTAGCCCTACTCAGTCTGAATCCACTGTGTCCTACCTGGAAGGGGCTTGTGGGGCAGTCCCACTGGGGAGGGATGGAGCGGGATAGGTGGATTGGGGCCCTCGACGAAAACCGACTGATGTAACTCAGGCAGTTTCTTGTTGCCGAGTTCAAAACTCAATCCCAACAACATGAAACTACCTAAGCCACAGATCAGCTGAGCAAGCAGGGCGGGAGATTCGGCTTTTCATCTATGGAGAGGAGAAGGGAAGGGGGTTGGGGAAGGAAGAAATTCAGCCCCGTCCCCCTTTCCGCCCCTACAAGCTCCCTGAGGACTAGAGAGTAGACTTTGGGTGGCTGGGTGGCTAGGGGATCTGACTGCCTCATGAGCTTCTGGTCGAAGCAAATTGTTCAAAGAAACTCTGGTGAGATGGGACCTCCAGCCGACAAACCTCCACCCCACCCCCAGCACCGCAGTGGACCTGTTTCCCTGCCTCTGGCCCTGGCCCTGGGGGAAGCTGGAGTGTCCTTCCACTCTTGAGCTCTGTCCCCTGTCTGATCCATCTGGCTCTTCTGCACTCTCCTCCTAGATTCCCTCTGATCTCTCCCTCTGAGCTCAACTCTGGCTTCCTTGCATTTACAGGTAGCCACACCACAGAGCCTATGCTCCAGAGTCTCTTCCAACCAGGCCACTTGCTTGGCAAAGCCCCACAGTTACCGAGAATGAGGATTGAGAGCCTGGATAAGGCTCACATCCAAACCAGCAGAAAGCAGAAAAACCTAAGCTTCAAGCTCCAACCCTCTCTAACCTACCTTCCCTGTGCTCCCCCCAACAGACAACCAGAATGAGCGACATCTAGACCCATGTGTCAACCTCGAAGCGACCCTAAGTGCCGGTGTAGAGAAAGAAGCCAAAACCTACCAATTTACCCGGTTTACCACCGAACCCCACAGCAACGGGCAGGGGAGGGGAGGAAAGGGAGCTCACGGCCACTGCCCTCCGCTGCCAGCGTCCACAAGCAAGCCTGAGCTCTCAGAAAGCTCGGATGCCCAAAACACCCTCATCCCTGTTCTGCCCCCTGTGCACCGGGCACCTGGGGACGCCGCTAGTCTCCACTCTGCCGCTGAGAGAAGAACAAGAAACCGCTTCTCTTACCTTGTCGCCGCCTCCTCCTCCTCCTCCTGCTGCTGCCTGGGCTTCAGCTGCTGCTGTCGAGGGGGGGTGGTGGTGGTGGCTGAGCTCCTCGTGTCCCCCTCGGGCGGTTAAGTTTATTCCTCTCTTTGGATAGGTGGGGAGCTCTTGGGGTTCCCCCCAGCAGCGGTGGGGTGTGCCTGGCCCAGCACCCCAGGCAATCAGATCCGTCTGCTCCTCAAGATTGCAGTTTGCTCTCTGCCTCTTTCCCTCCTCCAGTCACCTTTAAATGCATCTTTTACTGCGGCACCACATTATATTTGCAGATCATAAAATCCACCTCTCGCGCGCACCCAGACCGTCCTGACATTACTGTTTTATGACCTTGACTTATTGTGGTCACCTGGATAATATTTAAATCAACGTTATGGTCTCTCACTTACATTAAACCCGCCAAGAGACGTTCTAGAAAGACTCTAGGAGATGAGTCAAACACAAAACACACACGTCCACACACTCAGCCTCTTCAGGGAGGGGGTGTCGCTTAAAAACGCTAAAAACAAAAACCACCCATTTGAGGATTATGATTCTGGAAATTTATTAGGATTTTTTTTTCTTCACCAAGGAAGCTACATGCAAAAGATACAACATACAGAATATCTTTAAATAACACAACTGCCAGACAGAGACAGGGTGATATTGGGAGGGGCATTTTTGTTTTTACTTCACTAGGTTCTATTTTTAATTTTTAATTTTTTTTGTTCCTCTGGATGGAATTTTTCAGATGTCAGTGAATGGGGAGTGTGGGGGTGCTAGGAGGATGGGAGAAATGCAGAAAGCAGTACAAATACGAGACTTCAAGCAGATTCTCAGAGCGACTGGGAGGTAAAGACACGGAGAAGGTTTGGTGGAGGCGCTGGGCGCTACAACAAACACACAAACACTAGCCGAACTTTCCAAAACGTCTATTATTCTAAGGAGGAAATGCAGAAAGGAAGGAGAGATTCTGACTGTGCTCTCTGCAAGATTACAGACCTTCTCTGGTTGATTTTGTCCTCTTTTTTTCCCCCCCTTCTAATTGGGTGGATTAGACCTTAACTTCAAATAGAGAACAGGATGCTGTGGAGAGTGCATGGGTGAGTGAGGAGTTGACACACACACCAGCCACACTCCCACCCTTGTCTATGTGGGCACATCACAGCCCAAGCCTCGGCACCCCATTTCTCATGCTTTGGTGGACGCATCTTCACAGCACAAACCATTGGTCCCTTGGAAGGAGAGTCTGAGGTCTTTGCCTTTTTTGAAGGCTCGTTGCATTTATACTCTGGGAGGAAAAAATATATATACCACCAGGCACAAAGGGAGGAGGGGCGGAGAAAGATAGGAGTGGGGGAGAAGGGAGAAGGGAGGAGGGGAGGCCAGCCGAGCGCTCAGGTGAAATTAAAATTGGAGGTCAGTTCCCGGATCCGATTCTCTCGGTTCATTTTCTTGAGTTTCATTCTGCGATTTTGAAACCAGATTTTGACTTGTCTGTCTGTAAGGTTAATGGTCTTGCTAATCTCCAGGCGGCGCTCTCGCGTCAAATACATATTGAACAGAAATTCTTTCTCCAATTCCAGCGTCTGGTGTTTAGTATAGGGACACCTCTTCTTCCTTCCACTCTTTGCTGTCAGCCAATTTCCTGTGGTGTTTTCTGCCTTTATCTCCTCTGTTAAAAATAACATTATTTACATAAGTATCCCTGAAGAGGCAAACCCTCCAGAACGCTGCAGCCTCTGCCAGCCTGCTGCAGGGCAGCTGGGGGAGCACAGGGGGACTGCTGTTACCCCCTGGGCCTGACTGGCGGGGTCCTCTTGGGCTCAGGGCTCTTAGAATAGCTTTGGGATCTAGATTTACAGGGGAGAGAGACAGAAGAATCTTGCCTCCAAAGCATTTATTAAAATTAAATTACTCCAATCCACCTTGACCTAGCAGATTCTGAGTGCTCCCGTACCACCCCCCTCAGCTTGCTGACCCTGGTAGGTGCTTGAAACCTAACCAGGCCCTACCTCCTCTCTGTTCCATTCCAGTTCTGGAAAGATCCAACCAGAAGGTAAAGCATGTGCCAGGCCCCAGACCAGGTGGCAGAGTCCACCCTGCTGGCTACAGCAATTCCCAAAGAGCTTTGACCCCTTTCAACTCAGTGGAGGGATGCTGCCCCATTCTCTGCAGCCAGAGGCCATTGCAGCTGTCCCTTCACCAGACCTCCAGTCATTGCTTCCACCTGATGTGCCACAGAGGGACACTGCCCCTCGATCTCCCATTGCCAGCTTTTCCTCTCCTGGCCATTTCCCCCAGGTGTGAATAGCTGAGGCAGGGGAACTTTTGCAGGCAGCAGAGGTCAGGGACAACAGCTCCAGGCACGCTGAGTGGTCCTCAGACAACTGCCCTGGCCATAGGATCTAAGGTCAAGGGAGAGAGATACACTGAGGAAATGCAGCCTCTTGGAAATCTCCTGCATGGCCTACATAGATATGTATACCTGCATGCATGCATGCATGTATGTATTCCTGCAAAGACGCACAGTCCTATACATATGCACACACGTGTCTATTTATATAAGGAGATACTATAAGTATAGCCTGTATTTTCCATTATCTTACTGACAGCTTCTCTCCCTGGACCACATTCTTGCTGCAATGGACTGGCCTTGTTCTTCAAGCAGCAAGAAAGACCTAATCCATCTTTTCTAGGGGGGAAAACTACAGAGTCCAGAGACCTGAGAGGGGCAGCCAGTAAAGAATTCGGCTGATGGTTCTGCACTCCATCTCTCCCCATGCAAAATGAAACTGCCAGGTTCCTGGATCTTATCTTGATGGGGAGTGGGGTAGGAGCCCCAGAGGAACCAGGAAGCACCAGAAAAATGCAAGCTTGAGGCTGTGGTTTAAAATATCCCAATGTCCTTAATTCTGCTCTCACCTCTGCACCTGCGGCCGCCTGCCAAATTGTGTAAAGGCTCTCCACGTCTAATTCCATCCTGTTTATTTTCTTATTGGGGTTGTTGGGTTTGGGGGGAGGGGAGAAATTACAAATGGGGAAATCTGGCCTGGTGGAGACACCAAAGTGAGAGAGGGGCACAGGCAAAGAGCATACTGAGAGGGGTTAGTTGGGGTGGGATGGCTTAGGTTGTTGGGGGAGAGGGGAGGAAAAGGGGGGTCTACTGGAATGGAGTCAGTTTGAGTTTAAAGGTAGACTTGTTAACCTTGACTTTGCTAGAATGCAATCTACACCCCAACCAAGCTCAGGGTCTGGAGAAAAGATAGAAAATTAAACTTTCATGTTGCACACATGTCACAGTGAAGGCTTTGTGGATGTGTGTGACTCACTCTCTTCCTCATGCTCATGAACACACCTCATCTTCTGTCCAGGGTCTCCATGAGCTAATTTGCCAAGGCCACATTTGCAGAGGAGAACCAAGAGGGTGAGACTCTGCCCTTGCCCGCCAACACAGGGCATATGCATGTGTGAGTGGGCATGCATGTGTGCGGACCTTGTGAGAGGGGTGTGTGTAAGTGTGACTCAGGTCGCTGCCAGGCATGCGTGTGCACCGCATCCATATACAAAGCACCACAAGATCTAGGCCGCCCCAGTCTGCTCAGCTCTCACTAGTCCCTCTGCCTGTGCACCCATTGAGCCCCTCTTCTATACAGCCTCCAGTAGCCAGTGCCATGGGAGTAGCTTTATTACTCCCGTCACAGTTAGGCCTTTTTGTGATGCTTTTGGCTCCAACTTTCCAGGGAAAGTCGGTCCCCTCGTCCTCACTCCACTGCTCCCTTTTCCTCCACATTCTTTCTCCAGGTGTCAGAGAAAGGTCCTGGAGTCCTCCAGTTCCCACAGCAGAAATGAATCCTGAACCCTGAGCTTGAACTCTGGCTAGGCTTTCTCTCTTAAACCAAAATCACAATAAAACACCTAAAGCCACGCTTCCTTGCCATTCACACAGAAATTTCCCTACCACTCATTTGTAAGCTGTTATTGGAAACCAACGAAAACATTTTAATTTAACTAGGAAAAAAGGAAAAGAAAAATTTTAAAGAGAGACAAATAACTTACAACAGTTCAAATGCCCCTTTCCAACGCCTACCCAAGCTAGGCTTCTGGGGGAGGGAGGGACGTGGCGGGAGCCCTTCACCTCCACCTCTTCCGGCCCCAGTCCCTCCACACAAGGCCCCCAGCCGGGCCCAGAACTGCAGGATCCCAAACCACACGCACAAATGAGACCCACAAACAACAAATCGTGCTCCGCGGGAAACAATTTTCAACTGGGAAAACGCAGTAAAGCGAAATCTTCTTTCTCCCCAGCCTCCCCTAGTCCCTGACCCAAGATCGCCATTTTAAGATTTTTACAAGCTTTTGACCTGAGCGTGGGACATCAGCCCCCCAGCACCACCACCGCCACTGCGCCGGACAACAGCGAAGATCAAGCAAACCAAAGCCAGCACAAGCCTGGGAGTGGGCACTCGACCCGGGCAGCTGACGGCTCCTACAGGCTGCCAGCGGTGCGCACCACCCTTGGGTCTGGGCGCCCACGGCGGCTGTCTGCCCAGCACCTCCACTTCGCCGCTTACCTTCCTTAGCCAAGTGACGCGCCACCAGCCTGGCGCTCAGCAGACAGGAGTCGCAAGCTGGGGTCGCATTCCCAGGACCGTCCAGGGCCTCCTTGGCCCAAATGTCTCCCTTCCTCCGCCCCGGCCAGGGAGACCAAGTAACCGAGCGTCCCAGCCGGGCCATGGCCCAGGCAGCCTTACCTTTCGCTTCGTTATCGGAGGTGTCTGGGCTGGAGTCGGCGGTTTTGGCCCGCTCCTTTTCGCTCTCCAGGGGGCTGCCTTTTGGGCCTGCCAGGCTCTGCTCCGTCTTGATTTCATTGGGGCTGGGGGTATGGCTGTCGGACTTGGGGGTCTCAGGGAAACTCACTTTGCCCCCGAGCTGGGACGATTCCAGATGTTCGGCGCGCGGGTTGAGACTGGCCCGCTGCTCAAAAGGGGTTTGGAAGTCGTTGGCCCCCGCACAGTGCGGCGGCTTGTCCAGCGCCGAGTAACTCGGGCTGGCGCGGTAATAGCTGGGCACCGGCACATCGTGCTCCCCGAGGCAGGACTCTTGCAGGGTGTGGGAGTAAAGGGCTGCCTCAGGGCCACTTTTCGCCCGCTTCTCTGCGCTGTACATGCAGCAGACATTCTCCTCCTTGACACTAGGTGGGTAGGAGCAGGAGGACAGCGGCCTGCCAACAGGTTGTTCCAGGCGGTAGGCGGCTTTGGGGTCGCCCCAGGAGTCCAGCTGCGAGAGGTAGGACGGATAGGTGTTGAGGGCGAGGTTGGGAGTGCTGCCCTCGTCCCTCTTGGAGAGCGAGGGCGCGAGCCCGCAGCCCCTCATCACCCCGCAGTTGAAGTCACTCCCAGATTGCATATACATGCCTGGGCTCCGGCTATAGCGCTCTCCTCCGCCCGGCGCAGCCAAGGGCTCAGCGTACGAGTTCGGAGTTACATTGCGAGGGCATGTCATTTTCAGAGAGAGGGGTTTTTAAGGAGCAATACTACAGCGGAGGAGCTGACATCTTTTTTTTTTCCCATCCGGGAGGGGGGGCGGTTGGAGGGGCGGGAGGGAAAAGAAGGGGAGGGAGGAAATATCAGCTCCATAATTATCCGCGCATTCAATCCTCACCATGTGACGGCTAGACCAATGGGATTTGAAAATGGCCTTGATGATTCAGACGGCCGTGACGTCAGCGGGGTCAAGTTGTCGGCAGGCGGAGCGCGCAGCGTGGAGTAACAGCGCCACCTAGCAGCCACCTCGGGGTAGGGGCACCGGAGCCCTTCCCCGCGAACAAAGGAAGCACCCCCGGGGCTGCAGGGGCAGGAGGGAGGTGGAGGGAGATTGTGTGGGGGTGGAGGGCTCTTGGGAGAATGGGGTTTGTTTACCCTGGAACCAGCCTGTAATTCCTGGGGAGGGGGTGCCCGAAAGGGTGGGGGATACCAGAAAGAGGGGGAGAGGGAAGCAACTCGGGGCTCAAAACAAATTCAAATTAAAAGGTCAAGACACCGTTCAGGTACTTCTTCCCCTCTCCTCACCTCCCCTTTCTTCTTGGATCCCCGTCCTGCTTCTTCCCTTGGGGTGGGGCTGGGGTGTACTTTGGCGGAGGAGGACTCCAGTGGGCAGACAAATGGAGAAAAAGTTAAGGAATCCCAAACAGAACTAAAGTTTCCGCTCTCCTGTGTGTCCTCGTCCGTCAGGATTGGCCTTCGGGGCTGAGAACCCGGGGACCGCCCGTCATGGAAATTGGTTGAGTTGCAAGTTCTCTGTGGGAGTTGACTGGGGATCTCCAGTGTACGGGGTGGGCCAGGGAGGGGCGGTCACATCACTTCAGAGCTGCTTGGGGAAAGGAGGTTCCGAGGGGATCCAGGGGTCTCAGGAAGAGGAAGCTGGCGACCCGAGGCACGGTCCCCGACCCGGGAGTGCGGCCTGGGCCTGGCCGCGTGGGCGGCTCCTGGGTTACCTTCTCAGAGGACGGCTTTGGCCTTGAGGTGGGTTTGGCTGCTTTGCTCCAGGCCCCAGCGCCCCGCATTTGTCAATTGACCTTGCTCCCACTGAAACAGGGAATATTACCGGAGAGAAAGAGGGACCCCGCGGGGCCTCGGCGGGTTTGGGGGAGTCACCTATCACATGGAAAACCAGGACACCAGACACGACAAAATCCTACCCAAAGAACTGCCCTTTACAGAGTGAGTGAGCTGGGGGCATTTTTGAAAGGAGAAAAGGTACGCGTCTGTTATTGTGGTTATTTTTCAATAAAGGGAAGCCAAAAAATAAGGGGCAAGGTATGTCTCAAACAGTTCTTTCCGTTTCTCCATTGCCTTTCTCCCAAAGCGAACTAAACTCTCCATGCCTGACTTAGGAAACGGAACCTGGAGAATAACTTGTTTTTCCGGTCGCCCCACATTTTCCGTGGACAAGCCTCGGTTTCGACTTTCCGAAGAGCTGGAGCCTGGCGGGGAAAGGACCGGAGCTCTGAGCGCCCTGGCTTGGAGGAGAGAGAAGCCTTTTTCGCTCTAGGGAGGCCCAAACCCCGGGCAGCAAGAAGGAGACTTCAGAAAGAAATCCACTGGATTCTCTCCATCCCGTGGGCCAGAGAGAAGGCACAGGGGTCCCTGAACCTTGGAAAAACTGGAAGAACGTCTGTAATGTGTGACTTGCTTGCAGGGCCAGCCAGCAGAGATTTGAAATGGTTTTGTTTTCATTTGCAGGGGTCGCCGTGGGTCGCCGTGGGCTCAGCACAAGGGTTGGCCCCGGCAAGGTTAGGTTGTTTAGGCCCCAAAGGAGACTTGGGACAACCCGGACAGCAGTCAATCCAAGAAGCCATTTGTCCCATCGCCCACCCTGAGGGAAACGGCGGAGACTTTATGGCCACTCTGTTTGTATTATCTGCATAAGTCTTTTCCCACCAGTTTGATCGAAACTGCTCGCTTTTACGAGGACCCAACGAAAATTCCCCGTCATATTTATCAGCCGGGGATAAAAATTTAGTATGGGAACTGATATTTCCTCATTTATGGGGCGATGAAATTAAAGACCAAAGCAATTGAGAATTATATGGCTTAGGAGGAGTTCCCTCCCCTCTCTCTCACATAACCCTTATTTTGCTTCCTGGTGTGCCTGTCCCTGGTGTTTGGCGTCCCAGTTCCCTGTCCTTACCCTCTGTTTTGGGGTCTGCTAGGCGCTCTCCCCCACACCCAGGTGGCACTTGGCCACTTCAGCCTTTCCTGCTTTTTCTCTTGGTGTTAGTAGCTGGGGGCCAAGACAGCGCTACCGGAGCCTCTGCCAGCCGAGCTGGGATCCGGCTGGGGCGGGGGAAAGTTTGCATGAGTTTCACAGAGAAAGGTTCTCATCCCAGCCTGGGAGGGGGTGAAGGAGGCGGAGGAGGAGGAGGGTGAAGAAGACAAACTCCAGATTACCTCTCAAACCCAGGGAGCCCCTAGGCTTAACCTGGGGAACCAGCAGGAGAGAAGTGGAGTCACTCGGCATTAGGACCTGTCTCCCCTACCAGCCCGACCCCCATCCCAAACTCACTCCTTACCTCAGCGTGCGAGAGGATGGAGTCGCTTCAGAATCCTTGCCATTATTAGTGGAAGTAATCCCCGCAGGAGAAGGAAACTCCCGCCTAGACTCCTACCTCCTCACAAGAACGAATAGTGTTTAAAGTTGAAATAATTAGAAGTATGATAAACACGGCTCATTAATGGAAAAAGAAATCAAATTCATCAGCCTAAGTGGGACCCCCGGTGGGACAAATGTTTGCCCTTAATTACGCAGGATAAACGTAAACCCGGAGCTGTTAAACAAGAGCCCGCGCTGACGCAGACTTGAATAACTTGTTGGGGTTTGCAGACTCTGGAATTCTGCCCCACTGGGGGAGATGGGAAGGAGGACACAAGGGCAAGAGGAGAGTTTGTGTGGTCCGGGAAAGTACAGTCGGCTGTGGGTCCCGGCCCTGCCCACTTGGGCTCCGTCTTCCCGGAGGCCACGAGCAAAGGCCGTTTCAGTCCTATTGTCCGGGCCTGGCGTTCAAAGGCATTCGAGCTGCCATGGCCACCCTGCCTGCTGCCGCTGCCAGGGACCGTCAGGCCTCGCTCCACAGGGCCAATACCCTCAGGCCTGCACCCCGAGGAACTGAATTGGGGTCCAGGAGAAGTCTGTGTTGCTAGAATCGCCCCGTTAAGCCATTTCCCCAATTTTCCAGGAATGCCAAGCAAGAGACCTGTGCCTATGCCCGACTGTTGGACTCCCTCTTCTTGCCTCATCTCGGGGATGTGAAAATCCAGGGCTGAGGCCAGAGTGAGGTTCAGGCTGCAACCACATCTTGACAAATACCACCTACCTCAAGAGTCCTGGCCCTACATGGTATCCAGACCCTGGAATGGAAGCCAGGATGGGAGGCGGGGCTGGGCCTCCTGCCACCCATGAAACTGTGAACCAGGGAGAGGAAGAAGGTGCTCCTTGCATACTCCAGGATGGTTGGTGGGTTCCACAGGGCAGGCCAAAGGCTGGGGCACTAGGGGTCTCCATGTGAAAATAGAAGAAGGAAAATGGAGTGCTCAACAAACAGAAAGGAACCTCAGCTGTTTTCTGGGCTCTAGCCCTCAAAGTAGCCCAGAAACACTGATTTCTCCAAGGAAAATTAGTGAAGTTTCCCCAAAAGGTTAGGAAAGTCATCTGGGAAATTCCAAAGGTGAAGAGAAAAAGGAAAAGTGTCTCTTCCTTTGGGGTAAAATTTTAAAAACTTAAAAAGTGTTTGTATCGAAAACTTCTCAAGCGAAATAGAAAATGAAATGACACCAATGGTAAAAATTGCAGGGTTTTTCCCCTCTTATTTTGAAGTCCGAGATAAATTTTTCTCCTTCCAAGACTTGAGGGAAAGATTTGCTTTTCTTTTTCACTAACACCAGGCTTTGCCCCGCCCCGGCTTAATTGGGAGCAGGGAACATCCCACACATAATGCAAAATGCTCGGAAGCTCAGAAAAGAGCTTTTCAGACAGGTACAGAGAGGGAGGTGGGAGGCCGAGGATGCTTGGAGGGGCCTCTGGTCTCCTCCATCTCCTCGGATCTCACAGCCATTCAACCCCAGCAGCCCAGCCATCAGAGTCGCTCTCACATCTGGACCTTGTACACACATTTGCACCCAGATGATACGGAGTATACCGCTTACACACAGTTCTACATTGTGCTTAATTTTGTGTACAGAGCCACAAATATTCACTTTACCCAAATATATGTTTCCTGCGATCCCGAGTCCTGAAGTCTGATAACCTGAGCCAGCACAACTGCTTTCTTGCCATTCGGAAGCTGGCCAGTTATTTAACTTGCCTCCTGAATCGAAACCAGACAGCAAACGTGTCCAAGAGGTGTCCAAAAGAAGCTTTGGCAGGAAGAGACAGATGGGAGGATGTCTTGGGGGGAAGGCTTTGCTCCCCACTTTAATGGTTTGCTTCCAAGTTGCCCCAGTAGGTCGGGTTTCCAGCCAGAGCCAGGGCTGTGGTTGGGCCAGCTCACTCCGGTGAAAATCCCCACTCCTTCCTTACCGGCTAAATTCCTTTTCCAAGATCTGTTTTTCATTATTTACCTCTTTCTCCTTCTTTCCTTTCTTCCTTTCCTTCATTTTTTCTTTTTGGTCCTCCTTCTTTCTTTGCAATTTTTCTTTCTTTCCCTTTTTCTGCAGTTTATTTTTCTTCCCTTTTTCTGATCTTTTCTCCTTCTTCCTTAATTTATCTTCCTCATTTCCCTTTTTCCTTCTTTCTTTTCTTATAGAATTTATTCTTTGGTCTTTTCTTTCCTTCTCAATATTTTCCTCCCCCTTGACTTTCTTTCCTAACCTCTCTGGTTTTCTCTCTTGCGATGGGGTCCGTGAGGGGAGAGTATCAGGCTCGGTCGCATCCCTTTCCAGCTGGCTACTCAGGCTTGGAGTTGACCTTCTCCTGCCTTCAGTATTAACACGGCTCCTCACAAGGGAAAGTGTAGGGCTGCCAGCAGCCCGGGGCCAGGCCTCAACAGTCACTATTACAGAAGGAGAAGCTGGCGCTGGGACACAGTCCTTGGTGACTCCGATGGCTCCCTGCAGCACTGGTCCCTGGGCTCAGGTGTCTTCATTTCCATCTCCCCGCAGGAACCTTGTCCACCAGGCCTGTTTTTGCAGAATTTGCTCCATCTTTGTGTTGACTTCCAGAACTGAACATTAAAATAACCTTAATTTGAGCCCAGTTCATTTCCCCAAGGCTGGAGTCAGGGGAAATCAAGGAGTGAGGTTCTGTCAGTTCCAGGTGGGGAGCAGATCCAAGGGGTAACCGGTGGGCTTAGCAGCCCAAGGTCACATCCCACACGAGCACCTTTGTTCTCTGAGCTCTGAGACTGCAGCCCTGCTAGCATCCTTCTCCTTCTGTCCTGCAACAACTGCAACCTCTGGGCAGGCATTTCTGAGCATTTTGAATTCTGTCTTTCTTCAAACCCATTGTGGACTTTGCAGGAGGCAGGGATGATGCAGGGCCGTGGGTACAGTGACCCTCCCAAATCCCAAATCTGCAGTGTGAATCAAGGTTATGGGTCTCCACTTTATGCAGTGTGTTGAGGGTGCATGTAGTGTTGTGTATGTGTGAGTGTGTGTGTGTGTGTGTGTGTGTGAGAGAGAGAGAGAGAGAGAAAATAATGCCTGCAGGAGAGCAGGAGAGCATGATGAGGGAGGTCTAGCCTTGCTGAGATAGTTTAAACCTTGGGGGTCTTTAAGGATACGTCTCAAAAGCAGAGTGGACAGGACTGTCCTGGAAGCCTACAGCCTTTGTCGGCTGGCAGCCCCCAAAGTTGGCTGCCCCCAAATCTGGGTCCAATATGGGCATCAGAAAGTGTTAACCCCAACATTTAAGACTTGTTTTGCTTTAGGCAGAGCAGGGCAGCTCCAGACACCACCCTCCACTGGGACCCCAGAGCCTCTGCCTCCCCAGCATCCCCCAAATCTTGAAATTTCATTTCATGGCAAGGCCAAAACTTTAAGCTTAAAAAAAATGGCAGGAGGAATCTTGTAAAACTTTTATGCCAAACAAAGTTATAAAAACTTCCCGGGCGTTGCCTTTTCCAAAGGTTTATATGAATAATAAAGAGTGTAGTCGCGTGCACAGGGTTCTGGCGGGCTGTGAGAAGGGAGGGTTCAGTAAACAGCATTACCCAGCCCTGGGACACCAGAAAACCCTACGGACTGCCCCCTTGAGGGAATATTGGCCCAGAAACGAATTGCCCTACAGATTCCTGAGAGAGGCGGGGAGAGGGAAGGGGTGGTGCCCTTGACTCCCTTGAAGTTCAAAGTTCTTCATTGCCCTGGTGAGAAAAGCCCTCTCTGTCTTCAGCCCACTCGAGAAATTAGCCCCAGATAGTTTCTCCCCCTCTGGTTGAGAACTGGCTCCAGGCATCCTCCAGTCTGTTCACCTTTCAGACATCTGGTCTGCAACTTTCTTGCTCTCCCAAAGCAGAGCTCCCCATCCTCTCCATCTGGGACACCCAGCACCCGGGGGTGGGGGGGGGCGGTTCTCAGAGGCTCTTGGTGGGGCTATGTGAGCCATTTTCCAAGGGACCCTTACATCGTCATTTCCCAGCAACTTAGGGGTCTGAGTGACAAAGAGACCCCAAACCAAAATCTAGCTCCAACTCATTTCTCCTTTCTAGGACTCGCAAGGTTCTCTGTACACCCACAAAGCCCATCGTGGGATGGGGAGGGGCCCATAGTGCTCTCTCTCAGCCCACACCACTTAATACCCTTGTAAACTCCCACGTGCGCTATAAACTTGGATTTTTACAACCAACATTCCTCCTTAGCTCGGGGAAACTTTGAACTCGGCCTCGGGTTTATTTACTTGTGTGTGGGGGGGGCGGTGGCAGGGAAAGGGGGTTGGGGAACTGGGAACTGAGAAAGGTTACAGAAGGGGAAAATGCGGGGCAAGGGGGTAATGGAGTGGGGGTATGGAGAGTGTTGGGGGTGCCAAGACCGTCCACTACCGGTTTGTTTACTATTTAGGGCGGAAGCGTTTTGTAACACAGGCCAGACTGGGTCGTTAAGGGCAAAATGAAACTGGGTTTAGAGGCGCGGGCGGGGGCGGGAGGGGGGGTCACTTTATGGCGGCGTCTAGACGAGGATCTTTTGTTCCAGGGCAGCGCCGTGGCTGGAGGGGATTACCCGGAGAAATTGAGCCCAGAGCACCCCTGATCGGCGAGGGGGGGTTGGACACCCCCCGGGGTCCAAAGGTGAGTTTGTTTGGGGACACAGACTGTTTTTTTCCTTATTTTTAGAGGGTCACCAATGATTGGCAGGTTCTGGAGCCTGGGTCATAGGAGCTTTGTTTTTCTTCCACTACGAGCCCCCACCCATTTTTCAGAAACCCTTCCTGAATCTTCTAGGCTGCACATTGCAAGGAAAGTGGTAACTGTGCATTTAAAATGTTTTTCTCCAAAATCAGTAGCCATTGGAGATTAATATTTTGCTTTATAAAAGGTCCATTCTACAGAGTTATTTTCATCTTATTTTATTGGAAACATGCCCAGCAGACCAATATCCCTTGATATGACTAGTAGATAAATACCACATACCTGGAGAAGTGCCCCCCCCCCGCGTGAGCGCGAACACGCACACACACACACACACACACACCCCTCAGTCGCATTCTTGTTGAAACTGCCAAGGTTACACACCTCTGAGGACACAAGCCCTAGATGCGCATGTGGTCAGGGTTACTCCACAGTACAGGAAAAGCATACAAGTAATATTCCTTCTCATGTGTACCCATAGGCACACCGACTTAAAAACATAGTTCCCCCATGCGTGGGCACATGGGGGAACTGATATGGAGGAACTGTGGGGCTGCATTGTATATACAGCTCAGTTTGCAAATTTTGGCTCAAAACCACACTTACAAATTACAGATTCAGTATCTAAGCTGTAGAGATCCTTGTCATCAAAAACAACAACAGAGCCTAGAAGCAATAGTCCGTAGTCTTGGCACTTTTATCTTTTGTTCAACAGAACTGTATCGACAAAAACATTTTCTTTGAATGACATAAGAACGGTTCAAAAGAGGGGGGAAGGACAAGAGAATTGGTTTCAGATCTCAGATGTCAAATAACAAATTTGGGCCAGAGACTGCCAGAGTGCCCGCACTGGAAGTGCCCAGAGGACTATGGAGAAGAAACGTGCGGCAAATATAGATGGGTGTGGAGACTGTCCCCTCAGGTCATCTCCTTCCCAAGTCTCCCACCCCAAGCCAACCTCTTAGAAAAACAAATCTCTGGAGCTTTCTCCTCTGGGACACCCTGTGTATAAACATAAGGGTGGTCCCAGCCTAAGGTGTTGCTGTGTCTGGAGGAACCTGGCCATTTGTGCTTGAGGGGAAGGGGCCCTGCCTCACCTTCCCACCCTCTGGGGCAGCCTAGGTGAGGAAAGGAAAGGGGTTGGTTTCTCCACTCTCCTCCCCCCTTCAAAATTGTACATAAAAATTCCAATACAGTCTTCTCATCAAGAAAAAAAAACAAACACGAAAGCCTTATCCTCTACCCTACACATTTAACTGCGACAGACGGAGACATCTGGCGGGAAGGCGGTGGAGCCAAGAAAATTCCTATAAATTTAAATTCGATGATGGTTACAATTAACTCCACAACAAACGTGTACTTAAACGGAAAGCGTTGCTGGGCATTTGGACGCAGCTTGGGCTGCACGTGAGAAAAGAGAGCTTTAAGAGGAGCCATGGGATATCCTCAGCTTGAGAGCGGGAGGAAGCTACCACCACACTGTCGCCCGCCATTGGAGAAGGGGTGCAGCCCACCAGCTCCGGCCTACCTCACCTTCACACGCTTGGGCTCTGCCTGCCTGCCTCTTCTTCCACCTTGGGAGTACTGAGGGTTTTAAGAGGAGAGGGGCTAATAAAAGGGTCAAATAAAATCATAATACTGAACAGAAAGAAATATCTTTATTTGCCACCAAAAAAAATTTCACAGCAATCCCTCTGGGACAGTAGTAGGAGGGGGATTGCACATGTAGACACACTCACACACATGGAGAGAGATGGGTGATCCGAATCTCATTCCAGTTGAGTTCTCCCCCCATCCCCTCAGGGTAGAAAGAAACGCTTGTGAAATGTATTTACAAAAATTCAGGCCCCAGATGGGGGAGGCACCCAATCCCATCTCCCTATTGCTTCGCTCACCCCAATCTTTTTTTTTTTTCTTTAAAAAAAAAAAGGAGGTAACAACTGCATAGACTATAGCTATTAATCCATGGAGTGGGGCACGATTTGGAAAAAGGTTGGGAAACCTCAATGCACCAGTTACGAAATTTCGAAGGAGGGCTCTACACATTCACAGGGAGAACAGCTAGGCTTGGGCGGGGCCTGGGCGCAGACGGAGGTAGGACACGGACTTTGCACACCTAACACCAGGTCGAAGGTACAGAACTTTCACAGCAAAGCAGGATCACATTTAGCTGCCCCCTAGCAGTGGGGCAGGGGGGTAGGGGCCTTTAGCCGGAGAAGCCTCCCCTCGAAGACACGGTGTTTAGCAGATCTTTTCACTGGGGCAAGGGAAAGCTTTTAGTTCAAGGATTGTTCGGCTCAGGCGCCCGCGACTCTCGCCCCTCCCCCACTCAATCCAAGCAGCAAGACATTGTCGCGAGGTGTGTTTTCTTTTAAAAGTCTTGGCCTCGGCGCCAGTGGAGTCCACTCGCCACGGGTCAGAAGATTCACTTCGCCACCGTTGCAGGCCCGGTGCCTGTCCCGCAGCGGGAGGCAGACGGAGGTGAAGGAAGTTTCGGAAGGATGCGGGCACTGACAGCGGGGGCCAGCCCTGGCCACGGTCCAGTTTCCACCCGCAGAAAGAAGGCGAGTTAGAACATGAAAAATAAAAATAAAATAAAATAATTTCCCCAACCCTCCTCCCCCAAAAGGGCCCTGTCTGCGGTTACAGCAGAGGATTTCCCGAGAAATACTGCAGCCGGTCTCTGCTTAGTTTTTTTTCTTTCATCCTTCTGTTCTGAAACCAAATTTTCACTTGTCGGTCCGTCAGGTTCAGCATCCGGGACAGCTGCAGCCGCTTCTCTTTGTTGATATACACGTTGAAGAAAAACTCTCGCTCCAGTTCCCGGATCTGGAATTTCGAATAAGGGCAGCGCTTCTTGCGGGTGCGGGGGGCGTCTGGAGGGGAGGGGGCAAGTTCGAGGAGAGGGGGGGAGAGAGACACGTGAGACCCGGGCGACCCCAGCCCGCCGAGCGCTCGGGGCCCTTCTCCCAGCCCCACCGCCGGGCCGCCCTCCCGCCGGGCCGGCCGGCGTCCTCCGCGCGGGCCCCCAGCGCCGCACCGGCCTCGAACTCCCCGCCGGGCCTAGCTCGTCCGCCCCGCGCGCCGCCGCACGACCCCCGCCCCTCCGGCGGGCGCCGCGGCTGCCCGGGTCTGGGGGCCGAGGGGAGCCGGCCTGGGCCCGGTGCGCGCCCGCCCCGCCCCGCCCCGGCCCGGCCCGCGCGCGCGGCCCTCCCAGCGGCCCCGGAAATGCACCGTCCGCGTCCCCCAGCGAGCTGGTGGCGGGGGGGGGGGGGGCACCTCGGAGACGGCGAGCGCGAAGCGGGAGCGGGGCAGAGCGGGGGGGAGGCCGGGAGGGCGCGGGCGAGCGGGCACCGAAGGCGCTTCCAGGGGCCCCGGCGCCCCGGGCCGCCCGGCGGGCCGCGCCTTCACGTCGCCGGGCCGAGCCCCGGGCCTGGAGCAGAGCGGCGCCCGCGGCCGCCTCCCCCCGCCCTGCGTCGCCGCGGCCCCGGGGCGGCCCCGGGCTGGGCTCGAGGGCCCGCGAACGCAGAGTTGGAACATTTCGGAAACAGTTTTTAAAGGAAGCGGAGCTGCTGCGGCCTCGAGTTCTGCTCCGTCGCGTCTCCCCCCCGCTCCCCCTCCCGCAGGCTCCCCCGGTCTCTCCCTCGCCCTCCCCTTCCCCCGCCACCCCTCCCCTCCCGCCCGCCCCCGGCCGCCCGGCTCCCCAGCCTTCTTCCTTAAATGCCCCTCTAAGTTCACGATCAAAGTTAGTGGAGCCTGCGATGGTGGCGCTTTTAAAAATTTCACAGACAGAGGGAGATAACGGGGAGGGGGGTTCACCCGGCTTTTCCAAAGAGCCCTTTTCCCTCCCTCCCCACCCCTTCTCCATCGTAAAAAGTCGAGTTGGAAGAGAGGGCTTTGTAGGTTATAATAAAATCCTTTGAATGCTTATAAAACTCCACATAAAATCGGACTGACCCAAAACACGAGGCCGTCCCCGCTCCCCTCCCCTGCCCCCCACCCCCGCCGCCCGCCCGTTTCCCCGGCCGCTGCTACCTACTGGGGGCGGCTCCCTTGGCCGGCTCCTTGGCCGCCGAGTGGGCTGAACCGGACGAGCTGGGATTCGTGTTTTCCTCCTCGGCCTCGGCCTCGGCCCCCGCCTCGGCTCGGGACGCCAGTCCCGAGGCCGGGGGCGCCTCGGGCTCCCCCTTAGCCTCCCCCTTGCCCGGGCAGGGGGGCTCGGCGGGCGCGTCGCCGCCGCCGCAGTAGGCGTTGTCGAAGAAGCGGTCGAAGGCTTGAGGCAGGACGCTGTTCTTGTTGACCGGGGAGTAGAAGCCGGCGGGGGCCGCGTGTGGGGCGCTGGGATGGTGGTGGCCGCCGTAGGAGCCTTCGTTTTTCATGAGGATCTCGGTGACGGTGGAAGGAGGCAGGCACTCTCGGTGCATGAGCTCGTCGGCGGCCGCATAGCAGGACGAGTAGCTGTTCCGGTGGTGCCACTTGCCGGATGGCTCCAGGCCGTAGGAGACGTCCCGGACCGGGGGCACTTGGGCGGAGTAGGGGTAGGAGATCTGACGAGAAGGGGCCTGAGGCAGGAAGGAGGAGACCGTGGAGAACTCGGGCACGTAGTAAGTGCAACTGGGCAGGTAGAGGTTGGAGGCGCAGCTCCCTCGCTCGCCGAAATCAGCGCCCCTCTCCTTGCGCGACGGCGAGCAGAAGTTGCCCAGGTTGACCGAGTTAAACATCGTTCTCTTCTTCTGCCGGCTCCAGATGGAGGTTTTGGACCCGGTCTAGCGAGGGGGGAAAATTTGGGAAGGCGAGATGACGCGTTATCCGTCTTAGTCTCTCTCCCCGAGCACGTGATCCAAAGTAGATATTGTCATATATCAGTTCGGAGCACTTCGCAGACGTAGGAGGGGTTCTCTCTTAGGTAAGATGGGGACGTTCAGGCGATTGGTTTGCAAACACCGCAGAAACATTATGAAAATCAATTGCAGATTTGTATTCGTTTTTCTCTCGTCACTTCCCTCCTCTCCATTCCACAGAGGGAGCAAAGGAGGAGAGAGAGGGTTGGGGTGGGGTCGGCGGTGGGATGGGCGGTGGCAGTGACTAGGAGGGGGTAATTGTATTTTTTTTTTCCTAGCTGCTGCTCTCTTTTTACCCAGGATTGAGGGGAGGAGGAGGGTTCTCACGCGTGGGGGTTCTTGACTCCTCCCGGTGATCAGCAGAGACTAGGGTGGGGATGAGGACCTTTTCCCCCACTGCTTGATTCAGCCAGAGATACGAATCCTTCACCCCAAGTCTTAGGGACTCTTACCCTGCCAACCCACAGAGGGGCCAGTGCCTATTTAGAAGAGTTCGAAGAAGTCAATTTTTCCTCCCCACCAGGGCTGGGTGTCAAGACTACTTTCCGGGTTGGAAAGATTCCTCAGAGGTGTATCTGAAGTTTCTCAAAGGTGAGGCAGCCCAGCAGTAAGCCAATGTCCCAACTTTGTCTGGCTCGCTGTGCTGCCGGCGGCTGAGGGACTCAGATTAGTCATAAACTAGTGGAAAGCAATGCGCCAGCCGCCCAGTCGGTGCCTGGCGAAGTCTGGGAAAAACCTTCTCTAATGTTGTGTTAAATATTTAGTATGAGAGAGTGGCCCTGGGTGAATATTTCATGCCTGCCTTTATTGCCAATCAATGCACAGAAAGCTACATCCACTGTGGATTTTTAAATTTCAAACCCCAAAGTAAAAGGTTGGAATGAGTGCCATGTATCTTCTCTCTGGGTTGGGGACTCAGCCTTAGCTTGGGGGCTGAAAAGAAAACCAATGTCAGGGTTTGGGAAGGATATGGTGGCAGGACTAGGTTTGAGGTTTCTATCCTTACGTTATCTGGAGCTGTGAGGTGGGTGGTGGGGCCAGATATGGGTCTCCAGGCAGACCGGCACAGCAGTGGAAGGGAGCTGAGGAGCCTGGGCCAGGAGGGCATGGCAAGGGAGGGGGGCACTCCCTAGTGGAAGCCCCCAGCCTTGGTGCCAGTGTCTGCAGACAGACCTTGGTGCTGCCTTCCTGTTTCTCAGACCTGCCCTGTCTTCTTCCACATCTACCAGCCTTCTGGATGGTATGGCCCAAGAGGGGGACTCAGTGGTTCTGCCCTCCCTTACCTCCCATCCCTCTGGGCATCACAGGACACATTTGGTCAGCTGAAAATCACTTTATTGAAAGGTTCTGGACTGGGTCCAAGAGGCTGGAGCAACTGCCACGAACAGAGAACAACATTGGATCCAAGAAGGATCTGCCAGGGCATGATTTGTTGGGTAGAAAGGGAGGAACTGAAGACCCCCCAAGACTCAGCCCCTTGCGCTCTCAGGAAAACCCAGAAATGGCCCAAATTCTCTTTCCACTTTAACTTTTGGTTAAAATTGGTTTCCATTTTTGAAATATCATTTGGATTAGATTTTCCTTGCTAAACCTGTTGAGGTACCGAGGCCCCAAAATCAGATGATGTGGAAGACAGAAAAATGGTGCCTTGTCCCCAAATGCAACCTCCCAAAATCCATAGGAGGGCTTCTCAACTCTCCTACCTCCCCAGATGTGCTCAGTCTTTAGAGCAGGATCTAGGGAGAAGCTGCCTCCACTGTGGGTCGCATTCTTGGGGTGGTTTTGGAATATCCAGGGATAGGCCTCCAGCTCCCCTCTACCCATTCATTCATCCTTGCTAAACACTGTTTCCGAAGCCCTTCTTTAGTCCCGACCAGATCTTACTGAGGGCAAAGAAGAACTTGATTGGGGCTTTGCTAAAATGTTGGACTGCTCCATCAGTAAGGGGCTATGAAAAGAAAAGTCTATTGCTTTTCCTCCTTTCTCTACCTCTTTTTATAGGGTGAGCTGGGGCCAGCATTTTTAATTATAATTATGGGGAACTATGAACTATGACTTTTATGGGGTTCATACTGACATCATTAAACTTGAGTTTATAGGAGGCAAAATGCTCCCCAAACAGTGATAGGAACCAACAAGAGGTTGGTGAGAGGTACCACTATTCCTTGCAGAAATGTGGATGAGGGCTGAGTCTCAGCTTTGGCTTTCCCCACTTTCCTCCAGGACCCTGCTTTCTTCCCAATCCTGGCCTCCAGGGCAACGTGGGGCCCAAGCCCCCAAAGCAAATTCGGCACCTCCCGGAGGACAGTGGGGAGGGGGCGTGCTTCCTGTGAGGAGACAGCTGTGGGCCTGAGCACTTGAATTTGACCACCAAAGTTTATTCCAGGGCCACCATAAAAGTGAGCCAGGCAGCTGCAAGTTGCTGCTGGCGGCTCTATTTCCTTGAAACAAAAAAGAAAAACAAAAAAGAATATCCAAGGAGTTGATGTCCAGGAAACTCCAGGGTCTCCCAACAGAAGCATCTGAGAATTAATATTCTTCCTCCTAAAAGTAAGGCACCAAGTTCCTTTTTTCTCTAATTTTGGCCTGACTTAATTTTTCAACAACTTAAAATAAAATCCCAACAGCTAGAGCTTTTTGCCGAGGTCAAGGAGAGAAGGCCCTGGCCACTGAGGTCAGCAAGACATTGACTGGAAAAAATGTCCATGGTGTGGGCTACCGACTTTCCTGCCTGGCCCTAGGTCCAGACCACTCCTAAGCACAGCCTGAGTTGCCCCAGGCTGTACCTCAGGGCATCTATCCCAATATGAGATCCATCTGTGGCCCCAAATCTGTTCCCAAGAGCCTGGCAAGCCCCACTCCCTGGAGTGGAGGTGGCTTTCTCCTCCTCATCTCATGCGTGCCTGTGGCCCCTCCACCATCCTGGAGTTCCAGCTTTCGCATGAAGTCCTCCTCTTCCGCAGGGTCATCCTGCCTGCCCCACAGCTCGGCTTGGCTCTTGGTGGCCTCAGTAAGCACTGCTTGTCTGCCTGACCACTAGCAGGCAGCTGCGGACTGTCTGGGCAGCTGCTGCGGTACTCTGGCCAGGGCTAGGGACAGATTCCAGCATGCTTCTCTTCCACACATGGACATCAGGAGCAGCTTCAGAAGGGGGCAGTATCTCTCAAATTCCAGCCTCGGAGACCCCAGCGCAGCAGCATCCGCCATACAGCCTTGGCTGCCTTGCATCTTGACTACCTCCTCCTGCTGCTCAGGACTCTAGAGTAGATTGTGGAAGGGAAAGGGGCCCACCCTACAGACTGTGAACTGGGAGGAAAACCAGGGAGGCGAAAAAGGCTGTTAGAGCTTTAGTGGGCTAAAACAGTAAATCCAATCCCGGGTGGAATCAATACAAAGATAAACAATAAGCACATGGACACCCTCAATGATTCGGAAGCTGAGCCGGCAAGGATGCACCCTCATTAGAAATTGGTTTGCATCTTTTTGCGCATATTGCTCTGTTTAATAATCCCCTTTAGGGTGTTTGAGGATTTTCAAGCCAGCGGTTTATTCTGCACTGGGGACACCTCTCACCCCCAAGTGGGGAACTAGAAGGGAATGGAACTGCTGGTTCTCCGCCCTCACCGATCCTCATCCCTGGCCATCACCTCAAGCCCAAAGCCCCAAGTCAGGCTCATCTAAGTAGATGGATGCTGCTCTGAGGTTCCTCTGGTCCCTGGACTGAGTAAGAGGAGGGAGAAGGGCAACTCCTCTACCTGCCACCCCAGGCTCCATCCACCTTTCTCAGCAGAGGATTGCCCCAGGAGGCTAGCAATGAGAACCTACTTCTCCCCATAAAAGTCCCATTTTACGAGTCAGTTTCACTGGCCTCTTCACCAAATGCTCTAAAATGAAGGAAATGTCTTAAAAAGCAGTCTGGAAATGGAGCCGCTACCTTTCGACCCTGGTTTTCCAAACCCAGTTGCAGCAGCAGAGAAAATGTTATTTTTCTGGGCAGGATTGCCCTGCTGGGCAACCTAGATCTCTGGGCTCCTACTGGAGTGGGGGCTGGAGGCTGGGTTAGCCCAGACACCATTCCCCGACTTTAGTGCCTACTTAGGCTCAGACCCAGTCCTTGCAGATCAAAGTGAGCTCTAGGCATTTTTATGAGATCAACTTCAGTGGCTCTTTACTTGTAATCAGATGCCTGGGTAGAAAATGCAAAAGGGAATAGCCCATCAATCCAAAAAGGAAAAGGGGAGAGGGGAGAAAAAATTCAGGTGACACATAGCAAGAAGATTCCAGTCACCAGCCAGAAAGACCATTAGCCTGCAGCAAGAATGGTTTGTGGGTCTGTACCAGCCTCCAGGCCCTCCCATCTGCCTGCACATTTCACCCCATTTCTGGGAGCCAGGAAGCCTGACTCGCCTGTTTTCTGAAGCTTGATTTGAAAGCTTCCATAGTGCGGACATGCCACATGGGGCCAGTGTGGTTGCCTGCACTTTCTGGCCACAGTGGGCAAGTCACCTTCTGCTTGTGATTTAAAAGTCTCTCCCATTTTGCTGCTTTCCTCTCTACTGTCTCCGTTGTTCACTCGTCACTGTAGCCAGAAGTTGAGTTCCAGGAAGATTCACCAGAGATTTATCGCTGGCCCCAAACTTGGAGAGCCTCCTTGTCATAAACAGCCATCTATTGTCTGGACTTTTATCTCTGGGTATGGATTGTGCATTATTGAGACTCAGGAGACATGGGCCTGGCTCTGTGGGGTGTTTATGTAGCTGAGTGCTTGCTCCCCCCCCCCCCACCAAGGGTTTCTAAGGGTAGGCTTGGGAGAGTGTACAAATTTGTGTGAGGCAGGTACACTTGAGGGTCCACAGAGAAGGGGAAGGTCTCTTTGTGCCTGGGAACATTCTGGTACATGTGCTTGTGTGTTGGGTGAGAATTTGTCACGGTGTGTTTTGTTTCTCGGGCATTTAAAGTGTTCCTGTCTGGGCTTTTGCAGGTTTTATTAACCTGTATCCGCTTGGCCTGTTTATGTCCCTTAGAAGCAGATCATCTGGTGTTTTTCAATATGGGGGCCCATTGTGTGTGTTTGCCTCTCTGAGGAAATGGGCTTGGGTGATACCTTTCCAGTCCTGGTCCCTCAGATTCCTCCACCCACCCTCAATCACACCTCAGCCTTTGCCTTTACCAGAAAGTCTGACCCTGTCTCACTCCCTTCAAATCCCTAAATCTTCCAAGTGGCTTCTCATTTTCTGTCACAGACAAAGCGCATTTTGCAGCATGAGCCCCAGCTATCCCTGTCTTTCCCACACTATGGGGAAATGCCCCAGTTCACAAATGCCCTTATTTCCTGCAGCTTCCATTCCCTCAGTGGAGGGGATCTCAGAAAGGGCCTTACCAAGTCCATTTTGACCTTTTAATACAATCTCCACAGAACTCTAGATAAAGCCAAAGAGGGTCTGCTGCTTTCTTCCAGTGGCTTCCAGGCAGCAAAATTCCTCACCCTAGCCACCCCCTCAGTCCCTTGAGCCCCGGCAGCAGGACACTGGTCCAGTTTAAATGTTTGCTGGAGCGACAATTACCACCTTAGATCTCAGGGCCAGCTGCTGTTTTTGAAAGTTAGGATTCTTTAACACCAGCAGAAATCATCAAATCCTCCCCCTTTGTTTTTCTTATCAGAACATGGGGTGGGAGGGCTCCAGGCACTGGGGCCAGGGAGCTCCACTTACCACCCCTGCTGCTCCTGGCTGTTCCCAAACTGGGCCCCAGGCCCCACTTCAGATCCCTTAGGCATCCTCAACTAGATAGGTAAAGTGGGAGGGGGCAGTGACCCCAGAAGCTCATTTTCCAGCTGAGAAGGGTGGAATCGACAACAGTTAGGGTTGGTGGAGCACCAGATTTAACCAGAAGCACCCACCATTGGTTTCTGAGTATCCCTCCCTTCCCGTGCCATTAAAATTCCCATTTCAAAAGTCGATGGTTAGGCCTAAAAGGGCTCTATGGGTGCAGAGCAGGCAAAAACACGCTGTGAGGTCCTGGGAGAAAAGAGGTGAACCCTCCACAGACACCCCACGCCATATTTATATTCTCCATCTTTCTAACTCTATCTCTGTCTCAACCCTAGTACTACTCTGGAAGGAAAGGATCAAGGATTCCATTTCAGGTTCCTTTCTCCGGTTGAGCCTGCCGGCCGCCGGCAGCTCAGGGGCCCCAACGCTCCGGAACTCACTTTCTTTCTGGCAGGCGGGTTGTAGCGTCTCCTTACTCTGTTGCTCCCTGTCTCTCAAACCAAGAAATATCTAATATACTTGTTTCTCCGCACCCAAGGCCTAGGCCGAGTGGGCCGGCGCTCGGGACAGCGGTGTTCAGCGCAGTACTCGGTCTTCGCGCGGGCGCGATTTGCTCCCAACCCCACTGGCGGCAGCCTCCTTCTTTGCTAGTTGCCGGGTTTTAACGCTTTTCTCTCGCTTTCCTGCTTCTCGTCCTTTCTTTCCGCCTCTGGATCTGAGAAACAAATCCAAGTCTCCTACCTCATCATTCATTCCCCTCAACCCCCCGCCCCCGTGCTGCCTCACTTCTCCTTACCGAGTGTACCGCCTTGTTTTCGGAAGGAAATCTTAATAGACATTTAGGTTGTAAATGAACTTTTCCTTTGATGGCTAATTTTCTCTTCAATTCTTACGTCCTGCTCCGCTTCGTGGTGGAATGGAACGGAGTTAGAAGTCTGCAGCAGGGGAAGAAGGGGAAAGTGGAGAGAGATGCAGCCCAGAGTCACTGGCAGAGGCGAGAGATATCGTGGACCCAGAGATGTAGAGAGAAAAAGGCATCGGAGTGGGGAGATGAGGGAGGGAGGAAGGGAGAGCGGGAGGGAGGGAGGGAGGGAGGGGGCCCCAGCTGGCAGGAGTGGATCCAGACAGAGAAAAGGAGAGAAAAGTTTCCCCATAGTCTTCATTAGTTGACTTCTTTGTGGGCTGCTTCCCCAGTCAGCGGAGCTCACCCCCAATAAAGGAAGGAGGGGGGTACCTGCCCTTTTTTTTTTTAAGGTTCCAAAGTGTCCAGTGTTTACAAGATCAGAAATGCCTTGGCCACGTCCTGGCAGAAAGAAAGGATGAAATGGAGGACCGTCGCCTTCCTTATAAGGTACGATGCTAACTTGACCTTCACTTTGTCTTGGCGCCTCCCGCCCACCCAGACTGTAGCAGGCAGTCAGGCAGAGCCCCAGCCTCCGCAGACCCTGGCTTCTGCCCTTCTCCTTCCTCTTTTTTTTCTTTCATCTCTCTCTCCTTTCCTTTTTTAAAAAATTCCTCTCCATTTTCCTTCTGTATTCCTTTTTTTTTCTACCTTTTTTCTTTTTATTTCCTTCCTTCTCTCCCCCACCTCCTACTGTATCCCTTCCTACCCTCTTTCTTTCACTAAATCCTTTTACTCTTGCCTGCTGGTTTCATGGGTTTCCTTAATTCTCTCTTGCCTAGCTCTCTACTGCATTCTCTCCTCTCCTCTCCTCTCCTCTCCTCTCCTCTCCTCTCCTCTCCTCTCCTCTCCTCTCCTCTCCTCTCCTCTCCTCTCTCTCACCCTCCCTCCCTCCCTCCCACAACCTTTTTGTCTTTTGAATCCCAGAAACAAGAAAAATATTTTTAATTCTTTTCCCATCTCCACCCCAACTGATCTCCACAGCTATAGCCTGGATTCTGCACCCACCCACCCCTCGCCCCCATCCACATGTCCCTGGGGAAGAGGGTACAGGAAAGAAGGCCAATTTGGGGTCAAAGGGGGCTTCATTCTGGACCCAGGGCAGAGCTGGGAGTGACAATGAACTTGTTTTTGATAAGACCCTATTTTCCTCTCACAGGCCTCACCTGCAAAGTCTTTGTGACCCTAGTGGTCTTAAATTGAGGGCAAAGGCATTGATTGTGGGGGGCACGGGGAGAGCAGAGACCACTGGAGATCTAAATACCAAATTGTTGTTTGTCCTTCTCTGAGCTCTCAGCCCCTAAAGTCCTTGAAATTTCTTTTAAGACATCTTGGGGAGGGAATTTAGAGAATTAGGAATTTCTGGAGATTCACACGCACAAATAAAAATAGGAAAGAGAAAGACTATGGGGGCTTCTCTACCTCACTCACCTCTTGCTGCCCTTCAGGGGACAACAGAGCCTCCAACATTAATTTTAATCATATCATGTGAGGCTATAAAATAAATGATATTATTGACACCCCTATAATTGTCTATTATTCATTCACTTACTTGTAATAATTACAATACTAGATGAGACAGTTCTATGTAGATAAAGTAAAGACAAGCAAATATCCTAGAAAATGAAACTGGATCACTGAGGACTGCAAAATTTCTTAACCCTTTTCCAGTATGTTCCAGAATTTGTAAACTCCTGCCTAAGACCTTCTTGGTTTAGGAGTAGCCATCTTGGAGGGGATAGGGTGATATCAGAACACCCCACCACCTCCTTTCCCTCTATATTGCGTACATCCCCCTCCTCTTCCACAAAGGCACCGGACAGGATCACACAGTAAAAGAGAAATGCTTTCTCTCAGTCCCCCTATAATTATCCAGATAATGGCATGAATTCTTCCTTGAATGCTGCTGTGTAGTCAGGGTTGGGATTTTAGCAGGAAGTGAGGGGGACAGGATCCCAAATGGGGGAAGCTGGGAGAGTCCTGAGTTCTTACATTCCCAGACTTCATAGTTCTGTCTAGTGTTACATTGTTTCTTCAGGCAAAGATCTTTGTTCACCTTCAGTCATATTTCTCCCTCCCCCTTCTTTTCCTTTCTCTCCCCCTTCCCCTTATTTTGGTCCCTTTAAAAGGAGACCCAGATCATCTTCTGCTTTAATAGATGACTATAAAAGTAAAATTAATTCCCCCTGCCCTTTAATATCAATATCTCTCTGTTAAGTATGTGCATGGGTGCGAATAAACATAATTAAGTTCTGCAACCCAAATCGGCAATTACCTCCAAGATTTCCCCCCAACACAGTGGATCTGACTTATCTAGGGGTGTTCATTCTGCTGTGAGATAACCAGGGGATATTTGTATTATTTTTTTTTAAAAGCTCATTGGGTCCTCAGTCAGCACCAACTTGGTAGAAAAAGCAACCATGAAGCCAGAGAGAGAGCCACAGGAGGGAAGAGAGCACCAAGCCAGCTGGAGACGAAAGGGAACCACATGGAGAAACGCAGATAAAGGAGGAGGCAGCAGGTCCCTGAACGAACGTGGCAGAGGGCAAGACAGGCACTCATAGACAGAGGTTTATGTATTTTATTTAAATACATAAAATACATTATTTGTTTTAAAAACTTTGGGGCTTGATGAAGAAAAATGAAGATTCAAGGAAGAGGAGGGGAGAGGGAATTATCTGAGCCACAACATGAATGCCCCAGGAGGGGAGAACGCTGAATAAACCCAAGCGGGCTCCAAGAAGCACCCATCAACTGCTGCCCTACAGAATGCCCTGCTTGTGGCCATCAGGGCTTCCTTGCTCTCCTTATCATCTTCATCTTTATGACGTGGCTTGTTAACAAGACCAGCAACCTGGCCATGCACATCTATCTCAACTGCTCATGCTCAGCCAAGCAGCATCCTGGGGGGGGGGGGGTTGGCAAGGCACTAATTAATTGATTCCTTTGGACAGTAATATATGGCTGAGTCTACACAGAACCTGTAGACTCATAAACAATATCTCTGCTGGGTGTGAGTGCAATGTCTCTCAAAGAATTTTTCCATAGGCATGTGTAATGTGGTCCTGCATTTTTAGCTGCTAAAGAAATACCCAAGCGGGACTAATTTTTATGGGGCCCAGAGTGAGCTCAGTACCAGAAAATGCTTTAAGTCACTACTGCTTCTCAAAAAGCATTGGGAGTGGGTTTTGTTGAAAAAAAAAAAAAACTGGGATTATGGGATATAATTTCCCTGCTGTTTGTGTAGACTCAACCAAGGTTAAGGGTGGGAACTGGAGCTGAGGAGCTACATAGGCCAGAATGTCCTCCCAGGTTGGCTGAGAGGGAGTGGGGCTGCTCCAGGGATTTGAGAGAGGCATAGAATATGAGGTCCCACATTTGCTTTGTGTTGCTCCCTGGGCTCGAGATTCAAAGATAAAAAAAAATTTTAATTTAAATAAATCTTTGCTTTCCAGAGTGCTGGAGTGTCCAGCACACCTTGAATCTGCCTTTTAGCTCAGCCTGCCTGTTACACACGTGCCTGGTTGCTGCATTTCCCCCTGCCCCTGTTTCCTAACTGGCGGCCCAGAGTAACTTTCTAATATATTTATATTAGGTCTAGAAGAACACAGCCCGAGACACAGGGGGTAACCTAATTTTATAATGCTAACTCCACACACGAGTAATTATGCAGTCAGATCCTGCTGCAAGCAGGACTTAGCACTCTAAATATAGATCCTGACTTCAGACAAGAGATGCAACAGGGAAAGAGAGATGGCAGGTGCTTATATAATAATCCCATGTAGATACAGAAAGGGTTTTAAAAAGACAGAAATAATAGAAATACAGAAGGACAGAAAAGGGGCTAGCCAATGGAGATTGTCATTGCCAATGCCTGAGCTTCCTCCTGCTACTGTTTTTAAAGATTACCCGAGAAATGTGTATTATAAATACAATAATATGTGAATCCAAAGAATGTTCTTCAATTGTATTTGGTACATACCATGTATGCAAACATAATTTGCAGAATATATTTTTTCATACACTGGGTGTATGCAAAGATACGCACTTTGTGTATATATAATAATATGTATCTTAAATGCAGTTTTATGTGGATATAGTAATATCTAAATGTATTTTCTATGCACTGATTTTATATGCCCTATGGAGTGTATACGCCCATGTAGCTAAATAGGTGCAGGACTGTGCATCCCCTGTGTAGGATATATGGAAGAGTACTGTTTATATCTGTAAATGAATTTCACAAGTGGTGGTTATACATGCTTTTTGTAATCTTTTCCCAGAAGGCTGCTTTTCCCACAATAGACGGAAGTATCTCTGTACATATATTTTCCAGAGAAATATATTTTCCATGCCCAGAATGTGTGCGTACTACAGATATCTGTGCATTTTACACGGTTTCAATATATTGGTTACATTGGCAGCATGGCCAAACGTGCATTTTATGGGGGGACATCTTTTCCCCCACTCCAAATGTGGACTATACATCCACCTTTCACAGACAGCTTTCCTAGCAACAACTGCTGGTGGTGAGTTCCATCCACACAGACCTGTCCTTGAAAGGAGTTCTCCATTCTGGGTCGGGAAACCGACAAAGTGGAGGCTTGTCTCCAAGTCCCCAGGAAGTGGCTCCGACTCAGAGAGGTGAAAGCACTCACAAGCAACAGGCTGGTCATACTGGCCAAAGATCCAACTCGGTTTGGTACCCTCTAAGCCCAGTCCCTTGGCTCCCTTGCCAGGCTTCGTGGGGCGGCACGGGTTTTAGGAGCCTGTGGGCAGAGCCGCGGGCGGCGAGCGGCTGGCGGGAGGGCGGGCCGCTGCGGTGGGGACGCCGCTGGCCCAGCCGAGCACTGGCGCTCATGAAAAACGCCTGGTTCCCGTAGCCCCGCAGCGCCTCCGACTCGGGCTGTTCTTCGAGGTCTCCCACAAACTCACGGGGCTTCCTCCAGGCCTGGGGCGCTCAGAGGCGAGCGTCTGAGCGCGTATTGGTCTCGGCAGCCTCCACGGCGCCGGCCAGCAGGGGTCATCCCGTCCCTCCCGGGGCCCGGCGGCCCTCGGGCGCCGACCGGAGCTGCCGGCGCCGTGTGGCGGGGAACCTCGCGCGGCAGCCGGGGCAGGGAGGCGTGCCGGTTGTCCTCACCCCGGGACACGGGAGCAGACCAGAGCGGGGACCAGGACGGGAGGGAAATTGGACCGGAACCCTCGCCACCGGGCCAGGGTCGGGAGCCGACGCCCAGGCGCCCGCGTCCTGCCCCGGCGGCGACGCGCCTTTGTCTCGCGCGCCTTTCTTGAGAGACGAGCGCGGCGCCGGTCCTAGCCGTGCGGGGCGTCCAGAGACCGCGGCCGCGGGCCGCTTGCTTCGCAGTGGAAAACCGGCAACTTGGTCTCGACGGAGACAGACGAGCAACGGCGGCCACTCTGGCCTGAGTCTGGAGATAGAGGCAGCTATGGGATCCGGTGCCTGCAACCCACCTCGAGTCGAATCACACTGGCTTCTTCGGCGCCTCCGTGTGCCGGCCGCACAGAGAGTGTTGGGGGCTCCCGGGCGTGCTTCCCGCGCGGGCCCGGGACCTAAGAACCGCTCCTTCTGTCCTAGGAATGGCGGGAGGATGGGCGGGAGATCCCATCTGTCCGGAACCCAAGGTCCCGGGGGGTTGCTTTGTTCGCAGAGTGAAGCCGGCGGCCCCTGCTCTGCTCGGGGGTCTAAGCCATCGATCGCGCCGGGTTTCCGGCTGCATTAGCATCCACAGAACCCAGACTGTCGCGACCATCTCCCGTCTACTGGGTAGTGTCTTTAAATACCCTACCTGCGCTCATGCAGATCAGAGTGGAGTAGAACTAAGTGGATGGATGATCACTGCCAAACACACAACTTATTTGGATGATAGAAGCTTACAAACACACAACAGCGGAATTATTTTCTACTTGGATTCTCTAGATCATTCTTCCCTTTTCTTTCTCCTCCAGACCCAGTCAGAGACACAGGATGCTATATCTTAAGGTCAGTGGAGTAAATTGTAGTTTGAGGGCTTAAACCAGACCCATAGTTGTAAAATAGATGCATTTCTTGCCCAGATCAAGAGCTCAGGTGTGCCCTATATATTTGGGTTGGGGTTCAAACATGACCTTTCAGGCGGGGAGACCCAAGAACTTGTTTTTCAGCCATTAGAAGGAAATTATAGTGTCTTTCCTTCTCTGACAGCTTCCCCAGTTATTGAGTCTCAGGCCTGCATAGACACCACCCAATAAGATACATTCTCAGATCTGCACTGTCTCTGGAAATAAACCAGGGGCCAATTATTCCTGAACTCCCTAAATTCCTCCTTTTTTATCCAGAAATGCCTTCACTGTTAAGTCTTCCTGTATAGATTTCTCTTAAGAGAGGAGGGTAGTCTCTTACCTTGGTTCATTGGGATTCAGATTCCCTCCCCCTTTATTCAGATCCAAGCACAGCCATCCAATCCCTCCCCCAGCTCATGGCTGCCAGAAGCTATCTGGTTCCCAGCCTTGTCCACACTCTGTAAGGCCTTTGAATGAATAACCTTAAAGCTTGGGATCATCTTCTTCCTGCCTGAACCCCTCAACTATATAAGACAGCTGAGGATTAGGGGCAAAGGGAAATGGGATTTGGTCGAAATTTACCAGATTTTCTGGTTGCAGGAGTAAGGAAAGGCAGGGAGACAAAGTTTTCACAACAGGAGGCATGGTTTTTGTAGGCTGGGCTCAGTGGGGACCCCTGCTATTCCAGAGCAGGCCCAGGAGGGAGGAGAGGGAATTTGGAGGAGATTCTATGATTGGAGCCAGGCTGTGATAAAGATAAACCCAGGGACAAGAGTTGCAATGGTAGAGGAAGAAGGAGGGTGTCCCACCCAGAAGGAAGGGGTGAGGTGAAGGTGCAGAGGGCTCATGCGCTCAGCTGGAACCCAGACTCTGGTCTGGACATGGGCCTCTCCCTGGCATGGCCCAGAGGGGGTCACTGGCTCAAAGAGATGGAGCCTGTTTCACCTGCTTCAAGGGGTCTTTATTCCCTTGCCCTAGTCTGCTTGCAGTGCACAAAATGTGTTCCCAGAATGAAGCCATGGGGTTAAGGCCGTGGGGTTGAAGTGTGGACCTACAAACCCCTGCCCCATATCCCAGGGCACTATTGTCATCCCAGCTCCAACCTGCTTGCACCCCCACCCTGCCTTTGCTTTATGGAGATCCTGCAGCTCAGGCTTCCTTTTTCTGGCCTTGAAGGTAGTTTCAGCCTCCTCCAAGCGGTCCACATTATTTTTACAGCCCACAACTTCTTAGATAGCCCTTTCCTCCCCCACAATCTACCATTCCCCCAATTTTCTCTTTGCTAGTAATTGCTTGGGACTGGAGATGGCAGCTTATCAACAGATCTTGATTGCTCATATATTTTTGTTGCCCCTGAAACTGCTCTTCTTTTATTATTATACATTATTATTTTTATTATTCACCTGGGATGGAGAAAATAAAGTGGGAAACAGCAAGGAAGCAGAGGATCACATTCATTCTGGTCAGAGGAGACAATTTGTGGGGACCCAGTTAAATTTTTTTCTCAAAAAAATCACGTCATCATACAGTCATCTTTTAATTATTATTAATATTAATATGATGAAGCAGCTTTGTACAAGGACTATATAAAGGGAAAACGTGCTAACGACAGCCGTTTGAATAGGAGGGTGCACTACAGAGAGCTGGGGAGGGAGAAAGGGAGGACATCTATGCACAGAGACTGCACAAGGTACTAGCAACAACACAGAGAACAGGACACAGATTGACAGAGAAGCTCACCGAAATCAAGTTTAAAGAGACAAGAAGAGAATATTGCATATATTTTCCCCCTCACCCTTTTGAAGTGTTCTGGTCTCTCTTCTCTATGGGAGTCAGGCTGGAGTGGTGGCACTGGAATCCAGGAGGGGCTGCATGAAGAGGCATATGGGTGACCAGGCGAAGTGGGGAGTTCCTCATCCCCAGGACCAGGCCACAGGGGAGTACAGAGGCAGGTGGAATGGCAGTGATTTCTGCAAACTTGTACATAAGTGAGACAAGTTTATGTTGGTGGGCGGGGGGGGGGGTGTCCGATGCCCAGTGGATGTTGGGAACATGTGATTGTATGGCCACTCTATAGGGCTGTATTGGGGATAGGAGTCTGCCTGCTTGCAAGTGTAGTCAGGAGAGTGGATGGGCTCAGTGGTGTGCTGGGTTCAGCTGTCCCTAAGAGTTTGCCTGTGCCTCTGCACAATCCTGTACAGGGACTTGAAGCTGTGAACTGGTGGGAGAGTGGGGTGGGGTGCTCTGTGGATTGCCTTTCAAGGGTGTGTTAGGAGTGACTCTCCCCAGGCAGGAAGAACTCCAAGCTAGCAGGCCAGTTTCACACTTCCCAAGCTGGGCTCCACTCCCACCAGTCCCTTGCTCCTGGCAAGGGTGGGTCAGCAAATAGGAGCATGGGGGACTCTCACCCAGACGGGATGAAAACGGAGTATGGGAAGGCAGGCAAGCTCCTTCACTCTTTCTCCTAAACCATCCTAGGATCCACTGGGGTGGGGCTGGGGCCTGAAGGGGACTGTGAATAAAAGGCCTTCCTCTGGAGAAGCCACTCTGGGGGGCTCCAACAGGTTCTGGAGTTGTGCTCCGCCCTCTGCTCTGGTCCTCGGACTCAGCAGACTCCGCAGCTGAACCGGGAGGCGGAGGCCTAAGACAAAGGGCCACGTTGGAGAGAGGGTGGAGTGGGAGACAGAAAGGAATTGGGTGGGGAGCTATAGCGCCCCTCCTTCATTGTCACCAGCCTGGGAAACTCAAGCTGAGCGGGGCGCTATGGTAGCCCCTTTAGGGGCGGATTCTCCTCCCGCCTCGTAAATTATGCCGGTCCAGCCTCCGGCTGGCCGTGACCGTGAACGCCAGCGGGGAAGGGAGAATCAGCGGCTGCAGCCTGTGGCTGCCAGAAGCTCTCCCGCCAATCAATGCCATGCTTCGAAGCCCCCTTTCACAGCCTCTTGGGTTTCCCGGAGGGCCAGATGGGGGTCCCTAGAGTGGCTACTGAACCTGAGGCTGCGTCGGCTTAGCTCTCGGCTTAGCTCTCAATTGCTCTCTTGCGGTTCCGGTTTGCAGCCGCCTAGACGGCAGGAAGAGAGTATAGCAGCACACCTGTGAAAGGGCTGAGAACCAGGCGACGTTTGGGCAGCCTTCCCTACAGGCTAGGACGTATGGCTGTTAGCGCCTTGTCCCAAAAGTTCGTGCCCCCACCTGCTCTCCCATCCAGGCCTGGAGGACCCAGACCTCTTGCACTTGGGCATTGCTGATCATTCTGTTCTCCCAAACCACACTTCCTCCTGGGTCCCCCCACTGCCTCCTGCCCTCCCAGAATTTCCCGGTCCTCCTCCACTCTCTCTGGTAATCTCCACTCTTGCTCCCTCCTCTCAGCCTCTCCTAACCCCAAAACAGAGTTTTGGGAGCCTTGTTTCTACTGTCACCCCCCACCCCCGCAGGCAAACAGACTTAAGACCACAGAAGGCAAATGGTTGGAGGGGGTGCCTGGGTCCTCATCTGGAGGCCCAATGACCCAGTCTGCTCCTCCCCAGTGCTTCAGGCTTCCCCTGGTCTACAGCTGTGAGCTTCTCTCCCTGGCTGGGTTCTTTCCTTCTCTCCCAGGCCTGGCAGGGCCTGCTGGGGGTGTGCAGGAGGGAACCGCGAACAAAACAGACAAGAGGATGTCCAGAGAGGGCCTGCCAGAGATGTCTGGTGGTCTAAGTAGGGGACTGTGTCCCAAGAAGCGCGCCCCTTGCTCTCTACCAGAGACAGGCTCAGTCTGGGGCTGGCTCCCTTGCCTTGCCCCCTAAAAGAAGGAGAGAGCCTGCTCCCTCAATAGAAGTCTTTTCTTTTTCATTCTCCGATTCTGAAACCAGATCTTGACCTGCTGGTCGCTAAGATTCAAGCGGTCTGAGAGTTCCCTCCGGCGCTGCCGTGTGATGAACTCGTTCACGAGAAACTCGCCCTCCAGCTCTGCCAACTGCAACTTCGAATAGGGCTTGCGCTTCTTCCGTGAGCGGCTGTGGATCGGGTACCAGGGCGTGCCTGGGTGGAGATGAACCAGCGTGTTGGCCAGAGGACCAAGAGGTGACAAACCCAGTGCCCTCGGTCTTTCCCTAGCCCCTCTCACCTTGGCCTAATGCCTGACCCCAAGCCCTTCCTCTCCCAACTCCTCTCTTCTACACAGACCCCCACATCCCCACCAACTCCCATCCTTCATCACTCTTTTTCCTCTTCCACCTCTTTTCCTCATCTCCCCAACTACCTACCACTGCAGTATCCCTCACTGATCTATACTCCTATCCCTTCACTTCTCCCCAAACCTCCTCTCCAGGCCATCCTGGCCCCTTCCTCTCCCATCCTCCAGGACAGGGTCCCTGATCAGTTAGGACAGACAGGAGCAAGTGGCAAGAGTAAACCATGTCTACTGGAGTTTCTTAAAAGAAAAAATGTAGGTCATGGGGGCTGTAGGGAAGTGGAGATAGAAGCCCTGGGAGACCAGGGGACCAAGCTCTGGGTCTCCACCTTCCCGCCCCCTCAGGACTGGGGGCAGTCTCTGCCAGAATCCCCTTCTCAGGAGCTCTGACTGCAGGCCGATGAAAAAAGGAACCTCTTCAGTTCTTTTATGGGGATATTTACAGTTTATAGGGCTCTGTCAACCCCCACTTCTTTTTAAAAGAAGTGCTTCCTCACTATACATTCTGTCACCCCAGGGGGCCCTAGCTCGGCCCTACCCTGACCACCCTGGTAAGATGTCCCGCCCTAAGTGAGTCTCACGGTGCTTACCGCTGGCCGAGAGCCCGCCACCGGGGTTTAAAGACGATACCAAGCTGCCAGGGTCGCCCGCGCCGGCGCCCTTGTTGCCCTCGTTGAGCAGGGAGGAACTGGAGTCAGATTCCAGAGACTGGCACGAGGGCGGGTCGTGTGGAGGTCCCGTGCCACCTTCGCCGCCACCGGCGGCGGCGTAGTCGTACTTGAACCCGAGCGCAGGCGGCCCTGACGGCTCCAGCGGCAGCAGCGCCGCCCCGGGCCCAACTCCTGGGCCGGGGTCGCGCCCGCGCTCCTCACGCTTCAGGCCCCCACCGCCACCCTCGGCGCACGGCTCGCGGTAGTAACTCTTGCTGTCCTCAACGCGCGCCAACTCGCACGTGCGGCCAAAGGACGGGTTGAGCGACACGGGGCTTCCGAGATAGGGCTGCGGGTAGCCATTGCACGGCTCCGCCGACGGCCAGGGCAGCGAGCACACGTTGTCGCGGCGCGGGTAGGACAGCGAAGGCAGCCCGGGCAGCTGCGCCCCAGACGCGCGGAAGTTGGGGAAGTAGAAGGTGTCTCCCGTGTGGATGTTCACCAGCGGCCCCACAAACCCGGGATTCAGGAGATTATGCTCGCCCATTTCCGCGGGGCCCGACCGGCAGCTTCTACTTTATTGCTATCTGACATTAAACATAGTTAAACCTGCGCCGGCCACTCATTGGCCGTGCGGCTCACGTGGGCAAGTCCGCCAGGGGGATGGGTGGGGACAGCGAGTCCCCCCACCCCTTAGCAATTCCAACTTCCCCCTTCCCCAATCTGGGGGGTGGGGGCAAACAAGGGGTCAGACTTATCCACTGGCTTCTGTTTCTTAAAAAAATAAAATCATATAAAACCTAATGCAGAGAGTGAGGAAATCGCCCTATAAGGGGCAAGAAGAACCACACCAAAAATACCCCCCCACACACACTTCTGCACCCTGCAGCCCCCCCCCAGATGTGTTATCTTCTCACCAACAGCTGGCCGAGCACAGCCCGTCCCTCTTTAATTAGCTCCTTTATTAACTAAAACCGTTGGAATTTACAATATCTCCCCAATAAATTACTATTAGATATTGTGTCATATAAAGTTTACTGGCTGTTTAAGGAGACAGACGAGCCCTTTGGCTCGGCGTTTATTTACAGTAGGGGCAAAGTAGGGGTAAGGACAGGTTTTCCTGCCGTGATCTCTCCCTGCCGTTGGGCTGCCGTGCTCCTCTTCTCCAGCTCTTTCTCCTCAGGAATTTGGAGACATCTGGGGCCCTTTCCTCCAGGAAGGGCTCAGGGAGAATGATTAATGTGGAGTCTCACCCCCGAGCTAGGACCACCCCAGCCTCACACCTCCACTTAACTGTTAGGGAAGGGATGTAGAGGGAGGCAGAAAAAGGAGGTGCTCAGCTCAGTGTGAACCTGTCTGCTTGCTCTTAAAAATCTGGGGGCTTGGACTGCTCTTCACTGTGACTCTGTGGGTCACAGGGGCTTCTGGGGGGTGTCTCCCAGGTTCTTTGCAAGAAGAGTCTCTGGGCCAAGGCAAGAGGACTTGGTTGGCTTGGGAGGCTCCTGACTCGCACTGCGGAGAAGACGCCAGCACCCCCTAACCAGCCCAGCCTGCCACTAGGACCATCAGATAGCAGCGCAGAGGACAGTAGGCGTGCTGGGAGTGAGAGGAAGAACTCCAGAGAATTATCTTGTTGGGGACTGAAACTTGTATTTATGGCACTAATCTCAGCAGCTCCTTCTGGAGAAGGCTAAGAACCCAGTGCTGGCCATTGGTGAGACTATTCATCAGCGCCTGGAAACCACAATCTGATTTCAGCGAAGTCCGTGGAACACAGTTAAGTAAATTAAAATGAAAAAAAAAAAAGAAATACAAAAACCTTCAAAATTAGGTGTATTCTATCAGAGTGTAGTAGACAAAATGGTCAAATTTCTATGTGATTATTTCAGGTTCCTACCCAATGCCTGGCTTTGAGTAATACAAAGTGTTACAAAGATAACACTAATACAAAGATAAATAGCTCAGAAAACATCTAAATAAGAGAAAACAGCAGAAGATTTAGAGAAAATCAGAGAGACTAAGAGAGTGCAAGAGAATATGGGAGGGGGGAAAACCCATGCAGGTGAAAGTTAAATGTCTGAGCACGAGCCGGAGCCCAAGGAAGGCAAAAAATCCTCCCTCTTTTCTCTCTCCTCTGGAGAAAGCTGCAGAGAGAGTCGCAGATTCTTAGAATTCCACAGCTCCCGCGATTTCGTATCCCAAACCTTAGCTGCTCACTCCGACAGAAATGTGTCCCCGCAGGCACTGACCAGCCCAGCAGCAGTTCGCGGCTGGGCGCCCGCCCCTCGCTCAGCTTTTCCTTCTCCTCCCTAACCTGCCAGGCTGCCTGGCTAGGTTCCTCCCTCCCGTTCCGGGGGAGGGGGAGAGCGCCCAACCTGCCGGAACCGAGGCCAAACAGTGGGATGCCAGTTTCGCTCCCTCATCTCCAGTCAGAAACGCGAAAGTCCGGCGGTGCGGCGATGCCGAAGGCGGACAGGACACCGCTTGGATTAGCCTTTTTGCGCCGAATTGATTAAGGGGGCTGCTAGGCTGCAGAAAGGAGCATCCCTTAGCTGCAAATTCCACGTCACAGGACCTCCAACATCTTATTTATGCCACCTTTTCAAGATGCATTACTGAGCGACACTGACATTTTAATTTTTAAATAATTTATTTGGGGGGTATTTTGGTCAAAAGCTAAGCAGGGTGTGACTTCAATAGTGTCGGTGTTTTCAATCAGAAGAACACTGCGCCAGCGGCGAGGTCTGCAGGCCGCCAGGCCTCGGAGCTCAGCCGCTATTGTTGGTGTGAGAAATGCCGCGCTGAGCTTTGCCGAGTAATCACTAGGTCTTGTGGGGTGGAGGCTTCTCCCCTTCTCTTTTCCCCTCCCACATGACTGCAATTTCCTAGAAGGGGACCCCACGAGGAAGGTCTCAGCCTCTCCCCATCCCTCCCTAGCTTGAAAATCTCAGGCCCAGAGCTCTTCTTGCTGCCCTCCCGACCGGCCGCAGAGCACACAGAGCAGCGGCCACGGGGCGGCAGATGCAACACCGGGGAAATGGGGGTGGAATGAAGGCTTCCTTCACTCGCAGCTTCTAACCGTCTGATTTGATCCCATCAAAAAGGCCGTTTTCCCAGGTTTGGACTCTGTGGACACTGACACACGCCTAAACCCCTTTTTCGCTCCTGCTTCCGACTCTGAGTCTTCTCAGGAAGAGCCACCGAGAACCATCAGCAAAATTCGCATCACCAGTGTCCTGTTCCTCCGGGACCAGTGTGAACCTGGGGTTTTCAGAATAAGCGCCCAGCCTCCCCTTGCACCACAGCGGTTCTCTTTGGCAGCCGCTGCACACAGAGCTCAGGTAGCTGCTTCCTCAACCAGGCTTGGACAAGCAGTCCCCAGAGCTCCGCTCCCTGCCTGGGTCCCCGGGGCCGGCGGGAGGCTCGGGTGTGAAGCTTCAAATCTAAATCCAGCCTCGGCAAGAGCTGCTCGCCCGGAGCCCACTGGGGGTGGGTGGGGAGACTGGGAAGGACTCACAGGTGAAAGCGCTGGACAGACGCCTCTAGACCGCTGGTTTAATCGGCCCGCACCTCGCAGACCTCATGCAAAACTATAACTGGCCAGGGACCCAGGCTCTGGCACCGCCGAGCGATCTGTGTCCGCAATCCTGTACATTCATCAAACCACAAGGTCGGAAGGGGTAGCCTGCTTGCGGGCGTCTGGGCCACGGGTTCCTGCTGCAGCTGGCCTGGCTCAACTATACCCCGCTCATTAACTCAGGGGTTAATTAAAACTGAAGGCCAGGATGTGGTCCAAGGCTTTCCTTGAAGACCCTTGGCAGCCCTCTTGCTCCCTCGCATCCACCAGCTGGAAGCCCTGCCGCCTCTCCTGTGCCTTCCTGTCTGAGCCCCCGTCCCTCCAGCATCTTCGCGGCCTCAGAGAAGGGTCTCGACTCACCGCCACCGCCGAGACAGGCGAAAGGAGTTGATTGTAAAATCTACGTCGGCTCTGGTGGCAGGGGCAAAGCGGATGCGTTAGGCTTAGGCCGCAGCAGAGCAGCTAAGAGTGGCTACCCCGCCAGCCTGAGGTTGGAATTATTCCGCGCGGTGTTGCCTTCGCCGCTGTCAGTGGACAGGCCTCAGTGGCCCAGTTCAAGGTCACTGTCTAGTTTGCAGAAAGAGGTTCTGCCGCGTATGCAAATGAGGCAGGGCCTGGGCCCTGAAACGGCTGTGAGCAGAGGCTGGGTCGGCAGGCAGAGGGGAGATGAAAAGCGGTGAATGTGGAAGGCCTGGGCCGGCCACCTCTCAGGCCTCTGTATTTCGCCCCTTTAGGGCCGCTCAGGCTTGTGACAGGATCTTCGTTGGATTTAGCTAAGACTGAGAGGTGGAGGTAGGGGGCTAAGTCTCCTCTGTCTTTGCTTCACTAGCTCCTCCAGAGGTCGGAGCCCACCTGGTTTCCAGGCCTCCCTACGGGAGGATAGGACTTAAAAAAAGAAAACTGGGAGCCCCGTTCTCCAGGTGTTGCCTTCCAGGGACCTGCAGCCTGGAGGAGGGGGGTTAGAAAAACTTGGGTAAGGGGGCTTAGTCAAGTTTTCAGGCTCACACAAGCAGCCTGGGGTCAGCAGCGTCCTTACCTCCTCCAATCCTGCGGCTCTTCTGAGCTCCCTCCCACCGCAAGAACCCAACCCGATTGCCACTCTGGAAATGGGGAAGGGGTGGGGAGTCCCAGGCGGGAACATCTGGGAAGCCGTCTCTGCACCTCTCACCTGCGCATCCCTAAATGGGCCATCTTTCCCCATTTTCTCCGTCCTATAGGCGCGCTAACAGTTAAATAGTTTCGCGGCTCTGACATTTTCCCCCTCCGCCAGCAGAGGATCTCCTCCGCCTAGTGAATTACTGAGTGTCAAGAAAGGTGTGGAGACCAAGTTTAAGGGGGAAAAAAAGCATTCTCATGAAACACCACACCCACCGCCGCCGGCAAATATCCGGGAGCCCGGGGGTGGGGGTGGGGGTGGGGGTGGGGGTGGGCTGGTCTCGAATCTCCGCACCGGGTGAGGACTACCCCCAGTGACCCGTTCTCTACAGCCCGCAGCTTGTGACCACGGCCTCCCACCAGGCCTAGCTCTGGGGAGGGACTGAAATCTGCTGGGGGTCTGCTCTGCCCGGCTACCCAGCTGTTCCCCAAAGCCGAGACCCCGGTGCGGGGTGGGGAGCGCGGGCAGATTGGAGTGGGGACAACGGGCCGGCAGGCTGGTGGTGGTGGGAGGATGTGCTGCTAACCCCTAAGCTGACTGGGCTGGAACAGCGGGGTCCACTCACCTTTGGAGACGGAAGAGGTTCATCAGGGTGCGGGGCAGGGGTCCTCAGCCTCTAGAAACCCTCTGGGTGCCCCCTCCCCAAGGCCGCCCGCAGGCCCCGCCGAGGTATCTGAGGAGGGCGGGGCGGAAAAGGCGGAGGCAGCGGCCAGCGGTAGGCGCGCGGGAGCTGAGTTGCAGAGCATCTCTGGAGAGGCCGCCTTTTATGGGCGTTATTAGCACCCCTGTCTAGACTAGAGACGACACCTCCTCTGTGAGTAAACAGAGGCGGCGGGCTCTGGCGGGAAGGGGGATGGCGCATTAAGGGGGCTAGCAGCCCTCCCTTTCTCAGGCCACCGGAAGATCAAGGGCTTTTCCCCCTCTCCCCTCCCTTGTGCTCCTTTGCGATGTCAAGGTCAGAAAGACCTAGTCACGGTCAAGGCTAAAAGAGGAAGAGCCTGGTTGGATGCGAAAAGGCTCTGGCTCCCTCCTCCTCCCAGAAGCCCCTGGTTCCCCAGGGCCCCTCAATACTCCCCACCAGCGCGGGTCTGGATACACATCTGATCCAGCAGTCGCAGTTTTTTGAGGGACCGGCTCTCGACACCATCAATATAGGACCCAGGTGGATCCTTGGGTGGGGAGTTCTCTTTTGAACAGAGAGGGCTGCTGCAGTGTCCCCAGCTCCAGTCTTCTGAGTGATGGAAAGTGTCCCAGGGGCTGACCTGCTCACTGCTGACCCGCTCACTGCTGACCCAGCCTTCTGCAGATCAGCCTCAGGAGCAGATGGTCAGGGGACAATCAGAGGGATTTCCCGAGAATTTCTGGCCTTGCCCCTCAGGTGGGTTCTTGGCTGTGGGACTGCAGGCTCAGTCTGCCCGCGGTAGGCCTGGGCAATGAGGGTGGGGAAGGGTTTTCCTCCCTAGCTCAGGAAAGGATATAACTGAGTCCTCCCTGGCAGCCTGGTAGAATGGCCTCCATATGGAGAGTCCTGTAAGGTTCCACTCCACCCAGGTTTCCTAGTCCTGACCTGGGAAGGCATAAGGAGTGGAGGGTACCATGGATTATTAGAAAGAGAGCAGGAACCTCAGTCCCAGAGGTGAAGGGCCGTTTCCACGGGAAGCCTCTCTGCTCACAGCCCTTCAGTCTCTACCCCCTTGCACCCTCATATTTATTGCAGCCTCATTCTCACAAACACTAGGAGACCGGCCTTAGAAAGAAAGGCTTTTTCTCTATTTGAATAAAGAAGGGAAAACATACTCTATACCCTGAGATGAGTGCCAGCTGGCAACACACCTACTTACATACTTGCGCACACAGGAAGTAAAGGCTGCGGAAATTTTCCACTGGTCAAAGGCTCTAAACACACACACACCCCTTCACAGGAATGTCTCACAGAGTCCCCGATGAGAATACCAATTCTTGGGAGATAGAGAGGTAAGGGACCAACATGCTCAGGAAAAGAATAATACATTTTCCCCAACTTTGCCTCTCCAGAACACAGTCATACAATACCTGTCTCACACAGGATTTTCCAGCCTCATGCTTACTTACTTTTATGGGAAAGACATCTTTAAAATTGATCTGGGCATGATAATTCTCCAAAATCCACCCAGGCACAGGCATGAGAGGGTCCTAAACACCTGGCACACTGGGACACAGAGGAACTTCAGTTTTTGCCTGGGTTACCGGGATCCCGATGCAACCCCATGAGTTTGCAAAGGCTTTTTTTTTTCTCCCCCATTACCCTCTTCTGGGGTCTTCGAGCTGGTCTCTTCCTGTGTGGGAAGATCACTTATTTGACTATGTGTGGGTTTGTGTGCTTGGAGGACTCTGGACTTCTCTTTCCCCCCTGAGTCTCCAACTTATCCTGTGTCCTCAGTGTCGTGGGACTATCCAATGCACCCTCAAGTCAAGAGCAGTGGGGGCCCATATCCAGGGAGTCCCAAGACCTCTTTTCTATTCAGTTCCTTTTTCTGACCAAACAGACATTTTCAAGTGTTTTCACCTCAGGGGAGACTCTGGTTTGGGGGTTAGGGTTAGGGTGGTGGGTGGGAAGAGAAAGGGGAGATGGAATTAAGAATGAACCTTATTCCTGGGAGATTAATTTATTCCCTCCTAAATCTCTATTTCCCAGAATAAGATTCTTTGAGAGTTAACCCAGAGTTGAAATGGAGTTGAATAGAGCTGGCACCACATCAGTGGCAAAGCCTCCGCAGACGGTGAATTCTTCAGGCTGTTTGTCTCTCAGAGTTCCTGTGTGTGTGTGTGCGTGTGCGTGTGTGTTTCACCCCCAGAAACATTTATTTAAATAAAATCCTTAACACTTCAGCCATCAGTTAAAGGGAAATCAGAGAACTGGACTTTTCAACCCAATGCCTCCAGTCTTTCTGTGTCTCAGAAGAGGAAAAATATTACACAAAAATAAAAATTGCTGCAGTAAAGATTTAATCCAAGATAACATTGTTTTTAGCTATATTGCTTTTTCAAGTCTCTTAACCTGACAATTTAACAATCTCATTAACTCTGTCAGAAGGGAGATAGGCACAGGCTGACTCAACAGAAAAAAACAAATTAGTGGCAGAGTCTATAGGGTTCCAGATCGCTGGGAAGACAGAGGGATCCAGGAACCCTGGACAATAAAGGTGGGGTTGGTTTAGTAAACTGGGGCACAAGGAAAACTAGCACCCTGACCTCTCTACACAGGTTGATGGGAGACAAACAAGTGCAATCTGGGACCACTGACCAGGGATGGCTGTGCAGGCCTCTCCCTAAGCCCCAGGTCTGAACCACTTGGAGGGATTTGGGACCCTCTGGGGACAGTAGGGCCTCAGGAGACTAAGATTAGCTTCCTGCTGCTGCCACCCCTGCCACCACTACAGCATCCAGCGCCAGCACCCAGATCCAGATCTGATCCCCAACTACCAACTGAAGTGAATAGCCATGTATCTTTCTCACTCACCTGCTCCTAGGCCTTTTCAGTCGCTGACTACATCCTTCTCTCCCTAACATACACTCATCTATTTTGGGTATCAGGACAGTAAGCAGTCTTCTTCTCCTGTCTAGATAGTTTCAACCACCTGAAGTTTAAAAAAACTTAAGTGAGGTAAAATATGAGTCAGGGATCTTCCCTGTTGGAGGTGATAGCTATATTCTTCCACTGCTATATTCTATAGCTATATTCTTCCATTCTGGCTAAGTTAGTGCATCAGAAACTTCTATGAAGAGCCAGTGGACAGAAAGAGCTTCAGAAAGAATCTGAACAATAAAATCAAGGCCAAAAAAAATTTATTTTAAAAACAGGTTTGTGGGTTTTTCTTTCTGCATTCAATTCAATACATTGTCATTCAGACATCACAGTACTATATACAGATACACAACATTTATTTAAAAGCCTATTTTCTGCTGAATATTTCAAAATGACACTGTTTTGTAATGCACCAGTGGGAGAAGGTGAGGGGCTCCCTAGCACCAAGTTGGCCTTTAAGGAAGGAAATGTTAGGCAGCATCTACATTAGCTGGCTATGTGGAGGCTGCTATTTTGGCTTCTGGGAGAAAACTGCTTTCCTCTGACAATCAGTAAAAGTGAAAGTGAGAGGCCTCTGTCCTCAGCAATTGCCTTCATGGAGAAGTGATTGAAAGGGACTCTTCTGGGGAACCCACTCTCCATCCCCTGGTACCCCCCTTTTTTTTTTTAAGAAAAAAGTTCTGCTTCTTTGTCTGGCCTGATGGGATGGGGAGAGGAAAAGAAAGAAAGAGAAAAAGAAGAAGATGAGGAGGAGGAGTGGAGAAGAGAGAAGAAAAACATTTAGAAGCATGGTTGAGCTTCTGTCCTTGGGTTACTGTGGGTTGACTGGGAAAGAACAGAAGAGGCAGTAGGGGAGAAGGTGGCTCCTGAGAAATTGAGTTTCTTGGTTGAGATGGGGGGAAGTAGGTGGCTCCTAGGCCAGTTCCAGCTTTTGTTGAAGTAGATAGGAAAGAAACAAAACCTGTGAGCTGCCTGTACTCCAATCATGATGCCAGATCCCTAAAAATTATCATTCATATTAATGTGACTTTTAAAATATGCACAGAACATCTTAACTGGGAATTCTTGCCTAACTAAGGAGTGCAGGAAGGATAGGGAGCAGGGGGAGGAACTGGAAGGGGATTATAAGCTCGACAGGTCCTACACAGAGGCGGCACCCTCAGGAGGGTCCTCTACCTGCCTGGCAACGGAGGAGGCAAGAATGGGGTCATTGAGAGTTCCCCAACCCTGCTTCGGTTGGAATGATCTGGCTCTTTGCTGCCACTGGGCTTTCTGGCAAGGACAGGGGTAAGGATGAAAGGGAGTGGGGGCCGGCAGCCTTTCTTCCACAGCCCACGGGGACCCACCTCCAAAGTTGTTGAGGCCCAATAGGTCCCATCTGGGTGGGGGTGAGGGGTTGAAGATAGTGTGGGGAGTAAGGGGCGGCAGTGCGCCCCTCAGATATTCGCTGCCTCCTGGCCATACGGTTCCTCTTTCTGGTTAACATTAAATATTCCTCTGCACCGGTGAAGGGTCCTTCGGTGGATTAGGTTATGGTACAAAGCGGCGACATAAATAGAGGGGGAAAGTGGCCAGGTAAGCAGTCAGGTGGAGTGGAGATGAGGCGCTTTCGATTTGCTGACCACCTTCTTTTCTTTGACTCGCCGGTTCTGGAACCAGATGGTGACCTGGCGTTCCGAGAGGTTCGTAGTGGCGGAGATGCGCCGGCGCTTCTCTTTGGTGATGAACTTGCTGGCCGCGTACTCCTTTTCTAGCTCCTTCAGCTGCACCTTGGTGTAGGGCACGCGTTTCTTGCGCCCGCGCCGGTAGCTGCTCACCTCAGGCTGTAGGGGAACCACGTCTAGGGGGAGAGAGAAGGCATGTGGGCAGCAAGTGAGCCTCGGCCAGGGGTCCCCCCGAGGCTGCACCGCTGCTGCGGAGGCACAAGGTTCTGGCGGGACTCAAAGGAGCCCTGCCAATTGCCCCCAAAGCCTTTGCACCTTTGTTATTAGCAAGGCTGTGACTAAGGTGAGGCCACTGGGGTATTTCCTCTGGTTCAAACTTTAAAGGAGAGGGCACCAAAAACTCAGTAATCAAGATAAATAACGCTTTAATATAATGTTTTTTAAAAAGTCAAAGTGAATGCAAAAATACACGATGAACAAAATATCAAATTTTAAAATAAACACGGTGCCTATATTCCTGATTTTTCCTTTTGCCTCAGACTTCAGTATGGCTCAGTGCAGCACCCATCACTAGAATCTGTGTGCCCATAGAGAGGTCCCTTCAAATTTCACTCTGGGGCCCTGAGTGGTGTGGCTTAGTTGACTGAGCATTGTCTTGCAATGGGAAAGGTGGCCTGTTCGATTCTGATCAGGGCACACGCCTTGGGGGGGGTTGCTCCCCCAGTTGGGGGCGAACGAGAGGCAACCCTTTCACATTTCTCTCTCACATCGATGTTTTTCTCCCCCCACTCCCCCTCTCTTCCCCTCTCTCTAAAATATACACATAAAATCTTTTTTAAAAAATTCACTCTGGTCTGCAGGTCTTCCTGCAGTTAAATCATTTGGGCAGCCATCAGCTTATTATACTCAGCTCCAGTATGTGGGAAAGGTATTCTGTTGTAGGGTTGAGGGAGGACATGGCGAGGAGGGAATAGCTTCGGTGGGCACAGACTGCCAGGTCGCTGTGCACACCTTTGGTCCCTGGCTCTGCACTAGGAATCTGAGGCCCGCGCCAATACATAGAGAGAAGAAGTGTCCAGGTGAAGCCAGTCCGTTTGGGAGCCCATCACTCTAGGAATTCAATGTTGTGAGCCACTTAACAACATCCAAGATGGGAGGCACTGGCCCTGAGATGTAGAGAATAGGTCCCTGGAAGTAAAGGGTCCCCACCCCTTTACTTGGATCTGTCCACCAGTGGAGATAACAGGAGAGTACTTCTTGGGGGTGAAACCAGCTATCAACATAAGTCTAGAAAAAGAACTCAATGCTCCTCTGTCCCCACAAATGTCCACTCATCAAAACAGCAAATTCTGCTCCGCTCCAACCCCTCTCCTCTCCATTCTTCCAAGGTTAAAGGAAACCGTCTTTATCCCATGCAGGACCCTAACTCTAAATCCAAAATACTTTGTGATCCTAACCACTAGTAGTTCAATTTTTTTATACTCTGAAGATTTCACAGGCACTAAAAACAATAAATGTCATTTACATCGCCCTTCCACTCCACCCTCACCTCTGTCAGTAAAAAGGTCATAGCCACACTTTCCAGGGGAAGTGGGGAACTAGGAAGATTTTCTAAATAACTGACCCCTCAATTTTTAAAATGTAATTATTAGACTTTGTCAGGCAGAAGCTAATGAAGGAGACTGAATATTTGAGATTTCCCCTTCATTCACACTGCCCTTCAAAAGTGTAGACACAGGCTGGAATGAAGATGCAAAGCTCTTCCTGAAATACTGTTCTCATCCTATCTTCATAAAAGACCATTCCTACACCCATTCCTATGGGGTATGCTCTCTCCCAGGGGCCTTATCTATACAGAATGGGGAAAGAAGAGGTCACAATGAAATGCAGGAAGGAAGCAAAGTGCTCAGGAAGAATACTGGAGAGAGGGTCTCCAAGGCCTGGTTTGGCTGTCTTCATGATGACAATTTCTCAGGAATATTGTTGGACTTGTCACTTTTCTCTGCCTATGTATGGATGGGTGAAGGTTTTATAAAACTCTGAAAAACAAAACAACTTCACTTTAACAGAGCAGATCCTTCAGGTTAAAAATGATATTTTTGTACAAGATAATTAAAAAAACCCTTCTCAGTTCTCAAATTTGTTTTGCTCTTATAGATGTAACTATGATTCAAGAAATTGATAATTCTGGGACAAGAATAAAACAGAGAAGGTAAGTAATGATACTATGAGGACCCTGTGAGGTTTTCTTTTTGTTTTAATCCTCGGAACATTTTTTTTTTTGGCTTATTTCATTGAAACCATTTACAAAATGAGATTTTTGAGGTTCCAAGTAAGTAAAATAATGTAAGTGGCAGAACCAGATTTTAAACCCAGATTTTTGGACTCAATATAAATGACACAGTAAGTTCTAAAATGGAAATAGGCCACATGGTACAATCCAGCTGTAAAATACCTCTTTTTCCCTGCAGAATAAACTGGAGTAAAAGTGGGATTTGATTCCTGAATTAACCAGCTAATTGTCCCTGGTTTTGTTTTGGTTTTTGCCTCACTTTCTATAATGCTCAAAATTACCTACCCAATTTTGGATCCCCTAAACCCCAACTCTAATTTTCCAATGAGGTTTCATCAACACAACCCTTAAAAAATAGTTTTTAAAAAGTAATTGATCTAAACTAGCTATTTTTCTCTGCAGAATGCCAAGGATTGATTTGGCCAAATTTTTCATTGGTCAGACCAAACGCTGTGGTTTTTTGTTAAGGTCTCCTGAGGAAATAATTTCAGTCTTGCCTTCTCACAGAAGCCTCCCTTCACTATCGGTTGTCTTGTCCGAAAAGGAAGTGGGATCTACAGATGTGGAAATATCTGGAAGCTTAGACCTTGAATAGTATCTATACTGCCTAAAGTAAGTGGAGAGTTCGCTATTAATCTTACTATCAAGCCTTCCCTAATCTCTCCAGAACATACATGCACCAAAAACACTTCACACCTGGGACCCTAACAGACACCTTTGAGGAGCAAATGTCAATATTTAGTCACAGCTTTCTCTTGGGGCTCTTTGTACAGGCTCCTACTGCCCACTCACTCTTGCCCATCCACTATGACAACAGGGCTCTGAAGAGGCTCCTGCCCAGCTAGAAGTCCTAGCTGCTCTTCTCAACCAAAATCCAAAGGCTTGTCCGTAGGTACTTCCAGTATGGCCCAAAGAACCCACTAATTCTTTCTCTCTCCTAATCCTATCTGTCTCGGTCTGTCTGTCACTGTCTCTGTTTCTCCTTGTCCCTTTCTTTGCTGATTCTGTCTTGGAATTTCCACCTCTCGCTGTCAAAAAAAAAAAAAGAAAAAAGTGTCTAAACTCACCACTGGAAGAAATAAAGAGAAAAAAAAGAGCAATGAAACAAGAGTCTGTATAATTGGGGGAAAGAAGAAGCCACAACACACCTTGGCCCTAATTATTTGGGTCTTTCTGAACAATTGCTCCGTCTCCCACACCAGCCCAGACTTCCATAGATGAGGTTTCTCAGAGCCAGAGGCGCTGAAGAGAGACAGTAGTGTTTATGGCTAGATGCTGCCGAACAAACCACAATTGCATAGACAGAGTTATCTGGAAATCTCACTACTTCTAAAAGTTCTCTGTGTGGGTGGAAAGACGAAGGGTGTCTGATGAGCATTTCTTTTTCATCTGCATTTTGCCTGGACCTCTGCACTCACTATGCTACTACACCAGCCTGATTCTGTCTCCACACGGGGAGTGTGTGAGCACGTAGCTGCTGAAACACATTGGGTTTTGTATCCATTTCCACGTTGTGATTCCAATGCCATAATCTACAAGTGTGTTAAATCTCAGTTGGGCTATATATTTTTTTATTTCAAAGATATTCTTTCTCTAGGAGGTTGCGATCACAGTGTTTATTTTGAGTGGGGTTTTTTTTTCCTGGGAATTTTAAAAATGTATATTTTGTTTGAAGATATTTTTGAGTTTCTCTCCAGTCCTTCACCCCTACTCTACTCCACATGCGCACACAGGGATGCAAGAGCAGCTTGCTCTCTTCACTTCTTCACATTAAATCCATTGCCCATTGCTCTAGGTCTGTACCTCTGCCCACAGGGGGCCTGGTGGGCATCTGCTCCCCTGCCTTTTGGCTCTTTAGCATGGTCTATGGGCTCCCCCTGCTCCAAGAACTCCTGCCAGATCCCCATCTCCTAAGGAGCTTTCCATTTGCATGAAATAGAGAATTAAAGGGCCATCTCTCTATATGTGAATCACCTATATTCTAGAAATGTATTATCATGTGTTTCATATTAAGTGGTTAATAACAGAAATCATATTATATAAAAATATTATAGCCAATACCAAATAGGTAATGCGTGATACCATGTACTAAAATTCTATCATCCTTACATCTTCTCACAGCCAGATGGAGGTGCCTAGGGTAGGTCCACCCTGGTATTCAGTTGTGTTATATTGAGTAATCTCATAATATTTACAAAAATGTTGTTTGCTACATTTTCTAACATCATTCAGTGATATTTTCACCATCTGCCCTTGCCCTAATCTTGGATGCAGAGGAATTTCAGGCCCACCTTTAGGAAGTCTTCAGGTCTATACTTCCCAATGAATATATCCCTGGACCCAAATGCAGAGATAGGGGACCTTCTAAACAGTATGGGGAGACATTTGTGGCTACTCCTGGCCCCATAGGACCACTGTGGACACCAGAAGGGAGCCAGTCAGCCCTCTCCCACTGAGCTCCACTTACAGCCAGAGCACACTGAAGCTCTGCATTTCTTAGACCTCAAATCCTGACTTCTCAGTGCATGCCTGAATTCAAAGTTCCCGATGTGGATTTTAGAAGCTTGAGACTGATCTTTTCCCCCTGGGGTGGGTTGCAAGATCCTCTCCTGTTCAGAGATAGCCTCAGTTGGAGAAGGAACAGGACATTGGTGAATTCCACCCCCCACCCCATATATAGCCAGACAGAAACCAGTGGTCCCCAGCCCGGGCCTGGACCCTAGATCCCTCCAGAACAGGTCTTCCTTCCCCACACCTCTCATTCTTAGCCCCCTCTTTTTGTGTCTGAGGCATAGATAACTCTTTCTCCCCACATTTGGGGGAGTTAGCAGTGGAAACGCCCACAGGATTTGAGCTCAGTATGCCAGAGAGGAAAAGAAAATTTATATCCTAAGAGAGGGATAACGAAAGAGATTTTAGCTCTCTGCTCCTTTAACCACGGAGAAATTCATGGCCAAATTTTTAAAATACATCAAGAAAAGAAAAGAAAAAAAGAAGCCTCCTATATTTCTGTAGACCCTGGCAAATTGGACCCCTATTTTTTTTAAAAAAATGTCTAGTGCCGGAAAGATCTTGGATGTTCTGGCAAAGGAAATGTTTGGGGGTTCTTATTCCCCGCCCCCAGTTATTTGGTGGCTTGAGAGTTTTATGCTGGTAGTTGTGGATTCCAAGGCACTCGATGCCCGCCCCACCCCCATTCCTAGCCAGAAGCGGGCTTCGCCCGCGGAAAGCCGCGCGTGAGACTGGAGCCGGCTGGGGGCGGAGGAGGAGCGCTACCGACTGGAGCCCAGCCGGCGGCCCGGCGCTCGGGCGCCTGTGATTGCTTCACTCTCAGCCGCGCAGCTTCGGGGAACGTGTCGGAGCAGATTTCTTCCCCGGCGCATTCCTCAGCGCAGCTCGCCCGGCCAGCTCCATCGGCAGCCCAGAAAGCCGGCGCGCCGGGGCCAGACGGCGGGGGTGGCAGGGGTGCGGAGCCCCGGGGCAGGAGGGGCGGGGAGGGGTCCCTGGCGGCGGTCGCGGCGCTCTGGCCCCCCTTCCTTACCTGGAAAGGGAGACTTCCAGAGGTGGGCGGACTGCGACTGCTCCTTGGAGCAGTACACCTGACTGTCCCAGCCGTTGGAGAGAGCCCAGTGCTGGTAGCCTTCCACGGGGATGAGCGCATCGTGACGCGGCTCCGGGTGCCCGCTGATCCCAGGCACCACCGATACGTCCAGGTAGCTGGGCATCGCCTGGTAGGAGCTGGCGAAGCTGGGATAGAAAGCGAACTCTTTGGCCCTGGAGGACAGGTCGTCACCGGGCAGGGTGCCCGACGGCTCCGGGTACTTATCGCCTGGGTGGTAGGCGCAAGGCTTTTGCTGCAGGTTCACGTTGTGTGAGAGGCGGCAGCCGTAGTAGCTGCCACCAAACGGGTAGCCGTAGCCCAGGGTGGCGCTGGACGAGGTGGGGGGCGCTGGCGGCGGGGCGCACTGGCGCGCCGCCTCCGGGGCCGGGATGTCCGTGTAGACGGCACCCTGAGGGGCGCCCAGGGGAGCCGGCGGGCGACCCAGCACCGGGTGTGGAAGCAGGTCGCGGCAGTGGCTGGCCGGGCAACTGCTGCCCAGCCCGTCCATACTCGGGGCTTTGCCGGGGCTCGCTCCGCTGCAGCCTCCCCCCGCTCCGCCCGCGCTGCCGCCTCCCCCGCCGCCGCTGCCGCTCTCCGCCGCGCTGTCCTCATAGACGTACATAAGGCTCTCCGGCCAGCGCGGATGCAGGAGCAGCGAAGTCGTCATGACATGATCTGCTCCAGCTTTTTAAAAACTCCACTTGCCAAAGGCAGAGAGCTCGAGAGACACCTCGCTCTCTTTTCCCCTCCCCCATCCCTCCTCCTTTCCCTCCCCACCCCTCCCCTTCCCTCCCCTCCTCTCTTCTCCTCTCCTCTCCTCCTCCCGGTGCTTCCACCGCCCTCCCCACACATTCCTTCTACGCATGCGGGGACACTTCATTAAGAAATCCGGCGGCTCCCGCCCGCCTCCCCTCCCGCCACGTGACACGGCCTGCGAGAGAGACGCCTCTGCCGGGTCTCCTGGGGTTCCCACCCCTCCAGGTGGGGCGGGGCAAAGTGGGAAAGGTCTCTGATGATTGGCTCTCAGGAGATGAGGGAGCTGGGAGATTTAAAGGGACAGGGCAACGCCCCCTGACATGCTCAGAGAAGGAGAGGTTGGGGGGCCACTCAAATTGGCCGACGCAAAGGGGTCTGGAATTTCCCAGGCGCCTCCCCCTACGCTTAGGATGTGTGTGGGGGAGACAGATCCCTACTTCCCCCCGCTCCCACCCCCCCCCAAAAAAACCCCCGATCGCTGTGACCGGATCTGGGTCTTGGAATGGTGAGGGAGAAACCGCATTTTTTTTTCTTAATAATGAAGAAACTAGAAAGCAGGCTGAAGCACGCGGGCAGGGCATGGGGAGCCTGGCTGTGGCCCAGGCTGACTCCTCTGAAGCTCAAGGCTGGCAAGGCCCCCGACGCCATGTAAGGAGAGAGGCTTTGATGCCGGGATAGTGTTTCTATTTCCTACTTTCTGCCACTTAACTCTAAAGCTCCAGTTTTCTGAAAGGACTCTCTCAGCATCTCGCCCGCAAGGCTTTTTTAAACGGAGCAAAGAAGGCTGAGAGGATGTGATAGTCCCCAAGCACACACATCATCGCACCGAGGAGGGATGCTCTCAGTGAAAAATGGAGAGGGAATAAAAGGAGGGAAGTGGGAAGTGCGGGGGTGGGGAAGATGGGCTGGTATGTCAATACACAATAGAAATTAAAAGCCTCGGAGTGAGATTTTTCAAAGAAAAAGTGGTGGGGAGTGGCGAGGGGAAGGATTCTGTTTTGGAAAGCTGAAAAGCCTTGGATGTGAACTAGAGCACACACGCACTCTCGTAGCGGTGCACTGAAGGAAACGTAAAATGAGGGCGAGTCGGTAGCACTGGCGCTTCCGAGGGACCTTTCCTTAAGCACGTTTGGGAGGCCCCAGGAGGCCGGAGCTCAGCCCCACACTAGCCCTGCGCCTCTCGGTAGATGAGGGCCAAGGGGCCGTGCAGAGCTGGGATTAACGCGGCTTCCAGCTGGACAACCCTGGTTTTAGCTCCCACGGCTTTCTTGGGAGTCATTCCCTTTTAGTGGGGATTGTTTTCATGTTTTAAAATTGCCCCGTATTTCAAGGAACAAATGAATACCAACTTAATGATAAAGAACCCCTCTTCTTCCCACTCAATCTCCCAACTTGTGGGGCTTCCTATGCCAATTTAGTGCCTTAATAGAGTCAACCATTTCCAAGATACATCTCTGTGGAATTGAGCCAAATTCCCTTTCAGCACAGGACCTCCCTGAGAAGAGGTAAAAAAGAGAGAGGAAAGAGGGGCTGTAGCAACTCCCTCTTTTCTCCCTCTTTTCTGCCTCTGTTACGTGGTTTACACGCTGGGTGCTCCTGTCCCGACAACACGCAGGTAGTGGCCACATAGTAACGTATGGGTAAACTGGGTCCACCGGACCCCTCCAGCCCTGAGAACAACCGGCCAGGTCCATATTGAGATCCAGTTCACTGCAGTCTCCCTTCTTCCTGTAGGGGGGGGAGGTGGTGTTTGACGTTGGAGACCTCCTCCAAAGGGTGAGTTAGGATAAGAAACTAATCTTCATCAGTGTGATCATCATCGGGATCACCATCCAGCAGGGTGACCTTAGAGTCCAGGTCTGAAAACAGGCTTCAGGCTGGGCTGGGAGTAGGAAGGAAAATACAACAGAAAGGTTTGAACCAGAAGCAGGCTAGCATGAGTGTGCATTGATGATGGTGGAAAGAGAAGAGATGAGCCGAGAGGAAGGAGGGTCTTGCTGGGAGCCGGCTCTAGGCTGGGAAACTGCCTTCCCTCATTCTGGAATCCAAGGTCAAGGTGAAACAAGGAGAGCAAACACGGCCTGGTCAGTCTAGACTGGGCCCTGTGACCTTAGCCCCCTTGTCTGCCTAAGGGCTGCCTGGTGGGGGTAGGAGGGGGGTAAGGTCTTCAGAGTTTCCAGCCTGGAGAGGAGAGGTGGTGCGGAGTCCCTGGCTTTTCCTTGGGTGACGTGCCGGTGGGGGACCACACACAGTGCAGAACCCAGGGGAAAATGGACCGGGCTCTATGGGGCCACCAGGAGAAACAAAGGGCCTGAAATGCCCACTCCATTCCTGGGGCTCCTTCCTGGATACAGGAATGCTCTAGCCCAAAGCTAGATGTGAATTTCTCGGGCCAGAAACCAAAGACACGTCCCTCAGTTTCTGAAAGTAGGGGGCAGAACAGCAGGAAGGATCTGGGTGCAGGGCTGCCCAGCAATAAATAAAATTAATAGTATGTTCTTTTCTAGGTTTATATAAGGACATTAACTATTCTTATTGGAATGAGATATAGATTTAATTAACCTGGCAATTTTACAATTCTATTTATTAGGGGCACTATGCGGCCAAAATTTAGCGACAAGAGAAAAGAGCTGGAACCAAAGTCCCCTTCATCCAGAAGACCATTCTGAGAAGATGTACCCACCCCCCTCCCCAAGAGGCTTGGGGGAGTGAGAAGGCTGGAAGGGAAAATTCAGAGCTAAGAGCGTTAAAAGTGGCTGGTGAAGTGTCCACATCCCTCTGAACGATCCCCCCCCCAACTCTTTCGTTTGGATCCCCAAGACCTTCCGCGTCTGAAACTGCCAGTTCCACGCTGGGGCGAGCCCGGAGCCAGGAGGAAGGCGGCGGTGCCAAAGCCCGCGGGCGGGCGGCGGAAAGTAAAGCGTTGTTGGTTAATTAACTTTAAGCCTGGGGTCGCTTCTCCCTCCTCCCCCGAAAAAAATGTGGATCTCGCTGAGACACAAATAAAACCAAATTAAACACTCCAGGAGAATATGCACCACTGGAAACGTAGTAATTACATCTCGGAGGCGATCCCGCCCTAGAAAGCCGAGCGCAGAAACCCTCGGCTTCGAGCTCAACCTCCACCTCTTGGCCACACCTCGCCCCTCCGGGCTGTGCCAAGGGGCGACGGCGCCTGACTACGGACGAAGTTTACAAAAATCAAGACAAATGTAAAGGCTCCTCGGTCGCCAGAGATGGGTGCTCGTATGGGTGAAAGACAGAGCACTTCATTATACTAAAGGAAAATGGAAAATGGCACCCCAGCCCGGCCGGCAAGCCAGGCTCTGCTCTGGGCTCTTTTCACAACTGAACTGTGCAAGGACCAGGCGTCGGGAGCCACACTGCCCTCAGCTTCCTTTACAGACTGAGGTCCCAGCTAAGTTCAGTTCTGGAATTCCTTTTCTCAAAGGCTCCCACATATAAAGGAAATATTCACTGTGCCCTCTCACTGGACAGATGACAAACGTGTGCACACCTGGCCTGTGGGTTTGGGACTGTGTGCAGGACGCATGCGCTGTTCCAGCACATGCCCTGTGGACACAGCCCGAATGTGTTTATGAAGATACCCAACCCTCTGATGAAATCCTCTACTGCAAATAAAGATCTCTGTTGGTCTGTTTATTTCTCTGTATACACACTTAACTTACATGCTCATCTTTTACTTAGACATCTGAAAGGAAAATACTAGGAAAATGAAAAGGCAGATGCCTGTGTTTTTCTGAAGTTGAGGGGTAGAATTCCTGGTTCACTGTATTAAAGACAGAACCAGAGGCACACACTTGGGGGCTGGATATAGCTGAAATACCAGGCTAGGGAGAACAATGAGAGAAACGAGGTTGGTGTGTCCCTTATTCAATACCCAGATTGCCTTCTCTGGAAATTAAGCATTAGTTGTTGTTTTCCCTCCCTCCTCTGTTTTCTCCACATTCCCTGATGGGGGGGGGCGGGGGGAGCTTAAAGCTCTGAAACTCCTCCCCCCTCCCACTTTTATGGGAGAAAATCTAGTTTAAAAAGAGAGGGGATGGATTGAGGCTGCAGGGAAACAAAGAGCTTCACCACCATGGGGTCTGGATTCTGGCCTAGACTTGGGGATTTGATGGGCAGGCAAGAATTTTGGGGGTCCCTTTCCTACCCAGGGTTCAGGCTGCATGATAGAAGAGGAGATTTGTGGAGGAGAGGGGACACAGGGCTTGAACTATCCAGGACAGAAAGCAATGTTTGAGATGGAGAGACCACTTACAGGAGGGGTTGGGAGTTCAGGGAGGGCACCCCTGAAATTGTGTCTGAGTGGGAAGAGCCTTCCAAACATTTGGAGGAAATTCCTGGTGTACAAAAAGGAAGTGGCAGATCCTGACTGGGAATCCCTGGCCCTGACCAGTCCCCCTCCTGGCCTCTTTTCTTCCAGGTCTCTGGGCTCTGGAAGGTCTGGGAAGCCCAAGGAGCATGCAGATTGCAGACACCACCTCCCGGATTCCTGGATCCCTCCAGAACCTGCTCTACTTTAATCTCTCCACCCCCACAGCCTAGCCTCAAAGAAAAGCCACACAGGCCTCACCTCCCAGTCTGGGAACTCACCTCCTGTAGACTCCATCTTGGCATCTTCCACTTTTATTATTTTTACTCCCTGGGCCCCCAGCTTGAGGGATGATGGGACCAGGATGGCTGAGACATCACTTTTTTCCTAGTTTTGGTGTTTTTTGCTTTCAAACCCAAACTTACCTTCCTCCAGGCCCTACTTGCTTCCCTCTTTCAGACATCAAAGAAAGTCACTACCTTCTGCTGCCCACTCAGGGCTTGCAGTTTGGGGAGCCACACTAAATTGTTCTTTCTGATTATTCAGGGACCCACGGAGAGATTCTGGTTTAAGCTGTTAACACCATTCTTTTCCTGGATTCCCCTCCAGCCTGCCCTTAATCACAGACCCTGCCTTGTGGTGCACTGGGTTTGAGGGAGGCGATCAAATGACTCCTTCCATGGGGAACTCTGAGGAAACCTCCAGTGGCCTCCAGAGTCCCTACTTCAGCCCTCTTTCTTCCATTGCTTCCCAGCCCCAACCAAGCGCATCACAGAGCCCCTTCCCAACCTTCCTCATTCTCTTCTTCCCCACTCCACCTCTTTTTAAATCCTAATCCTTGCTACTCCCTTTTCTTTTTCAGCAGCATCTGAGCCAGTCAGTTGTCCTCCCCTCAGTCCCCATTGACAAAAGAAGTCAGGGAATAAACACAGAGTTAAGAAATTAACAAAGTATCTCCTCCCCCTACTTGCCTCCCCAAAGCCCCTACCCCCACCCCATCCTCTGCTGTGGGAGAGAGCCCTCTGTCCCCCTCTTGTCTTCCCAAAACACTTTCCCCTTTTAAGAAGCCCTTCAGAAACAGACAAATAAAATCTATCCTGGTTTTAGGGCCTGTCTGAGAGGGAAGTCCAAGTTCATTTTCAAGTTAGACAACAGAGCTGAGGGGGGTTGGGGAAGAGGTAGAGGAATGTTGGTTGGGGGCTGGATTTGGCTTCCTTGCAGAGATCTAACAAAGGCCCCTTTTGGTCAGAAAGTTAACAAACTGAATGCTTGGAAAAGCTATTTATCACTTTCGATCATTTCCTCCATCTTTTAAAGTTTAGATTTGACACTCCTAGAAAGGAAGTAGACCAGTCTCTCCTCTCTTCTCTTCTCTCCTCTCTCCCTCTCCTCTCCCTCTCCTCTCCCTCTCCCTTTCCCTCTCCCTTTCCATCTCCCTCTCTCCCTCTCCTTCTCTCCCTCCCATTCTCTCAGATTTTCAGCTCTTTTAAAAGAGAATGTGGAAAATAACATTTTCTCTCCTCAGGGCGAGGAGGGGTTGTAGACCCCAAATACACATTCTTCTGGGTAAAGTGTATGGTTTACCCTGTCCCAAAGAATGACTAAATACAAAAGGCATAGCCGAGGGCTGCACATTTCAACCTTAACTAGGTAAGAGACCCCCTTAATGCCACCACGATGCTGGGAAATGGAGTTTTGTGGGGCCCTAAGAGGCAGATGGCAGAGGATGTATGTGTACTTGAACATGGAGAAGAGGAAAAATTATACCCTAAAATGGATCACAGTCTATTTCTCCCCATGACTAGACGACCTCAGAAGTCACTGCAGAAGATACATTCTAATCACTGGAATTTGAAAATCATTGAGCAGAACACAAAACATTAAAGGAACTTCAGAAGATCCTTATCAAAAGAAAGAAAATTCAACTACTCCATCTCCAAAAAAAAGAGGAAGGTGAAGACTCAAGACTCAACTAAATGGGGAAAAAGAAACCCCTTTTTGCTAAAATGGCCAGCCTTACTTGAGATCTATGGAGCAAAAAGCAAGAGGGTACTTGGGACAAGAATCCTGCTGGTGGTGATTAATTCACTTTTCCTAAAAGGATATAATTTGGCGCAGTTTTAGTGATTGAAGGTAAACTATCCCTATGATATCTCTGGGGAGAGGGATGTAGGGCTTTCCCTCCTTTATTGCCTCTTCCCTCTCACCCAAATTTTCCCTTCCCTAGGGAGTATTTAGAATAACTTTTTTCTTTTAGTTGTGGTGTTGCCTTGTACATGCAGCTAAGTCAATGAAACCCAAAGAACTAGAAAGGAGGATGGGGACACCCATTTTCTCTCTTCCCAAAGATTGGTTACTGCACTCACTTGCAAAGTCAGAGAAAATTTAACCTGGATAAGAAGAAATATCTCACAAAGAATAGAGACCACCCCAGGCTTCTTACACTTGATGACCTTCAGCACTTTCAGGGAGCATGATTGTTGAGTCTGAGTTTTGGGACACTACTGGATAGTGCACATGCCTGGGAACATGTGTTGCAAAGGATGTACCTTGTACCTGTACAGCATAGAGTCATTTTCAGGTCAGTAGTGACAGGGGTGCTGGTTGGGGCAGGCTGGTAGGGAACAGGTTAAAGAAAAGGAAACATGGTTAGGATGTGAGCTAGGATGTGGTTAGGAGAAGACCCTGTGAATCCACCAATTCCCGCTCTCTCTAAAGGTGGCCTTCTTTCCTTTGGCTGAGCTACCACACAAGCAAATGGATGGGAGAACAGATCATCCTCAAGTTTTTCAGAGGTGCAGTTCTTAAGGCAAAAGGAGAAGGGGAACCTTGTGTGATCCCTCTCCTTTTCTGAAGACTTAGGAAAATCCTTTTCTGCTAGAATCTGCATCTGTGATTTAAAGCACTGATGACTCATTTTTTCAGTGCTTGGTTTATTAATAAATTTTCCCCGAAGGAGTAATAGAGATTTACTTTACTTTCATCTGTTATAGACTTATAATCTCCAGACAAATGAGTATATGATATATGCTTTGTTAGGTGTTAAGGGAACTTTAGATAAATATTAACATATGATATGTGTCCATGGATACCCGTATTTATATAATTAAGTAATCTTTGTAAGAAAAAATGTTAAATATTCCCCCTGAATATGACAACATAGTCATGTTTAATTTAAAAAATTTAAAACATCTGTCTTTATACTGATGCTAAGATGTGTGAGGGGCACTTGGTGGACCTCCAGTTTTGTGAGTAAGGATATCTGTTGTCACAGACGTTTTTTAATCTGACTCTTCTAGTGTTTTCTCTGATGCAGTTGGTAATTAAGTGGAAATGGTATCCAGGAATATGTAAGGCAGAAATAATTTTTAAGTGTTATTTTTAAGATGGAATAAATACCCAGGTCTGAGGACATCAAGGAGCAACTTTGCAGTATGGAAGTCTCAGATCCATTCCCCCACTCATCTTGGGAAACTACATGCTTGGCAGAAACTGAGTTGTGGCCTCGTGTCACTCAAATTGGCAGGATGCTTGCTTTGAATCTGTTCTCAGCACAATTTTTTTCCTGCAAGGATTTTAAAAGATTTGGGTCACTTCCGCAGCCTGGAGGGTGATTCTCCTCAGTGGTAGCAGCCTCCGTTGCTTTGCTTCTCCAGGAATGGGGCGCCAGCATCTAACTCCTTTCTTGGTTGTCTCTGGATTGCTCCCAAGACATCGAGAGTTCCTTATTTATTTTAATAGGCTGTATGTTTTTGATTTTTTCAATGTGTAGTAATTATTTAGTATTTGATTTCAATTACTCCGACCAAGCTGAAGCTTGGCAAAAGCCGGCCTCACACAAGACAATAAATGGCTGACACGGAGGACAGGGAGCTGAGTGCTCGCATTGGGAAGCATCCGCTGCTCCACTCCCCTCAGCACCAGAGCAGATCCAGCGAGGCAGGCACAAGCACACCCGTAATCCAGACTGATGCACTTGTATGAGCTCTGTGGGCACCTATAGCTGAGCACACAGGTGGGTATATTTATTTGGGGGTGAGCAGACTCTAATGAGATCCCTGAAAGCTCGGGTATGTGGGTGAGGTGCAGCTTACCCGGTCTGGGCATTCACGGACGTGCTTGTAAGTACCGATTTGCAGGTTTGGGGAATTAGGTCCCTCTGCCCTCAGGAGCTACTGTACTTATCTGCAAGGACACTTCCTGACTGCGAATTTCTGTTGACAACCACCATTGCCAAGACCAAGAATGAGCCAACTTTCCCTTCCTACCCTCTGCTTGTCTGCCTGTTCTTGCGGAAAGGACATCTCCCCAAAAGGGGGGGTGGTGGTGGGAGGAAACACCGTATTTTCTGTTCTTTCAATGCCCAGTGCTCGAGATATGGAAATGGTAAAAGAAAAATCACACCCCTACAAAGGTTTTTCAAAAAAGATTGAGAGAATATCTGCTCAAAAAAATGGGGGGAGTAAGTGAATGGGTGGATGGGAAGGGCTGGAACCCAGAGGCAGAGAAGCCGTGAGCACAGGTTTCTGCAAAGCTGGGTAAATCTTGGTTGGCATAATAAAAGAGGAAAGCAAATTATTCAGACGAGAGGAACCTCGGTCTGTGTGGCTACTTAGTGGTTGCCATGTGCTGCACATAATGCACATGAAGTGGTGTGGTCATGCATTATGTCACAGATCACAACATCACCATACAGTTAGACATGTTTAAATGTCTAAATTTGGGACCCTGTGGGTCTACAGATTTCTCATACAGGGTACAGCAAAAGTAGGTTTACAGTTGTTTGTATGGGAAATAATACAATAATTAAGAAATTATAATACAAGAAAAAACTCTGTTTTATTTACTCACAATTGTAAATCTGCTTTTGCCCCACCCTTGTATTAAATCTTTTCTTCAGAATACTTTATACTTTAAATAATAGAGACAAGATTATAAACAGTAGTGAATTACTCTTTTCAAACATTGCCAGTAAGAAATTCCCACTCATTATCTTTCCAAGCTTAACCCTACCCTTGAAAAAGTTTCCCAAATGTGATTTCTCTTGGAAAGGAGAAAGCCCAATCCCCACCCCTCTCCCTGTAAAGATAACGACTGGTCTGGGGGTCTGGCCCTCTGGGCGCAGCCATTGGAGGAGTGCTCTTTGCTAGGTCCAGAAACACCCCTTCCATCTCTACACTGACCTCCCAGGGCTCACTGCTTAGGTCTGAGCACCGAAGGGATTTCTCAGGTGCTCTGCCCAGCTTGGAATACTGATCTGGGTCTGCCAGTTCAAGTCGAATAGGGTGATGCCCACATTCATTCTGCAAGTGCATATTCAGCCCAAGGGTTATGTGGAGGGGGTGGTCCTACTCAGCTTCAATCATCCTGGAAAAAAACTGGAGCCCAAATAATATCCCCACCATGAAATAAATATATTTTCCATCAAAATAAGTCAAAAACCTGTGTTCTCTCTCTCTCCATTTTGATAACATTAGCCTTATGCCTTTTACCCTAACAGAAACAATGTCCTTCCAGGAACTGATGCACCAGAAAGACCGTCCTTGTACCACCAGGAAAACAATGCACTGAGGACCCAGGCCACCATCCCGCACAGCACCCTGCACCCATCTCTGTTAGATTTTCTTTTTTTTTTTTAATTTTTCCTCTCCAGCCATGAATTTCCACAAGCAATCAGAATTCACCTTTTCTTAAATTATTCAAATAATTAAAAGGTAAGTGAGAGGAAGCGCTGTCTGAAGTTTTAGACGATGTCGCTTTGATGATGTTTTTTAGAACGCCTGTAATATTGCCCCCCCCCCCACTTCCATGGAGAACCTTGCAGCTGTGACCCAGCCCGCTCAGTGGCCCCGGACAATGAGGGCCACGCTATATTTGAACAGGGAGCATAGCTGTAGTAACCAGAATCCGCCTTGGTCACAAACCTCTAGGACAGTGAAGAAACCCCCTTAAACACCTCCCCCACCCACCATTTCTTCAACCTTTACTTGATAGCTTCAGTTTCAAGTACTTAGAGTTGCTGGGGAAGGTTCCTCTCCTCAAAGACAAAAGACATCTTTTTGTGCCTTCAGGGACAGAGCCGGCCGAGTACAGGCTCAGGGAGGGGGCAGGGGTGGTGCGAAGGAGGCTTCTTCGGAAAAGGCAGTGGGGCCATAATCTCGCTACAGGTCCGTCCTTTAGAGATCGATCAGTCGCACTATTTATTTTTTTTCCCCGTGCCGTTCAAAGAGACGAGGAATATTGCCTTTCTATCTAATTCCCCAGCAGCCTCGCATTTTGCCCTCGAAAAGGGATGGCCTCCTGCCGCCGAGATCGGGCGGAGGGAATGGCCGAGCTCTCGGCTGCAGACTGGCCTGTTCCTTCCCGCGCTCTCGGGCCTGCGACTTTGAGGGGTGCGGAGCCTCGGGCTCAGAATTGTCCCTGTTCACCCCCACAGTGATCTGGGGCCCGGCAGTGCGTATATACGGCCTCCGCGGGACCTCTGCGGGCTCCGGGCCGCGGGGAGCGCGCCCCTCTCCGAGGCCCCTCCGACCGTGCACGCAGTTCAGACACGGAGGTCCCCACGCTCCTGCCTGCCACGCCGCCACCCTTATTTTCTCAATCTGAATCGAACGAAATCTGCACCCGTCAGGACCTTAGTACCCAGACCCGGTGGCGCGTGCCGGTCCGCGTCTTTGGTTTTGTTTGTTTGTTTGTTTGTTTGTTTGTTTGAAGGGAGTAGATTTAAATGGGGGGGAAAGCCGAAAGGGGAGAAGTTTGTATTTTCAAACATTCCTAGCGTAACTTATGTGCGTTGGCGCCGCACTAGGGCCGGGCATCTCCCAGCGCCTCCCCGCCCTAACTAGGAGTTGGGTCCCGCTACAACGTCTCCACTTCGGGAACCACGCCACTTTCCCGCATTCGCCCTCCCGTGACCCGTCGTCCCCAAAAGCTGTTTTACTAGAGCGGCGGCCCCCTTTCCAGGCAGCGCCCGAGCGGCAGGCTCTGGCGAGGGGATGCGGCGCAGCCCTGCAGCTGAGGCCACTCGTCTCCCGCCACCCAGCCCGCCACGGGTCCCCAGATTTTCGAAGGCCTTGTAGCCGGCTTTCGTGTGGACGGCGACAAGGAGCGATGGGAGTGAAGTGAAGGGTTTCTGACTTTCGAATTCTCCAAAACCGCACTTTGCAGCTTTGTAACCCTCACAGCTGCACACTTCAAAAGAGCCGAGCCCGGGTCCTTCTTAGTTGTGACATTGGAGGGACAGGGCAGTAATCTCAACCCCTAAGTGTCTACACTAACGGATTACGTTTTTCCAAAGTCATTTTCATTTATTTACCTAAGAGGGCTGGGCTGCTCCTAGCTTTGAGGGTTGACAAGCATCCCCCCACCCCCACCCCGCCACTCGCCGGCCTTTGGTTTTTCCAGCGTGTATTCCAGCCCATCTCAAGAAACTCGGCAGGGGAGGGTACTTGATATAAAACTCCAGTGACTCTAAAAGTACAAGAAAGTGCTCACTGCACACATGCATGAATAAGGTGGTGAGCGTGGCTGCACAATGGTACTTCTGGGGGAGCATGGAGACTCCCTTTCATTAGTGAGATTAAGGCCCAAAATATAGGTAATAGAAGGGATCCAGTTGCCCGAAGCTGCTTTTGGTGAGGACAGGTCTTGCGAAGCTCTTTGCCCCACCACGAGTGAAACACCCCAAGAGGGAGGGTTTTGTTTTGTTTTGTTTTGTTTTTGTAGATATTCAAATTCTTCATGTGATGACCTCATCCCTGCCAAATGTGTCTTCTGCTCCTACCAAAATGAGGCACTTTTAAGAAATTAAATTCAACTTGGGAATTCATCTAATCTAAAACATGACTTTGTTTGGATTTTACTGGCTTCTGTGTCCAGTGGCAAATTTTACTGGATTCTTTCAGTAACAAAAAGGTTGTTTGGTTGGTTGGTTGGTTTTGGTTTTTAGGGTTATGTCCATTTCCAGGCTTTCCAAGACATGGGATTTTCAGGCACATCTTCATTACACAAAAGCCCAGAAGCTGGAGGAAGGCAGGGCGGGAAGGGAGGAACCAGAGTCTTACACGTGGAAGGTCTCAGTAGCCAAGCACAGGAGACTTGTTCATCTTCATGGCCACCTGATTGTTGTCACCTCTGTTCCTGTTGGAGTCCTCTCCTTCCCCTCCCCCCCTCCACTCCACCTCCCATTCATCGACACACAACATCTGGAGAAGTTCCTTTGGAGAATGACTTTTTTTAAAAAAAAGATAAAAGTACTTGTGAAAGTACTATACTCTCTATAGCGGCTGAACCATCAGAACTCCATGAGGATCTTCCAGGTTCTCTGTATAGCAACTCCTCCCCCTGAATCTGGTAGTTCTTTTCTTGGGCTCACGGCTGGACTACATTCCCCAGCTTCCTTTGCAGTTTGTTGTGGCCATGTGACTGCTTTCTAGTCAATGGAATGTACAGGCTATTTCCTGTCCAAGGAGTTTAACAAGTGATATGTCCCCATGCCCTCTCTTCCGTGCTTTCTGTACCCCTCCTTGGGTTTGGATGCCAACCTTGAGGCTCTAGGGAACAGTGGAGACACATATGGGAAGAGCCTGGACCCCAGAATTACATGTAGAAGGGAACTGTTCACTGACAATCATTTGCCTAGAACTTTACCTGAGGGAGAAGTAAAATTCTATTTTGTCAGAGCCACTGACAACTTTGGAGTTTATTATTGTCATCCAATTCACCCTTACTGACACTCTCTTTAAAAGACACCTGGCTGGTGTGGCTCAGTGGATTGAGTGCCAGCGTGCAAAACAAAGGGTTACCAGTTCAATTCCCAGTCAGGGCACATGCCCTGGGTTGTGGGCCAGGTCCCCCATAGGGGGTGCTTGAGAGGCAACCACACATTGATGTTTCTCTCCCTCTTCCCCTCCTTTCCCCTCTCTATAAATAAATAAATAAATAAAATCTCAAAAAGACAAAATGTAACTTTTTTTCCCCATCATCCCTTATAAATGTCAATGGATGTTAGGTAATCCTTCTTGGCCCTTGGACTAAAACTGTAGGAGGCTCCAAGACTCTTCTGCCCACTCTTAGTAACACAGTCCTATTACAGCTTCCAGTCATAGACACAGTTTCAAATCTGGAGTTAGAATGTCCAGTCCAATGTATCTTCAAGACTCTGAGTTTAATTTAATGTGAAATATTCTCCCTTCCCTAACTCTGGATTGCTTCATCTTAGATGTCTAGACAGGGAAACAAGGGAGTAATTTTGGGTTCTCTATTTTTTAACTTTGTGTTTCTCTTCCTCCCCCTATCCTCAGACTGTTTCAGACCCACTAGTGGTTCAAGAAATGGAGAGAGTGAGGGATTGGCTTGAACAATGTTTTAGTAATTTTGAGTTGTGGAGATAAACCAACTAGATCAGGGCTACTATAGTGGAGACTACAGATCACCAAATGAAGTGGAACTTTGGCAATTAGTTCCTAATTTGACATGTAGACAAGATCTAAGCACAAAATCCAGTGTGTCTGTATATGTCCCCAGATTGTGTAGAAACAGGTTTAATCGGTCCCTTGAAAAAGTGGCTGGTATGAAAGCATTTTCTCCAAAGGTGATGAGGATACTTTGCTTTGAATTGGTTCATCCCAATCCCCTCTGCCCCAGCACACACACATCCTTTTCCCTGGATGTATAGACTACAGTCACTCTCAGGAAATGAGTTCCTATTTTTTTGGCCCCTGCTCACACTAGGAACTGGGTCATTTCATTCCAGCGTTCTCATATTGCTTCTTCTGGTATGGAAATCACAGCAGCTATCTAATAGGCAGGATGCCTCGCCAGACTCTCTGGCACTTTTGAGACACTGGCATCTCTCTTTATAATCTGTACCAAGTCACTAGGCCAGCTTTAAGGTCACTAGGTGGGGAGAAAACCTGTCCAGCCATAGAGTGCCAAATGGGGAAGCGAAGTGTTAATGATGCAGTTAACTTTGTCAGTGGGCACTGCTCGACTGCAAGATGTTAGAGCAGTCGGCATGCTGACAAAGAAAACTTCAAACCTTCATTGGGTTATTTTCAAATATGTAGATATATTGCAGCAAGTGGATGGATTAACCAGATGACATTTTCCTCCTGCTATGACCACTTGCTTGGCATTATATAGACCCTTACTAAGTGTGCATGCTGTTGAGTGGCACCAGCATTTTCTGAGCCTGAGCTGGGTGAAGAGCTATAGAGTGGGATGTGGGTAGACAAAAAGCATTTAAATCTGTGCATGAGATTAATCTAAACTTGGAAACCTGCTTATCATTGTTAGTCAGGATTTTGGATGTCGATGGTGAACAGCTAAATCAGTTTGGAAATTACTCTGGTCTTCGGAAAGAACGTAGATTGGGTTAAAGATTGAATTATCTGTCATGGATAACTAACTACTTGGCTCACTTTCTCTGGATTATGTCCAATTACATTTTCAAGTCAATACTATGTTATATTCATCATCACCCACTTCGGGGGAACAATGAAAGGACTTGGCATTCAAAAGGAAAGGTTGTAAAAAAAAAAAAAAGGAAAGGTTGTGAGTCCATCTAATGAAGTATATTATTCTGGCAGTGAGGGCTGTTAGATAATGGAATGGGAATTGAAGAGTGTGACATCCATTCCTGTTGTATAGTACTTTGAATACAAATTCTCTTCTAATTTACCTGAGCAGAAATGGATGTATACTACATTGGAGACAGGAGCATGTCCAAGATGACCTCTCAAGGCATCTTTTATTTTTGCCTTTGGCCTCTATAATTTTCTGACAACATCTGTACCTGTAAAATGTGTCAGATTCAGTAGCAGGGTCAGGGGCTGCTGTCACTTGTCAGACTTCAACAACATGACCCTGGCAAAGACTTTGGAATAAAAACATCAGGAAAATAAACACTCAGTGCTCCATAGCCAGAGGACTGGCTGGGAGCTGTCAGGTTGAAATACTAGTCTGGGAAGGGAAAGAACAGGAGCAAGGCCTCTGACACTTCTCTGCCTCCTGGAAAATACCCCTTTAGTAGTAGAGCTAGTGCCAAACACATCAAATTAATTAAGAAAAGAGATAGGAGAGGTATTATAAGGCTGAGCTTCTATTCTAGCCAGTCTGTCAATCAAGGCTCTGTCAGCAACAAAGCACAGCCTCAACTGGGGGAGGGGATATCACAACACAAGAGATAAAGGCAATCCCTTCATGAGAGGAGCCTCACCCTATCTGTGCAGGGAAAGGGAGAATAGATTCAAGACACAGAAAGAAAGATGAGAAGGCAGAGACTAGAGCAATGAAGACATCTGTGCTGGGACGGAAGCTGCAGAGAGGGTGGAAGAATCAGACCAGGGAGTGATCCCCAGTGAGGGGAGATCTTTCAGAACTGGAAAGGAGAGCTGAGACAGGGTTGAGGGCAGAAGTGGGAAGACACCTGTGTCCCAGGTCAGACAGTGGCCTGTGCATTTTAAAGACTAAAGAGGACAGGAGTGTTGGAGAGAGTTGTAGGAATCTGTTCAAGCAGAAATTCTGCATCAGGGAATCATGGGAAAAGAGGCTCAGAAGCTGATGGATTATAAAGCTGGCAGAATGAGATGAACCAAGCATGAATTTCTGGGTAAAGGTGTTTGTGACAAAAATGATGACCAGAGGAGACATTTTTCCTTAGGCTAACTTTTGGAAAAGTAAAATTTAAGCAAATGAGGCTGATGCAGTCATCTCTGATCAACTAACCAGGGCAAACTCAGGAAAAGCAGGCCGCTTCATTGGCTTCAGTCAGAAGCAGCAGTAATATCTGCCAGCTGTAGCAGGAGTATCAGGGAAGAGCCAGGGATTGCGTGGGAGCATGCGCTGGCTACATGTCTCCAAGTGCGTGTGTGCACAAATGTGTTTAAGACAGTGTGCATGACTTTATATGTTCTGGTGATGTTTCTTGCTGAACACCTTAGAAAAGTATGAGAAATATGCACCAACAATAGACATTAGACATTAAATTAGAAGGTAGACTGATGATAGGGTTTGAGTAATATACATCCCATGGAGGAAAGCATCATAATAATAATCCCTCTATACCATACAAACATACACACACACACACGCAGACATTGAATAACATTCATGTATATATTAGAAATGCACATACACAAAGATACATCATTTAAAATATGAATAAAACACAAGTGCTATAGAGTAACTGCAATCCATTTCACAGGAATACTATAGAAAAGACTAGCAGAATAGAGACTTAAAATGGTGTTTAAATCATGTTATCTATTCTTTTGTCTATAAGAAAGAACACCAGCTAACCAACTATTTCAAGCAACATAAGGCCTTTTTCTCTGAAAGAACTCCAAGAAATTCATCAATCTCTAAACCCCACTGACATGTGTACTGCAGGGAAAGTACACTAAATCCTGCAGGAGTCAAACATATAAATTATTAATCCACATCTATCACCTAATAGCAGAGCATTCTTTGGTAAGTCATTTTCTTTCTGACTCTGTTTCTTTGTACATTAAATGTGAAAGTTGCTTATAAAATTTATGGTTGCTTTTAGCTACAGTCTGAGGATATAATATAGTATTACACACACACACACGTTTTCCAAGTGCCCAGAAGTTTTTTACCAGAAAGAAAATTAGATGACCATAGGTATCGACAAATTGGCCAAACAACTTTTCAGCTCTGTTTTCTTTCTTTTTTTTTAATTAAACATTTTTTAAATTGTTGTTCAATTACAGTTGTCTGCATTTTCTCCCTCAGCTCTGTTTTCTAATGGAAAAATCCCAAGTATGTTTTTGATGCGGTGAGGACTAAGGGGTTAAGAACTGAAATTGTCATCTTTCAAGGGCTGAGTTGGTGTCATATAGACAATGAACCTGACCGTGAATAGATCTATAGTTACCTGTTCTACACAAATCTTGGAACTGGGTCTTTTGATTATGACTGTAGTTAAACACAGTCAAAACAATGGGAGGACTTAGTCAAGTCAGTGAAAAAAAAATCAGTTACATTAGTCACTTGGCATTGAGTAGTCAAAAACAACTTTTTAAAAACATTTAAAGCAGATCCAGTCTTTGAGTTATGAGTGTGTGCCTGTCTCCACCAGAATCAGTGCTTGGGCCTTATTCTCTCTGGAGCTCTCTCTGCGCTAACCCCCAATGCCCAGCACAGAGGATTTTCCCAGGGCTCCCAGAGTAGCCACATTCTGAAATGAATTCAGAATACCTTAATGCTCCATATATACATGCATCTTGAAGAAGAGACAGACTGTTAGGTAATAGTGCACTTTATTTTGAAGGATCCTTAGTATAGCACTGGGACTTGCTATAATATAATACTGTAAAAAGACAAAAAGTCTGCAGCTGGCAAACTTCATCCTGAATGTCAACAGGGGGCTGATCTCATAACACAATAGCCTGAGATAACCTGTATCTCAAAGCCAAGGCTGGCTGTGATTACTTAGCACTTATATAGCACCTTATCTGGGTCCTGTTTGTCAGCATCCTTAATGGGAGATAACTCACCAGGACTTACAGCTGAGAAAAAAAAAATCATGACCAAAAAGAAAGAAGGGAAAGCTTAAAGTATCTGAGTGATTTCACAGGGTCTTGTGGTTAGGTTATTCAGTAATGATGCAGAGAGAGCAAAGATGCTATTTAAAGGGGAATAGGAAAGTTCTTTTGTCTCTCCTCGGTGAACAGGAGAGATTGAAGGTACAGAGGAGAGAATTTGCTCAGAAAAAGAAGAAAAACCCCATTAGTAAGACTGGCTAAGCCTAAGAGTTTGACTAAAATAATTTATAGTTTGTTTTCTATAGCACTTTAGATCCCAGGGAAATTATCATCTAGCAAAAATTGTGAGTAATGGTTGGAGGGTGATTCTGTCTGGTAGCAAGGGAATGGAAAAGATCACCTTTTAAAGTGGATTCCAAGCTCAGAAGTCTATTTAAAAAAATAAAATTCTCAAAAATTCATCAGAGTTTCATTGTGGTATTTTTACAAAGTACAAATTAATTCGAATCCTCTGTTACACTAAATAAGAATGTAATCATTCAGTTAGCTGGAAATACGCAGATAGTCAATGAAGACTCAGGAGACTGAAAAACAGCAAGGCTGCCTAGCTGTGGTTCTATTTTAAAGACATGGGTTTCACTCTGACCAATGTGGCTGTTAGTTGGGAACTGTCCAGCAAAGAGAAAGGTCACTGGTTCATTTCCCAGTCAGGGCACATGTCTGGGTTTCAGGTTTGTTCCTGGTCAAGATGCATGCAAGAGGCAACAATCGATGTTTCTCTCCCCAACTCTCTCCCTCCCTTCCCCTCTCTCTAAAAATAATAAATAAATAAAAATTTGTTAAGGAATACAAACTTTAGATTATTTATTTTTGAATGTGATATATTTAACTAGAGTAGATAATTTGTATTCTGTTCCATTTCTCCAAGCAATACCCTCCTTCAGTCAACACACACTTGTTTTTTGTGGGTTTTTTAGGTTTTAATAGTCATGTAGAATAAGAATCAAAATTTGTCCCAAATAAAAAGAAAAACATCTGTTCACTAGTAAAAACAAAAAAGGAAAAAAGAAAAAAAAAGGGACAAATCAGACAGAGAAAGACAAATATGATTTCACTTATATGTGGAATCTAAAAAACAAAATAAACAAACAAAACAGAAACACACTCATAGATAACAGCAAACAAATTGATGGTTGCTAGATGGGAGGGAGTTTGGGAGAATGGGTGAAAAGGGTGAATGGATTAAGAAGTACAAATTGCCCCCTGGCTGGTGTGGCTCAGTGGATTGAGTGCCAGCCTGAGAACCAAGGGGTTGCAGGTTCATATTCCTAGTCAAGGCACATGCCTGGGTTGCGGGGCTGGGTCCTGAGTGGGGGACGCATGACAGACAACCACACATTGATGTTTCTCTCCCCCACTTTTTCCCTTCTTTCTCCTCTCTCTAAAAATAAATAAATAAAATCTTTCAAAAAATAGAAGTACAAACTGCAAGTTAGAAAAATAGTCCCAAGGATGTAAAGTACAGCATAGGGAATATAGTCAATAATATTGGGGCGATCACTTCATAAGTTATAGAAATGTCAAAGCACTAGGTTATATACCTGAAAGTAATATAATATTGTATGTCAACAGTAATTAAGAAATGTAAATACATAAATATATATTTATATATAAACATATATTTATATAGATATACAAATATATATATGGAGAGAGAGAGAGAACAAAGAAGTTTATCTATCTTGGTCTAGGTTCTGGGCTAGAAAAGACATCCAACATATCATAATCTCCTATGAGATATTTTTTGCCTCCCTTCATGCCAGTTTGAAGTTCAAATTTATATTATATACATACAGTTAGACTTCCTTAGCTGAGAAATTAATATTAAAAGTAACCATAGGCTTGACTTCCTTGCAGAAGCAAATATATACAACCTCTCTGAAGAGAGATATCCTCAAATAGACCAGACAATATTCCCACAGGTAAATTCTTGTTCAAGATAAACGTGTAAATCAAAATTACAAAGGCACAAAGAAACCATCCAAAAGAACAAATGTCATCTGACACATTAAATAGCAGATTTGGGTTCCTAAGAAAAATAAGATAAAAAAAAATACCATAAGAAAAAGACCGCATTTAAAAAGAAACCTAGTAGAATTTTTAGATATAAAAATATACCATATTTCATCAATTCTAAGATATGTTTTGTTCATATTTTAGCATCTTTGAAATCAGGGTATTTCCTACAGTTCCTGTTGGTCAGGCAGCCCTTTTGATGTAGCTCACACACATCAAAACTTACAGAATAGATGCCAGTGACGTCGACAAATCCTGAAGACAATATGCAGCACTCTCATTGTGTTATATACACGGCACCACAATAAAAAAAAATAGATTTTAAGACAAAAATTGCAGTCACTATGTAATCCTAAAAGTAACCAGGAAGATAGAGCAGTTCTTTACTTTTATTTAACCACCTCAAATACATAAAACAAAACTATAAGAAATAGATAAATTCACTATAATAGTTGGAGATTTTAAAAATCATAACTCTCTAGTAATTGATGAATTGGCAAAAAAAATAGATTTTAAAAACACAATCAACAAGCATGCTTTAGTGGATAAACATAGAAACTGTTATGCAAAAACTAACAAATACACATTTGTTTTAAGAACATACAAAAAACACTTTATGGAATTCTATGCAGCAGAGAGAAAGAAGGAGCTTATACCCCTTGCAACAGCATGGGTGGAACTTGAGAGCATTATGTTAAGTGAAATAAGCCAGGCAGTGAAGGACAAATACCATATGATCTCACCTTTACCTGGGACATAATCAACAAAAGAAAAAAGCAAACAAAATATAACCAGAGACATTGAAGTTAAGAACAATCTAACAATAGCCAGAGGGGAGTGAGAAGGGGACAGTGGAGAGAGGGGTTTTCAGGAACTACTATAAAGGACACATGGACAAAATCAAGGGGGAGGGGGAGGGTGGAGGCAGGGAAGGGAGGTAGGGTTGGCTGGGGTGGGGTGGGGGGGGAGAAAATTCAGACAACTGTAAGTGAACAACAACAAAAATTTTTTTAATTAAAAAACCCCCAAAAACCCTCAACAACAATAAAAACCTAATTCAAAAATGGGGAAAAAAAGATATTCAATAAATATTTGCTGGACATATAACTAAATGAGAGATTTGCCTAAATAGCATTGTAGTCTGTTGATTTTGGTCAAAGAGAAAAGCAAAACTGTTATTGTCTTATAATGGTAATGGGTAAATATAGAGCCCAGAATTTTTCTTGGAAATGTGTGCTTTAATTTTATTTTATAAGCTATTATTTAACTTAAGCATATATTTTAAAAATTATTACGGAAAACATAAATTCTGCATTTAAGTTAAAATTGTTTAAAAGGCCTCCATGTGGTTAACATCTAACTAAATTTAGAATAAAATTATGTTTTTCAAATGTTAGCATCTAATAGAACAGAATGATGTTTAGAGTCTCATATTTTGAATATTAAACTTAACAATCTCAAAAAAATAATTAATTAATTAATTTTAAAAAAACACTTTAAAAATTGACCGTACACGGAGCCACGAAACAAATCTCAATAAATAAAAAGAAGCAGTTTTAAGTAGACCACATTTCTCTGAACACAGCAATTAACTTAGGTATCAATAACAAAAAGATAAAAATCTTACATAGTTGGAAATGTAAGAACACATTTTAAAATACACCTAATAATGGAAATTAGATCACAGTTAGACTGAGCAATAAGAAAATACACAATCAAAATATATGGGATATAGCCCTGAGCTGTGTGGCTCACTTGGTTAGGCATTGTCCCACAAAGTGAAGGTCGCTGGTTTGATTCCCACTTAAGGCACATGCCTGGGTTGCAGGCCTGGTCCCCAGTTGGGGCACATGCGAGAGGCAACTGATGGATGTTTCTCTCACACATCAATGTTTCTCTCTCTTTCTCCCTCCCTTCCCCCTCTCAAAAAATAAATCAATCAATTGAAAAACTATGGGATACAGCAAAAGTAGCACTAGACAGAGATTTATAGCCTTAGTACATTAGAAAAGAAGGAAAAAGAGCTAAGTTCCCAGCTCAAGAACTTACCGAAAGAATGTCACCGCAACACCTCCCCCACAAAAAGCAGATAGAAAGAATACTGTAAAAGTAAAAATTAGAAAACAGAGATACAATAGGGATAATCAGCAAAACTATAAACTAGTAAATGCTCACTCAGCAAAGGGCACTGACAGGTCTCAATAATCAGATGGACAAGATGACCTGAATCTGTAAATGTCAACCAGACTCTACTGAGCCACACAGGGCTTGCAAAAAGGCTCATGAATACAGTAGCTATGAGGACAAGGTTGGAAATTATGCAACAAAACGGATTTTCTCTCACTAAGGCAGATCTGGCCACTAATACCTCCTAAGGATGGCCTGCCAACAGCACAGACCAATAACGAGCCATATGGTACTGTACCTGAGGGGACCAGGTAACGCAGGTTGATTATAGTGGGCCCTTTCCATCATGGAAGAGGCAAAATTTTGTCCTCACCAGAATACATTTTCTGGATAGTGATTTTCCTTTTCTGCCCACCGTGTGTATGTCAGCACTATCATCCATGATCTTACTAAATGTCTTATTCACCATCATGATATCCCACATTATATCTTTTCCATCCAAAGTTTATAGCAAAAGAAGTGAGGCAGTGGGCTCATGCTCACAGGATTCAATAGTCTTACCGTGCACTCCATCGATCACAGGCAGCTAACTTTCTGGAATGGCAGAATTGCTTAATGATGACTCTATTACAGAGCCAGACAGGAGACACCACCTTGTGAGGCTGGGGTGCTATCTCACAAGACGGATTGCATGAGCCGTACTCGGAGATATTTCTCCCATAGCCAGAATCTATGGACCTAGGCATTAAGAAGTATACATGGGCTGACTTCTCCCACTGCTATACACAATGACCTACTTGAACATTTCCCTTGACTCTTACTCCTTTAGGGGTATTAATTCCTAGAATTAACAGGATCCCGGCCATTTTGTACACTTTGTGTCACTGTATCAATAGGCAAAGGGGTTCTTGCGCCAGCGGAGGTGAAAGAGTGGTTGCCTTGCAACGAGAACAGGGAGGAGTGTGAGTAAAACCCAGGGGAACCTCTGGGGTGCCTTGCAGTACCTCCATGACCAGGGTAAGCTAATGGAAGATTAAAGCATCCTAGTGCAGGCAGGACCACTAACAGCTAGCTCCTTTGGGAATAAAGGTTTGAGTTTCTCCACTAGGAACCTAAACCAGATTGGTGCTAACTAAGGATAAAAAGAACATGGAATGGGTAGTGTACTAAGAAAATTATAAATAGCAACTACAGCCTTGTTCTCAGAAGCTTTGTGGAATATATAGGTGGTGCTGGCAGCTATGACGGGGACAGCAGCAGCTTCCTGGGTCAACCACGATGGTATGTTCATCAACTAACGAATGAATTTAATGGCACCTTCTGACTCCTGTTCTTTCAACCCTTCCAACAATTTGCAAGCATTGAATTTCCTGTAGTAAATTCCTTTCTGCTTGGAATATCTAGAGTTATTTCTATGCTTGCACTGAGGCCTGACTAAATCATATAATGATTAAGGTAGTGTGGAATTTGCATATGGATAGTCAAATTGACCAATTTAAAAGAATAGAGAACCCAGAAATGGACCTATGCTAATTAAATCTAATGCCCAATGAGAGTGGACTATATAATAAATGCTGCTGAGGACCATGGGCCATCCTTGGGGGAGGATTAAACCCTTTTCTCTCACTATATGAAAATAATTAATTCCTACTGGATTAAAGATCTAAATGTGAAAAGCAAAAGTAAAGAGTTTTAGAGGAAAATATATAAAAATTTAGCCCTGGCTGGTGTGGCTCAATGGATTGAGCACTGGCCTGCAAACTGAAAGGTTGCTGGTTTGATTCCCTGTTGGGGTACATGCCTGGGTTGCAGGCTGGGTCCTAGGGAAGGGGCATGGGAAAGGCAACTGATACACATCAATGTTTTCCTCCCTCTCTTTCTCCTTCCCTTCCCCTCTCTCTGAAAATAAATAAATAAAATATTTTAAAAAAAGAATTTAAAGTAAGAAACATTATCATGCTAATGACCTTTAAATTGACATCTCTAGCTTATACCTATCCCCTAAATACCACACTAATATATTCTTCTTTCAATTCACAACTTCCACTTGGATGTCTAATAGACACTTCAAAAACAAAATATTCATTTTCTCCCAAATCTTTCTCCTACTGCAACATTTCCCATTTAAGAAAACAGCACCATCATCCATCCATTTGCTCAGGAAAAAAACTTGGAATTACCCTTGACTTTTCTTCCATATAATCCTTGCCAAATTCACTGGAACATCTTACCAGGTCTAATTTATATATATATTCTGAATCTGACTACTCCTCATGATTTTCTCTGCTATTATCATGGTCTAAGTTAATATTACCTCTCACTGGGACTCTAGCAATAAATTTCTAACCAATCTTCTTGCTTTTATTTTTACCTCCTGGATATTATGATAGTAGCCATAATGATCTTTTAAAAAACAAATCTCTCCCCTGCTCAACATATTCCAGTGATTTACCATCACAGAATAAAATCCTTGGCTACTTCTTTGAAGTAACAACTTGACACTCTTCCCCTTGCTCATGCCACTTGGCCACACTGGTCATTCTCTCAACCATTCTGTAACCCACAAAGCAGGTTGATATGTTAGGGTCTTTGCACTTGCTGTTTCCGCTGTCTGTAATGTGACTCTCCTTGGATACCATCACTTCTTGCTTCCTCACCATCTTCAGTTCTCTGATGAATGTGACCCTGTCAGGCCTTCCTTGTCCACTCAATCGAAAATAGCAAGCAGCTTATTGGTTTCTATTTATCTCCTCATCCTGCTTTATTGTTCTTCATGGCTTATTTTGTATTTATCTGTTGTCTATTATCTCTCTCCCACACTAGAATCTAAGTCCACAAGGTTGCCTGTCTTATCCTCAGTTGTATCTCCTGAGTCTAAAACAGTTCCTGACACATAGTAGACATTCAGTATATTATCAAATGAATAAGTGAGTGAGTGAATGAGAATTTTTATGACCTTAAGATAGGAAAGAATTTCCTAAACAACATACAAAAACTCACAAACCATAAGGAAAAGTTTGAGAAATGTGATGAATTTAAAATTAAACACTGTGTTGATTCACTTTAAAACATCTTTAGAATATTATGATATTTATTAAATTTAAAACATCATCAATATATAAGTTTCAGACTAGGAGAAGATACTTGCAATGCAGATATTGGGCAAGGTATTAATATTCAGGACATATAAAGGACTCCTAAAAATCAATACAAGACAAAAACTCAATAGAAAAAGGAACAAAGGACATCCAATCAAGGTGGAGGTGTAGGTAGACATGCATCTCCTCACACAACCACAGCAACAATTACAACTAAACCTCAAAACAAATAACACCCAGAACTGTCAGAAAATTGAACTGAATGGAAGTCCAACACCCAAGGATTAAAGAAGCCACATTCATCCAGACAGGTAGGAAGGATGGAGACACTGGGACAGATTGAGAGGCAGGAGATGCAGTATGTCATGGAGAGGCAATGGTGGTGGAACAGGCGGTCCCACATTCACATGTGGTGGGTGGAAGTGGAGAGGGATACCTTGGGAGCAAAGTGATCGTAGCAGCAGGCCAGACTGCACAGCCTAGGGTTTCAGTGCTGGGAAGATTAATCCCCCTAACTTCTGTCTGTAAAAACAAGTGGGGGTTGGGTTGGGGGAAGGAACTGCCAGGTTTTCAGGAGACTCGATTTAGAGGGCCTGCACAGTCTTAGAACTTTCACAGACCCAACCACTCTGAGATTCAGCAACAGGGCAATAGCTGGAAGGGTGCCAGTTGCATATGGGGAGTGGGTGAAGTGACTAGAAATGGAGTGAGTGCTATTCAAACCTCCAGAAGTCAGGCAGTGGCACTGTCTCCTCTCTGAGCCCTCCCCCCACACAGAGCCATAAAGTGGTGAAGTGGGTTGCCCCACCCTGGTGATAACCTAAGGCTCCACCCCACACAATTTACAGGTGCCTTTACTATAATAGGTCACACTGCTAAGACAGGGAGTCAAAACAGCTCTACCTAATACACAGAAACAAATAGAGGGAGGCTGCCAAATTGAGGAGACAAAGACATATGGCTCAAATGAAAGAACAGAACAAACCCCTGGAAAAAGAATTAAACAAAACAGAGATAACAAACCTATCAGATGCAGAATTCAAAACACTGGTTATCAGGATGCTCAAAGAACTCACTGAGTACAGCAACAACATAAAGGAATAAATGAAGGCTGCACTAAGTGAAAAAAGGAAGAAAAATCTACAGGGAACCAACAGTGAAGAGGAGGAAGCCAAGATTCAGAAGAGATCAGGCTCATTCAGGGTGGTATGGCCATAGAGTAGGAAGCCAGAATTCATATCAGCGATTTGGAACATAAGGAAGAAATAAGCACTCAACCAGAACAGCAAGAAGAAACAAGAATTTTAAAAAATGAGGATAGTATAAGAAGCCTCTGGGACATCTCCAAACGTACCAACATTTGAATCATATGGATGCCAGAGGGAGAAGTGGAAGAGCAAGAAATAAAAATAAATTTCAAAACAATATTAATGAGAGTTTCGGCCAAGATGGAGGCATAGTCAGAAATGCTCCACCTCCTTGCGTAACTAAAAGAAGGATAACAACAAATTTAAAAACAAAGAACAACCAGAACTGCCAGAAAATCATGTGCATGGAAGTCCAACAACCAAGGAGTTAAAGAAATATTTACCCAGGCTGGTGCACCAGGACAAAGAAATATGGCCCAAATGAAAGAACAGATCAAAACCGAAAAAGAACTAAACAAGGAGGAGATAAACAACCTTTTTGATTCAGAGTTCAAAACACTGGTAATCAGGATGTTCACAGGATTGATTGAACTCAGTCACAAAATGAAGGAAGAAATGAAGGCTACACAAAGTGAAATAAAATAAAATATACAGGGAACCAACAGTGAAGGGAAGGAAACCGGGACTCAAATCAATGATTTGGAACAAAAGGAAGAAAGAGGCATTTAACTGGAACACAATGAAGAAACAAAAATGGGGGGGGAAAAATGAGGAGAGGCTTAGGAACATCCAGGACAACTTTAAGCATTACAATATCCAAATCATAAGGGTGCTGGAAGGAGAAGATAAAGAGCAAGATATTGAAAACTTATTTAAACAAATAATGAAGGAGAACTTCACAAAAATGGCAAAGTAAATAGACTTCCAGGGAGTCCAGGAAGCCCAGAGAGTCCCAAAGAAATTGGATCCAAGGAGGAACACACCAAGACACATCATAATCAAGTTTCCCAAGATTAAAGATAAGGAGAGATCTTAAAAGCAGCAAGAGGAGAGAGTTACCTACAAAGGAGTTCCCATAAGGCTATCAGATGATTTCTCAAAAGAAATCTTACAGGTAAGAAGGGGCTGGAAAGAAGTATTCCAAGTCATGAAAGGCAAGGACCTACATCCAAGACTACTCTATCCAGCAAAGCTATCATTTAGAATGGAAGGGCAGGTAAAGTGCTTCCCAGATAAGGTCAAGTTAAAGTTCATCATCACTAAGCCCTTATTATATGAAATGTTAAAGGGACTTATCTAAGAAACAGAAGATCAAAAACTGTGAACAGTAAAATGACAACAAACTCACAACTATCAACAACTGAACCTACAAAACAAAAACAAAACTAAGCAAACAACTAGAACAGGAACCGAATCACAGAAATGGAGATTACATGGAAGGTTATAAGTGGGGAGGGAGAAGGGGAGGATGGGGGGAAGGTACAGGGAATAAGAATCATAATAGGTAGGCACAAAATAGACAGGGGGGTTAAGAATAGTATAGGAAATGGAGAAGCCAAAGAACTTCTATGTATAACCCATGGACATGAACTAAGGCGGAGGGAATCCTGGAGGGTAGGGGACAGAGAAGTGCAGGGAAGAGAGGGATAAAGGGGAGAAAAAAAAATGGGATAACTGTAATATCATTATCATTAAAATATACTTTAAAATAATAATGAAAGAAAACTTCCCTAATTTTGCAAAAGTTATAGACATACGAGTCCAGGAAACACAGAGAGTCCCAAACAAGTTGGACCCAAAGAGGACTGCACCAAGACACATCATAATTAAAATACCAAAGATAAAGAAAGAATCTTAAAAGCAGCAAGAGTAAAGCAGAGAGTTACCTACAAAGGAATTCCCATAGACTCTTAGCTGATTTCTCAAAAGAAACTTTGCAGGTAAGAAGACACTGGCAAAAAGTATTCAAAGCAATGAAAAACAAGGACCTACAACCTAGATTACTCTGTGTAGCAAAGCCATCATTTAGAATGGAAGGGCAGATAAAGTGCTTCCCAGACAAGATAAAGCTGAAGGAGTTCATCATCACCAAGCCATTACTAATGTTCAAAAGTATGAACATTAAAATAATAAACTCACAATTATCAACAACTGAATCTAAAAACAAAAAACAAAAAAACCCTGGCTGATGTGGCTCAGTGGATTGAGTACCAGCCTGCATACCAAAGGGTCACCAGTTTGATTCCTGGCCAGGGCACATGCCTGGGTTGTGGGCCAGGTCCCTGGTAGGGGGTGCATAAGAGGCAACCACATGTTGATGTTTCTCTCCTTCTCTTTCTTCCTCCCTTTCCCTCTCTCTAAAAATAAATAAAATCTTAACCCATGGACATGAACTAACAGGGGAGGATTGCTGGATGGAATGGGGGTACCAGGGGGAAGGGAGCAAAGGGAAAAATTTGGGACAACTGTAATAGCATAATCAATAAAATATATTTTTAAAAAAGAAAAAGGAGCAAATAATATAAACAGGAAAGTCACAGAAGAAGAAACCTGAATGGTCAACAAAAATATAAAAGATGTTTAACTCTCTAGTAGTCATAAAATACATATTAAAACAACAATGAGAAATCATTTCATAGCATCACATTAGCAAAATTTAAAAGTTTGATAATACCACGTGCTGGCAGAGATAGAGAACAATCTGCACTTTCATACTTTTGGTGGTAGCACAAATTGGTATAATGTCTTTGGAAAGCAATTCAGCAGTATTGAGTATTGTTATAGACATACATACTCTACCACCCAGCAATTCTACTCCCAATGGGAGAAGGGATCAATGTACTAGCATATACATGGTAGCATTTCTCCAATTCTGGACCTTTCTTCACTAACCATTCCTTCTGCCTGATACATTGCCTAGATACCTGCATGGCTCACCCCCTGATTTCCTCCAGGTCTTTTTTCAAATATCACCTTCTCAGTAAGGCCCTCCTTGACTCCTTGTTTAAATCACAGATCACTTTAGCACTCCCCAGCCCATTTATCTGGCTTTTATTCTCTCATAGCCTTTCTAAGGTATTATATAGTCTTTTTTAAAATTATTTATTTATTTTTAGAGAGAAGGGAAGGGAGGGAGGAAGAGAGGGAGAGACATCAATGTGTGGTTGCCTCACACATGACATTTATGGGGGACCTGGCCTGCAACCCAGGCATGTGCCCTGACTAGGAATCAAACCAGTGACCCTTCAGTTCACAGACCAGCACTCAATCCACTGAGCCACACCAACCAGGGCTATATAGTCTTTAATATATTATATTTGTTAGCCATTTTTATTCCACTACTTTGTAAGTTCCCCGAAGATACAGGTTTTTTTACAAAAATATATTTGAGGGAGAGAGAAAGATCAATTTTTTGTTCCACTTACTTACGCATTCATTGATTGACCCTTGTATGTGCCAACCCAGAATGGAATCCACAACCCTGGCATATTGGGACAATGCTCTAACCAACTGAACAGACTGGCTAGGGCAGGACACAGTTTTGTTTTGTTTTTTGTTCATTGATGAATTTTCAGTACTTAAAAGAGCACCTGAAAGTATTAGTTAGTCAATAGAAACTGGTTGACCAAATCAAAGGAGTTAGTAATAGCAAAAATTTGGAAGCAACCTCAATGCTCTTCCAAAGGACGATGGCTAAATAAACTGTGGCACATTCTTTACAATGGCATACTATAGAGCAGTTAAAAAGAATCAATTAAAGCTTCATGTATCCACATAGATGAATATCAAAAACAGAATACTGAACAACAAAAGCAAGTTGAAGGTTAAGTATGGTATGATACCACTTATAAAAAGTAAGAAACATATAAAAATATTATATATGGCTTATATTATATACATATGTAGCAAAAGTATTAAAAATTTCTATGGTAAGCATCAAATTCAGAACAGAGGCTAACTCTGAGAACAGAGGGACATTAATGTGATAGGGGCAGGGTATCCATGGGTTTTCACTGCATCTCTAATGTTTTATTTCTAAGATAGAAGGCCGGCACATAAATGTTAATTTCCTTATTATTTATACCTTTTTGTATGCCTGAAGTGCTTAACAATAAAATTACATAACAGTGACTAGAATGTACTAATAATCAATATTTATATAGAGCTTGCTCCAAGTTAGGCATTGTTCTAAGTGTGTTATATAGGACAGCTCATTTAAATTCTCACAACAACCCTATGAGGTAAGTATCAGCACTATTATTATCTTCATCCTAAGGATGAGAAGACAGAGACACAGAAAAGTTACAGAACCTACTCGAGACTCGCTGATGGAGCTGATGTGGATTCTTAAAAAATCAGTTTGGCTCTGGTTTTTAACCCTTACACCAAATTTCTTCATAATCTTATTAAGCACACTGTAGGTTCTTAATATTCAGCTGAAACTTATGAGAGAATCATGTTTATAAGCCAAAATGGTCAAATATGTAGCAATTGCATATGGTTCAACCTAATAAATGTCAAATAAAAATGAATACAACTGATCTTATGATATCACAAGGCTCTATGATGACTCTGCAATTGTTTTTAAACATTTTACATTCTTCTACTTGCACATCCTAGATGTTGTTAGCCCTGAAGCATAAGGGAGGAAAGTTAAATGCCAGAAGCAACTTCCCAACCACTAACATTGAAATCAAGAAAGCAAGTTTTTTAGGAAAGAGTGGTTATGACCAGGGCAGGTTGGTGTTAAGAGCCAACCATAGGTGGGAGGATGGTTGAGTTGCCCTCTCAACAACCAAGTCCACCTTCCCCTCTGACTTTCTCAGTTTGTCTAAGAGGGAGCTTCAAATCAGCCAGGACGTAGCCATGAGTTTGGCTTAGAAGTCTGTTTACAAGCCCCCTGAGCGAACTCCTTAGAAACCCAGACAGGATGGCAGGCTTCCTCATTAGAGCACCCATAACATAAGATCAAGTGTCCCTTGCCCCCACTCCTTGCTGTACCCCAACTTCCAGGAAATTACCAATAGACTGAAAGAGACAGGAGGCAGATACACATTACCCCAGGTTCAATCTATCTGTTCTTTATAGTTACAGTCCTAATTTATTAGCTGAATTTTCCAAGAGTTGCCTTCAGCATCTGTCCAACAGTGTAGTCTCCTTCCCAGTCTCCCTGTCTGTAGTGATCAAACTTAACTCCCTTTTATTTAGAGTAGTTGAGAGAATACCTGTAAGAAACACTGTTTTCCTCATGTCTTTCCTTGGGACAATCATTTACAGTCAAAATCCTCAGTGCAGATTTCTGCAACTCCTTGTTACTTTTACAGGTGCCCCTCTCATACCATGTCCACCTGAGCAAAACCCATGCCACTGATTGGATCGAGCCTACAGTCTGTGGAAACAGAAGAAAAGAAGAATGGACAGGGTTATTTCTTAAAAAGGTAGTGAATTATGTTGAACACTGTTGCATACATGCTGTTTTTATGGGCATGAGTGTATGTGTATGCACATGGCTGGAGAAGGGGGGATGTGCATGCATGAGTACACAAATGTAGTTGATAGGTGTGCCTGAAGGTGGTGTGAACGTTTTCTAGAAATCTATGCTTGAGGTTTCACCCCATAAATCTCTTTTACTGGCAGTACTCTGAAAACCAAGGGCTGTGTAATAATTTACACTACATTGTCCTTACTCTCTTGCTCCCCTTCACTTGCCTAGGATGAAAACTAAAGATTGATAGTGATGTCCCTCTGGAGGAGCCAGGGGTGTCATTCATCCCCACTCTGTCAGTCTGTCTCTCCAGAGTTTTCCTCTCACTCCACTCCTTTTGCTCCACTCTAAAGGACAGGCTTTCTGTCTCCTCTTCTTCCCCAAACCTTCTCCACTGACTCTTGAAATGTCCTTTTTGGGGCAGCCACCCTGGGTAAAGTAGGGCCAGAAGGACTTTTCAGCTGACCTAATCATAAGACTCAAAAGAAAAGTCCTCCACAGAGATCCAAACAGCTCTAGAAGTTTCCTCCTTCCTCCACTCAAAGCCATTTTAGACCAAATTTCCAAGGCTCCAGACAAGGTGAGTCCTTATATCTGTTGGTCTAAAAATAATTTCTAACTTTCAATGTTTTAACTTTTATCCTTTCCACTGTGGTTTTGGTCATATTCTCTTGAGATTGTTTTATTTCTGCCAGATAGAAAGTTCTGGGTAATGGGTAAGTATGGAAGCAGAGACAGAGAGAGCTGTACACATTCATTTTTAGTTTGTGCCTTGCAGCCGATTAGTGATATTTTTAGGTTCATAAAGAACTCAAGAATCATTTTTGTCTGTCTCTTGACCCTTCACTTCTTCCCTCCCAGTTAAACTATAATCTCTCTAGTATTCAACAACCCCCAAGCAACCATCCCCTGCTACCAAACAAAATAAAATAGACTCCATTGCTTCAATAAGCCAGTGAAACTTTGCAAACCCTCATGGATTGAAAACACCTCCTGCAGTTAGATGAACTCTCTCTGCAGCAGCTTCAGCTCTAACTCCATGTAGGCAGACCATCTCAGCATCTGCCTGCTATGGAAGAAGGAAATCCTCTCTTGGTGATTCCAAATTCTCACACCTCTTCAAAATTCAACTCCACCATCTTAATTTTTTAGAAGAAAACACAGAATGTCTTTATGATCTAAGGGTGAGGAAATATTTCTTAAAACAAGATATAAATAAATTATAATGGAAAAGATAGATACATCTGAATAGATTTTAAAAGAAAAAAAACCTGTTTCCTTTAAAGGCCTCTATGTAAAAAGTGACAATACAAGCCACAAATGGAGATTTTTGCTACTCAATGACTTACCAAGGATTTGTATACAAAACACATACAGAACTGACTTATCATCAAGAAAAGACAAACAGATCCATCAAAAAATGGGCAAAAGACATGAATAGGTCATTCACTTAAGTGGAAATTTAAATAGCGAATAAACATGGGAAAAGATGCATAGGCTCCCCAGTAATTAATAAAATACAAATTAAAACAATCTATCAGATTGGCAAAAAATTTAAAGCATGAAAATACAAAATATTGGTGAGGGTGAGGAGCAAAATTCTTGTACACGGTTAGTGAGAGTGTAATTGGCATAATCTCTTTGGAAAAAAATTTAACTTTATTTTCTAAAGTTGAAGATATGTATATCCTATCATCCAGAATTCTATTAATTCTTTGTGTGTGTGTGGTCAAAGACGTATAAAATATACCATCTTAACCTTAAGTGTACAGTACAGTAGTTGTGCAACAGATCTCTAGAACTTTTTCTTCTTGTAAAACTGAAACTTTATACCTATTGAAAAATTCTTCTTGTCCTCTTTCCCTCAACTTCTGGCAACCATCATTCTACTAATTTAGATGCCTCATAAAAGTGAAATTATGCAGGTTTTGCCTTTTTGTGACTTACTTAACTTAGCATAATGTCTTCAAGCTTCATCCATGTTGCAGCATATGACAAGATTTTCTTTTTTTCAGGCTGAATAATATTCCATTGTATGTGTATATATGCTACTATTTTTTTAAAAATATTTTATTTATTTTCAGAGAGAGGGTAAGGGAGGGAGAAAGAGAGGGAGAGAAACAGCACACCCCTAACTGGGGACTTGACCTGCAACCCAGGCATGTGCCCTGACTGGGAATCAAACCAGTGACCTTTCAGTTCATAGACTGGCACTCAATCTACTGAGCCACACCAGCTGGGCTATACTACTATTTTTATCCATTCATCTTTTGACGAACATTTAGATGGTTTCCATATTTTGGTTGTTATGAATAATGCTGCAATAAAATGGGTGTGCAAATTTCTCTCCAAGACCTTGTTTTTAATTCTGTTGGATAAATACCCAGAAATGGTAACTGTCCTATGGCAGTTCTATTTTCTAATTTTCTGAGGAATCGTCATACTGTTTGGAGGTATACTATGCAAAGTGGCAGTACCATTTTACATTTCCATCAACAGGGTACAAAGTTTCCAATTTCTTTGTATCCTCACTAGTACTGTTAGCTGTTTGTTTGTTTTTTGATAATGGCCATTCTTCAAGGAGGGAGGTAACAGCTTGTTGTGGTTTTGATTTGCATTTTCCTAATGATTATGATGTTTAGATTTTTCCGTATAGTTGTTTGCCATATGTATATCTTCTTTGAAGAAATGTCTATCAAAATCCCGTGCTCATTTTTTAATGTATTGTTTAGGAGTTTTTTTGTTGTTGTTGTCATTGAGTTGTGGTGTTCTTTATATGTGTCCTGAATATTAACCCATTATTAGGTATTTGGTTTGCAAACATTTTCTTCCAACAGATCTTTTCAATTTGTTTATTGTTTCTTTTGCTGTGCAGAATTTTTGAAGTTTGACATGGTCCCATTTGTCTATTTTGTCTTTGTTGCTATGCTTTTGGTGAAAACAGTACTCATTTAAAATAAATCTTTAAGCCAGGGAAAACTATTTATAAATCCTTACCAAATTCTGTTAAGTATGACCGACAATAGGCCAAGAGAGAGCACCCAAATCTGTTATTCCAGCCCTGATGAGCATATCTCAGTTGTCTGAGCATTCTAGCATAGGAAAAGGTTTTGGGTTTGATTCCTGGTCAGGGTACGTATTTGGGTTGCGGGCCTGGTCCGGGTTGGGGGCGTGTGACAGGCAACCAATGGATATTTCTCTCACACGTCAATGTTTCTCTCCTTTTCTTTCTTCCTCCCTCCTCCCTCTCTAAAAATAAATTAAAAAAATCTTTGTAAAAATCTGCTATACCAGAATGAGGCAATACTTATACCTAACTCTTGATTATTTATCCTGGATCAGAGATACAACGGTGTGCATATTCTGAGACAAGCATTTATATACTCACCTTGATCAATATTACACAAAAGAGGTATAGGCAGAGTTCACTCAAAATATCATTTAATCTAAAACATCAATCAGTTAATCCAAATAATAGGAAATGCGCAAATATCATTTGCATTTGTCTTTGGGGTATATTACCCTGTAACTGTAGCATATTTACTTAATGCATTTTTTCTCGCGCATTTGAAAAAGTGTTGTTAACTTCACATTCATTGCCTAGGATGGCCCAGTAGAAAACTGCTACTGGGACAGTCACTTGACAAGTGTTTATTGGCCTCTACTAACAAGATGTCAATTGTTGCTTTAAAACAGCATTATAAATGTTAAAATAGAAATATAAACAAAATGCTATGGGCACCCAGAGGAGGGAGCATCTAACTCTGTGGAGGGGGATGCATCATGTGGTCTTCTCAGAGTGGTGATTATTTAGGCAGTATTGAAAGACAAGTAAGAATTTTCCATAAGAAAGAAGCTTGTGGCCTCACCAAGAGCATGGAATAATGGGAGGCTCAATGTGGCAGCAGCCTAGCGTGAGGATGGGGAGTTGGACTGAAGGGAAATTAATGCCACATCCAAGTGCTTGGCCTTTATTCCATCAGCAATGCAGAGCCAAAGTTTGAGCAGAGGAGTGACCCAATCATATTCATATTTTAGAAAGATAATTCTTGTGGTGGTGGTAGTGGCAATGTGGAAGTTGCCTAAAGAATGAAAGTCACCTGGTAGAGAGAATTGAGGATAATTGCAAAGTTTTTAGCTTGAGAGACTGCATGGATAGTGACTCCATAAACTGAGATAGGGAAGGCAAAAGAAAGAGGCTTTGGAAAGATGATGGGTTGAAGAGCGAAAGGGAATTGGAAAGTTTTAAGAGGGTAAAGAGATTCACAGAAAGGTTTATTTTGGGTGAGAAAAATGAGAACATGGGTCAAGGACAGGTGAAAGAGGAAGGAGGAGGAGTGAGAACAGAAGTGGAGAGGTTGATCTAAAAGTAGTAGGTCATATATTCCTCTAATTAATATAAGACACTTGGAAGAAAGGCTATGTGGTTATGCTAAAGTTTAGGGGCCAGGGAGGGTGGGGGAAAGTTGTGAAAGTTAGCATTAGTTGGGAGGAAGGAGTAGAAGGGAAGCTTATCTGCTGAGGGTGTAAAGGAAATGTGGAGATGTGGCAAAATGCTATTACATGTACTTTCCCATCTGTATAATATTAATGAGATTGCGATTGTAAGCCCACAGTTACAATCTGCAGCTTAAATGCTTGCTGGTCTCATAGGTGTTCTTACCAGTCCTCAGTTATCTCAGAATCTCTTTCTTCCTAGTAGACATGGACTTTTGCAAAGCTGGTTGATACCAGAACAACTTCAGTTAGCAGATCAGTGTGATCCCCGCCACCCCATGTTTATGGTTAAATGCAAAACTGGGACAACTAAGAACTCAGACATCTGCAAAGAGTTCTTGGCCTGACTCTTCCAGTTCAGGTAATCTGATGAGTTTTTAGCAAGCTGCTTCATCATTTGAATTTTATGGAATTAGTGTAAATTCCCAAAGAAACACCTGCTTCCACTGACCATTTTTTGAGAATGTATGTCCCAGGTACTGCACTGGAAGCTGGGGCTTAAAGACCTGTAAGACACAGCCTTTGTCCCTGGGCAGCTCACAGCCTCACGGAGCAGCCTCACTGCGGTGTGCAGATGGCAGTACATGTTTACATACAATGAGATTTAGAAAACTTGGTACTCTGTTTTACTTTTAATGCAGCATTACTTCTTCTGTGTGTAGATTATTAATATAGTCAGGCTTTTTAAAATTCATACATTTTGACATAAGTGTATATTTGTAAAAAACAAAAACAGTATTACAGTCAAGAAAATAAATATATCCATCACCCCCAGAAGTTCTTTCCTGCCTCTTTGCCATCTCCCCCTCCCGCCCTCAGCCATGCCCAGGCAACCATTGACCAGACTTTGTCCCTATGGAATAGCTTGCATTTTCTAGAGTTTTATGTAAATGACATCATATAGTATGTTATTTTTATTATGTAGCAACATTCTGCTTTTGACACACCATATTAATGTAAGAAAATGTGGATAATTTTTATTTGATTTATGTATTTTTAAATATTTTATCTATTTATTTTTAGACAGGGAGAGGGAAAGAGAGGGAGAGAAAAATCAACGTGTGGTCACCGCCTGCATACCTGCACACTCCCCATTTGGGACCTGGCCCACAACCCAGGCAATGTACACTGACTGGGAATTGAACCCAAGTGACCCTTTGGTTCACAGGCTGGCACTCAATCCACTGAGCCACACCAGCCAAGGCATGGAGGGAAATATTTTAAAATAAATTAATGCTAAAGGCATTATGAATTGATTGGTCAAGTTCTTCTGGAATTACAGTATAAAATTTAAATGCATACAAACTGACCACTGATAAAAAGCAGAATATACCTTTGAGTGGGATGTAGTAGAAAATGGACAGGTTTGGGATCCATAACTACATTCACATTTAGGCTTCACCATTCCTAGAAGAGTTACATTGAATGAATCATTAACCTCTCTGAGTTTCAGTTATTTAATCCATAAAATGGGAATAACAAGGACCTATTTACTGGGTGACTGGGAGGATTCAATTAGACTTGGATATGAAAAGTGTCTCACGTTCAAATATTAGTTCCTCGTCCCTTAACTGTGATTCTTGTTTCTATGAGAATATTACTTTAGAATCATAAAGAAAGTCATCTAAGAATTATCCAACATAAAAATGGCCACTTAACAGCCTTTATGAGAACATATCTAGTGCATAGAGCTGTGTTAATCTATGTAATCTTTTTTACGACTGTGGGCTGACCTTCCTAATTCTGATTTGTCCTAACGAACACGAAAAAGAATTTAGTAGCAGTGTTCCCTGACTTCTCATTAAGGGTAGGAGAATATAGCCATGAGACCAGGGAGAAGATCAGGAAATAACCAAAGAAATGACCATGTGTAAACTCCAAAGTGGATAACTTCTACAGAGAAGAGTGAGGAAATGATGGCAGCCAAACTGAATCAAGTGGTTACTATCTGCCAGGCTCTGTGCTAAGGCTTCACCTGAATTGTTGTATTTAACTCACAACACGTCTTTGAACTAAACACTATTTTGGGGCCCATTTTGTAGATGAGGAAGTCAAGGCTTAGAGAAGTTAAGTAACTTAATCAAGTTCACATAGATGGAAGTAGCAAAGAAGAATTCACACCTACATCTCTGACTTCAGAGCTCAAACTGTTAGCTACTTCTTTTAGATCAATCCCAGATTCAAACCATGTTCCTAATTTTTGAATACCCTATTCTCTTGTGATAGGCCTTGAAGAGGTTTTCTGATCTTAGAAAGGCAGGAAAAGAAACTGCTAACAAAGTTGTGTCCTGAACTGTAGGAAAACAACCATTCACAATGATTTCTTGATGATCTTTTCTGGACTATCTGACAGTATGTTACCTATTTTAGGCCTTCCCATCCACAACCACCTATCACCCCCAACACATGCCCTTGATTTCCCTCACTCTTGGAAAATTCCTCTAGTTGTTGAATCTCAGTTTATCCCACTGAAGTGGTGGCCCTCCAGTTCTGGTTAACACCCACTTCCCTCCAGGGCTATTTGTCGAGGAAGGGGTGAGTAGGGACTTAATGACATGTTTTCCTTAACAATCTTCCAAACCTATCATCTAGGATTTATAAGCATTCATCAACAACACCCTAGCAAAGTAGGTTAGTAGGATGATCCCACTACCTGTTTAGGAATCTGGAGGACTAAGGAATTTTTACCAAGACTTGGGACTCAGAGGTTCCTCCTGTCCTGCATGGCCCTCGTAGGCTGCACAACTGTTCTGGATGCCATCTTCTCCTTACCTCTCCTCCATGCCCACTGCCATCATCTTTTTGGGAAGAAGGAAGGTTGAGTTTTGCTTTACTTCCCACAGACTAATTAAAGTCTACAAAGTACTTTGAGAACATTCAGTGTGAGGTTCTTGCCAAGACAGAATTACAGGTGGGAATGGCAAGGAATAGGAAAAGGCTAAAAGAAAGATAGTTGCATTCCTCTAAGGAAGGCTCCAGTAAGCCTCTTTCCACTATGAATCTTTTTTTCTTAACATGTAAAAACTTTTTAAAATTATATCTTATTGATTATGCTATTACAGTTGTCCCATTTTTCTTCCTTGGCCCCCCTCCACCCAATACCCCCCTTCCCTTCAGCATCCCCCCCTTAGTTCATGTCCAGGGTCATGCATGTAAGTTCTATGGCTTCTCCATGTCCCATACTATTCTTAACATCCCCCTGTCTATTTTGTTCTTACCAATTATGCTTCTTAATCCCTGCATCTTTTCCCCACTCCCTCCTTCCCCCTCCCAGCAAATAACCCTCCAAATGATCTCCATATCTATGATTCTGTTCCTGTTCTGACTGTTTGCTTAGTTTTTTTTTTAGATTCAGATGTTGATAGTTGTGATTTTGTTGCCACTTTAATGTTCATTGTTTTCATCTTCTTTTTCTTAAATAAGTCCCTTAAACATTTCCTGTAATAATAATGGCTTGGTGGCGATGAACTCCTTTAGCTTCACCTTGTCTGGGAAGCACTTTATTTGCCCTTTCACTACGAATCTTAAAGCTCTTTCTCTACTCCTTGTTCAGCCATCTCAGAGGAGTTCCTTTCCTTTCCCCTCTCACAGGCTCAGATATAAAGCAAAGTGGTACCTGAGTTCTACAGCTCCATCTGTCCTTTCTCCTTAAAATAGCACACAGACTCCTTCAGATAACACTTGCCTTATGAAAAGAAGGCAAGAGTTGTTGGCTGGATTATATCTTAGTCCAGAGCAAAGTCCTCAGATGCCGGGTGTTGATTGCTATGTTTTCTGAGCTTCAACTGTGGTTAGTTAATCATCGCTCTTGGCTTCTGACATGGGCCTTGACATGGGCACCTCTGGGGGGATTAAAAAATTGCTTTAGAGTCAGGTCCTGCCCAGGAGGAGTTCACCTGTGAAGGCAAAAGATATGCAAAAAAAAGCAACCTAAGAACAATTTACAAAGCAACACATTAATTAGGCAAATAAAATAATATTGGAGAGATTAGGTTAAACTTCTGAAAAACTCTCCACTACAACATATGTTATGGTTTTCTCCTTTGTTTGGTAAGTTTAGGAATATCCCTATGGGAAAGCAAGGGACTTTATGTTTTAATACTCATGACTTGTATTATAAAAACCTCTATTTGGGGGTCTTATAGCCTGTTTATAGCAGGTCAGTAGTAAACGGGGTGTTTCTCCCTTTCTTCTCTCATTGTCCTATAACATTTTCTGGCTCCATTTCCCTCATTCCCATATCCTGATTAAAAAAAGCTTTCTACTGTACACACCAACCTACCCTTGGGAGACATGTCATAAAACTAGCCAATATGTTGCTAGTTGAAGGTGAGAAGTATTGTTAAATATTCTTTATTGTGTAAAATGCTGACATCATGGGGCAAGGAGGACTATGATTGGGAGAGGTATTTACACCTCATAAATTCTCAGGGATTAAGTTCCACATCCTTTAAACCAAAGACTCTCAAGGCCTTTTGCCATTTTAGGGAAGGTTCTTTGTTGTCTCAATTGTCTACACTTCTGGTAGCAAGCTATGACACTGATAACCAGAATAGGAGACACTGATAGGAGAATTCTGCTGCAGTGTGGGAAGGTGTTCTCTGAAGGGTCTGATCTAGAATGAAGGGTTTCTCTAGGAGGAATGGATACCAGGAGGGGTTTGTTTCATTCTATCCTTCACCAAATGATAGAGTGAGGAGATGACCAAGCCCAAGGATTCAGAGTAACAGGAACAAGCTGGACCAAGACAAAACATTTGTGGCAAATGATTACAGAAATAGGTATCACACACAGATAATGGCAAAAAAGACAATGAATGCGACATAATCAACTCTAGCCAGAATTATATCTTCATCAGAAGAAGAAAGAAAGGAAAAGGGAACTCTCAAGTTTGGGGAAAGGAAGGTGATTATGGAAATTATCCCCAGTACCAGGTGACCCTGCAGCTGTGGTTTCAGGCCAGGAGTTGTGTTTTCAAACTTGCAAAGCTCACGCCTGCAGCCCTGGAAGAGATGGTTCTATTCAATGTGTGGGTTCAGCCAAGTTTAACAGGCCCAGTTTTCTCATTCAGCCCTATTCTACTTTACAGGCTTCCTTTCCTTCCCTACTATCTGCAGTGTGCACCTATGTTCTTGATCTTTTTTCTTAAAAACATATAAGGCTTTTGGGGCTCCACTGGATGCAGTTAAAGAAAGTAGATGAACTATATCTTAACACAGAGCAAGTTCCTCTGATAAAGAAGATCAAATAATACATTTCATAAATTAGAAATGGCAAATGGGCCAATAATAATTATTTGATACGTGGGCAGGGAGCTTGCCCTAAAACCTTCTATGGAATTCAGTGACATCAAAGAATAATAAAGAATACCAGCTCCCAGAGGCACTTACATTCTAAGTGGAGAAACAAAACACAAACCAAGACACAGAGAGCAATCACAAAGCTCACATAAGTCCAGGCAAAACCACGTAACACATGCTAGAAGAGGAGGGACTGGAGCTAGATTTAGCTCTGTTCTTCTTAACTATCATTTTTCAGCATTCACCATCAGACAGGCTCAGTGTTAGGAGGTGCTTAACATTCTTCTCTTTTAATTCTCACAAACCTTTTTGGTAGGTATTCTTACCACAGGTTCAGAGATAAGATTAAGTAACTTACCCTAGTAAGTAGGAGAGTGAATTGAAATGCTTCTGGAATAAAACCCAGACCTATGTGACTTGAAACTTGTGCCTTTAGCCACCACCCTATATTGACTCCTTCTTCAGAAGAACTTTCTACCTTGAAAGAAGTTATAAAGTCTTTCTTTGTTTAAGAAGAGGATGTACAACTTGGAGGTGGTGTTGTGAAAGTAGAGAAAAGAATTATATAAACTTCTATGTTTCAGTTGCCTGATTGGTCCTCCCAGCTCTTAAAAACAAAAACAAAAAACTACAAGTTCAAGTGATACAAGCTTCTGGGAGCCTTGGGCTGAAAGGTGCTTTGAGAAATCTTTCTCCTGACTCCACATTCCTCTTTAGACTCTGTGCAGTTCACTTTCGGCAAGTGGATGAACTACATCTTAAGACAGAGCAAGCTCCCTTCACATAGAAGATCACACGAAACATTTCACGAACCTCTAGATTGTTTACTCTTCAATTGTTTAGTCTTTCATTGTTTCAGTGGGCTCAGTAAAATTAACAGAAAGGGTTATTCTTGGGATCTTCACTGACTTCCTGGAATGGCATTTTTTCCACATGCTGCTGCAAGAAAAGCATGAGTGCTTTATATACGCTCTGTGGAACATAAAACTGTGAAATGGTCACTGTCCTCCAAGAACATATGCCCTCATATATAGATAATTATAATAAAAGCAGGTTTAAACATGGGAGCAGTATAGAAAGAGCTTGGAGTCCTTAGTACCAAGAGTTTCTTCAGTCAGTGATATTTACCCAGATGCTAATGGAACCACAATCTGTTTGAGAAAGTCTGAAACAAGAAGGCAGGGCACTTGGGTGCTATGCTCCATTTGTGCTTCCAGATCATTCTCTCCAGGAATTCATGGAATATTTACTGGGCACTTGTAAGGTGCAAGACTGGGAATACAGAGATGGTTGTGATATGACCCTGCCAGCACAGTGCTCACACACACAGTGGTAGCCATGTCCAACTTCAGTAAGGAGTTTTATTCAGGAATGGGGTGGGGGAGTGCAGGGATTAATGCTAAGACTGTTGAGTCAACAGTTTCTCCACCCCCACTTCCTCAGAAAGTGGGGGAGTTGTAGGAAACCACATGAGTTTCACTAATCCCCCATCAATAGCACCCACTGCATTACTGGCCTCATTATTTCTTAATAGGACTTCGTTGATTACAGACTACTTAATTACAGTGACAGGCTACTTCTTGGGGGGGGCTGGGGAAAGAAAATAAAGGTGAGGAGGTATGGGGGGGACCAACCCCCACTATCCAGGGCAGGGTGAGGAAGAAATCTCTGACCAGCAATATTGGCTTTCTCACTACCACCTTCCCCCCAAATAAAACCTCCAGGAATAAGGGGGAAAAATCAATTTCCTCTTACAGCTGTTTTCTTAATATCACTTTCTTCATTAGGCTTTTAAAATATCTGGTAATTAGAGAGAAACTGAAATATTGTGTCACTATTGAACCACAATATAATATAATTCTTGGCACACAGTAAATACCTAATAGGTATTCCTTGAATAAATAAAAGATTCCAGAGAGACAAACTAATGGGGGCAAAGGCAAACAGAGAGAGCAAACTGATCTGTTGGGCTACTTAAATCAAGTGGCCCTTTCAGAAAAGCACTCCCCTCCCCCCTAAAACCACCAATTGTATGACAGAGTTGACAACTCCAGAAGGTACTTTTAGCATTATACATATGCATTTAGTGACCAAAAGAGAGGAACAAAGAAGGGGGAAGAGCTTTTTTCTAGGTATATATAGATAGCCATCCTGAAAAGGCCGAGGTCCAGAGAACAGAGAAGAGGCAAGGTGAAATAAGCAAAACTAAACCAGCTACAGGTCAGAGAAATTGGTGTGGGTCAGAATGGGCATTTCAGGCAGTAGGCAGAGGAGACTTGGGGCTGGTGAATCGGGCTACATCCATTTCAAGTAACATGATAGTTCTTTTGTGGCTTTGAACTGACCTTACCTTGCCATCCCTGCCATACCTATTCTAGGCACTCAATAGTCTTGGTTTTATCTCAGGCAACTCTTGATCAGCTGTGCTAATAAAATGAAGTTGACCATGAAATATTAGAGATTAGCAGACTAATCTTTAAATTTGGTTTTGCCCAAGGAGTTATACCTTTGCAAATATGATTTACATAAGCATTCATTGGAAAGGGTGTGCAAGGCCAATTCTGGGATGACTGAGGTAGGGCAGCCAAGATGCATGCTGACAGGCAAGGAACAATCAAGTTATGATTTTAAATTTCCCAAGGACAGCTTGCACACCAATTCGTAAGAGCTGACTATTTGTATGTACATCCTAAACTATATAACTTATGGATATTTTTCTAATGTTTAATCTTTCATTTGCCATATTCAATATCAGATGTAGATATGTCTCAGGGGTCTTTCTCCTTTTATATAAACTGGCTTATTCCTTCATCTGATAGAGTATTAAACTGTCTATAAAACTCCCTAAATTAATCACTCAGTAGTTTACACATAATAAACATGTGAACTGTCTTAGTTAATTGGCTTAAGAAATTGTTTTCATCCCCAGAATCATTTTTTTCCTCTCTCACAGTTCCCCTGTCACCCTGAGCTAATGACATAAGCATGAAAAATTCGTTCTTTAAAAAAAAAAGATTTTATTTATTTATTTTTACAGAGAGGAGGAGGGAGGGAGAAAGAGAGCGAGAGAAACACCAATATGAGACAGAATCATCAATCGGTTGCCTCTCTCACATGCCCCATCTGGGGACTGGGCCCATAACCCAGACATGTGTCCTGACTAGGAATCAAACTGGCATCCTTTTATTTTGCAGGACAACGCCCAACCAACTGAGCCACACAGGCCAGGGCAAAAAAATTGTCCTTAACAAATGCTGGATTCATATCCAAAATTTAGAGCAAGACTTTAAATATGAATTTAAGAAATAATTCACTGACTTGGAGAATCATCAAATGATGTATAGGTCAATCACTTCTGAGTTGACTACCTTACATCCAGGGAGTAGAGGGCAAATCCAGAGGCAGCAGATAAAGTCCCCTTCCACAGGGAGAGATCAGTCCCATGGGGGAGATGGGATGGCACTCATGACACAGGGACCAAGGTACAGAGATACAAGGACAGAACAGGAGGCACTTTACTGAACTTCAGGGGAAAGTGCTAAAAAAATGTGAAGAAACTAAATAGAGAGAAATCAAGCCAGGGAGTAAAGGATTAAAATGTGTGAGATTCCTGTGTGTGTGTTTTGCAAGAAGCAGCAGGAACGGGTGGTGAAATAGGAGTGACCTGATATCTGTGGAGAGAATGGAGGAGAGTCCTAAGTCTGGTGAGGAAGCCTAGGAGATGAAAGGCAGGAAAGAGTGCTGTAAAAGATGGCGAAAACTAGGTCACAAGCCTTCTATCCTCTCTGTCTATCCAAATCCCCACTCACCGTGGATGGGCAGGACAGTAGCTTTTTGCAAGGCTATTTAACCCCGTTGAAATATGTCTTCAGGGTTCAGAGAATGAAAAAGAGTGGACTCACTTACGTCATGGCTCTGAGCCTCTGCTGAGGAACACTTAGGAGTTAAGTCCACTCTAACATGAAATGATGGGTACTGGGAGTTAACCCTCTTCAACATGTAATGAGCTTCAAATCTCTGAAGACTTATTATTTGTAGGACCACCGGCAACTATTCTTCATTCTTTCTGAGGAAATAAAAACCACAAGGAAATAGAATGGAGCTACAGAAGCAGGGATTGAATTGGACAGAGAAAACATTTCCTGAGCAGAACAATCCCCTTCTCTGGTAGCCTTTAGGGCAGTCTTTACCATGTCCACCCACCAAGATGACCGAGATGCCAATTATTTGAGCTTGTTAGAAAACAGTGCTAAATGCAATATCTTTTTGTTCAAACATTTCTTTATCTATAAAATGGGTAAAATTATGATGTTTCACAAAGGTGATATGTGAGAAAATGCACAGCCCCATGAGAGGCCCCTAGTAGACAGAGTGTGTGTGTGTGTTTGAGAAATCATTTCCTTAGTAAATATTGATCCTTTTTTGGCTCCCCCTCAGTTTTCTTAAATGTAAAATGGGTGTTGACTGCTTCCTTCAGAGAGTCTGGTATGAAGATCAAAGGGGCTCAGTGGATGGAAAATGTTTAGAAATTGTAAACCACCACACACACAGTTAGAATCTCTATGAAGGTGTTTTACCAGTTGCCAATATATGCAGACCCCTTTTATTCCAGGTCAGCGTCTTTGTTTCACGAACACAGGCTATATCCATAACACCTGCCAAATGGTGCAAAAAAAATACTCCTGCACTGGTGAAAAAAAAAATAAATAAATACACCCCATCCCCAAATGCAAATTTCTCTGATGGCTGCTTAGACTTAGCATGTAAGATGAAAGATCATGAGCTACGAGTCAGGCCTGAGTTCAAATCCCAACACCACTATCAATATCTTTGAACCTTGATTTCCATATTTGCAAAATGAAAATAAATACTATCTACCATTTGGATTGTTTTAAAGTGTTGATAAAATAAAACACATAAAAGGCCTGGCCTATTGAGGATGGTCTTTTGAGTATAGTTCTCTTCCTCCTTCCCCAGTGTAGCCTGGTTTTGACAAACAACTTTGTTGCTTCAGTGAGCTCTCTTCTTTTCTTTTTAAAAATGGTACTGATGCCCTGGCTGGTGTGGCTCAGTGGACTGAGCACCAGCCTGCAAACCAAAGGGTGGCCAGTTTGATTCCCAGTCAGGGCACATGCCTGGGTTGCAGGCCAGGTCCCCAGTAGGAGCTTGAGAGGCAACCACACATTGATGTTTCTCTCCCTCTCCTTTTCCGTCCCTTCCCCTCTGTCTAAAAACAAATAAATAAAAACTAAAAAAATTTAAATGATACTGGTGTGTCTGCAGAAAAGTGAGTCTTTCAATGATGGTTTTAAGGAAAACCCTGTGTTGAGTGCAGTGCAACCCTGTGTGGGGCAGAAACGAGTGTATTCATTGGGTTTTTAAGTTGTTAAACTATATATTACACTGGAGACAGGGAAGATGACTTCATAAGTCTGTCATCATGACTGCATTTCTCTTTATTAAACTTTATGTCCTAAACTGGATTAAAAGCCAAACCCAGCTTTACCCAACCCCACTGAAAATGTATGCATATCAAAATAGTGATTAGAGGACACAGGGTGAGGACTGTGGCCCAGAAAACCCGAGACTTTCAAATCATCTATTTATGATACAGACGCCATAAGCCCCCACCCTAACGTCTTAAGGAGCACTAGAATGGACTCTCATTCCCCCATTTCCTCACTGCAGGAAGGGAACCTTTACTCACTTCCCTCCCCGGGTCCCCAGGTCCACAAACTTGCAGCTAACTTTTAAATTTGCCCTAATTTTTGGCATATACAAGAATAGTCAAGCCATTACCAAAGACCTTCTCATTCTTCTACCTTATTATCTCTCAGATTCTCATCTTCTCAATTCTGATTTCTTGACTCTAGAAATCAGATCCCAGAGCAGATATATATGCTAACACTTTATTGAAGAATGCAATCCTGGGAAGCAAGAGTGGAGGATAAGGAAGAACAAAGCAGGAAAAAAGAAAGAGGAATGTATTACATAACTGGTCATTGCTTCTGGAAAAGGTGGTTGCTTCACATGAAAGGATATTTTCAGAGGGGCCATGTGAAACAACTGCATCCCCAGCTATCTGTGTAGGGGAAGAACGGGGAATGATTTCACTGCTATCTCCCATTATTCAAGTTTTGTCCTTGAGGTGTTAACTATCCTGCACTTCTGGGTCTTGTATGCATACTGCTGTGCAGAACCTTCTTAAGCATCAATGACAACCCCAAGCTGCAGGACAAAAAATGGATAGCATAGGTGTGAGATGAGGCCACTCTGTGTGTGCCCAGAGGCTACACGAGGTACTTTGTTCAGCTGTAATCAATACCCTGGACCTCCCAGCAACACGAATTTCAGCCAGAAGGCAGGGCAAGACATGGATCTGGCCAGATGTGGCCCAGCAACTGAATCTGGCATATCTTCTTACCATTGGTATAGTCCTAAAAATGATCTAGAATCAAATTGGTTATGGCTAGATCATTTCAACAGATCCCTAGCCAGCTTTCCTGTCTCTAGGCCTTCGCTTCTTTAAAATAAGTAGTCACTGATAAGAAACCAACCATACATAAAAGTTGTTTGCATGGGGTTCCCATGTTATGCAATCGCTACTGTTTTCATCATATCAAATCAAAGCTCCTCAGTTTGGCCTTAACTCACCTCTTGTGCTGCATCCCCCTCCCTCTCACTCAACCTCTTCCCCCTCCATCTAATGGCTTTCTAAATGGAATCTCTTCTCTGGTTCAAGTTCTCTGCTTCCTCTCTTTCTTACATGACATACTCATGCAAAGCCTCAGGCCTTTGTTTCAAAAATGCCTTTCTCCTCTCCAGTAACTTAAACTTCTCTCCTTATAAAAATAATAATAGTTAAAATTTTTTGGATATTTATGATGTCAGGCATTGTGCTAAAGTATTGGCACATATCATCTGTTAACATTTTAAAAATCTATGGCAGGTGCTATTTTATCTGCATTTTACAAAGGAGTTAACTGCTATTTAGAAGATTAGGCATTTTGCCCAATATTATCTAGCTAATGAATTGCACAGCAATGAGTTAACCTTTGGTTTGTCTAAATTCCATGTAAAACTCCATGTTTGCAGGAAGATTTTCCTTGTTAACTCAACCCAATAGTGACAAATCTATTGCCCTGTGACTGCTCAGCAGTTACGCATATAGTTTCATTATGCTGCTTTGTCACTTTTGAAACACAACTTTATTTAGCACACTACTGTTCTTGAGTCTTTTGTTGTTGCTGTTTGTGTGTGTGTGTGAGAGAGAGAGAGAAAGACAGAGAGACAGAGCAAGCTTTCTCAAACTAGACCCTAGACTGAGAGATCTGAAAGACAGTGATGATATTTCTTCTATATCCATCTCTGTTATTAAAGGGCAGGGGTCTGCACTTTGGCACTGGGAACACAAGAATACTAGAATGATTATGGAGCAATGTTCAGAGGTGATATTTTTCCTAAATGTCACTAGTTCCTTTACCTGATATTTTATCTTTCTTCAAGATATTTTCCTTGCTTTCTTTTTTTAAACTTTATTTTTATTGTTTACTCCATTATAGATGTCCCCATTTCCCCTCTGCTTTGCCCACCTCTACTTGGTACTTGCTGCCGCACCTTTCCCTCAAGCCATCACCACACTGTTGTCTGTGTCTACAGGTTATGCATATGTGTCTTTGGCTTATACGTTCACCTTTTTTTCATCAAGTCCCTCCTTTCAGATGTGACTTCAGATGTTTGTACAAAACAATGGCATGGTCACACATAGGAAAAGAACCCACTCCTAGATTTTTCTCCCTAAGACAAAATTAAGGATGGCTTAAGGAAGAGATGAGGGGCTAATTTATGAGAATAGTGATCATCATGTACAAAGATAAAATCTAGAGGGTAAGATATGATGAAAATCGTTTAAGTCAAGAATATAATTGTGGGGGAATATAATATTTACCAAATCTTGAAATAATGGGGATTTTCTGGATGTATTTTCTGTTTGGTTTTTAATCTAATTCTTTGGTAATGACTGTAGTGGTCAGAGAGTGTAGTCTGTATGATTTCAATCCTCTTAAATTTAGTAAGGCTTGTTTTATAGCCCAATAAATGGTCTTTCTTGGTAAAAATCCATGTGTACATGAAAATAATATACATTCTGCAGTCACTGGGGGTAATATTCTATGAAGGAAAACTAGGTCAAATTGGTTAGTAATGTTATTCAAGCCTTTTATATCCTTACTAATATTCTGACCATTTGTTCTATTAGTTCTTGAGAGACAATAGTTAACATCGCCAATTATAATTGTAGATGTGTCTATTTCTTTTTACAGTTATGGTAGTTTTGTTTCATATATATATATATAAAAGATTGTATTTATTTGTTTTTTAGAGAGGGGGAAGGGAGGAAGAAAGAGAGGGAGAGACACATCAACGTGCAAGGGATCAATCGGTTGCCTCTCTCACACCCCCAACTGGGGATCCCCCACAAACCAAGGATGCGCCCTGACCAGGGATCAAACTGGTGACTCTTTGGTTCACAGGCCTGCACTCAATGCACTGAGCTACACCAGTCAGGGTGCTTCATATATTTTGATGCTCTGTAATTTGCCAACTACTGAATACTTATTTATTATTATTATGGTCTTTTGATGATCTGAACCTTTTATTATCATGAAATATCCCTCTTCATCTCTGGTACTATTCCATATACTGAAGTCTACTTTGAGATTAATATAGTATTTCCAGTCTTCTTGTGATTTGTGTTGGTATACCACATCTTTGCTCACTGTTTTACTTTCTTTTTTTTTAAAGAATTTATTCATTTATTTTTAGAGAGAGGGGAAGAGAGGGAGAGAATCATTAATGTGTGAGAGAGACATCAATCAGTTGCCTCTTGCACGCCCCCAGCTGGGGACCTGGCCTGCAACCCAGGCATGTGCTCTGAGTGGGAATTGAACTAGTGAGCCTCAGGTTCACAGGCTAGCACTCAACCCACTGAGCCACAGCAGCCAGGGTTGTTTTACTTTCCATCTATCTGTATCTCTATATTTAAAATGTAGATGACATATTGTTTGGTCATGATTTTTTAAATTATTACTGACAATTACTACATTTACTTAGAATATTTTAGCCATTTATGGTTTATGTAATTATGAATATAATTGAAGTTAAGTCTATTCTTTCCATCTATTCTTTGTTTCCTCTTTCCTTTTTTAAATTAATTAAGTTTTAGGATTCCATTTTTATCTTCCTTACTGGCTTAATAACTGTGCTTTTCCATGTTATTATTTTATTGGTTGCTCAAGGGTTTACAATATGCATCTTTAACTATCAAAGTTTATATTCAAAGAATATTGTACCATTTCATATATAATGTAAGAACTTTCCAAGTGTTTACTTCCATTAACTTAGTGCTATTGTTGTCATGCATTTTAGTTCTATGTGTGTTATAAGCCCAACAATACATTGTTATTATTTTTGTTTAAACAGCCAGGTATCTTTTAAAGAAATTTTTAAGACAAGAAAAATTCTTTTATTATTTACCCACATATTTATGATTTCTGGAACTCTTTTAAATCTAAGTTTCTATCCACCATCATTTTTCTTCAGTCTGACAAACTTCCTTTAACACTCAGAATTCACTCAGCTTCTGTTTGTCTGGAGGGAAAAAAAAAGTCTTTATTACATCTTCACTTTGAAAAACATTTTCACTGGATATAGAATTCTATGTTGCCACATACTTTAACATTTTCAAAATGTTCTTCTAATGTCTCCTGGCTTACATTGTTTCTGGCAAAACATCTTTAGTAATTTTTATCTTTTTTTGTTTCCTTAGTTTGAATGTCTTTTCCTTATTTTAATCTGCCTCTCTGACTGCTTTTAAATTTTTATCAGTTTGATTTGGATGGGCCTTGATGTAATTGTCTTTCTGTTAGCCAGCTTGAGATTTACTGAGCTTCTTGAATCTGTAGGTTTATAGTTTTTATCAAAGTAGGGGGAAATTGGCCATTATATCTTCAAATATTTTTTGTCAGTGTCATTACATGGATGTTAAAGTACTTGATATTGCCTTTTGGTCACTGAGGGTCTTTCTTTTTGCCTTTCAGATTTTTTTTCTGTGTGTCTTTCTTTGTATGTTTTCCATGTTTTTAAGCTCACTGATCTCTTCTTCTGTAGTGTCTAGTCTGCTTTGAAGTCCATCCAGTAAAATTTATGAATTTATGAAGCTAGACTTAATGATATTCTATTTTCATTTAGAGAAATTCCATTTTTTAAAATATCTCTACTTTTGCCTTCTTTATGTTCATGTCTTCCATTAAATCTTTGTGCATAGTCTAATCACTGTTTTAAGGTCTTTGTCTACTAATTACATCATCTTTGTCTTTTTTTAGATCTGTTTCTATTCACTGATTTTCTTTTTGTTTATGGATCAAAATTTGCTGCTTTTTGTGTGTGTGTAGTGATTTTTTATTGAATCCTGATATTTTGAATGTTACACTGCTGAGTATTTGGATTCTGTTTACTCTTTTTAAAAAGTGTTGAAGTTAGTTTTGACAAACATTAAGTTACTTGAAGACAAGCTTTATCTTTTTGAGGCTTGTTTTTAAAGGTTTTTTTAGGGATGAGTCTGGGCTTGTTTAACCTTCATACAAAGGTATCACCCTTCTGAAGTCCTGACTGATTACCTAGATGTTGTTCAATGGCATATCTACTTTGCATGGATGGAATTTGAGTGTTTCCCAGCCCTGCGTAAACTCTAGGAATTGTTCAACTTACACTTATCTGTCATTCTTTGTTCAGAAACATGGAATTTCACCTTACCCATGCACAGATTAGTATTCAGCCTAAGCTTTCAGGAGACTGTACACAGATTTCTAGAGCTCCTTTTCTGTATAGTTACCTCATCTCAACTATTCTAACCTACCAGTCTAGCTGCCTCAGCTTCCCTGAACTCCAATTTCTATCTCCTTAACATAGAATGACCACCGTATTCTGCTTGATGCCCCCTCTCTCTGCTGCTGCTGTTTGAAAATTGCCTCCAGGTTGGAATCCAGGCTGACCAGAGGGTTCACCTTGTTTGTTTCCTCTCTCTCAGAGATCATGGTGTGCATTGCTTCTTATCCCAATGTCTCAAAACAGGTTTTCATATATATATTTCCTGGTTGTTTGTAGTGGGAGGACAAGTTCCATATCATTACTTATTTGTGATCTGAAGCAGATCTTTTAACCTGGCTCCTTATTTTCTTTATCTCTTCATTTTTCATGTTCTACCATTTCATTAGCACATGTTAGATGTGGATTTATTTTTATTTATCTTGCTTAGGATTTACTGGGCTTCCCAGTGACTTTAATTGGTTTTAGAAAATTGTATCATTACCTCTTTAAATACTGTCTCTCCACTATCCTTTCTCTCCTTTTGTTTTGGAACTTTAATGTGTAGTAGGTCTTCTTGATATGTCTTCCAAATCTCCTAAGCCTCATGCATATTTTCATATTTTTGTCTCTCTGCTGCATTTCATAATTCTTCTGACTTTCCTTCTAGTTTATTAATTTCCTCTTCAACTGTATCCAATCTGCTCTTAGATCCATTCTATTTGATTCTGTTTCAAATCCACTAGGTCATTTTTCATATTTTCTTTTCCCCTACAACTATTTGCAAACTTGTTTTATAATATATGCCTGATAATATCAATGTCCAAAGTCATTGTGAATCTGTTTCTGCTGTCTATTGTTTTTGCTGATTCTCATTTATGGTACCTTCTCTCTCTGTGTGCTTGCTTATTCATTACATTTAAAGGATTACTTGTGGCCCTGGCTGATGTGGCTCAGTAGATTGAGTGTTGCCCTGTAGACCAAAGGGCCACCAGCTCAATTCCTGGTCAGGGCTCATGCCTGGGTGGGAGGCCAGGTCCCCAGTTGGGGGTGACAGGTCAATGTAACTCTCACATATCGATGCTTCTCTCCCTCTCTTTCTCCCTCCCTTCCACTCTCTGAAAATAAAATAAAAATAAAAATAAAGAAAGAATTACTAGTGGCCTTGGCCAGGACTTGGTGAGAGCATCATCCCATAAACCAAAAGTTCATGGGTTCTATTCCTGGTCAGGGCACATGTCCAGGTTGCGAGTTTGGTCACCAGTTAGGAGGCAACCAATTGGTGTTTCTCTTCCTCTCTCTCTTCCTCCCTTCCCCCTCTCTAAAATCAATAAGCATGTCCTTGGGTGAGGACAAAAAGAAATTACTTGTGAGGATTTTTAAAGCTTAGGATGAAGGTGCCTTCAATGAGGGAGAATTTGTATTTGTCTTTGCCAGATACCTAGAAAAATACTTGTCTGGACTTCTGGCCAAGATGGAGGAGTAGGTAGATATCCTTTGCCTCCTTGCACAACCAAAAGGACAACAACAAATTGAAAAACAATATATAACCAGAACTGCCAGAAAAATCAAACTGTATGGAAGTCTGGCAACCAAGGAGTTAAAGAAGAAACATTCATTCAGACTGGTAGGAAGGGCAGAGATGGGCAGCCCAGGCAGAGAGGACATGAGGCAAGGTGGCAGCTAGAGGACTGGGCAGTCCCACATTTGCGTGCAGCTAATCCAGGAGGAACAACTAGAAAGCAAGACAGACCACACAGCCCAGGGTTCCAATGCAGGCAACGAAAGCCTCAAAATCTCTGGCTGTAAAAACCTGTGCAGGTAGCAGGGGTGAGAGAAACTCCCAGCCTCACAGGAGGGTTCATTGGAGAGACCCACAGGGTCCTAGAACAAACACAAACCCACCCACCCAGGAATCAGTGCCAGAAGGGCCCAATTTGCTTGTGGGTAGCAGAGGAAGTGACTGAAAGACAGTGAGAGCCCAGCAAGCAGCATCGTTCCCTCTTGGACCCCTCCTCCACATACAGCACCACAACACAGCCACATGGGTGGCTCCGCCCCTTATGACTTAACAGGTGGGCAGAGACAAAGAAATATGGCCTAAATGAAAGAACAGATCAAAGCTCCAAAAATAGAACTAAATGATAAAGAGATAGCCACCATATCAGATGCAGAGTTCAAAACATTGGTAATCAGGATGCTCACAGAAATGGTTGAGTAAGATGGCAAAATAGAGGAAGAAGTGAAGGCTATGCAAAGGGAAATAAAGGAAAATGTACAGGGAATCAACAGTGAAGGGAAGGAAACCGGGACTCAAGTTAATGATTTGGAGCAGAAGGAAGAAATAAACATTCAACCAGAACAGAATGAAGAAACAAGAATTTTAGAAAGAAACAAGAATGAAGAAAAATATGAGGAGAGGCTTAGGAACCTCCAGGACAACTTCAAATATTCCAACATCCGAATCATAGGGATGCCAGAAGGAGAAGAGGAAGACCTAGAAACAGAAAACTTATTTGAAAAAATAATGAAGGAGAACCTCCCCAATCTGGCAAAAGAAATGGACTTCCAGGAAGTCCAGGAAGCTCAGAGAGTCCCAAAGAAGTTGGACCCAAGGAAGCACACACCAAGGTACATCATAATTACATTACTCAAGATGAAAGATTAGGAGTGAATCTTAAAAGCAGCAAGAGAAAGGAGACAGTTACTTACAAAGGCATTCCCATAAGGCTATCAGCTGATCTCTCCAAAGAAACCTTGCAGGCAAAAAGGGGATAGAAAGAAGTATTTGAAGTCATGAAAGGCAAGGACCTACATCCAAGATTGTTCTATCCAGCAAAGCTATCATTCAGAATGGAAGGGCAGATAAGATGCTTCCCAGATAATGTCAAGTTAAAGGAGTTCATCATTGCCAAGCCCTTATTGTATGAAACATTAAAGGGACTTTTCTAAGAAAAAGAAGATGATCAAAAATATGAACAGTAAAATGACAAAATAACTCACAACTATCAACAACTGAACCTAAAACAAAAAACAAAAACAAACTAAGCAAACAACTAGAACGAGAACAAAAATCACAGAAATGGAGATCACATGGAGGGTTATCATTGGGGAGGGGAAGAGCATAAGTGATAGGTACAAAATAGACAGGGGGAGATTAAAAATAGTATAGGAAACTGAAAAGCCAAAGAACTTATATGTATGATCCATGAACGTGAACTAAGGTGGGAGGGAGCTGCAGGGCAGAAGGGAATAAAGGGGAGAAAAAAATTGGGACAACTGTAATAGCATAATCAATAAAATATACTTTAAAAAATTTTAAAATATTTGTCTGGAATAATTTTAAACTAAATTCAAGGTTTGAGGTTTTCCCTGATTACCCAGGTAATGTAAATTTGGGCTGCGAATCAACCTGGCTTATAATTTTTCCTCCTGCTCTGCTCAGCACCAAGGAAAATCTCTTGTAGTCCTTGAGGGTGGCAGAGGACTAGGAGGAGGTGGCAGAAAGGCTAGGTGTACCTCTGTTTCACCTGTATCCTGAAGGTGTAACCCTTTGAGCCTTCAGTTTAATATAAGGAGGGTCTTTTATTAGACTCCCCACTTTGAGCCAGCTCTGAGTTTTGACTTCTGAGAACATCCATCAAACCCAGAGTTCAAGCTTACCTTGATCAGCAAATACTTTCTGGTCTAAGGGACCTCTCTGTTCCACTTACTACTTTGAGCTTTCACTTTCATTAGATTTGGCCCATTATTCCCTTACTGTCTTGCCAGATCTTTGGTGCTTTTAAGATATTTTAAATATTTTGTACAGCATCTTAGTTGTATATTTATGCAACAGGAAAGTTGATTCAAATAACCTAGCCTATCATGTTTCCAGAAACTGAAGTGGCTTTAGTTTTTAGTTAAAATAAAAAATTCTATCAAATAGTCTCTATAAGCAATCCAAACCAGCACTGTTTGGGTTTTTTTGTTTGGGAGTGGGGGTTGTTTGTTAGTCGCTTTGCTGTTTTTGCTGGCTAATATGTCTTCTCCAAAAATAACCTATTTTTTAAAAAATCAAGTAATTGAGAACATATTCTATAATATGAGACCTTGTAAGGATTCAAACATAAAGCAATTTTCTCTTATTGAGGAATTATTTGGAGAAGATAAAACTTCACCTTATATTTAGGAAAATATGATATATAAAGAGTATTTTACAATACCTAGCATAGGTTAAGTATTTAATAAATATTAGCCTTCCCTACCTATCTCTCCTCTAGCTCTTCAGGGACTCCTCTTTTTAAAAAATCTAAGTAATCCAGTTGTTTAAACTAATATGAGTCTGTTCCTGCTTAGGGTAAGTGGCATGGTCAGCATGACATTTCTTTAAAGCTCTTCTAATCCACAGTAATAATCACATAAATGGCTCTCTCTCTCTCTCTCTCTCACACACACACACACACACAGAGCCACATAACCTTATAAATTTCTGGGTTTTATGGCCTTTTATTTCACAAGGATTGTTATGAAGCATAACAACCAATATATCATAGAAGAAACTTGAGTTCCATTTAAAAATAAAGACTTTTTTTGGTTCCAGATAGAAATAGTCTTCTTTTTACTCACATAGGATTTGAGAATTTCGAAGAAAGAAATGAGTCAGAACTTAATGTAGTTTCTTTAATGAGAGTGACTTTAATGAGAGTGGGCCAGGCTTTTTACAGTAGAATAGCATATGTCTAGGATATCAGGCCACTGTGCAGAGGCTGTAAGGCATATGCCACAGCCACTTCCCTACCCTCTAAAACATATCACAGCAATTTTTGTAAGATTGTAAGAGGGTAAGAGGTGCAGGACCCTTTCCCCATCCTCTCCTACTCTCCTATTCACTACAAATTACCAATCATTACCACCAGCACCACCTACACATTAGAATAGCTTTTTTTCCTATCAATTTTGTACCTCTTTCTCTCCTTCTCCCTCTCTCCCCCCACCTCTCAAATGGAAATTTATTTCTCACAGTTCTGGAGGCTAGAAGTCTAAGATCAAGGTGTTAGCATGCTTGGTTTCTTCTGAGGCCCCTCTCCTTGGCTTGTAGATGGCCATCTTCTCCCTGTGTCTTCACATGGTCCTTCCTCTCTGAGTTCCAATTATGTCTTTTAATTCATTCCTTTTCTATTCTGTGATTTCCCCACTTATAGAGTTCTGTCCATGATACTGGAGAAGACTGAGAAAGAGAGAAAAACACAAATTCATAACATTTTTCAAGTTTGAAGAATTCTTAGAGATGCCCTGGTTTAATTTTTCTTTTTTTAATTTTTTAAAGCTTTTTATTGTTGTTCAAGTACAGATGTCTCCATTTCCTCCCCACCATTCCCCTCACCCCAGTTATCCCTACTTCCCACCCTTGATCCTAACCCCCTTTGGCTTTGTCTATGTGTATTTTATACACGTTCCTGACAACCCTTCTCCCTTTCCCCCCATTATCCCCTCCCACTTCCCCCCTGGTTACTATTAGTTTGTTCTTAATTTCAATGTCTCTGGTTATATTTTGCTTGCTTGTTTGTTTTGTTGATTAGGTTCTACTTATAGATCAGTCTCATAATTTTTCTTGTCCAAATAATTAAACTGAAAAGCCAGAGAGGTTATAAATTGCCACAAGTTATAAACCCACTCTAGAACCCTGGGGTTCTTGAATTCCATGCTATTACACATCTCTCTACACTGTGCTGCTGGTTCCCTGTATGCTCCTCAAGCCTTTTCTTAAACTGGACTTCATATTTGGAGACAGTGAGGCAAGGGCAGGTCTTGAGGCCAGCTGAATAAAGTTCTTTGCATTGCTGCTAGGGGAATTGGAATGATTGGGAATATAGAGGCAATGCAGAGAGAGCAGCATACACTCTTATAGAGAGAGAATGGGGCAGGGTTTGGAAGCAATGGAAGGTCAGGACTGATGAGAGGGAAAGGCATCCCAGGTGGAGAAAACTGATATTTGTAGTCTCAGTCTAAAGAAAGGATGAGATGTGTTGGGGGTGGGGCACAATAACAATAATGACCAAAACATGGAATACTAGCTGAGGTCAACAATGCTTGTATAATGAGGCAAATTTAAAATAATACTAACTTTCCTCTTTCGCCTTAAGAAAGATATGAGGCCAAACTAACATTTGAGAAGCATTATAAAAAGAATAGACACATTTGGCTGGAAAGATATAAGAGGGCCATGAACTCCTCTCCACAGTGAGAAGTGATGGGCTAGAATTGCCATTGGAAATTAAGATTAGACAACAATGGCAAAAAGCTGTGTGTGTTTAACCAAGTGATGCTGAAGATTGAGGAAATCTTGAAACAAAGTCTAGAGGAGACATCCTTCAGTCTGGGATGAGTTAAATTCAGTCCCGCCTGGAGGCAGAGGGAGGGATGAGGTGTCCTGTCACAGAGTCTAGCAGTCTGGATCAGGGCCTGTTCATGGAAACAAAGCATCTCATTATGGAGAGAGGTGGAGAACAGCAGGACAAAGCCCCAACCTATTTGCCTGGGGCTTCAAAGCAGTATAGAAACTTTCTGGTTTGATCAATGTCAGGCTCTGATTATGACAAAAAAAAGATTTCAGTTAAACCAAAATGAAAGAACATTCCATAATACTTCCATGGAGCTTGGATCTCACTTTCTGGGGAGTTTGCAGCTGGGAATAACTAACAAGAACAGTTTAAGCACAACTGGTAATGGAAACAGATAGAGGAATAAAATTATTCCTTGGTTTGGGCATTTAGGATTCGGCTCAGAGGCCTTGGAATTTGTCAGGGAGGATAAGTAAAGTGAGGGTCCTCCCAGCCAAGTGGCTATGCAAGAACCCACTTCTGGGAACCCACAGTGAAGGCTGGGTGTGTCAGAATGTGTGCTGAATTCCTGGCTTCAGTTACAGACTACCAGGCGGCTAAAGAGTCTGTCATTGCCGGTGTCATCACATTTACAAGATTCATAGGTCCCCTTCCCAGTAAGACTCAAGAATGAGGGCCTCTCCACACCTGCAGCCACGTCCTATCACTATGCACTGTATGAAGAAGCAGAGCAGTGAATGATGCAGAGGTGAGGGTCACTCTGATGTGTCCATTCACTCCTACCCAGGGGAATGAGGAGGTGGGAGCTTGGAGAATTTACACAGAGCTTCTACTGCCCTGGTATGACCTTCAAGTTATAGGCCAGAAAAATCTCCAAAGGGAGAGATTTTTATTTATCTAAAATGAAAGCAGAAGTATAAATAAGCTGCTCTCTCCATCGAAACACTGTATGATACTGTGTTGGTCTATGAATTGTCCTCTGCCCATGGAAATCCATTTAAATTCTTCTCCTACCAACATCTTGGGGGGGACTCAAAAGCATGTGGGTGCTCAGTCTGTCTTCTTCAACTAATTGTTTCTGGGCTCTGCCCTTGGAGATGCCATTAGAGAACTGACAGTCACGGGGAACCGGCTTCTCCTCACAGAGTGAAACTCCCAAACAACCAGCCCCACATTCCTCTCTGACTCATGCCACCAACCCCCCACTGTGCCCTGCAGGTCAGTGGGCTGGGAACCCTGCCACATCTGGAACAACTACAGCTAGAATTAGATGTCTGTTCTGATAGCTGGGACTTACCTCCTCCCATACCCAGACCTGGATCACTCCCTGGCCTGTGCCAGGGGTATTATGGTGAGATGAAGCCAGTGATGGGCAGAGGACAGTCAACAAGATGTACCCTAGAGCTGGCAGCCTCACCTGGGGATATCTGATCACAGTCTCTGCGGCTCATCCACTTGCCCTAGTATAGAACCCTTCCAGCTCCTGAGAAGTAGGAACTTTTCATTATCCGAGTCAGTGGTTGAGAGCAGACGCACACATAATTTTTCGTTTGTTGAGTGCCTACCATGTGCCAAGTCCCATGCTAAGTGGTAAGTATACAGTGGTGCACAAAATAGACATACTGGTAAGTCTTGCATGCAGCTTACTGTCTAGTGGTAGAGCCCACCATTAAACAGATTCACAAATAAAAATATAAGCTCAAAGTAAATTAGTGTTACAAAAAAGTGAAATAAATTTGTTACTTTGCCTACACAGTCAGTGGTATACACACACATGCAAACATGCCATCTGTGTCTATCTCTGATGCTTTTCTGACACAGTGTTTCTGCCAAACCCAAGGCAGTGGAAGTATGGAGTCTGAAAAATCCATAAAGTGGATAATCTAAAAATCAGAAATAAAGAGTTGACCCAATGTCAGTATGAAATTGACCTCAGTGATTTATGTAGATATGAAAATCATATCTAAATTGGTCATCTCAAGGCAGGGTGGCTCAGTTAGTTGGAGCTTCATCCCATTCACCAAAAGGTTGTGGGTTTGATCCCTGGTCAGGACACATGCCTAGGTTGCAGATTAGATCCCTAGTTGAGGCGTGTGCAGGAGGAAACCAATCAATGTTTTTTAAAGAATTGGCCACAAAATTCCATTTGCACATCTCAATTGAATAAACTTTATCCTCACTTCCTCAAAGTCTTCCAACTCTGAAGTAGAAGGGCAAAAAAATTTTTTTGAAGAACCAGAGTGACATGCAGCCACAGGGAAGAGAGGCCTGAAAAGATGGGTTCAGGTCACTCTAGCTTCTTTTTCTCTGTGTCCTATTCAGAAATCACTGAGCTTTTGCCTGAAGACAGAACTTTGGAGGTCTTCTCAATCATTCTATTGCCTCCAAAATCATGCACACAGTTGATAATTGACCTGATTCTTCTAGCTCCTCAGATAAAGGGACTACACAATTTTTTTTCAAGCAACTCAATAATCCACTCTGTTGTGAAGTTCTTCTTTCTCTGGTAATTCTAGTCTTTCTTTTTCTACTAGGTATTTTGTTTTTTAAACCTAAACATACCAAAGGGGAAATGAAGACACATTACAATATCTTTCCTCCCTCATTCATAAGCATTTAAGCACTATATGGAAAGTGGCTATCCCTTCCTTCTATATCAGAGGAAATCCCAGCAGAGATCTAAGATGGAAATATCATAACAGTCTGGGGCTCTGCTCTCCTGTGGTTAGTTGATATAACCCAGATTTGGAAGACCTCCTTCTAACAGACTGGGAAAATCTAGAGGCAGTTTCTTGATATTTATTTCCTCTTCTCAAGCATGGTCAATCCAGAAATGTGAAGGTCAATGGATACACATCAGGTGTAAACCAGGTGCAAATGTTTCTTTGCTTTACCACAAAATCTTGTCATACAGGGAAAATGAGTAGACTAAAGGATACAAGAGCATGTGACTGGATAATTACTTCTATAGGGTCATTTTATGATTCTAAAATAGAACCAAGAAAAATTAAGCTCAGAGTCCATTTGGATAAATAATTACTGCTGAAATTTAGCAACATTTAAAAAAAACACAGACCTTAGGTTTTTATTATTATTGGTCTTTGGTTTTTACCTCGTATTAGCAGAACACCTTAGTCAGATAGTAGTCAAAGTTCCAAAAAACCTTAATCCATTTTTCTCAAAAGCTTAGGGAAAGAATGAATTTTTTAGCTCTTAAAGTTAGTTTATGTATTCCCCTGCCTCCAACTAGGAAGACACATTATACTATGTTGGTCGCCTAGGTCATCCACAAGTTCTACCCTAATCTCTCAATGAACCCATTTCTATCAATTTTTTTTCCTACTCAGACCTGTGCTTTAGCCGAGATAACCCATCCACCAACCCCCACATCCCCACTCATTCCCACATCTAAGCATGTGTTTGAACCTCATCTCTTACCTGTTTGAATGTTGTCTTCATGGCCTCTACTCAAAACTCAGCTCACAACCCTTTCCCCCAAAGAGTCTTTCTTTATTAACTCCAACTAATCAAGATGACTTCTTTGCTCTAGTTTCACCTAACCATTTAGTTTCAACAATATTTAATTGCATAAACCAGAATGTGTGTGTTTGACAGGACATTGGGAGAACTTAGGTTTTCTGTCTCATTTGTTACATTTTAAATTCTTTGGGGGCCAAGACAATGTTTTTATTTAATATCTAGCCTCCCCGCCCCAATCCTTAGAGTTCTTCAGTAAATGCTAAAATTATATCTCAGATGGACTAACTGCTTGTCATAGAATGAGACACAGACAACTTTTCTGTATCAACTTCTGAGAAATGGGTCAATGATGAACAGCAATAACAAGAATGGGGGGAATAGCTAACAAAGAAATCTTAACTCTGTGCTCCATCAGCAACTTGCACATTTTCAAGATTGTTTGGGAATATTTGATAAGTAATTTCTCATATCAAACCAATATCTCAACTCTCATTTACAAAGAGCAATGATTATAAGCTCACGGGGGAGAAGTATGGTAATATAAGCAGTGCTTAGTACATAGCAGATGCTCAGACGGCATTTGTGGAAAAAAGGACAGGTGGACAGAGTTAGAAAGGGATCAGAAAGTCAACAGGTTCTAAATATCTCTTTATTGTTGCCTGTTAATGTTGTTGGCTTTCTAGGTAAGAGAAAGCCAGCCAATGACTTCTCTGACTGGAGAAACTGGAGGCCAGGGGGTGGGTACAAAGTTAATAAGAGGAATAATATCGGTATAGTGAAGTTCCTTGTGTGGTGGAAAACAAGATGCAGAGAAACAGGAACATCACTAAAACATCTGGTCCGAGGTCTGGCCATCTATGCTGGAAGGATGAGAAAAGGCTTAGGGCATTTCCGGAAGGTAGTCAGAGAAGACTCTAGAGGAGGAAGAGAAGATTATAAACCAGAGTTTGGCAAGAAGGAAGCTACAGAATTGAGCACAGAGGAGTAGGACTGAAGAAATTACGCACGTGGGCCATCAGAAATGAGAGAGGTAACTGGAAAATGAGAGAGGGTAACATAATTTAACAGTGTATCTTAGAATGAAAATGCCTTGTTGGAAGTGAGGAGAACTGAGATGGTGGGGTATAAGTAGTAGATAAGAAGAGTTGATGAGAGATCAGGGAGGTTTAGATTTGTCTTTCCTTAAGTATACGGAACATAAGCAGTCAAAAAACAGCCCATTCTTCACCTCCTACCAACAAGTACATGGGAGCAGAGCTGTCAGCCCATCTTAGGCACCAGACAGGAAAGTGCTGTCAGTGACATGATTGTAGCATAAGGAAACAAGCTTGATGCCAAGAGTGAAATGAATACCTCTAAGCAAGTACACTGCCCTTTTTGCTGACACACAAAATTCTTAAACTAATCTCATTCCCAGAAGTCAGTTTCTTCTATTCTTCAGCTGTCTCTTCCTTGGTCCTCGTTTCCCTGATTTCTGGGAATCAGGGAAGGGCACAGATAGCCCTTCAAATGATTCAAATTCCAAAGATGAATCTGTTTTCAGGGTCTTCTCAAACCTGTCAGTTCCATGTGCAGTCTAACTTATATTATTTTAGATGCTCTTCTCTTACCATAGATGGAAGTGGAGGATACCCAAAGACTGATTTGGACAGTGATAAAATGGTGAAATAGTTAAAGAAAAACTGTGACAGCAAAATAAACATAAAAACATGACCCTGTTATCCAATTAATTGATATTCTTGAGCACCTACTGTGCAAAGCATTATGCTAAATACAGAAAGGAATATAAAGTTAAAAATATATACAACTTTCACCTTCCCAAGGCTTGCAATCTAGTAAAAGAAATAACTGCATATATAAATTAATCCAGTACAAAACAATGCTATTATAGAAGCTCAAGTAATGACACTGTAATTGGGGAAGAGACAAATAATTGTCTTTAGGGAGATGTAGGAAGCACTCTTGGAGGATAAAATATTAAGACGGTAAATGAAGGATAAGACCTTGATAGGTAGATGAGAAAAGGAATGGCATTCCAGAAATAAAGAACAATGTGGGCACAAATCTTGAGGCAAAAAAGGAAAGAACAAGTTCGAGAACCCCAAGTAGACCCATGAAGTTGTAGTCTAGGTGACAAAAAGGGATATAAATATAAATATAGGAATTGTCACGATGGAGGGCTCTGACAACTAAGCAACCGAGTTTGGATTTTATTTGATACATAATGGAGAATCAGATAATTATGATAGATGCCCCATATTTCTTTGAATCTGAAATTATTTGGTAACTGACTCAATTTCTCAAGTTTGACAATAAACAATTTTCAAGTTACCTTAAGGAAAATGACATTTCACATGGTTTCCACCATGGAAGCTATTGTCTTTATCAAGTTCATCCACATCTATACCAATCCACTGGACATAAAAATGGGAGGCCAAGAAAGAGTGTAAAGTCTCTTTTTTGAAAGGTTTTAACAGAAAAGAGATTTTTGTTCACCCATGAAGGTGATGGTAATAGTTTTGTGTTCAGTCAGGAGGGTCATTCAGATAGCTACAAGAAGTCCCTTGATGGACCTAGGCAGACAATAAGACAGAGAGATATATGCAAATAATATAATGCTGAGGAACTATAGAATAATGGAGTCCTAGGTGCTAGGTAAGGCAGTTTCTTGTGGAAGAGACTTTAGGACCAGGTATACAAAGAAGAAAGGGACAGGAGTTGAGCAGGGAGGACAGAAAAACAGTACCTAAGGTTGGGGGAGGAAGGAACTGGCCTGAATAAATGTTTGAAGGCAAGTACCAGCAAGCACATGTGGTTAGTGTCATGTGTGGGAGACAGAGAACAAATGAACTCATCTGGAATGGACAGTCTGTAACAAGAGCTAACAAGGACTCAGACCATAGGTAGACCAGTTTCCGGCACAACAGCCTGGGTCAACATTGGATGCTACTCCTGGCCTCTCCAGAGAGGTAGGAACTTCATGTCCATTTTCCTCTTGTACGTTAATGAGACATGGGTTACATTCCTAGTTGTTCTGGACTTTGACTCATCCTCCTGTAATGAATCTGAGCGTCCCGTGGTGCTCTGTATTGTACTGAGAGATAAAGTGAGGCTAAGCCAGAGAAGACTTATTGGGCTCAAATTCAAATTACACTTAAGAACTAAGTTCTGCTTGGTCTAAACTTATATTCTTAGGATTTCTCATCCCTCTCTTCCTCTGTTTCCTCTGGATGTCCAATACAGGATGCTGAATGCTACTGTACCTAAGCCAGGTAAGGGAGCGATCAGATGTGGAAGCAGAAGCTATTATAGAATGACTTCAGAAGGGCTACTATGCTTTGGGTTAGCTATCTCTCATAGCCCAGACTCCCCAGGTTAAGGCACAGCACTGTTATTCCTAATCCCATCCGAATTCACAGATGCAAGTGGCCATAATAGAAATTTCCTGAAAAGTCTAAATGCCAGAGTAGGAACTGATTGTTGACCATCCTGAGCAACTAGTAAAACCATGTTGATCCTAAACCATGAAGGAAAAACTGAGTTCAGTTTCACTGAGCAGAGCAAAACATTCATATAGCACAACTGCAATTAGAAACTGGGGACCAAGGCATCCTTGAAACCCAACTGGCGAATCTCTCTCTCATGTTCTCTCTAAGCTCCACATTCTACTGCAGAAAGCATTAAAAAGGGGGTTGCCCCACACCCTTCTGTAGGAAAAATGTACATTTTGGGATGGTTTGGAGGCATCAAAATGGTAAGCAATTTTAGGGTACAATTAAGACCTGGCTGCTCAGCCCTACAATAAATTACCATCAAAGGCACTCACACGTCAATAGGGAAAAAAACACATGTGCTTGCAAGACGATGTGTGTTTGATGCTCATAAAAAAGATAAAAATATAGGTCATCATCATGTAACGAGCTTGTAGGTGTCAGAACGTGTGCTGTTGGGGGAAGTGGGGAGGGGAAATGGAGAGGGCTCAGCAAACCAAGAAGGAAAAGGAAATCAGACTCCTATCCCCAAATTCTTCCTTTCCGTTGAAGACAGTGGATGGGCCATGGGGGGCACAGGTGGACCCCTGACACATTTTTATTTCTTAGAACATCCCCTTCCTTATACCCCCAGCTGAATTTCCGACATATTAATCACCTCTCCCATTTTGAAATCAACCGGTCAGGCTATTATTCAAACATTGTTAATGACACCATCAACCAAGGTATCAATTAGGCAAGTTGGGATAAGAAGAGCAGAGAATAGGGCTGGCCAGAGAGCAGAACACAAGTCTGTTTTGGTGTAGGTAACCCACATGACAGCAAGGGCTCCTAACCCTTTTATTCCATTTCTCTTAAAGGAAACTACAAACACACTGAATTCCCCAGTCAAGACCTAAACCAAAACACTCCTTCATCAGCATCCCCTACTTTGCCACCTCAGTTAGTCCTTAATCAAATTTCAGTTGGTCACATCACACCACTCAAGATGTACAGGCAAAGATCCCCAGTTAACCAGCTCTGGGTAGAGCTATTCTGGTGGTTGGGCCCAGTGTTAGGGGAGGGAATGCTTCCTCAAGCCATACTGAACTTCTTTTAAAATCTAGCTCAGTATTTTCACACCCACAGAAATTTTTTTCAAATAAGGAAAGTCTTCTTATTTGTTGATTACTTATTTCTTAAATTCAAGAGCTGAGTATTGTTTTTTTGCAACAGACCAACAGTTAATCTGAAGACCAGAGCTAACTTTTTCTTTTCTTTTCTTTCTTTTCTTTCTTTCTTTCTTTCTTTCTTTCTTTCTTTCTTTCTTTCTTTCTTTCTTTCTTTCTTTCTTTCTTTCTTTTCTTCTTCTTCTTTTCTTCTTCTCCTTCTCCTTCTCCTTCTCCTTCTTCTTCTTCTTTTTTTTTTTTTGTAAGTCTCTGCCTCCCACACCTAACCATACTCCTCTCTGTCCAGACAGGCTCTGTTCAAAGGGGCTGTTCAGAACAAATGGGTGTGACAGGTACTCAGGTCACTGAAATTTGGATTCTGGAAAATGAAAAGAAACCAAGACTAGAGTCAAAACTACAACACAGTAGGAGTCAATTCAGTCATCAAGACATCCAAGTTCCTTCTCATTATATGCTTAGGGAGGTTTCCAGAGCATTTTGTTCTTAGACTCCAATCTTCTTGAGTCATTCCCCAGCTCCTTCTCACCCTTCCACTCCAGATACATGCAAGTTCTCCGTGGCTTGCTTTCCACACCCACCAATTATCCAGATCTTCAGACAGATGTAGGAGACTAGAGAAAGATAGGATGTCAATGTTTCATATTTTTAGTGTCTTTGGACCCAAAGAAGGTGGCTAGGCCAACTCAGTTCCAAATACCATAACCAAAATTAGAAATCTCAATAAAAAAAAAATTCAAGTTTAGAGCTTTGAGGACACAGTTCTTACCTAATTAGATTAGCTAGGTTTCCTAGGCTTCTTCCCAAACGACGTAGCTCCTTGGGTTCCCTTTTGCCACTCTTCTCTGCCTGGTTTTCCTCCTCTAATGTCTTTCCTGCAGTTCACCCTAAACTCCACAACACTAAGATGCAGTAGTTGATAGAAAATAGATGATAAATAAGCTTTCAAAGTTGAATAGCCAGGATTTTTAAGGTGAAGAACCAAAAAAAATTGTTTTCAATTAGCTTGTAGGTTTCCTAAGGGCAGGCACTGTATTTTAATTCCTTTTTTTTTAATAAAAGCTGTACTGAGATATAATTCATGTACTATATGATTTACCTATTTAAAATGTACAATTCAATGGTTTTTAATATATTCAGAGAGTTGTGCCACTGTCATCACAATAAATTTTAGAGTATTTTCATCACCACAGAAAGAGATTCTTTATCTATTAGCTCTCCATTTTCTCCTCTACCCACAACACTCCTAGCTCTAGGGAATCATTCATCTACTCTCTCACTTTATAGAGTTACCTAGTTTAAACACTTCATATAAATGGAATCATGTGATATGTGGTTTTGTGACTGAATTCTTTTTGTTAGCTTAATGTTTTCGAGATTTACCCATGTTGTTGCATGTATCAGTACTTCACCCCTTTTTTATAGCCAAATAATATTCCATCACATGACTATTCTGTATTTTATTTATCCAGCTAATGGACATTTGGGCTGTTTCCGCTTTCCAGCTATTATGAATAACACTGCTATGAACATTTATATACAAGTTTTTATGTGAACATTTGTTTTTATTTCTCTTGGGTATATATTTAAGAGTAGAATTGATGGATAATATGGTAACTCTAGGTTTAACATTTTGAGAAACTGCCAGACTGTTTTCCAAAGAAGATGTAACATTTTGTATTCCCCCCCCAGCAATGTATGAGGATTACAGTTTTTCCAGTTCTCACCAACATTTACTATCTTGTTTATTATTATGACTGTTATAGCCATCCTAGTGGTTTTGACTTGCATTTCCTTGATAGTTAATGACATTGAGCATATTTTTCATGTGCTTATTGTATTTGTATATCTTCTTTGGAGAATTGTCTTTTCAGATCCCTTGCCCATTTTTAATTGGGCTGTCTTTTTATTATTGAGTTAACAAGAATTCTTTATAAATTCTAGGTACAAGTCTCTTATAATGTCCATGATTTGCACATATTTTTTCCTGCTCCACAAGTTGTCTTTTAACTTTCTTGATGGTATTCTTTGAAGCAAAAAGTTTTATGATGAAGTCCAGTTTATTTTTTTTTATTGTGCCCTTACCTGAGAAGCTATTACCTAACCCAAGGATGTGATGATTTATACCTATGTTTTCCTATGAGAGTCTTATAATTGAGTTTCTACATTTGGATTTTGACTCATTTTGAGTTAATTTTTGTACATAGTGTGAGGTAGGGGTCCAACTTAATTTTTTTTGCAAGTGGCTATCCAGTTGTCCCAGCATCACTTGAAAAGACTGTTTTTCTCTCATTGAATTATCTTGGCATTCATGTCAAAAATCAATTGACTCTAAATGTGAGGGTTCATTCTTGGACTCCCGTTCTATTCCACTGATCTGTATCTCCTTCTTTATGCCAGTGCCATACTCTCTTGATTACCTTTTGCTTTGTAAGTTTTAGAATTAGAAAATGTGAGTCTTCCAACATTGCTCTTCTTTTTCAAGATTGTTTTGGTTATTTTGGGTCCCTCGAGTTTCTATATGAATCTGGGATCAGCTATCAATTTCTGCAAAGAAGCTGGATGGGATTCAGATAGGTACTGTGTTGAATTTGTAGATCAGTTTGGGAAGAATTGCCGTGAACATGGGATGTTTTTGACATTTATTTAGTACTTTAATTCGTTTCAACAATGTTTTGTATTTCTTTTGTTAAAATGTATTCCTAAGTATTGTATTACTTTTGATACTACCGTAAATGGAAGTGTTTTTCTTAAGTTCATTTTTGGATGGTTTATTGCAAGTATTATAATTTTCTATTAAGTACCATAGTAATAAGCACAATTATTTACAGAGTACCTACTATGTAAAAAGTTCTCTGTTAGGCTGAATGTCAAATGAAAAGCTTAAGACTTGGTTTCTAAACTCAAGGAACTTACAACCCAGTTAACTAGAAAAATGTTTTACACACATTTCACCTGTATATTTTTCTAAAGTATTTCAAATACTTCATTATACTTGACTGTGACAATACTATTTATTTATTTATTTACTTACTTGCTTACTTACTTATTTACTTACTTACTTATTTATTCAAAAGTGTTTATTGAATGACTAGTATATAGAAGCACTGTACTAGATGCTGGGAATTAAAAGGAAAACAAACATAGTTCTTGTCTTTATGAATATTACTGTCAAGTATTAATCAAATATAAATTACAAATTGTGGTAATTACCATAAGATAAAAGCACATTGAATAGTAAGTAGAGCAGGAATACTATATCCATTTTGCAGAAGAGAAAACTGAGGTTAGCCAGAGTTTAAGTGTCTAGAGGGCAAGGGCCAAGAATTCTATGAGAAGGGTTAGGCCCTTCAGCTTTAACACTGGTTTGCTTGATTAGGCCTAGAACATTTAGGTTTTTCCTTCCTCCTTTCCTCCTAAGGTAAGGGAAAGGAAGAGGCTATGTGATTAGCAGGGATGAGAGTCCTCCTGTTCCAACCAGGTTGGCACACTTCAGCCACCAGTCTCACTCTCTGCTGGACTCAAACAAAGAAGCAAACAGCAGTCTATGAAGGAAGACACGACAGGGTCCCTGGGCCTTGCCTGCTGCCCCACTGCTGTAAGCACAGGGTAGTTTTTAAACTCTTTTCAGCACTGGCCAAACTAAGCCAAATGGCGTTTTTAATATTATTTCACTTTCTCCAGGTTCTAGTCTCCTTAGTACTAGTCAACCTGCCCCAAGTTTTGCAAAAACAAACAAATTTTAAAAACAATCTGGAGCCCTGGTTGGTGTGGCTCAGTGGATTGAGTGCCAGCCTGCAAACCAAAGGGTCACCAGCTCGATTCCCAGTCAGGGCATATGCCTGGGTTGCAAGCCAGGTCCCCAGTGGGGGATGTGTGAGAGGCAACCACACATTGTTGTTTCTCTCCCTCTCTTTCTCCCTCCTTTCCCCTCTCTCTAAAAATAAATAAATAATCTTTAAAAAACCAATCTGGGGTTATACATATTCTCCCAAATAACTTTAATATACTTTTTAAGAGATTCACAGAAAATTGAGAAAGGACAGGGTTATAGAGAGCTGACAACTATTTTATGAATGGTTTATAGAAAGAAAACTTTGGTTTTTCTTATTTATTATATATATATTGGAAGGAGGGTCAGTATATTTTATGTTACCAGAGAAGTGGAGATCTGGAAATGGCCCCGGGGTTTTCCCTAATTTCATCTTGACAAGCAGTGATGGGGCCAACTCAGAAACTGTAACCGTGAATCCTGGACCGGAACCCAGACCTCCTGATTCTTATTATAGTACTTTGCCACTGCATTTCAAGAGACTTAATAAATCCTTGGTCAATTTATTCAATAGCATGGCATCATAGTTAGGACTACGAGATACATAGATGAATAAAGTAAAGTTCTGGCTCTCATCATCTTCTCTTCCTTGACAGTCCACACCCCCTACCTCACCCGCACTCAGAGTGGGTTCCATACTGCTCCTTGCGCCCTTGTGACACCTCGTTCATTGTGTCTTTCACTACACTTTACACATGGTGTTATAATTATTTGTTACTATATCTGTTTCTTCTACTAACACTGTGTGTACCTTGTGGACAAAATCTTGTGCTCTACATGGTGCTTGGCACATAGTAGGGGTTCGGTAAGTCTTTGTTGGATGAGTAAATGAGTAGCTGGTCCAGTACTCCTTGTCCCACTTCACTCTTCTGGCACAAAATTTGGTAGTATGTGACCACCTATCTCCCAAGTGAAAACCAAAAATCTGATATATTCAAACTATAATTAACGGCCTCCCTAGTACTGTGGATGAACTAGCACAGCACCCATGAAACTAACACAACAATTCCACTCCCTCTTCCTATGATAAAGTGGGGATTTGGATTCAAGTAAAACAACCAAAGTTGGTTTCATGTTGGATGTATTTTATAAAGGGAATGTTTGAGACAACTGAACAAACAAGTCAGAAAACTCCATTTTATTTTATTTCCTCCAAAAGTAGCCAAACTTGAGTTCAGACAGAGTTGTCTTCTTCCAAGTTCAAGTTGTTTTCTTCTCATCATAGGCCTCATTTTGGCTTTGCCAACAAGTTTAAAGAAGCCATTAGGAGAATGAGATGCATATATAAAGCTAAGTTGTTGCTGAGCCAACCCAGAGAGAAAGGAATCTTAATAAAACTCATCTATATTCTTCTTCGTAAAAAAATAATCACAAGTGGACCTATAAAGTGGAGCCTTGGGAGCCCCTACAGTTGGCTCAGCCTGAACTATCCACAGGGGACAGGGAGATAGTAGTGAATAGCTTCCTTCCCACTCCCCATTGTCCACTCTGTGACTCTGAGCCCCAGCTTTTGGAGGCAGTTTGGGGAGAAGCAGTTTGGGGAGACTCAGTTCCAATATGTGTTCCACTTTCAGATATAGCACCAAACTGGGAGATAAGTAGAAATGTCAAAGAAATCAGATAAGGATTTTGTAGTTGTTTGTAAACAACTTCTTTGTCAAACCCTTTTGGGACAAAAGCATAGCTCCTGCATATGTTAGCATGTGTCTACTATGTGGATAAAGAGTGCTACTCTGTTCTTGTCTTTGGAGACTACTTAGGTTTGCTTCCTCCCCTTCCTGGAGCATCAGACTGCTGTTAGTCCAGCCCAGAAAAAATTAGGGCCAGTTTTAAAAATTAGGTGATTGTGTATATTATGTATACATGCATGTACCTGCATTTGTGTGTGCATGTGTGCCTGTGTGTGAGAGAGGAGGATAAAGAGTGAGAGATTAGATTCTGATTTCATCACAAAGCCAAACTGAAATTCTTTCTCTTAGCTATTCCTTGAATAGTTTTTTACTCTTTCTCCCTTCAAGAGCTCGGATAACTGAAAGTGGACCCAGTAGGTCCTACTAGCTATTCACCTACACCTATATCCTCAAACACAAAAGGAAATGTATTCAACTGGTTCAAATTTTTAGGGGCGTGCCCTGGCCGGGTACATCAATACATCAAGGTCACGGGTTCCATCCCCAGCCAGGGCATACAACAATCAACCAATGAATGAATAAATAAGTGGAACAACAAATGTCTCTCTCTCTCCCTCTCTCCCTCTTTTCCTCTCTCTTTCTAAAAATCAATTAATTAAAAAAATGTAGTGGCCATATCTATGTAAAGATTAAGTAATAAGTAAAGATTCTAGAACCAGATTCACATAACTGTAGTCAGTGCAGATTATCTAAGCCCCGAAGTAAATTATTTGAGTCTTAATTGCCCACTTGGGTATCTACACAAATTCAATGCCCTCCCTCTGAAAAAGAGCTAACATAGATAACAACCAGCATCTATATACAAAATAGGAAATATATGCATAATTTATAAATATAAATACTTGGAAGCATCAGGATATTGGAAAAATTTTCAGCCAAAATATGATAATAGCTACAATTTTCAAAAAATGTCTGAGATAACTGCATAATTATCTCCATGCCCCATAAGGCTAGTGTAGTTATATAAATATGTTTATATACCACTTTATTTAACTCTACATGCACACATACATATTATGTAAGCCAGTAATATATATATAAAGTTATATGTGTTTATATGCTGAGATATATGGGGATTCATTTATGTTATTTATTTTATTAATTCATTTATTAGATTTCTATTAGACATTTCTATTTTGGTTTATTATCTGGTGAGAATCTGGCCTCATATAGCCCCACCCTCCTTCTTTCTGCATTCCTGGCTGACAGGAGGGCTTGTGCTCTGAAGCCTGGGGGCTTTTAACTACTTTCTTTAAACTGGGTAAAAGGTCAGTTGTGGCCTAAAGGAACCCATACATACTGCCCATCTCCTGGAGTGCTTACAAAGGGTCTGTCATCTATAACTATCCTCCCCATAAATAATCTTCTTTAAGTAAACAGGGACAGTCCTACAATAGAACTGCCCCCTCTCTTGCGATGGAGAAGAAAAGTAGGGGCTCAACTATGGATTCCTGTTATCATCTGGGTTTAAATATAACTCAGAGTTTGGAAATAAGTGATAGGTAACCACTCTGCCCCTATGCTAACACTATTTGATATAACTGTACAGTGAACTATGCAATGTAGGCAGTCAAATTTGGGCCCTATGACCCTGTTATCTTTACTAATCATAAAATCCCCACATCATCTATGCCAGAAACACAGCTTCCATCTCTCCAGTGGCTTTTATCCCTGGCTGTGCATTATTTAAAAATACTGATGCCTGGGGCCCCATTCCACATCACCTGAATCTACATATCTGAGACTAGCTATCTCTACTGGTTAAAAGTTCCTGATTCTGATCCACACAGAGGGTTAAGAGCCACTTGTTTACACTGACCTGATTCAGTAGAAGTCAGAGAAGAATCCCAGGAGTTGGGAACTGGTAGACAACCAGGGAATCTCTAGCTAAAAGCAAAGCAACAAACAAAATCAAAGTAAGGTTTGGTTTTTTTCCACAGGAACATTTTTCATCATGTTAATGTCTGCTTACATAGACATAGTCAAAGAAACCGAGCTAGGAGTGTGGAGATGGTTGTTTTTTAGAAGCCTCACATTTGAGAGCTGATTCCCAGAGCAGTTACAAGGAAAAATTGGTGCACGCACTCACACACACACACGCATGAACACAAACATGCACATGCACACATACATACCATGTGACTGCAAGTAACTTAAAACAAAAAAATTTAATTGAATTTCAGGGCCTGGGGAAGATCTGAACCTATAATTATTTCTTAGCAAACTTGCTGAACACAGGGTTTCCCTCTTCTGGGACGAGATGAGACGGGTAGCATAATGAATCCTCTTTAATTAAAAAATAAAATGTTTTAGGATAATCATATTCTTTCAAGTTACATTATTTTTTAAAAGGAAAGGAAAGATGGTGAGAAAAATACCATTTTTCAAATGCCCAGTGTTAGGCTACCTCAAATGGCCTTATTTCTCATTCAACTCTCTAGATTTAAAATTTGATCCTGAAGAAAGAACTGGAGTCCCTGCATTATTCCCAGTAGAAAGCTAATGGGTTTTTTTTTTTCACCCCTTGCTCTATTCCCACTTCTCTTAGAAGCAACAGACAGATTCAGTGCTCACTGATTCCAGCCAAGCAAAGCTGTGGGGAGAAAGTAGAAGTTGAGGCACCAAAACAGACTTTTACAACAGCTCTCTAACCTAACTTTATAGGATTCTCTAGTAAAGAAGTGCATGTTCTTCCCATGTTTCTTAGGAAGTATTTAGGATGTGGATACACAGACAGAGGGAGGAAAGTACTCTCCTGGATGTGAGGACTATGGAGAAGGGTGGGGGGAAAGCAGAAGGAAGCTCATGCTCCGATTAACTGAAAATGTCTCTCTTCAGTCAGGTGAACCGAACAAAGATGTCCGTGGAATTGCGGGGAGTGGAGGTTTAAACCTAAGTTCTTCCTCTCAAGGAGACCTGTGTTTATTGATGGTTTTGGGGGACAAAGATCAGCCACCAGGGTAATTGTGAGACATCCAACTCAGGAGGTCTCTTTTTAATTTTGTTATTTTCATTTTCTCTGAATCCTATTTCCTTTCTTACTGCTTCTGGGTTTGACATCCCTAAGGCTAAAGTTTCTGCATCTAATTGGAGATATCTTTATTCAGGGAAGTAAGTAATATATTGAAAAATCTAAATGGAAATTCTATTTTTTCCAAAGCTTTTTCTATCCAATTTCCTCTAAACAGAAAAAGTAAGGGTACAAAGCAACTAAAACCTATTATTGTCATTGATTTCAGACCAAAAATTTACCTCTCATGGATTGTGTCTTCACTCCCAAGTGCAAAGTAGGGCAAAAGCACGCACACACACACACACACACACTGCCTGCATAAGGAACATTCCCCACTGTGGCTGAATGAAACACTGAAAAACTGAAGAGCCTGGAAATCTACCAGTGGGGAGGAGCTTCACAGTCAACAGCCTAGAGAGCTTTGCCCTGGCCAGGTCTACACCTGCCCAGAGAGAATTTTGGTAATTTTAATAAAACCAAATTAAATCTTAAAGTAAGACTAGTTGGTGATTCAGTAGGGATGGCCCTAGACCATTATGGAGTAGCTATAAAATAAAAATTATAGATGGATAAGAATAGGAGCAAAGCAAATAAAATCATTTTAATGGAGAACAGAGGGAACATGGCAGAGAAGAGGAAAACTGACAAGTGTGGAGAGGGGGTTGTTTACAGGATCCTCCAGGCTAAGTGGCCTTTGAGATAGGGACCTAAGATGACAGAAAAAATAATTGGCACAGATCCTGGAATTTGTGCATTTGTGATGAAAAGGAGGGATGCTTGAGTAAAAATGCATCTCTACCCAAGCAGAGAAGAGGCAAAGAGACCTGTGGTGCTGGAGAAGGTGGAGGGATGTGGAGGGGATGAGATCCCCACCCTCAAGGAACTTATCTTTTAATTAGAGGAGCAAGTTTAGATCTAGGACACTCTACTGGGCACTTTATGTGCATGTTTTACTCTGTTCTCATGATGTCTTGTAAGATGAATAGTTTATTACTCGATTTGGATTTGGAAACCAAAGCTCAAACGGTTAAATAACTTGTCCAAGGTCAAAAAGCCTGCGAGTTGAGGATCTAGGATTTGAACCCAGATCTAGTTCACTCCAAAGCCCATGCATGCTCTTTCTAACACCATGGCAGAGGCCTAATATAATGTAGATGTTTCCCAAAGAGATACAGATCTGAAATGGTGCTCAGTGTCTGTTTGTCCAACCAACTGCTCCGTATGCTAAATCCCTGCCTTCCTCCCTGGAGCCCCTTTCCTCACCTGACAACCACTGTGGGCAGGGCCTCTTTGGCTAGAGTTGGCTTCTTTCTCCCCACCATCCCTTCACGAGAAGAAGACATCAAAGATTGCAGCAGGTCCATAAAGAGAGAGAGGGTGTTAGGAGGGAGCCACCCTGGGCTCGTAAACTGGGTGGGGTGGGGGGAAGGGGGAGGGTGGGGACCCACCCACTTGTCAGGCGACGCTGCATCTCACTTTCCCCCAAAACTAAGATCTCAGCTCTTGCTTTAGGGCAGGGCACTTAAACAAAGTTTGGTGGTGGAGGTGGGGGGGTGCGCTGCCCAGTGATTGCAGTCATTCTGATGTAAAAATCGTGCCACCTCTCCACCCCCACCCAGTGAGCACCCCCACTCAGTGAGGCCAAGACATACAGGTGGTTCATTTGAGACCTTAGTTGTAGTTTCAGTTCTGCTGCCCTGTGGCCATGAGAAGGCAACCCTTCTTTCTGTCCCCTCAGCCTCTTTACCTTATTCTGAGGTAAATCATCACTGGCACCCCCCTTACCTTCCTGAGTGGCTCACTGAAGACCACACAGTGACGGCAACCCATTTAGTCCAGCTGAATTGCCTGTGCCACAACTACACTATGCATCTTAAAAGACAGCTGGAGACACCAAAGTGTACCCATGGTCTTGTTATCATCATCTCCTTCTACTGTCAGAGCAAATCAGAGCCTCCAAACCTGCAACATTCATACACAGTCAATACAAATGCCTGTGTCTTAGGTCTGAGTGGAGCCATCTCCATTAATCTGGGAGATCCCCAAGGACAGAAATCCAGCCTTGTCTCTAGAGGATTCCTTCACTAAATGGAGAGCTCTGCACACAGTTGGGGCTCTTGAAATGGAGTCAGCAAAGCCCATATGGGTCAGAAGTCCATGTTCTCCTAGGCAAATTGGATAATCGCAATTAAAATTTTCCCTTTGTCCTGATCATGTTCACCAGAGAATTGCTTTCTTCTCCATCATCATAATCATCAACAGCATTTATTGAACATTACTAAATAGAGTCCTGTGCCCAGTGCTTGATAGGACAGATATCACAGGTCCTACCATCAGGAGACATGATACATGCATTTAAAAATATACGAGAGAATTGGGAACATATGGGCTCTGGGTTGCAAGTGCCTGGGTTCAAATCTCTGATCTGCCTCTTTTCAGTCAGGAGACATTGAACAAGTTCTGTAATTACTCTGTGCCTCTGTTTCTCCATCCTTGAACAGAGAGAACAAAAGTCCCTATTAGATAGGGTTGATGTAGTGATTAATTTAGATGATACATATAGAGCACTTAGTATATTGCCTGACACGTAGCAAGCATCCAACAAGGCAGCCATAGGAACCAGCAGAAAAGTGGCATGATTAGGGCCATGTTTTAGGGAGACAAATCTTGCAACAGAGTCTAGGATGGTTATAAGGAAGGGAACTGAAGAAGAGGACTCCTGTTAAGTTTTTACAACAAATGAAGCAAAAAGGCAAGGACAACCTGAATCAGAGTGGAAGGAAATAAGATTTCTTCATATTCTTAGAACCTTAGACTTCCAGAGAGACCTGGGACAACCAATATTATTTAAAAGCTGGATGTGAGCAGAAAAGGCCAAGGGAATTAGTGTTATTTAGGCTGAAGAAGGCTGAAAAGTGCGAACTGTGTTTATAAACTCACAAGTTGATATTACACTGGGAGCACCTAGACAGCTTTCACAATCTCTGTTTATAGATTATAGATATAGATATAGATAGATACTTTCACCCCCACCTCCCACTAACAAAAAACTCATGGGACAGTAGCAAAAGAGATATTGATTAGGTTAAGATAAAATTAACAAGAAGGTGGATCAAATACTACAACGGGTTCCTGTTCTGCTGATGTCTTGATAACTGGGCATCCAACCACACATTGGTGGTATGGCCTAGAGGTGGGAACCTGGACAGAGTGGCCTCTGGAGCTTCATTCTAAATCAGAACACTTGGAACATCCACAATTTCATCAATACAATATTATCAGCTTGCAGATAATGGCATTTCATTCCCAGTTTCCTTCATATGTTCTTGACCTTGCAGTTAGATTTGGTTGTCTATACATTTCTTTTGGGCCCTACACCAAGACCATCTTATTCTGATCCTATGAATTAGGAGCACATTGGTGACATCATTAGAAACCTTGTATTCCTCACCCTGGAAATTCTTCAAAAAGTGCCCCCTAACTCTTTCTCTCATGGTTGGACACCAAACAGATCTTCAGCTCCTTTGCAATAGTCACTAGATTTCAATCAAATGCCAACTCTGTAACATACTAGTTCTATAACCTTAACACAATTACCTGAGCACAGTGCTCTGTGCCTCACTTTCCTCTTCTGTAAAATGAGGGCAAGAATTCCAAGCATACAAGGTTATTTTGTGCTTATAAATAAAAACAACTTAGAACTGTAAGAACTGTAAAATACCACTTAAACATTAGTTATTATTACTGCAAGATTTCAGCATTATGAGAGAGAAAAAGAAGGCAGTTGGCAGGAACTTTGATCCCAAGTCTCTTTTAACCTACACATTTTTACTTTTTTCTAAATCAAACCATATTTTTGGAAAACCTTGGCAAATTGGAACATTGGTCTTTTCCAAGTAATAGCACCTGGGAATTTGGTAGGCTGAGCTGGAGAATTGCATGTGATTCAAGAGATGGAGCTTTAGAGTCTCTCGTAACATACTGAATGTTAGTCCTGCCATTGTCACTTCCTAGCAGGTTTTAGAGAACTTTCAGGCTCTAACCCTGTGGAGGAGGCTGGGACAGGAGCTAAATCTTTCAATGGAGGGGAGTGTAAATTCTGCTCCAGGCCATGAAAATGAGGCCTAGATGGAACACATCAAGGAACCAGGCACCCTCCCCCTCCAAGTCCTATCTACAGTAGTTACAGTAGGATGTGGGCTAAGGATGGAGAGGGAAGGAGTAGAGCTTCCATGATCCCCAAGAACAGCAACTGTGTTGAACTACATGTGTTTGGAGTCAGGCTGATTGCCTGGCTTCCCCAAGGAACAAACAATAATAGCCCTAATCATCCCTCAACATCAGAAAACAATCATTAGTGTCCTGCTCCTTCTCTGCCTTCCCCAAGAGTATGGGTCAGGGCTGGTCTTATCTTGTAGATAGAAAACTGACTGACGCATCATGACTAACGTTAGCCAGGGACGGGTAGCAGGTTCAGGAAAAAGTTCCAGGTGTTTCCAGCTGTTATTTTATCCACAGGCACAGGTTTACCCCCATAAAGATCTCTATCCAGCCACAGAGGATGCCTATCTGGATTCTGGCAATGACTGCAGTGGGAGGGAGGTGGAGTAGCATGTGGGCCCTGTCATAAGAGGGCACAGGCCAGAATGGAGCAACTCAGCATCCCTGAGGGGAATGACACTCAGGGGGCTGGACTAGGTTACCTTTCATGTTTGGAAGCTTCAAGAGTGTACATTCTTAGTGATTTAGTCTCTCCATGATTTCCTTGCAACTAATGTAAAAGTGCCAAGCCTTTTCCCTTGTTTTGCTTGAGTATTGTGAAATCTAAAAGAAAAGAGGAGAGAATGACCCTCAGGACAGAAGATTTCTCCCTTCTCTCCAAAATTAGGGAGAGGGGCAGAGGGAGAGCACCTCATTCTAAGCAAGCCTGTTTGCCAGCCCAGACACACCCCCAACAAAATGCCATGAAGAATGATGTCATGACTCATGGCTTGGCAAGTACCCGGAGCATGCCCCAGGCTCCCAGATACCACACTGGCTCCTCCAGGTCGCTCTGGCTGGATCTCCTCCTCCTCCTTTTCCCCAGAGGCATTCCTCATCCAGCCCTCTTCTCCTCAGCCCCTCCTCCCCTCAAATTATTCCATGCAGTGAAGGAGGTAGGGAGAGAAGAGGGGTTAGAATTGGGATTTGAGTTAGGGTTAATTTCAGAATCAGGATTAAAGATAGGGTCACGGGCAGAGCTACTCTGGGATCTGGTTTAGTCTGTGGACTTTCAGTTAGGAGAAACAACAGAACTCTAGTAACATACATGCACTCAAGTCCTAGGGTTAGCTTAGGGTTAGCTGTCTTGGTGGTAGGTCCACTTTCTTTGGGTCAGATTAGAAGAGTTAGAATCTGGTTTAGAAAATGAAAAATGTCAATGCTGAACAAAGATGTAATCAAGAAGCACCTCCCAGGAATCTGAGCACAGGTCTTTTTGGAATCAACTACATTCCTACGGATTGTAGACACTGCAGAACCATTATATCTACTCCCCAGGCATTGTGCAGTGTTATTTGACTTTACCTTGATCTTAGACTTAGACCTTTCTAGTACAGCCAAGAGTCCTTCCTGGATTCCTTCTCCAAATCCTCCCCTAGTCTTATCAAAGAATTATTCCTCTATTCCCGTCAGCAGTGGGGGCTGGGAGAGTAGCTGAAGCGCTGGGGCCCTGACATTTAGGTATCTTGGGCGCCGTGTTGGCGGAGCAGCACTAAGCAAAGCATGCTGGGGCTTCCCAGACTGAGACATCTGTCAGCAAGACTCAGGAGGCTCCCCTCAGGCAAAGGACAAGACACATTGCAAGTTCTGAGCTCAATTTCTGAGGACAGGAAGAAAATAAAACTAGAAAAAATTGCAGGCTGGGGATGAGGAGCAGGGGGCTTCACAGGAAGACATGAGGGTCCTCCAGGAGAAGTTGGATAAAAGCGATGCTATTGGGCTGAATTCTTAGAAACCCATTCTGAGGCACCCCCCACCACACCCCCGTCCAGAAGCTCCTTACATAAGTTGTTCACCCAGGCAAGATGAACTAGTTAGCAGCCCACCCACTACTGTGCAATCACAATCTTTTCCATTTGATGTGGGCTTCACATCTTCTTCCTTCTCTTCTGACTCTCCTTCTCCCACATCTACCTCGTTAGGTTCTTGGAGGCCCTCCTGCAGAGGGCTAGGAGCTGGCACAAAGCGCACCTCAGCCCTTCCCTCCCCACTAGCAGCACCAAGACAGTGATTAGCAGCTCTCCCCAAGGCTCAGCAGTAAGGGATTTTTTTTCTTTCAAACATGTCACATCTGGCACATCTGCTTCCCTAGCAATGATGCATCCCAAGGGGTATAATCAACAGTTGGGGCGGGGCCGGGATGCAGGTCTGTACTGACAGAAGACTGAGCCAGAAATGCCAAGAGCAAAACTTAAGAACACCAACTGTCCCCACTCCCATTATATCCAAGGGTTGAAGATGAACCCTCTCCCTGCGCATCTTTCTGCCTTAAAGACAGGCGGCCTCCTCACAACCCAAACCCAATACAGGACACTGAGACAACGCAATGGTGCATTTTGCTTTGGGAAATTGTATAATCCTTTTTCTTATCTAACCTTCAACTCTCCTACTGGAATTAGAAGGGAAGTGGAAAATAACCAGTCACCCTTTCCCCTGTCACAAGCTCAGGAGCATATTCAGAAAGGCTCTGGTAGTATTTTCTCCTCTTCCACCCCTAGTCCTTTTACTGCCCTCATCTCTTCCTTCTGTGACTCCTTGTTCTTTTCAAGCCCAACCCCTCACTGCAGGTACTACCGCCCCCTCCGCCTTGGACCTACTGTTTCAAAGGCACTACCTAAATGCTTCCCAACAGCAGTTTGATGAAACACCACCAAGCACTTTGATGGCTCTGCCCATTGGAACACCCCTCTTGCCCCCTCCACTTCCTTTTGACTCTTCATTCAGACACTTCCTTTCAGTTAAGTAAACTGCTTCTTTTGATACAAATTTCTCTCCTTCAACCTTAAAGGTCATTCTTTTCTCTCATCAGAGCTACCCTCCTTTCCTTTCTCTTTGGTCCTAATTCACCTCTTCCAAACACTCCCAACAACCCTTCCTGAAGCTTTCTGTCAATAAGCAACCTATATTGCTTGCAGTAGTGGTTCTCCATCCTCCACCACGAACTAGCACTCTGCCCTTATCTCATTATGTCTGTGTGTTTGTCAGTATCCTGGGTATCACACAGTTCCCACCACACTGAGAGTCTCCTGAGAAGAGGGACTCTATCTCTCCGTCCAGTGCTCTGTATACTCCAGTTTCTTGACTCAGTAAAGAAAGGTAACTGAGTGGAAGGGGAACAGAGGGCCTAATAACTCTTCTGCTCCCACAAAAAGACATAACCAACATACATACATACACACACACATAAATACACATACACACACCAACTCATCTCAAAGATGACTGAGCTTGTCAGATATAAATCATGTTTGGCTTTCAAATGCAGTGGTAATTACACGGTATCTTAACTATCTGTGCAAACTGTCAGAAAAAATATATTGGCAATTCAGAGGAAAGAGGAGGGGAAGGCTGGAGCATCCATTGAACACCACCCTCACCTTCTCTGAAGTCATCCGGAGATAGGACAGCACAGAAGGGCAAAGGCATGCCAGGGCCAGTCCCAACATTTTGGGAGCCTAATGGTTTTTCAGGTGAGAGGTGCTGTCACAAGCTCCCGGGGAGGAGGGGACACTCAAGATGAATTGTATGCATCACCAATCTCAGAAGGTGTTGCAAGCAGCAGCGGGAGTGATTTAGGCTAAATTTTCTGAAGACATCCTGACAAGGTAGATTCGAGAAACAGAGGGCCCAGAAAAACTGAGTCCTTCATCTGATAGTTTGGGAATCATTTGGTCTAACCTGTAGCCTCTAGACAGAATGCAACCCAGACTATTCCAGAAGGGGATTGATGTTTAGAATATCTGGTTTTAAATTTATAACATATTAATATATTCAAATAAGTCTGTGTATCTGAGATTAGGAGTACATTGTCTCTTCTTAGCCACAGTTACAGTGTAGGGTGCTTCTCTCCCAATGGCTACTCCCTCTTAACACTTTTCCCAAGCCCAGGCTGGCACTTGCCTCAGCTTCCCTTTACCTAGAAGCACTGCTGACCTGTTTCCAGGCTAATTTTCATGCCCATCTTTCTGCTAGTGTGTTGGAGAAAGTAAACTGATGGGTTTCAGAAGGAGGACCCCAAAAGGGTGTTGCGTTTGGAACAGTCATCCAAGAAGGAAGACAGAAAAGATGGAAGCCAGAGTGAGGAGGAGAGAACAGATAGAGTGCAGCAGTGAGGGCCTGAGGTTGAGACTCTCATCCCTGAGGGCAGAGGGGTCGAGGGTAGCAAAGGGAAAAAGAAAGAAAAAGAGATTTCTTGTGGCTCCTCTAGCCCATCTCTTGCCTCCAGGCAGATTTCATACTCACATACTTGGCTACTCACTGACACCAAGCCAGACAAATGTGTTGTCTGAAGCTGAGAAAAGAACAGTGTGCTTATCAAGAGCTTGCTTATGGACATTTCTAATGTGTGCATGTGGAGGTACACTGGTGATGTTTTTGGCAAGAGAAGGAAAGCTGTTTTGACAAAAGTTCGTCACACGTGGCAGCAGAGAGCAGGATCTCCTTCATTAGAGATATAGGAAAATCATATGGAACTCATCTTTCTAGAACGGTGCTGAATAATTCATTCTGATATCCTTTCAGACCTTCCTGACCTAAGCAACTAATGAAACAAAAACCAACCAACAAAAGTACATTGTATTCCTAATATACACTTGCTTAAACAGTGGACCCCAATTTCCTAGTTAGCATCTGGATGAACCCTGTTTCATACAACAACCCTTGTCAAAGGAATAAGATTGTCTTCATCTCTCTCACTTGGGGACCTCAAGTTCACAAGCCCTACATTAGTGTCTTTCCTACTCTCAGTATTTTATTCCCCTAGAGTTGATGTTCAGGAGCCTTATAACTATCCTGTAAGTGACCACTCTATCTATGGGTCAAAAGTAGTATGACAGACAAACAAGGAACAGATTCAGGATACACCCTAATGGCTGGCACAGCCTTCCTACCTGCCCAAAGGGATTATTCATATGCTATGAGATAGGAAACCTGAGAATAAAGAACTGACTCTTTCCTAAGTTTATGGAAGACAGTGCTCCAAGTCGGACCATTCCCCAAATTCCTAGGTTCCTAAAGAACCAGCATTCCTGAACTGCAAACACTGCAGGGTTCAGATTTCCTGGCCTGTCCCCACAGAGTCATGAAATCCAGCTATAAGGCAAACAAGGCCATGTTTGTCCCGTAAAACCACCATGTGTGAGCTAATTAAATGACATCATAAAACAGAAGATAAATGCAGGCAGGAGGGAGGCTGCCCAGGGACGGGGATAGGATCAGGTGGGTGACTGATAAAGACATGCCAGTAGAACTGGGAGTGAATATCTTCAACCCCAACCTCAAGATTTTTCAGGAGCTTCCAACCAACATCAAGTGAGGGGTGAGGAGAAAGAGGGTCTGAAGATGGAGAAAAGTTATGCTGGGCTTTAGGGAAAACATGCTAACAAAGGAAGCAAAGCAGCCCACACAAATGTGAACCTCCCTGCTCCTAACACGTTTACTCATAGAAATACACACAACAGTTAAAGCAATTTGCATGTGTAGTGATATACATAAGCACTCTCATATACTCACACATTCTGAACATGATAATTCTCCTCCAATTCACCCCATAACTGAATTAGATATCTTCTACTGAAACAAAGGTCTACGTAAGTCACGACCTTGGGGATTTCTTCTAGCCCTAAAAGAGTCTTTGATTTTGTGATCTCTGAGCACATTGAGAACATTTTTAAGTGACGTGTTCACTGCTTCCCCTAAACAAGAACCCACTGGGAATGCCACCAAAATGAAGGGTACCTGGAGAAAGTAAAATTCACACTCATATCTGGTCACGTGGCCCAGAGCTCATCTGTCTGCTGCAGAACAGATGAAGGCTCTAACTATGTGGTCAAGGTGCCTGTTCCAGAAGAATACTCAGACAGGTGAGGGTAGAAACTCAGAATTCCTGAAATAAACTTAAAATTTAATTTCCTTTATAGATCTTCATAGGCAAAGTAAGAGTGAGTCTCAGGAACACCTCCCACCCATCCCCTCTCCCATTTCCAGCATATCAATCTAAGGTGCTTCTCCTCACTCTTGTACCCACGCTCACATTTCATCCAGAGAAGTTTGATGCAAAGTTCAACTCTTCATGCCCATGTCCTTTCCAAAGATGTTTGTTTTAGAAGGAAAAATTAGGAGCAGGGAGGAAACCCAGATCAGTAAGACAAACTCGGGTGTTCTGCCATTCGCTTGTTCACATATTCACTTAGCAAACAGTTAAGAGTCTTCTATGTGCCAAGCACAGTCTACCATGAAAAACTGAAGATACAAAAGTGACCCTTGATCTTAAAGAATGTTCATCTCTGTGGGCAAAGCTATCTTTCTCAGTAATCCAAAAAGGATTCTGGTATCCTGTAACATGGGCCTCAACTTTCACCATTTCTAGTGAGTTCTTTTTTCTGCTGAATGTGCAGGAAATTGGAGCTCTGAATCACTAGCAGCAGAGGAGACGGTCTCCCTGGACACTTAGGTTCCTTTCCTGGCTCCACTCTGACTCCCTGGGCAGTTCTGGACAAGTCATGGACTCAGTTTCTCTACCTGGGAAGCGGGGGAGGCTCCCACTGACTAGTTCTCAACTTCATAGAGCAGCTCGGTGATTAATGAGTTAATGTCTGTGGGAGGCTTTGAGCTGTTGGGATGAAAGACACCCTAAAGCCCTGACTCTATTGGAAACTCTGCCCAACCTACAAGATACTCTGAAACTAGAAAAGGGGCCTTTGATCATATATGAAGGGCTGTCTTTAGGAAAATGAACTAGAGGGAATGAGTTAAGACAACAGCAGGAATTAAAGTAGCAAGAAAAAAAACCTTAGGACTTTCTGGCTCCTGGGTGGAGTCCCTGGCCCCAGAGTTAGTTACAGATCTGTCACCAGTCTATAGAGAGGGGTGGTCTGGATAATCTCTGGAAGCTTCTTCTAGACATCCTAGAGTCAGCTTCATGTTAGCTACTCTGCCAGATATTTAATATTGAAGGTTAAATATTTAAACTTCAATGGTTCCCCCTACCCAAATATGAAATAAGCCACCTTCCCCACCACACAAATTGATAGTAAGCATAAAAAAGGAGAGTTAATTTAATATATAACAAAAATTTTAAATCGTTTAACAATGTTCCATGGGCAGAAAAATTTTGCTGTGCAGACAGAATTACTCAAAATCTGTCAAGTGTTCATTGTCAAGATGAGGTGTAAATATCAAGATCACTACATGGAGAATGGAGTCGGACTTAAGTTCAAATACCGGCTCTGCCATTTACCAGTCATACAACTTTGAGCAGCTATTTAAATACCCTGAGCCTCAGTTTAATCATTTGAAAAATGTGAATAACAATAATTCCAACTTCAGATGATATTGTAAAGATTAAATTGGAAACTTCTGAGGCTACCAAGAGTTGGCAAGGATGGTAGAACAACAGGAACTCTCAGATACTGTGGTCAGAGTAAAAATTGGTACAAATTATTTGGAAAACAATTTGGTATTACCCAGTAAATTTTAATGTTCCACATACCCTATAATCCAGAAATTTCACTACTAGGTATAGACCCTACAAAACGTGCACAGTGGAATACATGTTTAAGTCTGTTCAGAGCAGCACCATTTTCAACTGATAAAAACTGGAAAGGATGCAGATGCTCATCAACAGCAGAATGGATGAGTGAGTTGTGCTATAGTCATACACTGAAATATATGCAGCAATGAAAATGAACAAATTACAGCTACAAGCAGCAACATGGATACATCTCACAAATAAAATGCTAGTAAAAATTGCAAGACACAAAAGAATACAGTTTGAGTGTATTTACATAAAATTTTTCAAAGGCAAAAACTACATTATTTAAGGATGTATATTGGTACTAAAACCATGATGAAAAGTCAGAAAATTACCATTACAAAATACAGGGTAGTTACCTTTGGGAAAGAGAAATGATTGTGATCAGGAAGGGACATACGGACGGGGCTTCTGGGGTGCTAGCAAAGTGTGTTTTTTTGAGTAGTGGTTACACAAGTGTTTATGTGCCACATTATTCATTAAAATGCACATATACTCTTTATGCACTCTCATGAATGTGTCTTATTTCACAATTTAAACGTTAAAAAGATTTAATTAGTTTATCTAAGTAAGATGATTAATAAATACCTAGTGGGTACTAAGCTCTCAATGAATGTTAGCTATTATACCCATTATTTATCCACTGCCAGTTCAGAAGTTATTGGTACTGTTCTTTCCCTCCATTAGTCATGATAGATATGTGGATATGTGTTTAATAAAGATTTACTGACTGCCTACTATGTACTATGCACTATACTAGGAAGAGATGCACCAGTGTTCCCACAAGGTACTCACTACAGTGACCTGAATGCACCAAGACAGATAATCTCCTGCTTCCCAAACCATCCACTTTCTTTCTACATACCTGGGTTAAATGCTAACTTCCCAATGAGGACAAAATCACAAATAGGGATTTGTGTTCAGAAAGAAAGCTCCAATTCAAACCACCCCCATATCCTTACCAATCATATGGCTGCCCCAGATCACAGGTTACACACACCTGATGCAGCCCACATCATGTCTGCCACACCCTCAACCATGGCAGAGAAAAGAAGAACTGTGGCAGAAAAACCTGATGTCTGCATGAGCCCCTATCAACCCTTTCTACCCCAACCCCGCCATCCCAGCTTAAGGGCAAGAAATACATTATGACCCTGGGCCTTCGTTTACATGTAACAAACAGAGGTCAATTTATTTCTAAATCACTTTTTTTATGGCTCTATTGAACTATTTGCCACATTATTTATACGTTAATGGGCCAGGCCCCTCTGGGAAGCTCCCCATATAATAAATAATGTGCCAAATCATTAAGCAAGGTGATAAAATCAAAGCCATTTAAAAATACATCAACCTGCGTTCCCTTCCAGTGAAATAAGCTCCAGGGGACCAAAGAAGGGGGTGGTGTGAAAAACCACCTTCTATTACTGAGTTTGGTCAGATGTAGGTTTTTCTCTGCCAGGGCTTGAGATAAAAATCAGAGCTGGGAGATCTAGATAACCTGGCTGCTTACCCATATCCCCAGCAGCTAGAGTGAGAGGAAGTGGGTAGATATTACAATAGGGATGGTTGCAAGTATGCTTCAGGCAAGAGGAAGCAGGAACAGCAGATTCTACCTCCCCCCCCCCGCTGCCTCTTATGGGTACTGGGGACTGACAGAGAAGCCCAGCTGGGCAAAAAAAGTCATATCGTCTGGCTGGAAGTTGGGGGTTAAGAAGAAAATCCACCAAAGACCTTTGCCTTTCTACCTATATTCCATCACTACAATTCTTTCTTATGAAACTCAGTATTTATAAATAATCTGGGCCGTAGAGAAGAACATTAATAATAATGATTATTCTGGCTCTCTTCCATTGCCCACCTCTTATACCAAAGGGCTTACCAAACACTTCTTAACCATCAATCTACTCAGAAAACCATAGCAGTGGCAAGAGAACATGGACTAGAAGGACTCACTCCCTAAGGACTTGACCTTGAGCTCTTTTGGAGTGATCCAAAGGAAAAGAAACACATGGGAGCCCATCAGTCTATTTCTATCCTGAAGCCCCTTTGGGTTGATCCCTGTCTTAGGTGCTACAGGAATGACCCAGATAGATCATCCCCCTGGTTGACAGAAAAGATAAGACCCCCTCCTCACCACTCTGACTCAGACTGAAAACTTAAGCTGCAATACAAATGAAGAAAGTAACTGTTTGAAAGATGGTGAAGGGATTAGTCAAAGAACATATGAGTGTATATGAAGGACCCAGTGACGTGGACAATGGTGTAGGGATTCACTATGGAAGTGGTGGGCAGGCTAGGCAGAGAGGGGCAAAGGGGAAAAATTGGGACAACAGCATAAACAATAATAAAAAATATATACAAGAAAATCAAGACTTCTGGTCAAGATGGAGGTGTACATAGATACACTTTGCCTCCTTGCACAACCACAGAAAGAAGTACAACTAAACCTCAAAACAAATAACACCCTGAACTATCATAAAATTGAACTGTATGGGGTCCAACAACCAAGGACTTAAAGAAGCTACATTCATCCAGACATGTAGGAGGGGCAGAGACAAAGAGATGGGTGGAGAGGTGAGGAGACATGGTGTGGCATGGAGAGGCAGTGGCAGATCAGGCTGTCCCACATTCATACGTGCTGGGTAAAAATCAAGAGGGATACCTTGGGAGCAAGCAATACCAGCCCCAGGCCAGATCACACAGCCCAGCAGTCCAGTGCTGGGAAGATAAATCCCTATAACTTCTGGCTGTAAAAACCAGAGGACGTTGGGGTGTTGGAAGAAACTGCCAGATCTTCAGGAGACTCCACTTGAAGGGCCTGCACAGTCTTATAACTTTCACAGACCCAACCACTCTGGGATTCAGCAACAGGGCAATAGCTGGAAGGGTGCCAGTGGCATATGGGGAGTGGGTGAAGTGACTGGAAATGGAGTGAGTGCCGTTCAAACCTCCAGAAGTCAGGCAGTGGCACTGTCCCTTCTCTGAGCCCTCCCCACACACAGAGCCACAAAGCAGTGAAGCGGGTTGCCCCACTCTGGTGACTACCTAAGTCTCCACCCCACACAATTTATAGGTGTCTTTTCTACAATAGGCCATGCAACTGAGACAGGGAGTCAAAACAGCTCTACCTAATACACAGAAACAAACAGGGAATCTGCCAAATTGAGGAGACAACAAAATATGGTCCAAATGAAAGAACAGAAAAAAAAAAACCAGAAGAACTAAATGAAATGGAGATAATCAACCTATCAGATGCAGAGTTCAAAATACTGATGATCAGGATGCTCAAAGAACTCATTGTGTACAGCAGCAACATAAAGGAATAAATGAAGGCTACACTAAGTGAAAAAAAAGAAGGAAAAGCTACAGGGAACCAACAGTGAAGGGGAGGAAGCTGGGATTCAAATCAACATAATTCAGAACATAAGAAAGAAATAAGCATTCAACCAAAACAAAATGGAGAAATAAGAATTTTTTCTAAATGAGGATAGTATAAGAAGCCTCTGGAACATCTCCAAATGTGCCAGCACCCAAATCATAGGGATGCCAGAAGGAGAAGAGGAAGAACAAGAAATTGAAAAATTATTTGAAAAAATTATGAAAGAAAACTTCCCTAATTAGGTGAAGGAAATAGACATGCAAGTCCAGGAAGAACAGAGAGTCCCAAACAAGTTGGACCCAAAGAGGACCGCACCAAGACACATCATAATTAAAATGCCTCAGGTTAAAGATAAAGAGAGAATCTTAAAAGCAGCAAGAGAATAGCAGAGAGTTACCTACAAAGGAGTGCCCATAAGACTGTCAGCTGATTTCTCAAAAGAAACTTTGCAGGCAAGAAGGGACTGGCAAAAGTATTCAAGTGATGAAAAGCAAGGACTTACAACCTAGATTACTCTATCCAGCAAAGCCATCTCTTAGAATGGAAGGGCAGATAAAGTGCTTCCCAGACAGGGTAAAGAAAGCTAAAGGAGTTCATCATCACCAAGCCATTATTACATGAAATGTTAAAGGGACTTATTTTAGAAAAAAAGATCAAAACTATGAACAGTAAAATGGCAACACACTCACAATTATCAACAACTGAATCTAAAAAAACAAACTAAGCAAACAACCAGAATAGGATCAGAATCATAGATATGGAGATCATTCGGAGGGTTATCACATGGGCAGGGGGAGGGGGAGAATGGGGGAAAAGGTGCAGGGATTAAGAAGAATAACTGGTAAGTCCAAAATAGACAGGGGTATTTTAAGAATAGTATAGTAAATGAAGAAGTGAAAGAACTTACTTGAACTAAGTAAGGTGGACATGAACTAAGGTGGGGGATTGCCAGAAGGAAGGAAGGTACCAGGTGGAGGGGGGCAAAGGGGGAAAAGTTGGGACAAATGCAATAGCATAATCAATAAAATATATATTTTTTAAAAAGAAAGCACACATTGAGTATCTAAGCAGAGAAGGTATGCAAAGAAATTATCTGTGCAGTAGGGAAGGTTTATATAAATATCTAACTCCTAAGCAAACAAACCAAACATTATTTACTTTAATCCATACAAGGGCCTTGAAAGTTAATTTACAGATTCAGAGAAATGAAGAGATTTAAGCAAGGTCCCACGACATGTTAGAGGGCCAGAATTTGAATCAGTTCTGTTTGTCTACAAAAGGATATATTCTTTTTATTAAATTATCATGCCAAGGAGCAAAAATAGCTTTGAGTTGAGTTTTAAAGGAAGAGACATACATATAAACTGAAAGAGCAGGGGAAGTGGGGTTGCCAAATAAGATACTGGATGCCCATGCCCAAATATTGTATGAGACATGCACTAAAAATTATTTGGTGTTTATCTGAAGTTCAAATTTAATTGGCATCTCCTAAACCTTAAATCATGGCAAATGGGTAAGGCTTCCAAGTGAAGGAAAACAAGACTTCCAGGGAGGATGAGAAATAGGTTTGCCTAATTGGTGCAGATAGTTGCGTACTGGGAAGTCAAAAAATGGGAACAGGATGGTCATAATCATCTTCCAGAAAGTCTTGAAGAATGGAAAGTTTAGACTTGAGAATAGGGAATAGAAAGTGCCTGGTTCTAAGCTATGAATTTCAAGGAAAGAACAAAAACAATTTCATAGAATTTAGAACTGGAAGGTACTTAATTTATAATACAATGCCTTCTACTTGTATAGTACTTTAAACTTTTCAAAGCACTTTCACTTACATTATTTAATTAGATCCTCATAAACCCCTGCATAGTAGACAAAATGGATGTTATCCAGTCCCCCTTAGCCTACTACTGGTCTCCATCCTTTCCTCTGCCACCAACATCCTGAGAGGTACTACACTGCCTCTCACCCCCAAATCCACTGATCTGAAACTGTTCTCACAAAGTCATCAGTGACATATCTGATGGCTTCTTTTCATTCTTCATATCACTTTACCTCTCTTTGGCCTTTGACATTGTTGACAACCTACTCTATCTGTGATACGATTCAGCTCTTCTTCTCCTCCTACCTCTTGAGTCACTTTTTCTTTCTTTTATAATTTTTTTATTTACTTATTACTTATAGTATTTTTTGCATTACCACTTATCCCCCTTATACCCTCCTTCCTCCTACAATCACCACACTGCTTGGATCACTTTTTCCGTCTCTTTCACTCTCCTAAACTCTTCCTGTTTAAATAGGTATTCCCAAGTTTCCATCCTTGGCCTTCTCCTTGGGTAATTTCATCCGTTCTATTTTCAGACCCTGAATGTGTGCTGATGACCCCCAAATCTACATCTCCCACTGGCTTTCTAGATGATAGATTGGAATTTCAAATTGCCTCCTAGACATCTCTGCCTTCTACCCCCGATCCAATTCATCCTCCTACTGCCACCAAATCTAGCCATCTTATTCACTGAATGAATAGCTCCCATTGCTTACATGATAAGCACCAACTCCTTAGCAGGTTTGCCCATAGTTGTACAGTTATGGCAAAATTTGATTTCAATCAGGAGGTGTCAGCAAACTTTTCTGTAAAGGACCAAATTGCAAGCTACATGTGGTCTCTGTTGCACATTCTTCTTTTTTTGTAAATATAACCCTTTAAAAATGTAAAAATGAAGAACACATTCTTAGATTGAGGGTTGTATAAAATAGGTCTTGGGTCATAGTTTGCCAACCTCTAGGGTCAGGTCTCCTGATTCCCAATCTTGTTCTCTTTCCCTTGCTTTAGGAAGTTAAAAGCATATATGCATTGGGTATTTACAGTTTAAAAATTCCCTCACACACATTACTTTATTTGCTCTCTTCCTTTGGACCCCATAGAACTTTAGGTGTACTTCTCTTATTGTACAAACTCCAGGTCACAATTTATTACTCTACTAGGCTATTCTTGAAGACAATGATTATTTCTTATTCATTTTTTGTATTCCATAGCAACTAGCCCAATGTGTTATTCATAATAAGCTCTTTAAAATGTTTGTTGAATGAATTAATAACTTAGCTTCAAGTTTTTATTTAAACAGGAAAAGTATAGTAGGATCTGAAAGCTGAACACCCAATCAGAAGGCTGGTGCTATTCTGGACTCTAAGGTCAGTCATGGGTATAAGAGGAAATAGAAAGAATGAGAGAAACCCACAACATAAGGTCTCTGCTTCCCCCACTGGGAGTTCCATCTCTCTAAGAATCAAACTGCCTAAGGTTTTTCCAAGACAAAACCCAAGCTGTCTGGGACCCCATGTAGGAGACTTAATTGGTTCACTTGAGCAGAAGAGGCCTCCAGGCCTGATTTAAAATGCAATCAGAGAATCTTAACGTTAGAAGGGACCTTAAAGGTTCAGCTCTCACCTAGATGGCTATAGTTAACTCTCAGCTACCTGGACTAAGACAGGAAAGCTGTGGCAGGGCTCTGAAGAAGTCAGTGGAAAAATTTAATAAATATTTTGGACTTCTGTTTTTTTAAAGATTTTATTTATTTATTTTCAGAGAGGGGAAGGGAGAGAGAAAGAGAGGAAGAGAAACAGCAATGTGTAGTTGCCTCTTGCTTATGCCCCTACTGGGGACCTGGCCCACAATCCAGACACATGCCCTGACTGGGAATCAAACCACTGACCCTTTGGTTCACAGGCCAGCACTTAGTCCACTGAGCCACACCAACCAGGGCAATATTTTGGATTTCTTAATGCAGCATTTTTTATCTTCCAAAAATGTATCTCTGCCTTCAGAATTATCTTAGGAATTATGTCTCTCTGGAAAATAAAGGAGAAAGCAGCCTTGATTTAGAAAAGATATTGGAAGAGAGTTGACAATACTATACCTGTAGCTAATCTGAGGCCTGGGGGTTAAGATAAAATCATTGCATTTTAATATTGGGCCTCAATAAATACCTGTTAATAAATTTATTGATCTACTCTTTTCATGAATCTTTGTTCTCTTATACTTTTTTGCCTTCTCTTATTACGTGTGCATTTGGAAGGGGCCAACAAAGAAGAATTCTAGATCTCTAAGCTTGGGGACTTCCCAGAGGTAGTCCCCAATAGACAAGAGCAGAACCCTTGAGGCTGAGGCACTTGCTCCCTGAATTCAACCAGCGACCACAATGGAATAGGGGTGGAGGTGCCTCCACTGGTAGCCATCAACAGTAGATATTCTCAGGCTGTACAGTAATCAGGGTCTGCACCCAGTAAGTCTAGAGTTGCCCTCCCTTTGCTTAAGCTCAGTTCTTCACACAAGGATCACAAAGATGTGTCAATACAAACAGCCAATTGTAACTGCCCTTTTCCTCCAAAAAAGAAGCTGACTCCTATAATTCATAGAACCGTTTCAAATGAATGTCCTGTCTGTTCAGGAAATAACTCTGACAGCTGCTGACAAAGTATGGCAGCAAATGGTTCATACGGGGCAGTGGGGGGGGCGGGGGAGGTTGTAAACAAGGTGCAGAACCTCATTGCTCAACCCATGGTCCAAGGACAAAACAGCATCAGTATCCCTGCGGAGCTTTTTATTTATTTATTTGTTTGTTTGTTTTTCAAGAGAGGGGAAGGAGGGAGAAAGAAAGGGAAAGATCGATATGAGAGCAAAACATCGATCATGTGCGAGAGCTGCCTCTCGCACATGCCCCAACCTGCAACCCAGGACCACAACTGAACCTGCAACACAGGCAAGTGGCCTGGCCAGGAATCAAACCAGCAACCTTTTGCTTTGCAGGATGATGCCCAATCAACTGAGTCATACTGCTTAGAGCTCTGGGGAGTTTATTAAAAGTGCAGAATTTTGTACCACCACAGAGTCACTGAATTAGAATATGCATTTTAACCAGACTCCAGGCAATGTGTATGCATACTAAGGCTTAAGAGTCACTGGTATGTTGGATGAGGTTCTGCTACTTAACAGCTGTGTGACCTCAGGCAACTTATTAGACTTCTTCATAGCTCAGTTTCCTTATCTGTAAAGTTGGGATAATAATAGTATCTCCTCACGTAGTTGTTGTGAGACATTAGTTAACACATGTAAAGTGCTTAGAATTGTGCCTGGTACCTGGTAAGTATGCAACAAATGTTAGTCATTATTACTATTGTCTTTGATGCATTTGGTAAATCCAGTCAAGGGGAACTGGCTGGCTTACGGTGACAAAAGGGAAGAAAGTGTGAGAATATATGTTTTTGTGTGTGTGGTGGGATAGAGAGAAGGATACTGATAACAAGAGGAATAATTTTTGAGATTGCTAATGAAAAATTCAATTATGAGGGTATTAGGTCAAGCTTGGGGTACCCAGAACTCTAGGATGAGTAAATGGCCATTCAAATGATGTGTTTATTAACATATACTATACCCTTTGCTGGGTTTTAGAGACAAAGTGGCCTGAACAAGACAGACAAGGCCCCAGCCCCGAAATTAGGGAAATTCTGAAGTGTCTGCTAACACTGAGGGGAGTGAAGGCCTATCAATATTGTATTACTGTGACCCATTTGGATCAGACCCCATTCTGGGGCCTTGGAAATTTGGTTTGACTTTCTCCTCAGATCTTTTTAACATGATAGTTCCCCCAAACTCTTCTGTCTTCCACAGACAGCTCACAGTGGCTGCATCAGCTGCCAAGCTAAACACATTAAGAGTAAGAACTAGCCATCTTAGAGGCCAGTTGTCCACATAGTCCCAGTTTTCTGGAATTGTGTTACTACAAAATAGGTCTGATCTTGTTACCCATCTTGTTTAGAAACCTCTAATGGTACACAAGGCCATTCACACTGTTGCCCTAAACTATTTGACAGTCTCATGTACTGCCTACTATGTACTCTATACCTTAATTGCAAGAGTAGTTAAACCTGGGGCCCATTCAGAATTAGGTTTTAAATCCGAGCTTTGTTGCTTACTATATACTTGAAACTGGGCAAGTCATTCAACCCAATCCTCAGTTTTTGCATCTGTTAAATAGGAATACCAATTAATTTAAAAAGCTATTATTACTCCATATCAAGCACTATTCTAAGCATTTTACATCTATTGATTCACTTAATCTTTCCAACAGTGCGACCTCACAGAATTGCTGTAAAGATTAAGTGAATCAGCACATGTAAGTGCCTAGAACTGTGCCTGATATGAAGTAGTGTTAGCTAATAATATCAATACTAATATTACAACACAAACAAGTTTTATTGTGCCTTCATATCTTTAATGGTTTCCTTTCTCTGGAATGACCAACTCCCCTTCTCTGTGCCTCAAACTAGTGTTCCTCCAAAAAACCCAGCTTTTCAGACTTCCATACACAGAATAAATCATCTCTTGCACACCTGTTCTTGCAGCACTTTAAAAACACCTTCCTATCTCTTACTTATCCTAGTTCCTTGAAAATAATGTTTAAAGATCAGGCTCCACCACTACCCTGTGGGCTTCTCAGCAGTAAAGATCTTATCTTACTTCATATCACTAGGGCTGACTCTAACACACGGAACATAGCAGGTACAAAATGAATGTTTGCTGAATGAATAAATGAAGGTCTGACTGAATGATTAAATACTTTCAGAAAAAAGGCCTAGAGTGGGAAACTCCAAAGAGAAGGCACATTGAGGGATAAAACAATCTGGGTGTCTTCTGCCCTGCATCCCCCAACCCCTGAACACAGAGCCATTCACCAGCACAGGTTTCCCCATTGTAACTGGATGGATTGTGCCTCCCCACCAAGAATATGCCCCAATCCCCTCTTGCTGTAGACACACCACTGGTCTCTGGCAGCGACAGAAATAAAGAGGATTACATCATTTGTTACAACAAAATGGTTATTATAGTAATAATTATAATTAGCATTAGACAATTACAATAATAACACATTTCCTTGCAGCAGAGGTACTTTTTTAAAAAACAGGTTTATTTAATGCCCCCCTCACACACTCCCAAGAAAAAAAAACAACTCTTTCTGCAAAGATCAGAGGCTTCTTTCATTCTGCTGAGATGCTATCTTAATGAAGGAACATTATTGACAAACCCCATAAATTGGGAACAGATTCCCTTGGAGCAAAAACTCTTTTGCTCTCTTTCTGGTTTCTCTGGGGAAAAGAAAACCTTGTGCCTCTCTTTTGAGGGATTAGGGAAACTGGTAGAAGGGTAGAAAATGTGAGGCCAGAGAAAGATTTTAAAAAAAGAAACATCTTCTCAAACAGCTAGAGCTTAATATCCATTGTTGACTATCTCCCAGCCTTTCTTCCCAGCTGCACACATCAGGAAGGGGAACAGGCCAGTTACTCATAGTGGTGCATGGGTGTTTTAGGTAGTTTCCCAGGCCCTGATGGAGCAAGAAGCATGGGTAAGATGGCACAAGGGCCTAGGAGGAAATTACAAATGGATAATTAACAGGACATTTTATTCCACGTGGACATACCCACAAAATCAACTTAGTTATCTCCTGCTTTTTATAAAAATATTTGGGAGAGCTTCCAATAACATGCATGGCAAGATTTAAAAATTAGATAAGTTAAGTCAGGATAGTCATAGACATTTCATAAACTTGTTGACAGACACATAAGCGCATGTGTACTTTCCATACATATATGCAAATATAGGCATGCCATGTTTGTATAGGCATATACACAGACATGTACCTCACACATAGTAGGCTCTCAATAAATATTGGGTGAATTAATGAAACACACCCACCCCTAAAGGCACAGAAATATAACAATGCAATAAATAACTCAGATATGGACATGTAAATACACGTAAACATTTATATGTAAAGTATATGTATGAATACATGCCTCATGTATATAAAACAGACCACTATTCATACTTGGATATACATGTAGTACACACACCATTTTACACACATACACATAAATTTAAACCTCACCCTTTTACAAATGACACAGCCATAGGTGGACATATAAGCACTTTGCAAACCTATATATACAATTAAAACATGGCCACATTGCCATATACATGTGCAAGTGCAAACTCACATAAAAACATTCACACACATAGACAGGTGCATACAGTCTACACACACAAACCAGGAATCAAATAAGAGCAGCTATAAAGATAAGTGTCTCTGCTCATCACTCTTATCTTCTCTAAGTGATAGTACCCAGAGGCATGAACTTAATGTAGGGTGCCAGCCCATCACACCCAGTGTAAGAGAAGGCAAAAGGTTTGGGCCACCCACGAGGGCCACGAGGGAATTTGTCTGTTTCTGAACCCATCCATACAAGTACATGTCTTGTCCAAGTACCCTAGGATTTCAACTTCACCACAGATCACTGGGAGTGAACTGTGTGTTGACCTACTTTCCCAGGTAAAGCTCCTTTTCACCCTCATTGACTCCCAGTATGTGGTCTATATTTCATCATACTTCCCCTATGAACATTCTTCCATTCTCTTTGAATTTTCAGCCAGGTAGGTTGCTCCATAAACCAGGGATATGCCCCTCTCTTCACCCACCGCATCAGCAGGGAATATACTCTTTCCTCTCTTGATATCAGTGCTCCTCTCTTTCAAGGAGCCTTCTCAGATCTTTCCCTGAAGACATTAAGCTGCATAAATAGTTTTCCTTTCATGTAATGTCTAAAATGCACTTATTCCAGCTCTCTTTATTCACTTACATAGGTTTAATGTGTTATTCCACTTTTGTATGTCTTTTATAGGCATGTCAAGATATCTATTTTAGATTTTATGTTTCTGATTCTTGGGGGATTGGGCCTGCCTGGATGCCTTTGTACAGTAGCCAATACTTGTTGGGCATTTTCATTCTATCCCCACTCTATCTTTAGAGGAACCCTGTCTTAGGTGTGTCAGAAACATACACAGAATAAAAGAGATGTCACACCTTCTTAGGGATTCTCAAACTGATAGTAGAGAAAAAACATTAACAAACAGAATAATAAGGGAAAAATCTATAGTGTTAGAACTAGAAGAGGATTATGAGATGACTTAATCCAGACTCCTCATTTTTTAAGTAAAGAAATTGAGATCCAGGGAAATGAAGTGACTTATACAGAGTCACCTAGAAAAATGAGTGGCAGAGAGGGGGGTGATTCCAGGTTCCGGTCTCTTAGGCCAATATTCCTTTCACTGTAACAGTATTTCCCAAATGAATTTCACTAATGTACTCAGAAGTGATGAGACTTTTCTTTAAAAGAGGTTCTGTGGCCTAATAATATTGCATATTAAGCCTCCTCATGGAGATTAAAAGTAAATACTAATATGTTTAAGATTCTGAGAAGTCCTGCAGTTTAAGATTTTAGTTTTGTCTAGTCCAGTGTTTCCTAAACTGACCTGATCACATAATACTTTTTAAGACACCCCTTGTTACATCACATAGGACTTGAGTGTTTTGAGGATTATAAAGTTTAGAGAGCCCAGCATGCCTCTAAACACAATAAGGGGGAGGTTCTGAGTTGGGTTTCTTCTAAAACAGAGAGGGAATGAATTGAGCACAAACATGATCATAAGACTGTCTTCTCTCCTATGAAGAAAAGTATGAGCAGGGTTCAACGTAAAGCAAGGTGGGGATATCCTAAGAGGCAGAAATGATTGATCAAAGGCTTAAAGGGAATGACATGATTAGGATTCAGAAACCAAGTTCTTCCAAAGGTAGAAAAGGAAAGAAAATATTATTATCACAAGATGCTAGGAAAGGAGGATCTCAAATCATTTAGTTAAAAGATGGAAGCATCAGACCTGGCTTGTGTGGCTCAGTGGATTGAGCACCACCAGCCTGTGGACTGAAAGGTTGCCAGTTGAATTCCTAATCAGGGTACATGCCTGGGTTGTGGGCCAGGTCCCCAGCTGGGGGTGTGTGAGAAGCTACCAATCCATGTTTCTCTCCCTCTCTTTCTTGCTCCCCAATCTCTCTAAAAATATAAATAAAATATATATATTTTAAAAGATCAGCATTGATCCATATCAAGAGTTGGCAAGCCCCATAGCCCTGGTTGGGAGAGACAGTGACTCCGGGAAGAAAAATTCTGAAACATGGGCCCTTCTTAGAAATCTTGTCTGACAGTGGACACTGGTTCAAACTGAATCAAACCACCAGTGTGCTGCAACTGGTTCATACATTCCCAAGAGCTGACTGTAAAATGTTCAAGAATTTTTGAAGCTGGTTATTAAACACAACCATTATTTAAAATTAAATTATATAAACTTTTATTAAATAAATTATATTTAAAAAGCTAATAAATACTAAAAAAAAAGAGTTGGCAAGCCCCAATCATGAGAGGGGAGAGCCTCACACATAGTAGGCACTCAATAAATATTTGTTGAATAAATGAATCAATGGAGCAAGCTGATTTACCTCAAGCAATGAGAAAGCCCAAACTGAGTGAATTCAAAGTTATTTCTAGTCTTCTGCTAACTTAATGTTATATGGGAAAAAAGAGTAGGAATGTATGACCAAAGACTTATAACCATTGGTTCTCTTATTTCCATAGGGTCTAAGGGATTTTTCCTGGCAAACCCCAGCAACAGAACTGAGCACAGTTGGTGGAATAAATGAGTCAGGTTGAGCTGTTTGTTTGTTCTCCAGGGCAGGGACGTGCAAGAGTCAATAAACACACTGGAGCCTCTTTGACTGGGCCTTGGAGCAAGAAATCAGCTTGTTTGTTCTAGAGAATTTGAACTTGGGTCAAAATGGCTCTCAGGGCCTCCCTTCCCTGAGGTAGAAACCTCCAGGCACAACTGAGGTCATCTACTGGGCAACCAGGTGCTCCACCTAACAATGCATTCCACATAAGAAGTACCTCACCAAGCTAATTTTGTCTTCATAACATGCAGTGGACACATCAACCTGCCACCTACGAGTTGCAAGATGTCTTATTATTTAACACAGGCCTCACATTGCACTAGGTTAAGGCTGTGGTATATCCCAATTGGTTCACAAGTTACAGAACCCAGGACTGGAAAGAACCCTAAGAAGTCATTTCAAATACCCCGTGCCTCTAAGCAGGATCACTATACCCATCCACCTCTAAGTCAGTCTTCTTTTCTTCTTTCCTCTCCCCAAGTGCAGAATTAATTTCAACTTTCTTGGACTGTCCAATCCCAGCTGTAGTCAGGCAACAAGATAAGATACCCCCAGAGCATTCCAGGCTTTGTTGTTAGAAAGCTCCTAATCTAAGTAAATTGATAGAACATAAATATCTATGAACTGACCTTAAAATGCTCATTAAGCAACCAAGCAGCAAATGCAAACCAACAAATGAGCCAAAATGATGAAGACCCAAGAAGCATTCAAAAAAAGAAAAAAATACTTAGGGAAGGCTTCCTGGGTTGCAGAAGACAAAAGGAGCAGGAGGGACAAGAAAGTGAAAGTATTCCAGCCTGGGGTGGGATGTGCTTAAGGGATCCCAGCCTTCATAAGCCAAAAAAAAAATGTACAGAATGGACTAGAGGCCAGGAAACAGCTGTGCTTGGCTAACGTAGACAATAGGGATGGGCAGAAAAGAACTGAGTGAAAGGAAGGTGATAAGAGTCTTGCAAGTAAAGCTAGAGTTTGAATATGACATTTAGTAAGTAGCATGGTGTAACATTCAAAGTCTTAAGGAGTTAGTCAAGAGACACGGTTCCTACTCTTAATCTGCTACCACCTCATGTACTGTAGGTTTTAGTCTTCTTGTCTGTAAGATAAAGACATTGGACTAGAGGACTTACAGGGTCCCTTGCAGTTTTAAAAGTCTCAACGCTAAGATACAAGAGACAATCAGGCCTACCATGGCAGTTCCTCAACACGTCCATTTAATATTTTTCCATTACACGAGTCAAGTCTAAGTTCCCTTTATCCCTGCGACTGAATTACAACTTGAGCATATTTACTACGTCAAAGATTAATCCTCTAAACCCAGCAAGCTTGCTGGTTGAGCAGCAAGGAAATCTCTCTATAAAAAGAATAGACTCTATAAATTATTGGTCACTTACCTAGGGTTGTTACTAAATTATTTTAAAAGGATATATATTCTGCTACTACACTCTCACTTCTGTCTCTCAGAGTAATTGCTTCCTGAACTAGGAAGGGTAAGCACACAGAGACCTAGGAAGTTTGATATATTCCGGATCCTTAAACTGCTGGGATTCCGGATGATAAATAAACTGTACACTGGAATTTGAATCAACCTATTCACAGCCTTGAAAGGAGAAAGAGGGTAAGTCACTGAAATCATACTTTTTTTTTTCTTTCTAAGCATTCTAAGCAGCATAACATTTCACCTGACTTTACTGAGGAAGTGTCAGCTTTCCCATGCTTCCATGTCAGGCCTTACTGTATTGCATTTTAAATGTTTATTTTGTTGTTCACCTCTGTAGACTGGAAGCTCCTTGATGGCAAGGATTCATCTTATGCATCTTTACATAAGACCTAGCATAATGACTAGCACGTATTTGGTACTTGTGCCTTAATGATTGTTCAATGCATGAATGCATACATGAAGAAATTATAATCTAATTGAGGAAGAATTTTTAGTGTCTAGCATTAGTCTTACATCTAGCCTTTTGCCAAGTGGACCAGAAAATGACACCCCCTTGCATCCCAGAACCCCACGCACACCTCTATCTCAGCTCTGATTGTGCTCTATTGTAAATGCTGGCTTACTTGTCTATCCTCCAACCAACCTGAAATCACCTAAAAAGTAGAGACCTTGCCTCACTCATTCTGCATCCTTTGTCCAAAGTAGCTATCAAAAATAAGGCAATTTGTTGACTGAATCAAAAAAGCACAGTAGCTAATCTTTTTAGTGTTATGATCAAAGAAAGAATCCTTTAGGAGAATATCAAAGGCCAATCTCTATGATAAAAGATAAAACCATAGCACTGTGTCTACTTGACCAAAGGAGAGGAGTACAGAAGCAGTCATATAGATATTTCAATTTTCTAAACATGCTTTAGGAAAAACAAAAGTTGTTCATACAGATCAAATTATCTAGGTAACTATTCACCTCAAGCACTTCGGAGTATTATGAATTCGGGCTCTAAATTGCACCACGAGGGATATAGAATGGAGCAAAAAATGGAAACCAGGTTCTGTTGTCAACAATTCCCAGACTGAAACACATTATTAAGGATGAAAATAGGCTGAAGACCATTAGTGTTATACAATTAGCCAAAGAAAGGCATCACACAAGGTAAGGCTCCAGGGGTACTTGGCTTGGGAAATGAGCAGAGATGCTGATCATTCACATTTTGACAAGCTGTCTTCTTACTGGCCCAGGGGAGCTTCTTAGGTGTAGTGAGGAAAGCAAGACTGCTGAAAGAATGAGAAGGAGACTGTCTAGTAGGCTGAGGGCCTGAAAAGCAATATGAAAAAATGTTTATATTCTTACATATATCTTACAGGAGAAGAAGTAGACCAAAAAGTCATTAAACAAGGTGAGCCAAGGAGAGTGGTGATAAAACAGGAAGATCTCAGGTCTATTTCCAGGATGTCAGGAAATTCTTATAAAAGCTGGAAGCTTACTGCAGGGGATCACTGGGAGAAATTGATAGGAACATGAGCTAATGAATCAACTGGAAAACTAAGATGACAAGACTCTTGATGATCCATGATGGGATCCATGCTCCTAAGATGCTCTATATCTCCAACTAACCCACCTCTACGCAAAGGACTTTTCCTCCTCTAAAAATGACTTTCTCCTTTTAAGCTCTACATTTGCCTCCTCCAAGAAGCCTTCCATAACTAATGACCCTCCCAAATGCCCTTTTCCACACACACTGGTGATTGGCCAGGCTGTGCACTACTCATTCATTCCTGACCTTCTATCACTCACTACCCACCTGTGAAGATTGCAATCTGTCTCATCTCAATAAAAGAGCTCCCAGAATAGAAATCATGTTATCCTCCTGTGTGACTTTTGCTCCCCAAAGTTGTTCATGGTAGGAAAGCACAGACTGCCTGAAGAAGACAGCCATCAGATTGCTCCATTCCCCGCATCACAGAGCCTACAATGGGCTCTTCTCTCACACTGGAGTTATGGAGCAGGACTTATGGCTCTCCCTATAAAAAGTCATTATAATTATGAAAAATGTCTATGGCTCTTTCCACCATTTAGGCAAAGCCTCTGGCTGTCCTCAGGAGCAGAGATTTAGGACCCTGTTCTCCATAAAGATGGCTAGATAACACCAGAGATATATGTGTTAACGCTTAATTGGTCATTGTTGAGTCATCAAATCTGTTTCAGTCAGCGGGATTGGACAATCCTGACTGATAAGAAAGACAGAAAACAGCTCAGGAGGATGGTGGCAAGGGATTATTTTAGTCTGTGCTCTCTTTCTCTATACTGGCTACCCCCACACTTTCACTGTTCCTTTGCATAGGATTTCTCAGAAGATGCCATAGTCTTGCTCAGAAGCAGCCTCATTCAACTTCCCAGTACAGCAGTGTTTTCTTCAGTCTAATTCTAATCTCTCATGTTTAACCTCCCAGCTGTTTCTGCTCTGGCCTCAAGAAAGGCCAGTATTCTCCTTTTCTTGAGGTTTCAATATTTTAAATCCATTGGTCAGCATTTTCTCTTCTTACTTCTTGTATCTTTTTCCTCTATTTCCAACCTTTCTCTTCTTCATATTAATCACAGCTCTATTATTTATACCTTTTTTTCAAAACCATGTAACTTTTAAAAAATCCTTTTCTACAACCCCTAATAATTATAATGACTATCACTTAATTCAGAGTGGGTAAAGTATGTTATTCAAACAATAGTCACTTTTGGCTGCAAACAGTGCATTCAATAGGACCTGTAGACTGGGAGGGTAATAACTGATCCAGTGTAGATGTGAGTGACGAAGACGACACTATTCACAATTCGCAGTTTTAAAAGAAAGAGAAAAGAGGACACTCTGTAGTTAAGGTTTTAAGATGCCGAGTATGCAAAATGTTCATTTCAGGGTTTTAAACAGAAAAAGAGCATCTCTCCTACCTGGGTTAGAAGATTTTTTTCAGAAGGTAAAAATAACTTCCCAGAAGGATGAGACAAAATAACCCCTCAAGGAAACTCTGTGACTTTTCTTCCTTCCCAAGGGAAATAATTGAATTCGTGGAAATGGGAAAGAAATGGTGTTCATTCCCAGAGTAGAGGTGCAGAGGATAGGAGCAAGATGGGAAATAAGGTTTCCTCTGTCCCCCACACCATTCAGGTGGTTGCAATTCAGCAGCAACTCTATTCGAGTTAACTCTCAAAATACTCTCCCATAATCCACTATTATTAAATCTAAAGCCCAGAACATAAACTCCACCCCTTTCAGGCAGAAAAGTGGACCATTATTGTGGCCTGTGGATTTATTCACTTAGGAGCACATACTCCTCAAGGTTATCTTCCGTATCCTTCTATCTCTCTATGCTCTTCTACAGAGATGAAAATTCTCTTCATTTAGAATTCTTCAGAGAAGGTACCTCTGTCACTTCCCTGGTTTGACATGTTTCATCGCTCTTCTATAAACTTAACATTACTCCTGAGCAGTTGGAGTAAGAACCTGTTTCCTTTACTTCTCATGCCTATCCAGTAAAATTGGTTTTCTCAGGCTCTCCTGCACCAAACACTCCCCACCTCTTTTGATCCTAGAGACAGAGGTCAAATGAGGTGGTTATCCTCCATTCCTAAGTTCTGAATGCTCTCCCACATCCAGTCCCTCTTGAGATACAGAAGCTGGAGGGAGGAGTCTGGTTTCTGTTGCTCTACATTCATCAGAATCACTTCACCCCTTAGGGATTAAGCATTTCGGAGTTTCCTGAGCTTTTGCAATGCTACCTGTCTGGCTACAGAGAGAAGATGGCAGGTAGTAAAAGGAACCCCATAAGAACCCAAGGCAGATAAAGTAAAGCAGATGGCCATTCCTCTAAGACCCTGGCATTCCCTTGAGGGACAAAGGGAGCTGGGTGCCCTGATCATCTAGAGTAATTGCTGCCGCCGCCACTCTGACAATAATAACCCCCAAACCACTGAGAGCCCTTTTCATCTGAAAGATCTCAAAGCACTTATCTGCCAGGTGCTCATTAAGCCCTCTGGGATGAGGTTGGTTTGACAGGTCTAGTCCTTGCTACAGACGGTCAGGGTCAGGGGGTGACTCAGAGAACCCAGGGAGCCAAATGTTGCAGAGAAGAGGGGCCCTTCAGCTTCCTACACGTGGGAAAATGAGCTTCCTTGGCTCAGGTCTGGGTCCCAACTCCAGGGGAATGAAAGAGAGGCTAGCCCCTCCCCCAGCTGTCTACAAGCAGGGTCATGTAGAATTAAATCAACACAGAGCTCATATACCCCAAATACCAGACAAGATGGTTTATAGCCCTCCCCCCAAGAACTGGTGGGAGGCATGGGATAAGAGGCAAGGGCAAAGGTAATTTTGGAAGACAGCAGCAGAAATCAGGGAAACATCTCTTCTTAAAGGAGATGAATGATGGCTAAGGAAGCATTCCTTGAATCAAGAGGGGGCCTGAGAAGGACGATTCTGGGAAACTTGAGTCTTAGGAGTGACACTGGGTAGCAAAGAAAGGATGAGCTGGTCTTCGTGTTCCTGGGTATCAAAAGAGGCAAAATCAATTTTTTCAACAGAAGTGGCCTCTATACAAAGCCTGGATTCAGACTGAGGAGGGGGAGTTGTCATCCACTGTACTCTGCACCCACGGGGTATAGCTCAGAATGTGATTTCTATTTACCACTGACCCTGCCAAGAGCCACATGGACCAGGTAAATGCAAATATCCCAACCTGCCACCCCCAGTGTCACAGAGGTCACTATATCGGGGTGAATCCAAAATCATCCTGAATGGCTCTTCTGAGATAGACCACAAAGCCTGCCTTTAGAAACATGAACCACAGACTAATTCAGATAAACTATTCAGATGGCTCATTAGACATCTCAGAAAATTGTGTCCTTTTCTCACTTCCTTTTGCTACTACAACTACCACATAACAAAAGTCTAAAGGGCATTTTCCTGATGGTGTATTTCCTTTTTAATAGAGTCAAGCCTATATTATAAAATAATGGCATATTTGGTAACAATTTGAAAATGCATAAATGGACAAGACTGCTCACCTGTCCTGCTCTCTTTTGGGGACCCAAAGCCAGATCACCACTGATTCACTTGATGGCAATTGCTGGAATTTCAGGTACAGGTGCCTTCAAGAAAACTGCCTTTTGTGTACTAACATTAATATTCCTGAAAGCAGAAGAAAACAGTAGAATCACTTAGCGGCCTAACCTATGGAATTGGAGGAAGATGACTTCCTGAGTATCAAATCTAGAAAACTAATGACTTAGACATTCCTTGAGGGAAGAAATGGGGTCAGGTAACAGCTCTCCAGTGTGCCTCAGGAAACCAAAGCCCAGGAGACCTCAAGGAATCCAAAGAGCCCAGACCTGTTGTCCTGCTCCTAGAGATTTTCATCTCTCCAAAACTCTGCAGTCAGAAGAAATATTAGAAGTATATTCATTTTTTATTTAGTATACTCCTTAAGGTCATTTCTGTACTCCTATACCCCTGAAAAGGACCCACCCTCACCCTCCAACCTCAATTCTCCTAGACAGAAAAAAGGAGAAAACATCCATTTGCCCAGAATTAGGGGGCCCCCACCTTCAACCTCCGAGAGGTGAGGGAAGCAGGGGAAAGACACTCATTAGCAAGTTGCAGGTGCTGTTACCAGGGTATTATTTATTATTTGTTGGCTGCCAAGGCTTCCCTGAGCCTGCAAAGACAGAGCCATTGCCTCAGGGGCTGCAAAGTCTGAGACAGACAAACACCACACAACCCAGGCATGAAATCCGCCCCACAGAGGAGCTGGGGGCAACTTCGGGAATAGGAGCCACCCTCCTCTCTGGGACTCCTCTAGTTCCTAAATGTCTTGAGGAAGGTACAAATGTTCAGAGGAGATCCTAGATCAGAAAGGAGTGGGCTCTCTGAAGGAATGAGAGGGGCTCCAAAGAAGGAAGCCCAAGCACAGGTTGAGGCAAGAGGTCTTAGAGTGGTGTGAGAGGTAGGAGGAAATGAGATCAGGGTTACAGGCTGGGACAACAGGCAGAGGAGGCGGGTTGGGGGGAGAGGCATTGTTGAATGGATGGGGGAGGCAAGAGATGTCATCGGCTGTTGCGTGGAGGAACACTGATGCCAGAACACAAGTTGTGGCAAGAACGAACTGCCAGAGGTACAGAATGATTGGGAGTTTAACCAGAGGGGAAGAGGGACTTGGTCATCGGTAATATCCTGTATTGAGATGCTATTGCTCCATGATAACTGGTCCATTCCCAGTATAAGTCAGACTGCAAAGAAAAGGGCTAGGATATGGCATGGCAAATGTTCAAGACAACATTTGGCTATGTATTGCTTTGCTGGGAGAAGCCCAACTATATCAGAGAGCGATAAAAGCTTTAAGTTTCACCCATGAACATGATCATTTTCTTTCCATAGAAAAGTAATTTGAGAGCCTACTATCCCCTAGGAGTTATAACCCCCAGAATCTTTGCTCTACGTTCCTCACAGGCCTCATCCTCTATGCAAACCTTACTAAAATAAGGGAGCTTCTTTGGAGGCTTAACAGAGAAGACTGTTCCTGTCTGACCAAGGGAAGCACTTCTAACCAAAAAGAAGCACTTCCTGGTTGGTTGGTTCATTTTTTAATATGTAGTTTCAAGAGGAAGGTACATGAAAGGGAAAGGGAAGTAGAGACTCCCATCCAGGCACCCCTGCAAATTGACGAGGTGAGAGATGTCAGAACTACACTTGGCCCTTGTCCACAACATAGGGCAGCAGAAAACAAGGCCTGGGAGGAAGACAGAAGGGACTCTACACTGAACGAGTTGGTCATGATGTCAGGAAGTCCTTTGCTAAGTTTAACCACAGCACCTCCAGCTTTACATGATCACTTTTCCTCTTACTTGGAAAGGAGATTAACGAGAGCCCTGCTTCTTCATTCAGGTACTCCAGAAACTGGGTGTAAAAGCCTTGAGCCACAAGTTCCTGAGCTTCCTCTAAACCCAGCAATTCTATATATCCTTTGCTCATCCCTTTCTAAGAATACTAGGCTGGGCCAAGTGAGGGACTCTGAATACAAGAAACCTACCAGAGTTTATTTATATTTTTCCTTCAAAACATGCACCCATTACTCAATATCCTTGGAGGGCTCATGTGCAAAAACAACTTAATACAAGCAAACACTGTAGGACCGCTCTCTCCTGCTCTTTGTGCCCAAGCAGAGAGGCCAAATACCAGCTTCCTGGTTTAGATTTACTAAAGCTACCTACAACGGGATAGAAATTTTCTAAAGGTCTGGTCTAAAATGGCTCTCGGAAACATAAGCCAGGACAATTTTGGGTCACTGCATAAAGCCGGTCTGACCTCCTCCAGTGTATATCCTCAAACAGTAGTGAACAGAAAGTCTTCTACCTCCAGCTTCCTCCAAACTGCCAACCCCCCTAAATGGGATAAGAAATAGAAAAGACTATAGTGCAGGATAAATCTCTCTGTAAGTTTCCTCTTTTACCCCATATTGTGAATTCCTATACTCTATGAACATTGGGAATAGAGAACAATGTCACAGACAATCCAAAAATGTTTGATAAATGTTTAAGAATCCATGTGGCTTTGAAATCTATTATGTGAAGTTTTTGTCCCTGTTTATCCATGTACCCGGGAAGACATTAGACTGCTTTTCCTTAATAACCCTGTGCAGGGACAGCAAGCCTAAGGTCACAAATTCTCTGCAAAGATAGCCTAGAATGAAAACTAAATATTGACCATATTTAATCAGTCTGTTTCTTACCAAACTCTCACAGTCACCATACACCGAGAAACCCAGACCTACCATGCATCCACCAGGGGGCCAGACAGCCTTAGTCTTACCCTATAGCAAACACAGGGGCTGAGGGGAAGTATTAATATTATTACTAACCGCTGCGGGCGCTGAGGGCACAGGAGGGTCTCCTCTCATGTTAGTAGTGGAATCAATTCCATCCTTCAATTGGTTTTCAATTTGACTAATTTATTGAAGGAGGATGGCAATCAGGCCAGGCATAGTGGAAAGCTTCCTAATGGGAATGTGGGCCTATTAACCTCTAGGAGCTCTTAGACTGGTTGGCTTTAAAAGTATCAAATTTGTTCTCTTTTTCAAGCTAGATTATAGGAGAGTCTGTCCTGAGGCAGCGAATTGGCAAAATGACTCTCCTGCTTGCTCAGAGTCTTGAATCTTCTCTCCTAGGGGAAGCCAGATCCAATATCCAGAAGGTGAGGGCTGCAGTGTTATTTTACAAACAAGCCCTCCCTATATCAACGCCACTTACTGTACTGGAAGCCGGTATTAAGTGAACCGCTAGTGTAGTGCATCAAGGGCTTATTGAATATTGATTCCCATTTACGTGACAGCAAAATGGCCTAAGAAATCTTCTCTGGATGCCTCAGCCCCTTGATAAAGAGGGTGTTAGTTTTGTTTTATGAAGCTGGGATCCAGGCCAGTCACATCTTATAGCTCCACTTACTTTTATTTAATAAAAACAACGGATGCTATGAGAGAGGAGGGGGAATGTGTTGTGTTATGTTGTTTTTCAAGAAGATTCAATCTCTTAGCAAAGCAAGAGAAACAGGAGTTAGACTTCAGGAAGGATTTTGCATCAGGCCATGGGCCAACAAAAGGAATAGAGAAATCCTAAAAATGAGTCACCCCCAAAGGCAGATACAGATATTTCTTCTAAGAAAAGAACCCTCCCTAGGTGAGATAGGGAAGGGATTTTGCTAGCCAGTAAATAACACATTGGCAAACAATGGAAGAGACTGCTTTTGGTCAGAAGAGACTGCAGGAGCAGAACCATAGTCTCTGCTCAGGGGAGCAGGGAGCCAGAGGTTGCCGTATCCCTCCCCAGATGCCAGCTGTCCCCTGACCCAGCACTTCATCCATATGGGAATTCCTTCTATCCTCCAAATTTTCCAGAGAAAGAGAGTATATTAGTTTTCCCACCCCAATCCCAGTTTCTAGCAGAGAAGAATTTCTTAATGTTAAACCTAGCTCTACACACCCATTTCTTCCAAATGTGCCCCCCTGGAAAATAAGCTACAATACTTTTATGGAAAAGAACTGACAGCCCCATCCTAGAACAATGTGAGGATAAGGGGGGTCATGGAGAACAGGGGAGAAACTTAGAAGATGAGTCTTCTCCTGGATCCCCACCCCTACCCCACTCAACCTCAACTCTTAAGGTTAGACACAGGAGAAAACTTCTCAGCGTGAAGGACCGCAGAAGTCACTTTCCTTCAGCCTAACTAGGTGGGATGCAGAGGCAGAGGGATGCCAAGATTGGAGACACAGCAACCAGGGAGGGTGAGCAGAGGAGCTGAGGAATGACCACAAATCGGCCAGCCTGCCAAGAGCCACTGACCCTGTTTTAATATCCCAGAGGTTGGAGGCGAGAGTAGAAATCACAGGCTCCAGAAAAAACAATCTTTGAAAGAAAATTGCCTGTCGCAGCCAGAGATATATGAAAGTGCTGTTACAGTCAGGGAGAGCGAATGTAAAACTACACCTGGTTATTGCACTGACTGGCTGACACCAGGATGCTTTTGCACTCCAAACGGTTTTGCTTGAAATTAAAAGTCGCTATGGACTTGGGTAACTAAGACAGTGTAGGATGAAGTAAGTAGACAAGAAGGGGGTAGGGCTTCTCCAGCTTCAGGGTAGAGACAGATCCATGATGACTGAGTTGGGAGTGGGATGAATGGGTTGCAAGGAGAAATAGCAAGTGGGACCAAGAACTTAGCACTCAAGTCCCATAATAGCAAGGGGCAAAACGAAAGCAGGGAAGTCTTGCCCCAGGGATCTTATGCCAACTTCCACAATTGAACTCTATCTCTGTCTTCTGACAGTCTTTGTCTGGCTTTCACTCTTGTCTCTGTCTTTCCCTGTTACTTTATTTCTCTTCTTTATTTCACTTACCTTTATCTGTTCCTCTCTCCCTTGTCCATCTTTCTAGCTTTTACCTTCTCTCTTTTGCCTGGTTTTTATTATCTGCTTCTCTGTCCCCCTGGTGTCTCTCTCCCAATGGTGTCTGTCTCTCTTGTTATCCCTTCATTTTTCTTACAGTCAACCTCCTATGTCCACCCACTTGGCTATGACTATTTCTCCCCTGATTCTACCTACCAACAAGTGCCCAGGGAGTAGAGACAGTGAATTCTAAATAAAACTGTTAACTGCCTTTTTCTATGCATTTGCTTTATGCCAAGGCCCTCACTTAACAAACATTCTCTTGTTTAACCCTTACAACTAGTCTGAGAGGTAGGTCTTATTATCCTCATTTTGCAAATGGGAAAAGAAGATCAAAGATACAGTACAATACTAAGTGTCAGGGCTAGGATTCAAACCCAGGCCTGCTGACTTTGAATATCCAGCCCTTAACAGTTAATGGGTAAGAAAAAAACAGACAGAAAAATGGCAAGAGGGCAAATAGACGCCCTGGAGAAAATTATAGAGGCAGAAGCAGGTAAGAGTTCCAGACCAATCAGTGGGAACGACTCAGTGTTAATCCTTAATCTGCCTGCCTTCAGACCTGATGGACCAATGACCAGATCTGTCAAGGCAATCAGCAGCCTTGTCCTGACTCCAAAGGTGGGTGTAAGAGGAAAGAGAATCACTAGCCCCAAGAAGAGCATCCTCCCTGCCAGTCTCAGCCTAGTCTTTCCTAAACCTCTTAAACCTCCGAAAGCCAATCCTTTCCAATTGAGCTTCAAATTGTTTGTGGGAAGGGACTGGCTTCTTGTGGTTTAAATAACACTATTTTCACAGCCAAAGAAACCTGTAAATAACATCAGAAGCTATGCTGGATCACGAAATTCTCAGGATGGAAGAGAGTTCTTTTATCTATCACCAATAAATCTCTCTCATTTTAAAACTACAGTTCTCTCCATGCCCTCTTCCAGTACCTTTCCTGTTCACAGAGTTCTCCTTAGCACCCATGTCTATCTCTCCTGCTAGAACTGAATCTTGGTTGAAATACTCTAGCCATCAGTTCTTGTATAAGGGATGGAGTCTTCTAGCTCCCATGAGTGTCTGGCGTGTGCCATGGAGCATGAGATGAGATCTCTGTTATCTCAGCATCCTTACAAATGGAATAATTGGTCGTAAAAATTATGCAGTCTGTTGGAAAAGAAATAACAACACACATGCTCATTACAGATTCCTGAGATAGCTTCTCTTGGCTAAAATGTCATGTTTTCTCCATAACCCAGTCATCACCAATACCTCCCCAGCTCCAAGTGCCCAAAACTCCAGGAAGTCTCCTGGAATTGTCTCCTCCAGGAAGAAGCCTGAGATAGTAGTAGCCTCATCAGAAGTTTTGCTCGACTGAACCAACATAACCTGATCTAGAAGTTGAGGAATTTTTTAATTTTTTTATTGTTGTTCAATTTCAGTTGTCCCCATTTTCCCCCCATTGCTCTCCCTTGCCCTGCCCACCACCCCTCTCCCACATTCAACCTGCCCCCCCCCCAAGGTTGTTCTTATCCATGAGTCCTTTATATACATGTTCCTTGACTTGACCCTTCCCCTTCTTCCCCCCCACTTCCCCTCCCCCTTCCCTCTCGTCACTGTCAGTTTGTTCTTTATTTCCATATCTCTGCTTCTATTTTGCTCATTTGTTTGTTTTGTTGATTAAGTTCCACTTGTAGGTGAGATTATGTGGTATTTGTCTTTCACTTCCTGGCTTTAGAAGTTGAGGAATTTTTTAAAAATACCTACAACTTCTCTCATAAAAGAACTATGTGCCAATAAGTGAACATCTTAGATACTCTTTGCAGTAGAAGGATGTGATCCCTTTAAATTCCCTCTCCATCAGCCAGTCTACACTGACATTGGTATGAAGAGAGATGAAGAGAACAAAGGTGCCAGTTCTCGCTTTCAGCGAGCTTTCAGCCTGATGCAGAAAAATTGACGTGTAATTTAGGACACTGAAATTTGAGTCCAATGATATAGCAGTGATTTTGAGGGCCCAGAGCTGGCACAAAAAAACAAGAGTGAGATATCCTGGTAATAAATGAAATGACAAACCCCATGCCACACCCCAAAGAAGAGAGAAATGAGGGGTATTATTTATTCCAAATGACTAAAATGCTGGAAAATCACTAACTATATTCTGAAAGCCTATGCTACACTCCCCCTTCCTGGTCCTGACCACCAGGCCCCAGTGCCTCACCCTGCCACTTCTAGTCATGTAATAATCCTCAAGGATTAGATTATAGCTTGTGGTAAAATTCAAAGGGCACTGCTTCAAAGGGTAAATACTTTTAGGGATGACAAGAGATACACATGAGGTCTTTGGCTAAGGCTGTACACAAGGCCTCTGCTCTAGAAATCACAGTAGAAGACTGAGAAACACATCTCTACCAATAGAGCAAAATCCAGAGACCCAGGGGCCTAGAAAAACATGGGAAAGACTCAGAATAATCTCTTCCCATGACTCCGGGGCGAAACCTCTCATTTACATTATTTTCCCACTCAACAGAGCACCTCTTTTTCCCAGGTTACCCCAAACTACTTTGCCCTCCATTTACTTTATAATCCCCTTATGCCACTGGTATCCTCTTCTGAAAATAACCAAGGAGGATAAGGCACTAGCCCAAATAAATTCAAACCCCTTCCTCCAGCCTGTCTTCAGTACACCACAGTTCTCCTACATCTAGAGGTGGGAGAGCAGGGGAAGGTGTAACCTGCTCCCTTTGATTCCCAAAGGGAAAAGGAACAAAAAAGAGGGAGGCTGGATTTGAGCCAAGCAGACTCAGAGACTGACTCCCAGTTTTCCCAGCTGTGGAGTGAGAGCAAAGAGTGAGACGAGGAGATTGTTATGTGAAGAACAGGTTTGACTCCCACACCCTGTCTCCACTCTTTGTGCCTCTCCTCACTCCCTCCCAGTGGGGTGAGGAAGAAGGAGGGAATTATACCAGCTCCTCAGCCATTCCCAGCTATAGTCAAAACTCCTACAAAATATGAATCAGCGCTAGCCGTGGAGACAGAAACCAGAAAGTTATTTTGAGACCTGTAGTTCTGCTTCTCCCAGGACTTTGGTGACAAATGTCTGCTTGCGGACAAGTGCTAATTCTGAGGAAACACCATCAGCTGACCTCAAATTGAATATTAGGAAATTTTGCCCCTGTTCTGCCTAACTGTGAGATAGACAACTAAGGAGGTTCCCATGCCTTCCCCTGGAGAACACTGACTCCTGTTCTTTTCCAGCTTAGGAGAGTCAGATCCCAGGTTTCTATGCAATTCTGATAAGAACTTATAAATTCAAAAGACACACAATTTCCTTCTTCCCTCTCCTCAAAAATATCCACAGTTTGACTCTAGTCTAGAGGTGTCACTTAGTTTTTGTTTATGCACACCTGCAGTATAAATTGTTTATCACCCCTCTCACTTTCATGTGCATGTCAACAATCTAGGGATCTTAAAATGCAGATTGTGATTCAGTATGTCTGAGGTGGAGCCTAAGATTCTGCATTTATAACAAGCTCCTGAATGATGCTAATGCCACTGGAGCCCAGACCACACTGTGATATTGAGGATCTGAATAGAGTACATGAACCCAAAATGGACTTCAGCAAGAGGCTCCTGCCTTGAGGTTGCCTCCAGTCTCAGAGGGAACTAAGACACAGAAGTAAAGAGGCAAGAACAAGATAAGAGCAACCAGGCAGAATACCACAGAGTTTAGGAAGGAGGGTAAGTAAGAGAGACTGAGAATCTCAGGACACCAGGGAGGATGTCTTAAGGCAGGAGAAGTATGGGACAGAATACGAAAGCAAGGGCCAGCTGCACTGAGAGGAATACGGGGAGGGGCCAAACATGCAAAGGGTCAGGTGGGAGAGAGTGACATTCGCACACGGCACGGGCTCAGAACTGACTCTCGGTGTGGGACTTATGCTCTCAAGGATTTGAAAGAAAAACAACCACATTACAAATTGGTTTCTGTTGTGCCTTTGAGCTTCACCTGCTCATCTTGAGTCATTAAGGGCTGCTCTGTGGGTGCCATGCATGGATCCTCTTGCTCAGCAGCCAGCAGATGAAAGAACCAGGCAAACGGTGGATGAAGAAAGATGAGCTCTTAAAATGTCCAGGCTCAAAGTCCTTGGGAACATGCAGCTGTTTTCTGGCTCCACAAGGGAATTATGGAGAAAAGGGATAAGCTGAACTGGCAGAGAAAGAAAACAAACTGAAACAACCTACCAACTATCAAAAATTTCCTTAAGAAAAGTAGGGCAAAGAAGCAAAGAGACCATTCTGCCTAAAGTCAGAAGCATGGGAGATACAGACTAAAAGGGGTGAGAAAAAAATAAAAGTGCCTGCTTGGGCTAGAGAAGGGGCTACACGCACAGAATACCAGCACAAAATATGAGCATTTCCACCAGGAACACGCTGTAAAAAAGCAGGCTGGACCCAAAAAGAAAGGATGAGCCTCAAAATAGACAAATGGAAGAAGTTAATGGCATGACTATGAAAAGGGATTTTGAGAAACCAAAACCTTCCTTTGAGTCAGTCTGGAGGCAAATAGAGGGGAAAGGAAACCTTGAAGAACTTGGGCAGTTGCTCTGAAACCTGTTATGCCAACACATCCAATGGGAAGCACCAGAATGAATTACTCCCCATTGCCACCTATCCATCAGGGTGAGCTCAGACAGAAAGGGCTCCAAAAACCTGGGATGAGGTTGGCTTCCCATCCCGGAAAGTTCTCTGCCCTTGCTCTCTGCCTCCACCCTCTGAAGGTAATGGGGTGAATCCAGCAGCTGCTCTTAAGTCATTAACAGGAGCAGAGCTTGATAATATTTCCTGACTCAGAGCAGCCTAGTCAAACTCTTAATTTCTCTTTGCAAATCCATCATCTGGGATCAAGCGTCACTACCGCTCTCCCATGTAATCCTTAGGCTCCTCCTGGATCATCACAGCAATTCTCCTTTTCCAATGATAACGCAAAGGAACTGCATTGTGTGGGGAAGGGGCAGATTTCTCCTATTATTTGTGTTCTCATATCTAGATGGTTAAAGGCTCCTGTCTGAAGTATACCCTCAATCCCTGCTGCTAAAAGCATTTGTTTTCTTCAAGAAAATTTTTTTAAAAAGGAACACGGCTCTCATTGGCTACAAAGATCAAAGAATTGCCGTCTACAAATAATGAGTAAATAGAAAGAGTAAAAGTTGATGCACTTTGTAATTATTTTAAATTATCTTTTAAGCTGTTCTATTTGTAGGAGAAAAAGGCTCTCCTCCATTTCCACTGAGAAGTTAAGAGGGAGTCATTATGTAACATTCACAAAGTTTCAGAGAACTTTTACACCCATTATTTCAACCAATCTTCACAAACATCCCAGGATATGGGGAAAGTAGGCTTTACAATTAATGATGTTCATTTAAAAAATAAAAAGCATAGGTGAGTAAACTGAAGTCCAGGGAATGACCTTAACTGCAGGAGTAACTAAGGGGTGGCATCGAGAAGGACTTACCTTCTGTAGGAATTGTGGAACAGCAGGACACACTACAAAGGGACATAAGTCAATCCAACTTGTCACAGCTAAAGGAGGACTTTTGAAGAAGGCCAAGAGACTTCACTTGACACATTATATCAAAGTTGCTTGAGTATTTGTGTCTCAGGTACTTTTTTCTTCTTCAAATTGCTCAGAGCCTGTGTGCCCTCAGAACCAACCAGAGGCCTGGGGTTCTGTGTACTCAGTAAATATTTGATAAAGGAAGGGGGAGGGAGAAAAGGAAAAGGACGTAGGCAGGGTTGAGGGACACTGTACAGTTAAGCAGAAACTGAGAGGACACTGGAGGAAGGAGACAAGAGCTAAGAGGACACAGGGAAAGGCCCAGGAACTATGGTATATAGGAGGAGAAACAGGCAGTGGGGGGCATAGGAGCAGGAGAACTAGGGCTACCAGGACACCAGTGGAACCAGAATGATGTCAGAGCCACAGGAGAAAAAGGTGTAGGGAAGTTTCTGTACATTTCCTTGTAGCCCCACATTTGGTGCCTCCTATTGGAGGACGTACCTTCTTGGGGCTTCTGTAACTCAGGGGCTACATTAGGTGCTAAGGACATGATGGCTAAGAAGTACTGAGTACAGCACAGACAAGTAGGAGACAGATAGTTTTTCAGCAAACATTCCATAACAAATTGAGAATAGAGGAGCCAGCTTTGGCAGCTGCCTTACTCTAAAGTCACTAGACAAGTCAGGCAGGTGGAAGGAATTTGGGGAGCACATAGAAGCTACTGTGCCTAAGACATGATCTCATGATGCTGAGCACCTGGGCACCCACCTCAACTCACAGCTGATTACAAAGAGGGTATGACTGGAGCAAAAGTCAGGGTACTCTCGGATAGGAAGCAAGTTCGAATCCTCAATGGGACAGGCGTCTTTTAGTAAGGGACTCAAGCTATCTGGCCCCCACAGGGAAAGTGGATAGAATTGCACAGCCAGGATTTTTACAAGAGCCAGGCCCTACACATTTGACATTTGCATATAATAGAAACAACAGCTTCTTCACTAGCCTTTCCTCCCCAACCACCATCATCAACCTCTTCTCCCCAGATTCAAACCCTTGTGCCCAATAGCAGCCAGACTGAGTTGAAGCTCCTTGAAGAGCTGGAGAGACTCAGGCAGTGTGTGGGAAATAGGTTCTCAGTGCTGTGAGGGAAATTTCAGGATCACTGGACTTTGGGTACCCAAACTTAGTCTCTGATTTCAGAGGACAGGTCCATTTGTCTATACTCAGATTAGGATGGCACTGCTTGAAGGCACTTCCTGAAGCCCCAGACCACCCACTGGTAAGAAGGGACTCTCGCTTCTGCTGTTTCTTTCCATCCACAGACTTCTTAAATGTATCTAGAGATGTCAGAGGAGATCATTAACCTTGGAACTAGAGACTCTACCCCTGCCAAATGTCCCTAACCTCACCAAGCTCCCCATCCTACCCCAGATCTTGATTCTTTTGAGGAGATGAAAAGGTAGCAGTTCTTCCCTTCAGCTTATCCTGACCTGCTGCAGCAGTCAGAATAGAAATGATGATTTCAGCCATCACCATGGAAACCAGCAGTCTCTACGGCTCCCCTACACACACACTACCCTATCAACTTCTTCCCTCCCACCTCTAAGTCATATCAGCTCATAAGATTTCTCTTTGTGGCCAATACACTAATTCATTTAGAACAAAGAACAGAAGAAATAGCTCTGGGAGGAGGCTGACCCTTGACTTTCTAACTACTCACCTCAACTGATCATCACACCTCTCTTTCCCTCACGTCTTAACCCCCCCACAGACTCATCCTGACCCCCACCATCCAGTCTCAGCATCTCTCTGATCCATTCTCCCAATTCTCATACAATCACCCCCATCCAGATCTCCTGTTTCATTGGTCCCCAAATACAGATCCTTTAAGCCCCCAGTTCAGACCCGCTCACCCTCACCCTCATACTGCCACTCTCTGAGTGCCTTTACCCCCACCTGTCCCATTCTTCATTCCACCACTACACATACCTGCTATTTTCACAGTCCCACAGCTTCTCATTCCCAGCCGGCTACCTGTCATTCTTTTTGTGGGGGAGTGGGTCCTTCATTCTTAATGTTCTCCAGTTCAGGGTACTTATCACCTATCTTGCATCCATAATCTCAAGCACTCTATAATAAAAAAGTGGTCCTACAAAATATCAATATTTCCCATTATCCATTCTTCTTTTCCCCCTCAATCTTAATTCAACCTCCAAATTAGTTGTTTGAATCCCTGGGCCCCTTGCAAGAAGAGGGAGAGAAGGGAAATCTATCCTAATGCTCCCTTCTCCTAACTTGGTCCTGCCCTGGTCCAGTCCTGGTGCCCACTGGGGGCTGTGAGACTTCATTAGCCTTTCCAGATTACTCTGAGATTCTTGAGAGAGGCTCTAAAGACTATTCTGAGAGAGGGGGAATTTTATCAGCGTCTTTTACGGCTTTGTTTGTTCTTCAATTTCTGCAGCTCAGACTCTTTATCTGAGTCTCTTCAGTCATAAAACAACCTCAGAACGATGAGCTGAAACCAAACTACACAGAGCCACTTTGAGGCCTGGCCCAATGATTGGGAAGGGGCACCTGGATCCCCATGGCTGCCCCACCATCACCCAATGTACCCCCAAGCACCCATCCCCAAGCATGGTATCCCACTGCCCCCTCCCATCTGGGAAAATGGAAGCAGAAGATGACTCAGAGGATCAGGGAGGATCAAAGCTTGTTTAGAGCTTTGAGATCTCTGGATGAAAAGTAAAAAGGGTGGGGAGTTGTGAAAAAGGTGAAGCATCTGGGGCTCAGGAGCAAATCACTGTCCACCCCACCCACCCACTTCCCAGAATGAGGCACTTAGTCTTTCATAAATGGGTGCAAAACAGGCTTGCATTGAAGCATGGGCACTTTAAGCTAGCCTGAACAAAACTGCCCAAGTATTTACTTATTCTTCTCTAGGGAGCTGAAAATTGAGAAGACAGACACATTTATTTAGGGTAGACTCCATCTGTTTCAGCCAGATGAGCTAAAAATTTTCCGTGAAAGCCCAGCCTATTACTGTACTGGTCAAGATTCAGACTTCAGTGGAGAAGAGATGACTTACAGAGGGCTGAGCATAGAGTCTTTTGTTTTCAGAGAGTTATTTAACCTCACCTCGAAAGAACAAGGCAAGTAAACATCTGGTAACACCAGATGACGTTAAAGGTGGCCCTGTAGCCCTGGCTGGTGTGGCTCAGTGGATTGAGTGCCGGCCTTCAAACCAAAGGGTTGCCTGTTCTATTCCCAGTCAAGGCACACGCCTGGGTTACAGCCCAGGTCCCCAGTTGGGGGCATGTGATAGGCAACCACACATTAATATTTCTCTCCCTCTCTTTCTCCCTCCCTTCCCCTCTCTCTAAAAATAAATAAATAAAATCCTTTTTAAAAAGGTGGCCCTGTAATATATTCTCTTTATCAAAGATACCTCTAACTGTCTAGTTTCCCTCTATTTTTGTGAAAGCATGATGAACAAAACTTTTATTCTCAATTATCTTACCCATTTTCATAGCTTCAATTATTATTTCTACAGGGTGGGAGGGGGGAGGTTGTGAATCTGTCCTTCCAGACCTAACCACATTCTCTTTGGTCTTCCACTTCCAATGTTGGTCTTAGTTTAGTCTTTTAGCATCTTTTATCTACACTTGTAAACTTCTACACTAGCCTCCTAACTGATCTCCCTGCCTCTGTCCTACTCTCCAAGTTATCTTCCCAGAGCATCAAGTATAATCACATTTAGCCAGGGCCAGCTGGCTCAGTTGCTCCGAACATCATTCTGTGCACTAAAATGTTGCGGGTTTGATCCCCAGTCAGAGCACACACAGGAGGCAACCACGTACAAAAGGCAATTGATTGATGTTTCTCTCTCTCTCTCAAATTAATAAATATATCCTTGAGTAAAGATTAAAACAATAGAGTAATCATTCGTAAGCAGTTTTTGTATGTCATTTCAACCCCTCCCTGGATACTAAAGTCCTATTCATATCTCTCAAGGTCCTCACATGAACTTTCTGTGCCAGATAAATGGGTCATTCATGCATTTATTCAACAAATGTGCATTAAACATCTAGCTACTATATCTTTGGCATGTTGAAAAAGCAAAGGTGAATATATATCATCCTTGACCTTAGAAAGCTCAAAGAAAGCTCTGTTAGCATCCCCAAAATATAGCTTTTGCTTTCTTGCTTCTGTGACTTAGTGCCATTTCATTCATGTAGAATGTTCTCCTCTCTATCTAGTCTTAAATTTCTTCCTTAAAATTCTACCACTTCCATAATGCTTTCCTTAACCACTCCATCACAATTCTCCCTCCTTTCTCAGAATTCCAATTGCACTTAATTGTCTATCACTCACTGGGCATTGCCTTATTGTCTTGACTTATAGTTCCCAATGCTAGACTTAATATACACTATATAGATTTTAGATAGATAGATAGATAGATAGATAGATAGATAGATAGATAGATAGATAGATGATAGATAGATGATAGATAGATAGATTCTCCCCAAATAACTCCAAGCACCTGGATACTAGGGACTCTATGTTTCCTTTTGTCACCCTAAAACATTTAGCCAGGTGTCTTAATGTGATTGCATATGGAATATAATTGGAAACACCATACTGTCCAACTAAAGAAGTAAATTTCTGGAATGGAAATTCAGTGTAGTGTCATTAAAAAAGCAATAGTTCCAAAGTCAGAAAATATGAGTTTGCCTCCCAGCTCCACCAGTTTTTATCTGAGACCTTAAATTCTGAGCCTAGTAGACATGGCTTTATGAGGATTTAACTTCATGAGAAAACATATGGAAAGAGTAGACCAGTGCCTAGCACATAATAAGTGCTCGGTAAATATTCATTTCCTTCATTTCAGTTCTGGTAAGAAGGCAGGCATCCTTTGAGGGCCTTCCAGCTTCAGCTGTGCAGATCATGGGAACACAACCAAGAGAAAAGCATTAACCTACTCTATCACTGCTGGCTCTCTCTCACCTTTATTCTTGAAATCCTCATCACTTAGACTACTTTTTGTTATTACATTTGTTATATCCCAACCTCCCTTCTCTAGGAAGCTTCCCATTCAACTTTCATCCAGGATTCCCCACGCTAGAAAATTAGTCCCAGAACTCTAAGTCTGGAGAAATTTCTATGTCCTCCCACTTCCTGGGCCCAACATTATCTTATTAACCTCTTTTGAAGATACTTTAAACCTTCTAGGATATTAGGTCTCAGGGTCTCAACATTCCTTCATGGAGCCCATTCTCCTCATCAACCTCAACCACCACCTCTCCCAGCATCTCGCAGATAGCAATGAAGTGGCCAGAGAAGGCTTAGGAAAGTCTGTCACCTCTCTACTCAGTTGAAATAAGTCAAAGGTCATCCATCTTGGAAGGAGAGGACATGGTTAAAATGTTCTTTCAATTTTTTGTTAGATTCAGCTAAGGGTGTAAAAATAGGCAAATAAAGAAACACAAAAGGGCAAAGCCCAGGAGTCCTGGACCAGTGGAGTCATCCTTTTCCACCACTGCTACCGCTAGCGGCAGTGGGCCTCCACTGAGCTGTGAGAGGTCCTCTAATGGGGAGAAGGGGGAAAGGGAGGGATGAGTCAGCAGGAGCTGAAAACAGAGTTTTTCGTTGAAGGGGAAGAAGAAGTCTGTGACATGAGCTCTGAGGAAACACTGTGCTCCCTGTATCTTCACCCTCTCCCCTCCATCTGTCTCCTTTCCCCACACCCCAGCCAGGTCACTGACCAGGTCTCTGGTCAGATCAGGACAACAGAAGAGGCCTCTAGTTTCCATCTAGTCATTCCCTGCTCAACAACTTTAACTTTCACCATTATCCTGACCTTTCCCCTTCTCAGGGGCCAGCGATGGCTCACAATTATCCCTAATTTCAAAACATTATTCCTCAACTGAATCTTCAGAGCTTACACTTCAGCTGCAATTCTCTTTGTTCTAAGCAAAGCAAACCTGTTTCTATCCCTTCTGCCTCCGAACCCTCACAACGACCTCTGTTTGGCACATCCTTTTCTCTTTTTCACCGAGATCTATCCATTCCTTTCTTTCAAGCCCTACTCAGTATTTTCCTCCTCTGGGGATGCCCTCAACAAGCCCGATTACCAATTTAAGCCCTCTTTTACACCATGTACTCCTAGTATCAGTATCCAGTTTACAGTTTCATATGTCTGTATCTGTCAGACTCTAACTTGTGTAGCCTGATGCTCTTCCTCCCCTTTAATAATTTTTGAGAGTTTTATGTTCAGAATCAGACATAAAAAGAGTCCAAGTTACAGAGTTATAAAAAGTAGAGTGGACAACCTGTGGAAGGAGGTAGGCAGGCAGTGATGGGTGGATGATCACAAAGGTGGGAATGTGGGATGTAGAATTGATATAAGAGGCCATAGGACATAAGAGTATAATCATTAAGCTTTTCTTCATTGTCAGTCTGTACATACTTCTGGGCTGGGTTATACAAATAGAAATTACAGAAATGGGTTTCCTGCAAGTAAAGGTCTCATAATATAGTCACAATAATATAATAAATAAAGGACAAATGAACCAAAAAATCAAAAAGAAAAATCAGAAGACTATAAACTAAAATATTAAATAATTATAGCCCATAGAAATCAGAAGTAAGTGTAACTGAGAATAGAGACCAAGATGTGTGCAAAATGAGAGGGGGGACAGGATTTGAAAAATGGAGTAGGGGGGAATATAGGATGAGGCTGGGGCAGGGGGTTCCAAATCCAGCTCTGCTCTAATCTAGGAACTAGATTATAATCCCTATTTTACCTGTCTCTCTCCCTTATCACAGCACCCTTACATATACCCCAAATACACTTTGTTTTCTTCTCCCCTGGGTTCTTTGTTCCCTTTTTCCATGCCAAAGGCAAACAACCCTCTCTAAACCAGTAAAAGGTAGGTGGAAAGAAAGAGAAGATGCTGGGCTAAGATGGAAGCCTTGAGCCCAGAGAGACTAATGAGGGTTGGAGTAGAGAGCCACCCGCCCTCCGTCAAGGTGGCTTTGCCTGCAGTTTTTATTATGCATCGATTTTCTTATCCATCTTCTTTAGAGCCTCTTAGATCTTCAGGCTGCGGCTGTTTCTCCAAATTGTCATTCACTCCAAGCTCTCTAGTTCCATGCAGCAGCTAAGGGAGGGAGTTGGGGGAAGGAGTTGGGGGAAGGAGGGAGCAAAGGGAGAAGGCAGCTAAGAGAGGTGAATAAGGGTTGCTAAGTAACCGTTGCCAAGGAACCAGTACCAAGGAGCATCCCAAGCTGCCTGCTTATTCCAACCTACATCTTCCCCTCACTTAAGTTCTCTCAGGTCTATAAAGCAGCTTGATTCTGTCACCTTCACCAGCTGCAGAGCTATTTCCTCAGCACTTCAGGTGGAGAGCTGCAGATTCCAGTGACTGAGAATCTCAAATTCCTAGACCAGGACTGGTCATCATGGGCATCCATCTGTCTTTCACATGGCACAATTAAAAGCAAATTACTAAAATATTATAACTTAACAAAAAAATCCTGTATGCATGGGTAGGTCATTTGTAGTAGCCTGAGTTCAGAGGATAGACATGAGGGCCAGGCAGAGAGCAGAATGTGTCTATCACCCCAAGAGGATTTGAACCCCCTCAGGGAAGTTCCCTTATTTGACCTGAAATTTTGTGAATTCCAAGAACAAAAGATATATCCTGGTCCTGTCAGGACCAATTTCAAACTAAAATGGCATCTGAATTGTTTAAAATTTGCATTATCTGCAAATAAAGATTATCCATGACTATCATCTCAATTGATGCAGAGACTCCAGAAAGTACTACATAATATTTTATAATAAATTTAACTAAGTAATAACATTTGACTTAAATAACTATTAGAAATTTACATCCCTTCAGAGGTAGTAGGGGGAGCATATAGCAAAAAAAGAAAACCCACAAAAAACAAAAAACTGAAGGAGGAGAGCAGAGATAGTGTCACTGAGGAAAGTAAGTCTAGAAGTCAAACTCTGACACAAATAATGCAGAAAGCAGATAAACATTCTTCTGCCTATAACCCCAAATAACCCAGAGTCACCATCCCTCTGAGGCTAGTTTAGATGAGGTTAGGTATTACCCTGAGATCTCACAAGTATCCCCATTCCAAAACTGACTAAGGACACTGCTTTCACTAGACCCACAGTTTCTATTATATGCCAGGTATAGTTCTCAGTATGGCCAAAAGGATGGCTGTTTTTGCTCAGAAGGGTCTTTCAGGTATCTTTCTGGCATTACCAACAAAAACATAGTCCACAGTCACCTTCAGAATCTATCAGAGTTTTCCACTCATGAGAATCAATACAACTTAAATTTTCCTGATGCTGCTTAATACCAAACAATAGCACTAAGGATAAGGAGCCTTTTCAACTAAAGATCTCCAAAAGATAGTTGTACAAGATAGCACAGTGGCAAGTAAAAGCAAGGCTTTAAAATCAGAAAGACATAATTCCTTGAATAAGGAACTTTACCTCTTTCAGCTTCAGTTTCTCATCTATAAAATGAGAATAATATCACCTGTGTCATGGAATTCTTCTAGAATTGAAGTATGTACAGTCTCAACGTAAATGCTCAATAAATGGTTGCTGCCATTATCATCATCATTATCCCTGTTCTACTCAGAATTAGGCAAATGGACAAGTCAAAACAAGAAATCACCCACTAAAAAAAAAAAACACATGATTTTGTGGCCACTCAGCTTCCAAATGTAAGCTAATTATCAATGAAGTAAAGCCAAAAGGCTAGGGCTATTGTTCTAAGGAAAAACACGGACCAAATAGGGTAACCTCCAGTGAAGCTGGGATAGAGCTAGAGTCCAGGCCATAACCTTGGTCCATACTATCTTCTTTTTTTTTGATATGTTTATTGATTATGCTATTACAGTTGTCCCATTCCCCCCCCTTCACTCAACTCCATCCTGCCCACCCCCTCCCTCCCACATTCCCCCCCTATAGTTCATGTCCATGGGTCATACTTATAAGTTATTTGGCTTCTACATTTCCAACACTATTCTTACCCTCCCCCTGTCTATTTTCCACCTATCATTTATGCTATTTATTCTCTGTGCCTTTCCCCCTTCTATCCCCCTCCCAATCCCCTATTGATAACCCTCTATGTGATCTCCATTTCTGTGGTTCTGTTTCTCTTCTAGTTGTTTGCTTAGTTTTCTTTTGTTTTGGTTTTAGGTGTGGTTGTTAATAACTGTGAGTTTGCTGTCATTTTTACTGTTCATATTTTTTATCTTCTTTTTCTTAGATAAGTCCCTTTAACATTTCATATAATAATGGGTTGGTGATGATGAACTCCTTTAACTTGACCTTATCTGAGAAGCACTTTATCTGCCCTTCCATTCTAAATGAAAGCTTTGCTGGATAGAGCAATCTTGGATGTAGGTCCTTGCCTTTCATGACTTGGAATACTTCTTGCCAGTCCCTTCTTGCCTGTAAGGTCTCTTTGGAGAAATCAGCTGACAGTCTTATGGGAACCCCTTTGTAGGTAACTGTTCTTTTCTCTTGCTGCTTCTAAGATTCTCTCCTGTTTAATCTTGGGTAATGTAATTATGATGTGCCTTGGTGTGTTCCTCCTTGGGTCCAGCTTCTTTGGGACTCTCTGAGCTTCCTGGACTTCCCGGAAGTCTATTTCCTTTGCCAGATTAGGGAAGTTCTCCTTCATTATTTGTTCAAATAAGTTTTCAATTTCTTGTTCTTCCTCTTCTCCTTCTGGCACCCCTATAATTCGGATGTTGGAACGTTTCAAGATGTCCTGGAGGTTCCTAAGCCTCTCCTCATTTTTCCGAATTCTTGTTTCTTCATTCTTTTCTGGTTGGATGTTTCTTTCTTCCTTCTGGTCCACACCGTTGATTTGAGTCCCAGTTTCCTTCGAATCACTATTGGTTCCCTGTACATTTTCCTTTGTTTCTCTTAGCATAGGCTTCACTTTTTCATCTGGTTTTCGAACAGATTCAACCAATTCTGTGAGCGTCTTGATAACCAGTGTTTTGAACTGTGCATCTGATAGGTTGGCTATCTCTTCCTCGCTTAGTTGTATTTTTTCTGGAGCTTTGATGTGTTCTGTCATTTGGGCCAATTTTTTTTTTTTTTTTTTGTCTTGGCGCATCTGTTACTTTAAGGGGCAGAGCCTTTGGTGTTCACCGGGGCGGAGTAACGCTGGTGGCTGCTCTGTGACGCTGTATGTGGGGGAGGGGCCGAGAGGGAGTAATGGTACTTGCTCCACTCTCCACCAGGTTTCATTCACTCCCTCCGCTACCCACAATCAAACTGGGTCCCTCTGGTGCTGGTTCCCGAGTGGGTGGGCTTATACACACTCTAGGCCCCCGTGGGTCTCTTCAACGACCTCTCCTGTGAGGCTGGGAGTTTCTCCCGCTGCCGCCCCAACTCCCACAGGTGTTTTCAATCAGAGGTTTGAGGCTTTCTTTCCCGGCGCCGGAGCCCTGGGTTACTCGGTCTGCTTTGCTCCCCGCCGTTTGTCCTGGTTTATCTGTGAGCGAATGTGGGGCCGCAGGGACTGCTAGTGGTCAGACTGCCTGCCCCGTTCGTCCCACACTCCGCCAGTCTCGGTCCCACCACAGCCACGCAAGTCCTCTCCGCCCCGGTGCCCGTCTCCGCCCCTCCTACCTGTCTGGATGTATGTTTCTTTTTTATCTACTTGGTGTCAGACTTCCTTGCCCTTTGATTTTCTGTCAGTTCTGGTTGTGCGAGGAGGCGCAGTGTGTCTACCTACACCGCCATCTTGGTTCTCTCATACTATCTTCTTAAGGATCACCACTTACACTATAAACCCACAAAGCAGTCTGAATTAAAAATTGAGAAGAAAGAGTGGGTAAAGGAATATTGCTCTATAAGACCAAGGAGTTCCCTTTGCACTGACCTCTTGATCCAACCACATTTCATTTAAACCTCTGTCACCTGCACCTCAGCCCCATCTATTAGGGAGGATGGGCCAGGAGGTAACTTCCCCTTAGGCCACCCATGTCAATGTCTATCAGGGTCTTCCTGACGTCTGACCACCATGCCTCTTACTGTACCTAAATCCTACTCTCTCACAGATGCTGTCCCTAAAACTTAATCTTCCCATCTCCTCAAAGTTAGAATTACAAATGAAAGTTGAGAGAAGAAAAAGAAATGGAGATTAGAAAGAAAGGAGGCAAGAAAGACTGACCAAGCAGTGGGTGGAAAGGAATTAAGAGGACAGGAGGTAGAGAGGAGAAAAGTTGCAGAAGGAGAATCAAAAGACTGAAGAAATCAAGGGTAGAGTGAAGGAAACATAGCACATTCTCTCCAACTCCACTAAGTGCTATGGAAAGAGATAGGCCTGGGAGAAGAGAAAAGAGGAAGAGGAGAAAGGAATGGGGAGGTAGGCAGACAGTTTTACTGTCTGAAAAGGAAATGAGCTTTGATTTAAGGAAGACATTCTCAATTCATATGCTGCGTTGGTATTGTAGATCCCTTTCTTGAAGGGACCTGGGACTTCAAGGTGGTCCCCTGACTGAGATGGGTCATAGAAGTATCTTCTCAAAGAAGACTTGACAAGATAAACTTACATGATCAGGGAACTTATTATCAATCTGGGTGGGGTTTTGGGGTGGGGGTGGGGGGTTCTGGGTTTTTTTGGAAAGTGGTTGAAAAAGGATAAAGTATAAAAGCAAAGCAGTAAATGGAGACCATGATTTTGACTGAAATCTTTCCCCTTCTCCTTCATCTTCTAATCCAATGAATCCAGAAAGGATAAATGGACCTTATTTCTTCCTCTACCTACCATCCTCTCCTCCTCCCTCTACCATCTTTTAAACAAGGCTCCTTGGGATAATCTGCCCATATCCTTCCACATTAATGTCAGCACTGGCACCAGAACCTGCCCTGGCCTGCCCTAACCTACATGTCCTATCCTGTCTACCTTCCAAGGGAGCCAATATTGCTGCTGCCCACTAAGGAATAGACTCCAGAAAGGACCACCAGCTAAGAACTAGAATATTAGTATATCTCAGAGATTATTAACTCTGTCCTCTGTATAAACCTGAACTCCCTGAGTTCAGGAGTCAACTTAACCATTTTGCTGCCTCCATGTATGTGCTTGCCTTACTCCTCATTCTCCTCTTTCAAATAGTGTTATTTATGTTCCACCTCACTTACCCTGCACCCGTAACATAAAGTCCCTTACAAGATCTAAAACCCATTATAGCTTATCTCAGATTCTGGCCCTAGTGCAGTTGGAAGAAGATATGTAACTACTGCATGCCTCCTGCCTCTGGAACAGCAAGAGGCCCAGCTTGGACAAGAACTTGGCTGTTTGTCTTCAAGGGCTGTGTAGGTACCACTACTCTAAAGTGCCTGTCTATCTCTGATGATCAGAAATCTGTCTTGTGTATGCCCTTAGCAACTAGAATGAATAGTTTTTCCTCTTCCAACAAGTATCTCTTCAAAACAAACCAATACGAGTCCTCTATGTACATTTCTGGACTATGCAGAAGAGTGGTAGGGTTCATCTAGAAGTAGGGGTATAGCCTTTATCCTCGTGCATGATACCAGTTGCAGAAGCTGATCCCAATGGGATGGGAGAAGGCTGAAGAGAGGTGAAGTCTACAACTTCATTAGAAAAAACATGTTAACCTAAATAAGACCTTCTCAACAGTTTGAGGTGTCCCTTAGCATGTCCAAGGAAGTCAAGCCCTTTGTGAGGAGTGGAATCATTAGTCTTGATCTAACAACTGAAATGTGTCACCCCAACAGGAAACAGACGTCAGGAAAGTATTAGTGGGTATAAAATCCCCAGGTACCAGTCTTAAATTCTTCTTACCTACTCCCAAGCCTTTCTTAATGTGACCAGTTCTCTACAAGAGACAGAAAGTAATGTTACTATCTTGTGCCATGAGGAGGAGGGGGAAAAAGTGGTCAAAGGAAAACCCTGATAATGAAAGAACTACCTGAAGCTATTGGGACACTGGAAGACTGCATGCTCTCCTCTTTGGAGTTGTCTTCCACCTTGGAGCAGGGATCAAGGAATGACCAAGGGGGTCTTTAAAGTCACCAGGGGATATCTTCCCCCTCTCAAAGGCCATGACCAACTCCCCCAAAATATACAAAGCTCAGAACCCACCGAGACTGAGGTAGGAGGTAAACAGGAGTCTCTGCAACAGCAATTTGCCTCTCTTTATCTACCTCTGTCTCCATCTCTTCCCTAGCTTCTCGCATCCTGGGGCATTATTTCAGAGGCCTTTACCTTGATCTGTCTCCAAGTCTCTAGCAAGATCAAAGCTCTTAATAACTGTTTTGTTGCCTACTCCTCGTGTAGAGAAGAGTGGGCACGGTCTATTCTGAGGCAAGAGGAAGGCTCTGACTTCCCCTCTTCCCAAGGCAGAAGGGAGATTAGGAGGTTGGGCCAAAAGAGAACCAAACCAAAGGTTGGGCTGACAAAAGTTTCCCCTGGTGGGAAGGCTATTATTCTGTTATTGATTTTATTATTATTGTTATCCGGGTTATAACTTGAATTAACTCATAATTATAGTAGGGTATATATATTACAGTGACCAGAAAGGCCTCTCCTAACCTCCCCATCTAAAGAAGACCCTGTTTTTGTTTTGTTTTTTTCTCACCCTTTTTTGTTGCTTTCAGAGAGACAGAGAGAGACAAAAACATTGATGTGACAGAGAAACATTGATTGGTTGCCTTTTTGTACACGCCCTGACTAGGAATCAAACCCACAACCTGGGTATGTGCCCTGACCAGGAATCAAACTCATGACCTTTGATCTCTGGGGTAATGCTCAAACCAACTGAGCCACAATGGCCAGGGCACAAGACCCTATTTACTTTCTTCAGGTTTTCATCAAAATTTGTAATTATTTGAGCATTTGGTTGGGGTGTTTTTTGTTTTGGGGTTTTGTTTTTTTTGCTTATTGTTTATTTCACACTAGCAAGTTAAAAAGCTCTATATTTGAATGAAAGAAAGAATAAATGATGAATAAGTAATTATCTGAGAAGAAATCTACTTGTGACATAAAGTTTTTCTAATAATTTGATCTATACCTTAAAGTATCATGTTTAGACTTTTATTAACAATCATAGTTTTAATCAATATATATAATGCCCTTATGTCTACATCTCTACCAATGACCTCTTTCTCTACAACTTCATACCACTTATTAAAGTTATTTAATAATTCTCTAGCTCTGTGTTAAACATTGTGGAGAGAATATGAAAATATAAAGGGCACAGTCTCTCCACTCTAGAATCTTACAGTTGAGTAAGGGAGAAAGGGAAGATACATGATAACTACAGCTGAAAACAGCGTACAATAAGACAGCATATGATGAGACTGACACAGTCAAAGGGGTATAGGAGTCCAAACGAAATAAATTCCTTCTGGCTGGGGCTATCCAGGAAGGTTTCAGCAAGAGGTAGCTTTTAACCTTCAACATGATGGTTTTGCAGGATTTCAGTAGTCAGAAATTGGGAAAAGGGAATTTCAAGGAAAAGACATAGCTTATTGGAGGGATTTCTTGACTTTGGGCATTATTTGATATTAAATTTATATTCATCATTAGAGAGTGAAATGCGAGGACCAGTGAAATTCAAGATTAAACTGTAGAAGCTTGAGGATTTGAATAGGAAACACAGGGACCAGGACCTCATTCCTAGCTCAGGTTCTGTTTACCTCCACTTCTCTTGTATCTGGTCTTATGTAAGGAATATAAATTTCAAATAGGACAGGGTATCCATTATGCCTCCATCCATATGTCTCTCATCTCCTCTCTCCCCTGAGTTCTTTCTTAACAATGAAGCAGTGTCTTAATCTCATTACTGAGAAGAGTACGAAGCACAGAAAAAGCATATGCTAATTATGTTAGGTAATTTGCATACTGGAGAAAGCAGAAAGCCCTCTTCCTTTCTTCTCCATGGTCAATTTTCCTCAATCTTCCAACACCATATTTCAATAAATATATATAGTTCCTCCTTCCTCAGATAAGAGATGGTGTTAAATGTCACATGTAAAGTTTGACATAAAAATCCCTCATAAAAAAATCTCCCAACTACCAACATTGAAAGATAGAGGGGAGTTCCTGTGCTGTGTTTGTCTCCTAATAATGTTCAGGTCATTTCACCTCCTGCTTCCAGGAGCATCTCAGACACCATTTTCTTCTTAAAGTTTTCTAAAAAAGTAGACAGAGACATTCAGTTCCTCATACCACCCTTGCTTCAGTGAAAGTACACTCTGTTTTCTTATGAAATCAGTTTCATAAACAACCAGTTTCTCACAATGTCAACTCTTAATTAGTATAATCTTTAATTCTCCTCTTGTTGGGATGGCTAAAGTATGGAGAGTCACTTGGAAGCAAAGAAGTAAATGAAATGACTTCTCTTAGCACCTTCCACAAGGGGTTCTAGGAGAGTGGAGGTAGTTAGGTGGGAGGTGTACATACAAGGGCAACTGTGTATTAAGCTAGAAAGTAAAACACAGGAGGGGTTTGCCTTGCAGCTGCTGTTTCTCTTTCTCTGCAAACCTCTGCTGATTATAGCAGATTTATAGGGGCACCAAAGCAGCCCAGCATCTCAGCCATAAACTTCCCAGAAAGAAAACTCATTGAGGTTCCCTTGAGAGGTGATGAAAAATAAATATCAGGGTTTGGTACAAACACATCAACCAGGGCCAGGGGTGGAAGGCAGCCAGTTCCCTATAGCTACTTTAATTCCTTCAGGAGTTGTGTACACACACACACACACATCCTATACCCCAAAAGTCTAACAAATATACTCACGTTTATAGACCTACTGAGATAAGTATTCCCCACTCCTTGGTGCGTATTTGCAGTCAAATGCAAGCACATATGTCTATATAGTATGCATGTACACATGATTTTCAATGAGTTGCTTTATGACTATAATATGCCCAGCTTCTCCCCCTTTCCAAGCTCCTGACTACAGGGTGGGGCACAGTGAAAGTGAATGAGGGAATGTCTGAGTATAAGCTAGCATGTGTCACTAAGTGTGTCTCTGACTGCATTCCAAAAAACCAAATAGAAATTGTGTTTTCATTGTTCACCATTTGTAATTATCCACTGTCTTTCAATTACCTCTAAACAGGCCATCAAGTTTCAATGATCATCTATCCTTACTGAGCCACTACTCTGTTCATAGTATAGCTCAGAAATTAATAGCACAAGCTTTGCTACAAGCTCTGGTACAAACCCTAGCTTCACAACTACTTTACACAAAGTACTTAACCTCTCTGAGCCTTAGTTTCAATCTCTGTAGAATGAGGATAACAATACTCACCTCAGAGAACAGTTGTTTAAATTAGATGATTATGCAAAGTGCTTAGAACAAAGTATAGGCCATAGAGCTCAAAAATGGTAGCTATTGCCCTGGCCGGTGTGGCTCAGTTGGTTGGGCATCATCCTTAAGAGTGAAAGGTTGCTCTTAACTTCAATGTCTCTGGTTAGATTTTGTTTGCTTTTTTCTTCTATTGCTTATGTTCCCGTTAAAGGTGAGATCATATGGTATTTGTCCCTCACTTCCTGGCTTATTTCACTTAGCATAATAGCCAGGGCGGGGGTGGGGGGTGGGGGCGGGGACAGTGGGTAGAGGGGATTACAGGAACTACTATAAAGGACACATGGACAAAACCAAGGGGCAGGGTGGAGAGGGGGGAGGGAGGTGGGTTCACCTGGGGTGGGGTGGAGGGATGGGGAGAAAAGGCATACAACTGTAATTGAATAACAATAAAAAAAAAAAAAAAGAGTGAAAGGTTGCTGGTTGGATTCCCAGTCAGGGCACATAACTGGGTTGTGAGTTCAGTCCCTGTCTGTGTGCATGCGAGAGGCAACTGATAAATGACTCTCTCCTTCTCTTTCTCCCTCCCTTCTTCTCTCTCTAAAAAATAAATATGCATTTTTTAAATGGTAGCCATTAATATCATTTTTTAGGCATTGGAGATATAAAGAAATAATAAATTAAAGAGATGTTCTGTTCCCTTAGGAGTGTTTTAAATCTTGTCGATGAGACAAGATAAGTATATGGGGAGTGAAAGGCTGTGGAAACCTAAAACTCATGAGCACTAAAATTCAATGTCGTCTCCTAAATCCAAGCCCTATTTTGAAATTTTTAGCAATGATTTCAATGCTCTAATGAGATTGCTTTTTATTCTATCATTCATTGTCCCCTTGCCTTACCACCTTACATGTACCACACATCCACCACAGCCTTTTATTTAAGTAGCTGACTGGAGAATCCTTGAGATAGAAAACATTTTAAGAGTTTATTTTGTGAATTTTCCTGTTTGGGGGCCAGAGCCCTTCTCAGGCATTCCAAACCAAACTCATACACCCATGTACATGTCCAGAGAGTCTTCCTCCTTCCATCTCCCTCAATCATCACTTTAACCTCAGAAAATTCTTATGTTTAATCTCAATTTATTTTCCTTCTGTATTGACCTCTCTGTCACTCATTCTTATTGGGGATGAAAGACACAAATGCTTAAAATGTAAGAGAAGATCTCAAATGCTCACCTCCCAACTTTTTTCCATTGCCAATCACCCCAGGTCCCTGGAATTTTATGTCATATATTTTATTTTTCATTAGTCCATTAAAAATCATCAAAAGATCCTTTAAAATCATTAATTTGGTCCTTGCTAGGGTAGGCCCCTTATCCAGTCATCTTTATGACTATGATATACCCAGGAATTATTAGGAAATATCCTAATTTCCATTACAGATGGTTGAGAAATTCCTATTTCAATCCCTCCAATCCCCATAGTCTCCTCAATTAATATCATCAAATTGCCACTCATTTGATTAAGGGACAGTACAACCCTGAGGCAGGGGAATGACTAATATGGCCTCTCCATTCCCTTTCAGTCTATCCATATCAAGTAGGGGAAGCAAAATAAGGCACCAGTTCCAGCCCACGTAATGCTTGCCCCAGGGGATACCCTTAGAACCAGACTCCAGCATGGACACAGCAGGCTTTTCCCAGAATGGGCAGAGTGCCAAACCCTAGCATAGTGACTGGTATAGGCCTGCAGACAAGGAGATGAACAAGGGCCCAGACTCCTCTCTCTTCCTCAAATTCAATTTCCCTGGTCTAGGCCCCTCCTTTGGAACTGTGCTCCCAATTCTAAAGTTCTCAGACCCTTTCACAATGCTCGCCTGAGGCCAGACACCTCTCATCAATCATCTAAGGCCAATGCTTCTCAAACTTGAAAAAGCATACAAATCAACAACAACAAAAAAAAGCATACAAATCACTTGGGAGCTTGTTAATAATGTAGATTCTGATTCAATAGGTCTTGGTTGGGGCCTAAGTTTCTGCTTTTCTAACAGGCTCCCAGGTGATATGCACCACATGTTGCTTATCCATGGACCATACTTTGCAAGCAGGTTTCTCCAATGGTCTCCCAGAAAGAGTCCATCTATCTCCATCTCCATCTGTCTCCCTCTTCTTCAGATGGCAATGAGAATCATATCTCATATGTTTCTGATTCAGAAATCTCCCTCTATAGTACAATATACAATTCAAAACTGGCTACCCTTCCAATGTGAAAAAACACATCTCTCAGAAGAGTCTCATTCTTTCACGGCTCTAAAGATCCATATAGCCTAGAATTACTGTTTCATTCCTTCTCCAACTTGCCTATCCCTCTTTTATTTCCCAAATTGCTCCATAGGCATCCTCCTCCAGGAAGTGCCTCTTGACCAACATCTCTTTCTCAATTTCTGTTCATACCTACCCCTTCCAAAGTAATGATGTCAATCCCTATGTAGTTACTAATTCCTCCTATTTCGGTCCCAGTCTTCCTCCCCATTTTGGTTATGAATTATCATCTCTCCCCAAAGAATCCTAGATGCTCTCACGAGGTTTTTGCACCAGTGTCTCATAAAAGCACCTAAAGGAGTTGGCGAGTATATGGCTAATCCTGACCCTAGGAGGCTGGCTTCCCTGGTGTCACCTACTCCCTGATGGGAATATCAGAAAATCCATAAGTAACTTCCCATTCCTCCCTCCCAGGGCAGGTTCCATACATAAATACAGTAGAAAAACACTGGCCCTTCTATGCCAAAGCATAAAACTCTGACTGCTTCAAGAAAGGTGCCTGTTGTACCCACGCTGGAGACAGCCCAGTCCTCAGGTATTCCCTGGAGTCAGGTAGAGTGGGTTGGGCCTTCTATCAATTTCACTACTTCCTGCCCCTCCCAAATTCCTTAGGAATGGATGGTCATGGACAAGGGAGGTCGGTTCAGGCATTCTCCTGCTCCAGAGTTGTATTATCCTTTCTTGCTCTTTGAATTGAACAACATTATTCTCACTGTTGGATCTAGAAGAAGGAGAGAACCTAGTCCTTGTCCTGAACAAGATTCCACTACAATGGAATAGACAGGATTGTCGCCAAGACTCAGGTATAGCCAAACAAAGGCAAAATTAGAAGCTGCTGGGTACAGTTCTAGATACTGGAAAGATGGGAAGAAATGCTGTTTGTCAGTGAAGTCTCCTAGAAGATAGTTTTAAAGGAGTAAGTCAGTGCTAACCTGAAAGTAAGGAGAACCTTCTGTACAAAAAAAAAAAAAAAAAGTAAGGTTCAAGTCAATGAAACAGGTATTTATTAAATGCTCATTATGTACCTGGCACCAGGCTGGATACTGTGGGGGAGTAAATAAGATACTCCTTACCTATGATCTACAATCTAGGGAACAATATTAAGAAAATAAAGACACACAGATAACTACAGTATTTTGGTTTTTTTATTTCAGCTTTATTGAGGTATAATTGGCATATACAATTTAAGGAATTTAAAGTGTACATCATGATGATTTGTTATATGTATACTTTGTGAAAGGATTCCCTGTGGTTTCCCCATTGTGAAAGGATTAACTATGGTATCTTAATACAGATGTTTTATTAAATGAAGTAAAGTGTTAGAAGGGAGCCTTTGTTTCCCTCACTTCATCTTTGCATGTGCAAGGCCTTGAACTGGAGCTTTGGTGTTCAAAGTGTGGTCCCTAGACCAGCATCATCTGGGAACTTGTTAGAAATACAAATTCTGTGCCCCACCTAGACCTACTGAATTTCAAACACTGGGCCCAGAAATCTGTTTGAACCAGCCCTCCAGGTAATACTGATACACACTGCAGTTTGAGAACCACTAAGCAGAGTAATATTCCTAAGCCTCTCTCCACCACCCTTTCTCTCACTGTGCCCTGTTGATTTAGTGAGTTGAAGGGACAGCACTGAGCCTTCCAAGCTCAGCCTTTTGTGGCCTTTTTGTTGGTTTTCTCGCCCCCAACCCTGCCACTCCCCCCGCCCCGTGGCAACAGAGCCAGCCTGCCTATAGGACGCATGCGTTCCAATCTGCTCATACTTGAGAAAATCTACGAAAATCAGGCTCTATCCTGTGGTGGGAGGTGGGCAGGTGTTCAGTACTACCTATGATGAGAAGTAGTTTAGTGGTGTGATACTAGCAAAGAAATAAGCTACAGATCTAAAGCTGACAGTTTAATCATCTGTCTCTATGTCTTCATTATCAATTGATTCCAAACATAGGAGGGGGAAATGGGATGTTATTATTAACTGTACCCCTAAAATTCCAACAGTGGGTTATAGGGAAAAGTAGGTAGGATGCAGGTTCAGATTGCTTTCAGTAGAAAGACCTAACTGGGAGAATAAGAGGACAGAAGAAGCAGAAGAAATCCCAGAGTGTGTTTTTAACTAAATGGAGCTTTAAAAATGATCACTTTTCACCTCCCATGTTACAGATGAAAAAGCAAGGCATTTAAGGAACTGAGCGGCTTGTTCAAAAAGTCACATTACTTGTTAATGGTAGAAACAAGGCTAGAGCCCAGGACACGTCGCTCTCAGGTGTGCACTTTCTGAGCAGGTGGAAGAAAGCAAACAATAGTAGAGAAACCTGAAAATCCAAGAATACAGATATTGCCAATAGAAGAACCAACCCCAGGGATTTTTAGCATGTGTATGGGTTCAAAGCCAAAGTGCTTTGTGCTCATAGGAAAGCTTTGGCTCCATTCCACCTATGCGGTTGTCCCTTCATACAGCCAAGGGTCAAGCTACACAGCCTGCTCAGTATGCTCTGAGCCCTCCCTCACTTCCTGGTGCTTTTCCTAGTACTATTCTCTCTGCCTAGACTCTCTACCCGCCCTTCATGTGTGGTGAAATCCTGTCTGTCCTTGAAGAGAGCCAACTCAAATGCCATTCTTCTACAAGGTCTTCTTTGATTGCACTAATCAGTCCTCACAACTGTGCCAGCCAAAAATGATCATCCTCCACTCTGAATTCCCAAGACAATTTATTTGTATATTATTTATGGCACTTACCACTTTTCTTACTTGTGTTGCAGCTATGCTGTAGCCACCGTATTAGACTATAAGTTCCTTGAGGACAGAGGCCATATTTAATTTTCTTTTTTTAAAAGATTTTATTTATTTATTTTCAGAGAGAGAAGAAGGAAGGAAGAAAGAGAAGGAGGGAAACAATTGGCTGCCCCTCGCACACCACCAACCAGGGACCCGGCCTGCAACCCGGGCATGTGCCCCAAATGGGAATTAAACCAGCAACATTTTGGTTCACAGGCTGAAGCTCAGTCCACTGAGCCACACCAGCCAGGGCCATATTTAATTTTCTATGGGCTATCCTTCCATAATGCCTAAGATGTGGTGCACAATAAATACTTACTAAGCCCATTATTCAACCAACCAACCAAAGCTCAGAAGTTACATGTCACCTGTTGCAGTCCAAATATCACAAACACTGACACCAAAGGACATCATAGAAAAATTAACCCTGCTTTCCACCCCCACCCCAAAACAGCACCAAATACCTTCCAACATTCTGCTTTTCTACGCACCACATGACATAATCCCATTTGGGTTCGTCTAACTCATGTAGCTTCATGTACTAATTAAGCTGTAAGACACAACAGGGCATGAATTTATTGTGCAATAATTCACACGCGGGATGTTTGCGCAGTGCTTGGGCGTGAGTTATGACACATTAATTCACGGCCTAGAGGGCCTCATTGCAATTACAGAACCATTTTTAAATATCATCTGGGTTTAAAATACAAATATTGGTCCCCCAGTCTTAAAACCCTTAGCTCCAAAATGCAGCTAGCCATGGTCAGATGTCACTTTGACCCTCTTTCCTCTCATTCTGCTTTTATCCATTTAGCTGTACTGATGGCAAAGAATGTACAATCCAACCCTTCACTTTACTCACCTGAGACCCTGGGGGCTCTGTACAAAGAGAGGAAGAGGGAGAAAGAGGCACAGACTTCATAACTACCTGCAAGAACAAGAGATAAACTGGTTGTTGCACCCTGGCTGGTGTGGCTCAGTGGATTGAGTGCCAGCCTGTGAACCAAAGGGTTGCAGGTTCAATTCCCAGTCAGGGCACATGCCTGGGTTGTGGGCCAGACCCCCAGCTGGGGGCACATGAGAGGCAACCACACATTGATGTTTCTCTCCCTTTCTTTCTTCCTCCCTTCCCCTCTCTCTAAAAATCAATAAAAATCTTTATTTAAAAAAAGAGATAAACTGGCTATTGGGTAAGAAAACACTAGAGAAATGGCTGCAACAGCCAACTAAGGGTCCATTACTAGGAAGGGAGAAGAACAAGAAAGAACTTTTTATGAATTCTGACATTCAATAAACCTCACCCAAAGCAACCAGGCAAAATTCAATTTTTATGTCCAGAGTTAGGAGAGTGTGATGGGTAGAAAGAGAAGCAAGTCACCTGACTCAGTACTTCACAACCAACAATTCCCTCTGTCTCCTGTCTCCCCAGGGTTCTAGGAGAAAAGGTGAGCTCATTTCTGCAGACAACTCTCCCTGCTGGCCATACCATGCTCTATAAACACTCTGAGCCATCTGTGATGTCAGCCGCCAGCCACCTAGAGAATCTGCCCTGCTCTGTGAGCTTGTATTAAAACACTCACTTATAACTCCCTATTAATTTTTCACGAGGAGTTATTTTTAACTCGCTCAAACCATTGTCTGAATATGCCAAATATATTTTCTTAATGAACGAGCCCGGCATGTGGTTCCTCCTTCCCCCAACTCCCCTGCTGCTATTCAAATGTCCCCTCCTCGTGGGGAGCAGCCTTCAGATGAACGTTCACAGCAATGCCCCGGAAATGAGCAGTGGAGAACATGGAAAACAAAGTCACACGCTCCCCACTCCCCTCCCTGCTCAGGCTTTGGTTTTGAGAGAATTTCAGGAAATGTTGTCAGAGGTTTTTAAAGACAGAAAGATCAAGTCAAAATTGAAAAGTCTTCTCTACAAATTATCAAAAGGAACCCTTGGGTTATGGGGTCAGGCCTTCCTTCCCTCTCCTAATCCATCTAGACTCCCGTATTTGCACTCATCAGTTCCAACATTATGATTTACTCACAAGGAAGCTAGACAGATCAGGAGAGTCAATGCCTAACTCGTGGAATCTTTCTACACTGTAAATATGATTGAGTTGTCCCCCTGCCCCAACAGGCTTAAAACGGTTCAATGGTTCTCCACTGCCCTCAGGATAAAACCTAAACTTCTTAGCACTGGGCATCCTTTCTTCATAATTTGACCTATGCTTATTCCACTAGCCTCATCCCCTTCCCAGTTCATGGTCCAGCCACTGAATTCTAGACTTGCCCTGTTCCCTTGCCTCTAACGCCCTCTTGACCCCCTTCACTTAGCTAACTCCTACTTATCTTTTAATTCCCAGATCAGGTATTGCTTCCCCAGGAAGCCTCCCCCGACTCTCACGCTGCCCTTCCTATGTGCCCTCCTGCACCTGTGCTCACCCCATTTACCACCGATCATACTGTATCAAAATTCTGGTTCAGCTGCCTATCTCCTCCACTAACCTGTGAGTTAGGGGCTCAATAAATATTTGTTGAACAAACATACAAAGAAGAGAAACCTGAAAAAGCACATAATCCAGCATTCCTATCTACTTGACTTTGAGATATCTACTTTGTAGCCAAGCTACCTTTATAAATCTGACTCAGGTAAATATATAAATGATACTACATTCCTTGTAGAAGGTAATCAAAATGAAAAGTGTGAAGAGAAAAGCAGCTGTGATAAAACCTTGACCACAGATAATTCATGGCACGTATAAGCCACACGTAGGTGATAAAGAATTGTTTGCTTTTGAGGATACTTGTTTTAGAAATATCAGGCTGCCTTGGGTGACAAAGCAGCCAACCACTTACACCTAGTTAGAGAATCCCTACTTTGTTGAAGGTATCATGCTCAGCCCTATAATCTAGGTAGGACATCCCCTAAACCAGAGGTTCTCACTTGGGGGGACAGAGAGAGGCAGAATGAAAACACCTGGGGAGCATTTACAAACTTCATATTCTCACGCTCTGGAGATTCTTTTCCAGAGAACCCCTTCCTTCCCATCCCTGATCTAAATCATCCCAACTGACAAGGAATTGTGCTAAATTTAAAAGGGAAGAGATTCTAAAGGCTTCCTTCACAGGAAGGCAGCATCATTTAGTTGTTAAGAGTAAAGGTTTTGCAGGTAAACTGCATAGGTTCAAATCTCAACTCATAGCCAGGTAACTCTGGGCAAATTATTTAACCCCCCCATGCTTTAGTTCCTACAACTGGCAAGTGGGAGTAAAAGTAAATGCCTCATAGACTTGTTGTGAGATTGAAGTGAAATAATGCTTGTAAAGCACTTAACTCAGCACCTAGTAAAGAATAGGAACTTAATGTAATCTACATAACATTTAATATTAAAATCTGATCCAAAGTCCCTAAACTTTGAAAATCAATTAGTCTTTATAAATGTCTAGCCACAAAATCATCTACTAAAACTTGAGCCTGTTAGCTAGCCCTCATGAGAAAACGAAAACAGTTTTATTCTATATAATTTGCCTTGAAGCACTAAGGACTCTAATTAGACATTCTCATACGTGCTGGTGCTTTCCAAGTTAGACCAGGCATTGAAAAATGCAAGGCTCAAATATAATAATAATAACAACAACAACAACAACAACTGACATTTCTTGAACATTTACTATGTACACTATCTATGTTAAATATTTTACCAGTGTACATCCTCATAATAATCCTAAGAGACAAGTCTTATCATTACCTCTATTTTACACATTAGGAATCTGAAGCTTAAATGAAATAGTAATAGTAAGTAATGAAATAGAAACAGAAATAGTAAGTGATAGAGCAAAGAAATGGACCAAAACTCAATGTGAATGCTATGCCACACTGCCTTTCTTGCCCTCCCTGCCATAGGGACAGTGCACAGCTTTCATTCAACATCCCAGCTCCTAAAACAGGCAGAGATTGAGAGGAGGCCACAGTTCTCCTTTAGTGGCTCCTTGGGCCTCAGGAATTGTGTCGTTTGTCCAATCATCCCTTAAGGGAGGAAATAATTAGCAAAGGAAAGTAATATAAATATTACTAATAATAATAGCTCTGACCGGTGTGGCGATCTTTTCCTTTGCAGGATGATGCCCAATCAACTGAGCCAGTTCGCCAGTTCAATTCCCAGTCAGAGCACATGCCTGGGTTGTGGATCCCATCCCCAGCTGGGGTGTGTCTGAGAGCAACCAATTGATATTTCTCTCTCACATGGATGTTTCTCTACCCCTCTTTCTCCCTCCCTTCCCTTCTCTCTAAAAATAAATAAATAAAATATTTAAAATAATAATAATAGCATCTTTGCCTATGGATGCCTCATCTTATTTTTGGAAGTAGCAGACTGGGTAACTAAAGTGATAAAAGCAAAGAACATTATGCCAAAAATTCTGGATTTGAGCCATGGCTCTTCCATTTGACCATATAAACTTGGATAATTAACTTAAACTCTCTAACCCTCACCTTACTTATCCATAAAATGGGAATAATAATACTTATCTTACTAGATCAGTGAGAGAATTAAATGAGAAGATACAAACTATCACACACTGCTGGTGAAAGAGTAACTGCGGACGCCATTCTGAAGCAAAGTCTTAGTGGAACTAAGTATTTACACACCCTCCAATCCAGCAATCCCACTGCTAAGTAGGTATATACCCCAAGGACCCTCTCTCTTGAGTCCATAAGAAGGCCCATATGAAGCCATTCATTGCAGTACTATTTGTGCTAGTAAAAAGTTGGAGGGCACCCAAGCATCTGTTACTAGAGGAATATGTAAGTAAAACGTGCTATATGTGCACAATAGTCAGAAATAATGAAGTAAATTTACACGTAGGTAGATCTCAGAAACAATGTTAAGTGGGAAAAGTAAAATCAGAATGAGGTGTATAGCACAGTGCCATTTATGTAGATTTTAAAAAAACAGCCCCAAACATTCTATATTTGTCAATGATACACATATGTCTGTTAAAAATATCGTGGCATTCTTCTGCTCAAAACCTTCCACTGGTGTCTCTTTTTATGCAGGACATAAGCCAAAGTTTGTATTTCAATGGCCTGCAAAGTCCTACAGTATTTGCCACTGACCCAGCTACCTCTCAGCCTTCTGTTTCTTGCTCTTCTCATTCATTTTTCTCTAGCTTCTAACATACCAGGCAAATCCTCCCTCGGGATCTTTGTACTTACTCTTCCCTACACCTGGACACTCCTACCCCAGGTTGCTCCCTTAACTACATTTGGTAAAGTGGCACTTTTTTTAGTAAGGCCTTCCTTAATCACCCATACAAAACTGAGATTCTCTCCTAACCACCCAAAACACACCTTTTCCCCCTGCCCTACATTTTTATAGCACTTATCACTACTTAAGGTACTATATGTTTTACTTATTTATTTCTTCTTGATTTATCTCACTGCAGTAGAATGTAAGCTCCATGAAGGTAGGAAATTTTTATTGTTTTGGTCCCGGCTGTATTCCCTATAACTGCACCTGACACATAGACAGCACCGAGTATTTGTTGAATGGATAAATATATCTAAATAAATATATACAGCATGCACTGGAAGAGGATTTCTTACATAGATTAAAGCAGGTGCCTCCAGGAAGGAGGAGGAATGAGAATAGAGATGTGGGATGAAAGGAAAAATAAAATGAATTGAAAGGGGGCCTTACATGAAGCTGACATGCCATGAACTGAGGGAGGTGATTGACTCAATTCTGTGCACTTGAGGTTCAACGAAGGGATTGCATGAGACACCGTTGTGAGAGTACCTGGTCAAAAGCCTGAAGAATGGCAGGCATTCAACAGATCTAAACTGAAGAGGAATTGGAATCCTACAGTTGTCAGGATACATAGTGTACAAAGAAGGAATAGCAGCCAGAAAGAAGGAAAATAACAGGGGAAGTGGGAGTACCCCCTCCTACTCGTTCCCTTGGAACCCATTTCCCTTTTCCCGATTCGTCTTTCTCCATCTTCTTCAACTGCCTTTGGAGGGGAAGTTGGCATTGTGTATGCTTTGTACCCCATTCCTCTGTCTAGAAAACTTTCCCCGGCCACCTACCTCTCAACAAAGACTAGTACAATGTTTCTTAACATCTTTTGAATCACAGACTCCTTCAACGTTGCTCAACTCAAAAAAAAAAGTTATTCACTCTTCTGAAGTCAATCCATGGACCATGAGCCACAATCCCAGATGAGAACAGTCTGAATGGCAGGGTGGGAGAAGGGTCATGCTTTCAATACAATTTCTGTTCCCCTCAACTTTTTTACACAGGGTGGTCCTTGGGCCCTTCCCACATTTACTGAAGATGAGTGAAAGTAGACCAACAGACAAAGTGTGAAGATACAAGGGAATCAACTCAAAAAACAAAACATAGGGGAATTAAATAATCATATTTTGTGACTTAAAAGCAGGCAGAACAAACCAAAAAAACCTACAGAAGAAAAAGTAAGTATTGTACATCAGTGATCCCCAACGTCTTTGGCACCAGGAATCGTTTTTTTCCATAGACAGGGGCAGCCGGGGCGGGGGTGGGGGCAGGAGGCGGAGCTCAGGCAAGCTTCCCTCCAGACCTGGTTCCAAATAGGCCATGGACCAGTACTGGTCCATGGCTCAGGGGTTGGGGATCCCTGTTGTACAAGATTGGGGATTCTGACAAAGACCCACTGCAGTCCAGGCCATACCAATAAAGAGGAACATTTTCCTTAAATGCAATGTGCAGAAACACTCTTTCCCTATGCAATCATCTGTAATTATTCCAATAGTTTATATTCATTCCAGACTCTTCCACCAAGCTGTCAGAGTCCCTCCCTAATTCTACCTCCCCCTACCCTCATACCCATCACCTGATTCCTAACTCAGCTCCTCACACCCTGACTTACCCTTCATGAGATGAGCCTTAGGCCTGTGTATGTTACTTGTCCTGCCAGGGACGCCCTCCTCACTCCTTTCTGTCTGGTCTTGACCCTCTAGCTCTTCTCAACCCTATTCTACAATCTCTCCCCACTGCTAGGAAGCCTTTCTAAACCCATCTCTCCCATCCCAACAGCACATATAGCACTAATTTTCCCTTTCTGTCTGGCGGTGCCCTGGGTGTGTCCCTTAAATTCCTTTTTAGCCTAAAAGTAGGACCAGAATCCATGAACCTCCTCCTTCTGAATTCCACACTCCCGACCCTCGCTACTCAGGATAAGGATCTGCTCATCATTGTGCCAACCAATCAAAAGAGGCATGTAGGACAGAGAAAATGAACATACAAGTATAGATGTATTGATTGATTACTGTATCTTAACATTCCTAGAAGTAGGAAACTTTTTTTTTGGAATGAGAGAAAGGGCCAGACAGAGGTGGAAACAGGGGACCAGAACATGCATAATCACCTATTGCAAGAGCATTTCCTAAGGACATTTCCTAATGAGGGCCCTGGGTCTGTGAATCTTAGTTTAATTAGGAAACAGTCTCGCCCAAAGGAGGTACTTGGCACAGGGAGGTGCTTAAAGAAACTCAGAGAGAGGCCAGGGAACTTGAAGCCAGCTTCAATGAATTCCATAATGCCCCTGGCTCACTCCTTCCCTCCCTCCTCCCCCTCATTGTGTTTCTCTCCATCTCTGAGCTCATTCCAAGCTCCAAAACAAAAGTTCTATCCCAAGTAGCCAAGAAGAACTCCTGTTAAATCCAACAATCCACCCACTAAATTGCAGGCTGCTTGCTTTCCCAGCCAACCCCACCTACTCTCCTTCATCCTAGAGGTCGTTGTGTTCATCCCCTGCCTCTAAGAAGGGTACTGCCCTCACTCTGGACCTTTCCTTTTCAAAACATTTTTCCAAGGAAATTAATTCCACCAGTTCCCTCATTGCCAGGTGTTACCAATCCTGCCAGTCAGGCAGTTTGGTTTTATGCCTCCTGCTGAGTCACTTCAAATATAGATTGGATAAGAGTTGCTTTGCTATAAGTTTGGTAAATACTTGAGAGAGGAAGGCCAATAAGGCTGTTAAATAATTATTTTCAGGTCTCAAAGTTTCAGAGACATGGACTTTAAACACATCTCCAGAGATTATACCAACCCCTTTGTATGCAATTAGACTCCTTTTCCAAACCCAAATTATGTAAATTCTCTCATCCTTCTTAAAATTTCCAGAGAATGAAAACTCTGGAGCCAATCAAACCAATGTCTCCCAAACAAACAAGTATTAAGTTTTCTGGATATCTGAACTTCCTCAGAGTTTCCAAAGTCCTAGCTCAAGCACCCTCGCCACTCTGGGAGGGAGCAGTCCGTACACAGCCTATACGGAGTGTAGGCTTTGACTTCAGGGTGACAGCTTTCAATAACAAGTGTGATGTAGGTAGTACGCCAACACTTCCAAATTGGAAACAGTTCAGGATAGATAAGAAAAAGTAAATAGAGCAAAAGCCACCATGAAAATTGAGTCTGAGTCATATATACAAGGTCTAGAAGAAATCAGTTAACAAAGCCAAATAAAAAATGGAATATTCTCATTTTTCTTTCTGTGTGCCTTCTCTGTGTCCAGTCATGGTCACTCATTCAACAAATATTACTGGTTCCCAACTATTCAACACTGCAGATAAAGCAAAGAAGAAACACAAAAATCCCTCCATTCTAGTTGTTTACGTGCCTGCAGGAGGAAGCAGACTAAACAAATAATAAGAATATAGCCCTGGCTGGTGTGGCTCAGTGAATCGAGTGCCGGCCTGCAAACCGAAAGGTTGCCGGTTCCATTCCCAGTCAGGGCACATGCCTGGGTTTCGGGCCAAGTCCCTGGTTGGCAGTATGCAAGAGGCAACCACTCGATGTATCTCTCACATGGTAATGTTTCTCTCTCTCTCTTTCTCCCTCCTTTCTCCTCTGTCTAAAAGCAAATATATAAAAATCTTTTAAGAGAACCAAGATGGCGGCGTAGGTAGACACACTGCGCCTCCCCACACAACCAGAACTGACAGAATCGAACGGCAAGGGGGTCCAACACCAAGGAAATAAAAAATAAACATTCAGATCGATAGGAGGGGCGGAGACGGGCACCAGGGTGGAGAGGACTCGCGTGGCTGTGGCGGGACCGAGACTGGCAGAGTGTGGGACGAACGGCGCAGGCAGTCCGAGCACTAGCGGACCCCGTGGCCCCACATTCGAGCAGATAAACCAAGAGGGCCAGACTCAGAGTGGCGGAGAGCGGGGTGGGCAGAGCGGTGGGTAGCACCCCATGGCCCCACATTCTCACATAGATAACCTGGACGAACAGCGGGAGCGAAGCAGACCACGCAACCCAGGGCTCCAGCTCGGGGAAATAAAGCCTCAAACCTCTGATTGAAAACGCCCGTGGGGGTTGGGGTGGCAGCAGGAGAGACTCCCAGCCTCACGGGAGAGGTCGTTGGAGAGACCTACAAGGGCCTAGGGCATGCATAAGCCCACCCACTCGGGAACCAGCACCAGAGGGGCCCAGTTTGATTGTGGGTAGTGGAGTGAAAGATTGAAATCCGGAGGAGAGTGGAGCAAGCGCCATTGCTCCCTCTGGGCCCCTCCCCCACGTACAGCATCACAGCTCAGTGACCAGCGTTACCCCGCCCTGGTGAACACCTAAGGCTCCGCCCCTTAAAGTAACAGACGCGCCAAGACAAAAAGAAAAAAAAAATGGCCCAAACAACAGAATACTTCAAAGCTCCAGAAAAAATACAACTAAGTGAGGAAGAGATAGCCAACCTATCAGATGCACAGTTCAAAACACTGGTTATCAAGATGCTCACAGAATTGGTTGACTCTGTTCGAAAACCAGATGAAAAAATGAAACCTATGCTAAGAGAAACAAAGGAAAATGTACAGGGAACCAATAGTGATGCGAAGGAAACTGGGACTCAAATCAATGGTGTGGACCAGAAGGAAGAAAGAAACATCCAACCAGAAAAGAATGAAGAAACAAGTACTCGGAAAAATGAGGAGAGGCTTAGGAACCTCCAGGACATCTTGAAACGTTCCAACATCCGAATTATAGGGGTGCCAGAAGGAGAAGAGGAAGAACAAAAAATTGAAAACTTATTTGAACAAATAATGAAGGAGAACTTCCCTAATCTGGCAAAGGAAATAGACTTCCGGGAAGTCCAGGAAGCTCAGAGAGTCCCAAAGAAGCTGGACCCAAGGAGGAACACACCAAGACACATCATAATTCCATTACCCAAGATTAAACGCAAGGACCTACATCCAAGATTACTGTATCCAACAAAGCTATCATTTAGAATGGAAGGGAAGATAAAGTGCTTCTCAGATAAGGTCAAGTTAAAGAAGTTCATCATCACCAAGCCCTTATTATATGAAATGTTAAAGGGAGTTACCTAAGAAAAAGAAGATCAAAAATTGGAACAGTAAAAATGACAGCAAACTCAGTTATTAACGACCACACCTAAAACAAAAACAAGAGCAAACAAGGCAAACAACTAGAACAGGAACAGAACCATAGAGATGGAGATCACATGGAGGGTTGTCAATAGGGGAGTGGGAAGGGGAGAGGGGGGGAAAGGTACAGAGAATAAGTAGCATAGAAGATAGGTGGAAAATAGACAGGGGGAGGGTAAAAATAGTGCAGGAAATGTAGAAGCCAAAGAACTTATAAGTATGACCCATGGGCATGAACTATAGGCGGGGAATGTGGGAGGGAGGAGGTGGGCAGGATGGAGTGGAGTGGGGGGGGGGGGAATGGGACAACTGTAATACCATAATCAATAAATATATTTTAAAAAATTAAAAAAAATATTTTAGAAAAATACATTGCGTTGGACTGTAATCAGTACTGTGGAGGAAAGTAAGGCAAGAGAAGGTTAAGATGTGCTCGGGGTGGGCATTGCCACTTTAAAGTGGGTGGTCCAAGCAGGCCTCACTGACAAGATGACATTTCACCAACAATCAGAAGCAGGGGAGGGGACAAGCTATGATACAGATCTCTGAGAACAACAAAGACTCTGGTGAAGTTTTTAATTGTGAACTTTTTTATTGTGGTAAAATATACATAACATAAAATTCGCCATTTAAGCCATTTTGAAGTCTACAGTTCTGTGGCATTAAGTACATTCACATTGTTGTGCAACCCTCACCACCACCCATCTCTAGAACTTTTCATCTTGCTCGACTAAAACTTTGTACTTGTTAAACAGTGGCTCATTTCCTGCCCCCACCCCAGCCCCTGGCAACCACCATTCTACCTTCTGTTTCTATGAATTTGACTACTCTAGGTACCTCGTATAAGCAGAATCATACAATATTGTCTTTTGATGAGTGACTTTTTTCACTTAGCATAACGTCTTTTAGGTTCATCCATGTTGTAGCATGTGTCAGAATGTCCATCCTTTTTAAGGCTGAATTCCATTGTATGTATAGACCACATTTTGTTCACCCATGCATCTGCTGAGTGACACATGTGTTGGTTCACCCTTGGGCTCTTGTGAATAATGCTGCTCTGAACACTGTAAAAAATATCTTTTTAAATCCTTGCTTTGAATTCTTTTGGGTATTTACCCAGAAGTAAGATTGCTGGATCATGTGGTAATTGTATATTTAATTTTTTGAGAAATTACCCTACATTTACCTCATTGGCTGCACCATTTTACATTCCCACTAACAGTGCACAGGGTTCCAATTTTTCCACACCATAATTAACACTGGTTATTTTTTGTTTGTTTGTTTGTTTGTTTGTTTTTAGAGAGAGGGGAAGGGAAGGAGAAAGAGTGGGAAACATCAATAGTGTGGCTGCCTCTCACACACCCCCTACTGGCCCACAACCCAGGCATGTGCCCTGACTGGGAATCAAACCAGCAACCCTTTGTTTTACAGGCCGGCACTCAATCCACTGAGACACACCAGCCTTTTCTGTTTTTTAATAACAGCCATTCTAATGGGTACCTGGCTATTTTTAAGGAACAACAAGGAGGGCTGTAGGGCTGGTTCAGAGTGAGTGAGGGGGAAGCATAAGTCAGAGAGAAAGCAAGAGGCCAGACCATTCATGTAGGGTCACTGTGAGGACTTTGGCTTTTGCTCTCGGTGTGATGGGAACCCTAGATAAAGTGATAGTTTCGTATGTTGTCTACTGACCTACTGAGTTTCATGTTCTTTGAACTAAGTATTTGGTTCACAAACTAAGAAATAGGCCTCCTCCAGCCAAGAAAGCCAAGTATGGAGACAAGTTCTGTAGCGCTCTCAATAGATGTCTGGTACTTTTGACAACAAAATGAGGGCTGAAGAAGCTAAGGCATTCATTCATCCATCTGCCTCCCTTTCTAGATACCAAAGAAGAGACTCCATACAACAACCCATGGGAGATTAATGTGATGGATTGCTTTCATAGAAGTTGTTCACTTTATGGATTATCTTTAGCCAGGATTCAGTCACTTAGAAATCAAACAAAAACAATCATGGTATCAGTCACAATTTTCGATTATCCCCTCCATTATTGTGGATAATAAAAAGCTGACATGGAGATAAAGGGCATTTTTGCCAGCAACTGGTGAAATTAAGGACTGCAAAGACAGGGGTAGATAGACTCTTCTCAGAAAAGGGGCTGGAACAATGTGAATCAGGCACTCACAAGCCTTGCAGAATTAAATAGATGAATTCAGTCCCAAGCCCCAGATGCCTTAGAAAGGATTGTCAGAAATGTCTGAGATGATCAGAGCTAGGGAGAGAAAGGGCCCCAAAGGAAAGCCTGAAAACACATTTTTGAAAGGCAAAGAGTACCTCTCATAACCTCACTTCCCCCAGGCGACAGCGATGAAAGCTTCTACATCAAAATGAGAAGTCCAAGGAGTTATAGATTTTCTCAACAATAAATAATCTAGAGAGAATGGCCTCCCCGCCACCGTTTATAAATGTTAGAAAATATACACTTGTATGGGGGTGGCGGGGGGAGATGGGGAGTAGAGAAGGAGAGAATTATGGGGTTGTCCCCTCTGGGAAAGGGGGAGGGACAGAAATCAATTTTCACTATGGCATTCTTAGGATTCAAATGGGGGTTAGGAGAGGGAAGTATGGTAAAATCTGGAAACCTAAATAACTAATTTCTCTCAGCAAGAAAACAGGCCATGTACTCCTAGGCTCAGTGTGCTGTTTTTCTTTTCGTCTGAGAATCACATTCATCCTCTAATCTTAACACAGTACGGTCATCACCACCCCACCCATGGTAAACAGACTCCACACCTTGCCTCACATTACAGTCCCTATCTCATTTTCCTTCTCCGTGGTCTCATCACAGAGGTCTTAGGTTACCTTTTTTAAGCCTCCAAACATTTATAATAAAAACAGGGCCCTGACCAATGTGGCTAAATTGTTTGGACGCTGTACCACAAAGCAAAGGGTTGACAATTCAATGCCTGGATTGCAGGTTCAACCCCTGGTAAGGGAGTGTAGGAAAGGCAACTGATCTATGTTTCTCTCCCTCTCTTTCTTCCCCCCTTCCTCTCTCTTTAAAAATAAATGTTTTTTTAAAAAATGGAACTAGGGTTTGGAAGACTGCTCCTCCTTCTTTCCTCAACTAGAAAAATAATGGACCTAAGTGGCAGTGAAAGTTTTAAGTCATTTATTCAGTCAGTCAATAGATACCAAGCACATTAAAATGCCAGTCATTGTGCTTGTTGCTGCCAACACAACAGGGAAGAAAAACATGTTCCCTGCCTACATGGCACTCACTATTTTCAAGAATGTTCTTATATAACATTCCTGACTATAATGATGAAAACAATCAATCTACAAGGCAGTTCTCTACAGAAAGCACAACTAACTTGTACTCTTCAAAACTGTCAATGTCAGGAAAGACAGGCGGAGAAACTCACCAGACTAAAGGAGAATAAGAAGGCATGACAATGAATTGAAACATGCAACTGTGGATTGGACCTGGATCAGGGAGAAATATTTTACTATAAAAAAAATTACTGGACAGTTAGCAAATTTGAATATGGACTGTATCATATATATAGACACACACATATATATGCATATATACATGTATATATACACATATACATGAGAGAGGATGCAATGCAAATGCAGCAAAATATTAACAATTGGTCAATCCTGGTGAAAGACAGGTGGGTGTTAATTATATTATTCTTACAACTTTTCTGTAGCTTTGATATTTTTCAAACTAAAATCTTGAAGGAAAACAAGAATGTACCAATAAGTAAAGGTTATAGATTCTCCTACCCTGATTGACCTTTATAAACAAGCTGGCCATCACTTTTGGTTGAAACAAAATCCCACCCAGAATTATCTAGCCCCAAATCAGGAACTTTAGATCAGAGGGGTGGGTGGGAAGACAGGAATCCTTTGCCTTTGATTTACAACCAAAATTGTCAGAAAGTAAAAATGCCTGGAAAGAAACCGCAACCTTGGCTCATGTTAGTCTGGATATATATATATTATATATACTGTTTTGTCATTTTGTGGGACTAACACAAATTAGTAAATCAGGGCCCTAGGCTGGAACTCTAAGAGGCATTGGGAAAGGTGTGCAGAGGCTGCAGGCAAAGAAAAACAGTATCTGACAAATAGGGACACCAGGTACATGTGCAAGAATTAGTAATGCCTGGAAAGAGGGGTGAAAGAGAACCAGAATTTGTTGAGCTGCAAGTCATGCACATATGTTATTTCATTTAACCTCCATCACAGCCCAATGAAATAAATATTATAATTCCACTTTACAGACTGAGAGGTTAAATAACTTTCCCAAGATCACATAGCCAGTAAAAAGAAGAGTTGAAATTTGAACTTGGTTCTTCGTGACTTCGAACCCCATGCTCTTTCTACTGCAGCACCCTGATTCCACACAGAGTAAAGATTCTAGGACATGGTTATTAAAGGAGAATTTGAGCCAGTTCTTTTTGTTAAGATTTTATTTATTTATCTTTAGAGAGAGGGGAAGGGAGGGAGAAAGAGAGGGAGAGAAATACCAATGTGTGGTTGCCTCTCACGTGGCCCCAACTGGGATCTGGCCCACAACCCAGGCATATGCCCTGACTAGGAATTGAACCAGTAACCCTTTGGTTTGCAGCCCATGCTCAATCCACTGAGCTACACCAGTCAGGGCATAGAGCCAGTTCTCATCCTGTGCCCATGTCACTCCCTGCCAACATCTTCCCTTTCCTCCCAGATGCTGATGGACCAGGGCTGGAAGTACTGGGGTCATTAAATTGGAAAGCTCCATCTTAACCACGCCCTGCTAAAATCCTATCCAATCTAGGACCAAAATGTCTCTAGCCTATCCTTTTAGATGTCATGAAAGGAGATCCCAAAGCATGCCTGTAGCTATTCCAATAGTTCCCAGATATAATCTTATATCTACTTACAATTCCCACTCCCAGAACTTTAACCCATCTCCTTTTGTTTGCATTTTAGTGGATCTTTAGATGCCAAATATGTCATCCTTCTGAGACTTCTTTCATCATGCTATTCTTTCATCATTTTATTCCAAATCTTTTCTCTTTATTACCTCATTCTTAATAATAAGAAAGAAATCTTGAGTGCACATTAGGAAGTGTCAGAGAAGTAAATGAAACCTTGATTCTTGTTGTCCAAAAAATGGTGGGGGGAGCAGACATTTTTAAAGATGAGAGCCCAATGGTAGGAAAATGGTTGCAATTTCCCTGACAACCTAAATATCCCCAGATTTGGCCTCCCCAAACCTCAGCCATCCCCCAAGGCTTCCAGATGCTACTGGCACACACCATTAGAAAACATCTGTCACAAAGGACAGCCCCAACTGGAAGAAGGCAGACGGTGCCAGTTTAATGAGGATGGTTTAACAAAACATTTTTTAAGCTTCCTAATTCACTTGGCCATTTGCTTTCCAGACTTGGCTGCCAATCAGGAGCAAACTAGAAATATTTGCCAGAGGACGGCAATCTCCTCCTTATCCTTAATCCAGAAGAATCCAGTACCAGAAAAACATCATCTTATCAGTCACTTGAAAACATGATTAATCCCATTCCACATCTAAAAATCCTTGGTGAAGCTGGGAAAAGGACCTTCAGCTACATCAGGCTGATTATTCTGGTTTGGTCATTATTGATGACCAGAAACTTAGTAGAATATCAAAATGGGCATTTGTGTTCCCCATTGTGACCCATGTCTGTGACCAGCCCTGAGCTCACCACATCTGAAGCATTCTTATTATTTATTAATCATCCATGGAAACAAAGGCCAATGGACATCAGGCACCAGCACAGACCTCTTAGTCTTTTTATTTTTTTATCTCCTCATTGTTTTTAAATCAAAAGTTACTAAGGAATGTGGACTTGAGATAAGCAGTAATGAGTATTCTGAACATGCTATCAATATATGAAGATCAATGGAGAAGATAAAAGATTGTTTTTCCATTTTAGTTTCAAAAGAAAGAAAGCTCCAGGTATGTCCAAAGACAAGAGATTGATAAAGCTATACCTAAGAATACTGATTTTATTCAGGGAAGTTGCATAAAATTTTGGATTAAGTCTAAGGAATTCGAACTGAAATCATTCATTTCAGATATTTATGGATCACTGTCCTAGACCTCAATTCAATTCAGCTGACAGGAAGTCACTTAGTACCTTGTCCCCACTAGACCTCTATCTAGTAGGTTCCTACAATTTGCAAATACTCTATATCTGGGGCCAGACTCCTGCCATACTCTCTGGTCCACCCTCTTGGTCCATAAAATAGGTAACTCTAAACAGTGAGGTCCTCTCAAATCCCAGTCACATTCACTTAGCAGCCATCAGAGAGTGCTGTCCTTTCTTGAAGCAGGTTACAGCCCTAAATCACATTCACCCCAACTGCTGCATTGCAGCAGATAACTGAAGTGTGAGTGCCCTCTACCCTCCTTCTGGAAAATGACACTTTGCTCAAGCCTTAAAAAGACACACACACACACACACACACACACACACACAGTTCTTCTCCCAATCAGATCTGCAGTTCCTGCTCTCTGTTAAATCCAAACTTCTAAGATTATATTTCTAGGGCTTTATTTTTACTGGTCTTCTACCACTTACTCCTACTATTAACCTTTTCTGTGGCTCTCTGCTTGAACACGACTAATCTTTCTCTGCACATGAATATCTTGCTCTCATTCACCTCTGCCTAAAATACCCTCTTCTCTGTTCAACATGACCCTCCCTCAGGAGGCTTCTCTAACCACATGCCTAATATATGATCTCTCCAGTACGCATGCCCTCCTCTCCCCTCCTTAGTGTCCAGTGGTGTAACTCACTGGCCTAGAACCTTGCACTGGGAGAATACCCAGTTAGGGAAGTGGGTATCATTGCTAAACGGTGAGGTGGAGCTGAGAGCACAGCTCCTGACTAGTGAAGCTTTCCCCCCACCAGAGCCTGAGGTACAAAGGGTTAACTGGCCACAGCCAAGGAAGCACTCCAGAATCTACAGCCCAACTTGGTGATGTCAGAGATCTGAAGCAAGAACCCAGGCCCAAGTCTCTTTCACCACAACAAAGTAAAAGTACAAAGGAAATAACTCAAGTTGGCTGAGACAAAGTACACTTTCTGTGACATTTATTATTTGCTCCAGTGTCATCCCCTTGATTTCCAATGACAGACAATACAAAGTATTACTACTTTCATTGCTTTATTTAATTTGAAAAATAAATCATCTAATGCTTGACATTAGGCAACATAATATGATAATCTGAAATAACTAAGTTTAGGCTACAGAAAGGAGGAATGGCCCAATAGTCAAATGGTTGAATCTTTTTTCTAAGTTGTTGTTCAATTGCAGTTCCCATCTTCCTCCCATTACTCTCCTCCTCCCTACCCACCCCCACCTCCCACATTCAATCCTCCTCCCCCATGGTCTTTGTCCATGGGTCCTTTATACATGTTCCTTGACAACCCTTCCCTTTCTTTCCCCCGTTATCCTGCTCCCTCCTCCCCTCTGGTCACTGTCAGTTTGTTCTTTATTTCCATGTCTCTGGTTCTGTTTTGCTCACTTATTTGTTTTGTTGATTAGGTTCCACTTATAGGTGAGATCATATGGTATTGGTCTTTCACCGCCTGGCTTATTTCACTTAGCATAATGCTCTCCAGATCCATCCATGCTGTCACGAAGGGTAGGAGCTCCTTCTTTCTTTCTGTTGCATAGTATTCTATTGTGTAAATGTACCGCAGTTTTTTGATCCACTCAGTTATTTTAAAAGGATTTTACTTGCTTGGGAAATGAGGAAGTATCCATGAAATGCACTGATATTGTAAGCTTCCAGAGAAGAAAATTTTCTATATTTGCTACCATTTATCCTGTATTGTCTGTAAGTAATAAGTAAACAGATTCTGTTTAGTTTGGGTTAAGTCTAAAGTGAGAAACTATATAGTCCCCCTAAGGTTTGGTGTTTTCCTCAAGTGAAAGCCACAAAAGGTCTCCAAGTGAGAAAGACTGAATTGAAACCATTAAAAATTAGGTTTCAGCTAAGTATAAATGCATACAAAAGCAAATTCCAAATTAGATAATTCAGGAGCCAAAATGACTCTTTGTGTAAAATCATTCAAGTGAAAGCAACATTCCCCACCCCCCAAATCATTAACACCCCCCTATGACCACCAAATCACCACAGACTCACTTACACACTGTGCAAGACAATAGTGGCAAATAGAGAATTCCTCTTTCTGGGAATTTACAATTAAGGGCATTCTGTAAATTCTTCTCCACTCCCAAACTAAGCAAAGCATATATAAACCATGCACTAGAAAGGGAATTCCTAAATCAGAAAGGAACAGTATGGTATTTACATCAGTGGCAAGGGCATGTCAAGGTCGCAGATGATTTCATAACTGATGGAAGTTAAGAGTGGTAAGGCCTTCAGTCTTGGCAAGATTAAGGAGTGTCTTCTGTATACCTTGGGTCAATCTGAGAAGTCTGCATGGAAGTGGGAGGAATTACCCCATCTTGGCATTTTGTCTAAGTGTTTCCCAGAGAAACATCAGTTCAAGCTACATTTCATGATGGTGTGATGGTTAGGCTATAATCCAATAAATGGAGCCTCATTTAGACCTCCTGCTCTGTCTCCCACCAAAACACAAGACAAAACAAATTCCACCACACTCTGAACCCATAAATCCAATTTGCCCAAATATACAGATCCAGTTAAATATTTCCACCAATACAAATACAAATCTAGGTACTAAAATATAATACTAATAAAAATTTTGTCTTGGGTATGTGCAGAAAAGGAAAAGAATCAGAGAGGAACCCATTTCAGTAGTAATGAGTGTGTTACTTCTCCCCTGAGGAAAGAGAAGTGAAGCTCGGATAGCTTTCCTGAAAGGGTGGAAAGAAAACCAAATTCAGCTCATCCTAAAGAATATAAATAACCAAGCTTATCTCCAAGGAGTCTTCCCAGAAAGACCTCACCAAACTGATTGCTTACCAAGCATCCTCCCCTACTTATAATCTTACTTTGTACTGCACTGTTTAAATGTTACTTGAACCCTGACTGGTGAGGCTTAGTGGGTTGAGTGCTGTCCTGCAAGCTGAAAGGTTGCAAATTCGATTCCCAGTCAGGGCACATGCTTGGGTTGCAGGCCAGGTCCCTGTTTGGGGACTTGAGAGAGGCAACTGATTAATGTTTCTCTCCCTCTCTTCCTCCCTTCCTCCTTCCCCCATCTCTAAAAATAAATAAATAAACAAAATTTTATGGTTTTTAATGTTTCTGGGGAGGATACTTTTTATCCCTTTCTAAAATAAAAACTACTTTGGGTAGAAGCTGCTTTATGTTTTTTCACTGAAGCTAGATATTACTAATTGTAATCAAGACTTGAACTTGAAAGCTATGGCAGCCCCTAAACTGTCTGCTCATTAGACCAAGAAGAAACAGCCACATCCTCCAACTCATCTACTTGGCCTACCACCGCCAATACTACACCTCTTAAATCTCATCCCAACCTGGCAGAGGCTAAATTCCAAGACAGTGAAAACCCACCCCATGTAGACTAAAACACTCCAAACCAAATTTGCCAAAATGATGTAGACAAAATCCACCCACCCCAATGTGTACCAAAATCCATACAGAGTGAACCAAAACAGTTTTGCTTCCTTCCCTCAATATTTATGGAGTCCATACTACATGCAGATACTACACTCGTATCATCATACCATTATTTGGGTAAACAATCAGATATCCAGAGCTCCTCTAGAGGTTACATGTACTCCATATCATCTAGAATCATTCTGGGATGGTTGTGAACAGGGAAGCTTTTCTTAATCCCTCTGGGATAACTTCTGAAAAGACAAGTAAAGCTAAATCCAACATTCTTCATTTGACACATACACAGGTTAATCTCTGTCAGAATTCAACTTTGGAAATTCTTAACATTTCTATCATACCATAATAAGACAATCAACTTGACAAATCAGAAACTTCAGCCAAAAGTTCTGCTTAGAGAGCTCTTCAGAAACTAGGCGGGCTACCAGGAAGAATCAAATATAGACTTCCCAAACAGGAATTACAAACAGAGCTGGGAAAAGCAAGGAAAGGTATAAAATTAAGGGATTAGAGAGTTGTATTTTTTATAAATTTAATTCTCACCTGAGGATATGTTCATTGATTTTTAGAGAGAGATGAATGGAGGTGGGGTGGGGGGAGACATCGATCGGTTGCCTCCTGTACAGGCCCTGACCAGGGATCAAACACTGACCAAGGATCCATCCACAGCTTAGGTATGTGCCCTGACCAGGGATTAAACCCTCAACCTTTTGGTGTACGGGATGACACTCCAGTCAACTGAGCCATCTGGCCAGGGCGTAAAATTAAGGCATTAGAAAGTGATGTAATACATTGATGTCAACAGTGAAAGTCGATTTCTTCTCTCCTTCTCCCCCATGATTCTCCACTCCACTTTCTTCAACCTCGAATCCTATCAGCCCAGAACTAATAAAAGTCCTCAAGAGAACACAGTAGAAGCAGTCCATCTGCCTGGCCACTTTATTTTCCAATCTCCAGTTGTAACATAGGACAGCTTTTGCCTACAATGAATACTCTTCTTTTTTTCAAGAAGCCTTGCTAAACAGCTTTGGTTCTGTTTTTTACCCCCAAATCCTTCCTTTCCTTGAAAACATAGAATCTAGAAATCCACTTAGTGGTCCTTTCTATCACTAAATCTTATCTCTACTTTTAGACTAGCTGTGAGTGGTCAGAGCCTCATGGCCCCTTCTTCCACGTACCTCCCAACACCCACAATCATGCGCTGTACACAAGGTGGTTTAGGAAATGCCAAATCTCCCTCTGGATAGCTCTCTTCATAGCTGTAAATGTGTCCTGCTGTCCACCCATGTAAGTAGTTGACTCTCTTTCTCTGTTCTCTCTCACCAGACTTTGCTTGGTTTCTCTCATAGTCCTAGATAGCTGTCCCACACCCCCACCATCTCCCTTGGAAAATTAACTTTTGTTTTGTTTTGCTTTGTTTTAGGAAAGACACCAGCTCATCTGCATCATATGAAAGTTGTGTCATGCCTCAATGTCCTAAGTTCTTATCCAAAAATAGATCAATAGGACTTCTCTACCAAGACCCATCTCACCCCTAGCTCATACATCATAATTTATAGTGAAGAGCCTCTGGCACCATGATTTTTAAGGGACACTCTTTATTATTGTTCTCTGGTTCTTTCTAATCCCCAATCTGCCTCGTGATTTCTTAAATAGTAAAAGAAAAAAGGGACAAGGATAAACCAAAACAATATAATCCAAAAATTATTTTATTAATTTGGAATATACTTTTTAAAGGAAATTACTTTTGCCTAAACTAAGGTAAAAATGAGTCTTGCCCTGGCCAGGTTGCTCAGTTGGTTAGAGCGTCATCCCATACACCAAAAGGCTGCAGGTTCAATCTCCAGTCAGGGCACATATCTAGGTTGTGGGTTTGATCCCTGGTCAGGGCACATTCAGGAGGCAATGCATTGATGTTTCTCTCTCATATCACTGTTTTTCTCCCTCTCTCCCTCCCTCTCTCTCTGGAGTCAGTGAATATATCCTTGGGTGAGGATTTTTTTTTTTTAAATTAGTCTGCCTTCTGGAGACACATATCACATGTTAATTGATAACAAAGAGATGTTGCCCAAGAGCTTCTGGAGAGCAAGAGAAAGACAACCTAGAACTAAACACTTGTCACATATGACCAATGAAACAAATGTTATGCATGGATAAGTGTTGTCTGAGCTTCTGGGGGGGTGGGTATTGCCCAAAGTGTGTGTTTGTGGTGGGGAGAGGGGACAGTTTAAGACTCCACAGGCTTTAGAAATTGAAGAGTTGCAAACATGTTTTGTGATAGCAGCAAATTGCCTCTTGGAGACCCAGGAAGCCAGTCTTATTTCAGGCTTCTCCTCCAAACGTTTATCAATCAATAAATATGCCTATCATGTATATAAATTTGATAGATTCCAAGAGCGAGCAGAGCCATCAAGTTTCAAGGTTTATTAAGCACTGGCTCATTTACAATATACTTGGGCCCTCAGACAAGCCTCCATACAGTGATTTAAAGACCACTAGGCAGCCACACCCCCAATGGAACTTTGTAATCGTTCCTCCTACAACCTGACCTGGTATATAGTCCCCACCACAGCTTTTTAAAAATTAGATAATAAAGGCAGGGAGACAACCTTCAGCAGCTGTAAAAATGCAAATCTAGCTCCTTGAGCATCTAGCAAGAAGACCCTCAAATCCTCCCTCATTATTGTGGACTACCTTATGAAACTGGAGCTGATATTCTGCAAAGTTCTGAACAATGCCGTCCCTAAAAAGATAAGACAAAGATACTTTCAGAATCATACGTGAGAAAGGGAAGCAAATATGAAGGAAGCAGCTAACCCAGGTGGAAGAATTTCATTCATTCAAAGAACATGTCTAAGCACACTATGTGCTGGGCCCTGTGAGAAAGACAAAGATTAACAAAGCAAGCTCTGCACCAGGCCAGAAAGGAAAGGCCAGGATGTAGGGCACTGCAGAGAGGAGGGAAGGACGCTGGAGAAGAGGGGTCCAGGAATAACCTCCCCTAACTCATATTTCCTAGGACCATCTTTGCTGAGGACATCTTTGGTTTGAAGGAGAATGAAGTACAGGCCTCTGGCCTCAGCAAACGGACCCACCCTCCCCAAGCTCGCAAGGCCTGGGGCCTGCACCCTCTAATCCCGCCCTGGAGCCATGGAATACCCTCTTCTTAAATCCCACAGGGCTTCTAGTGCCAGCAGCACTTCCCGCCCAGCCTTTCTCTCTGGCTCTATTTTTGTATCAAGTCTGTAACTTACCCATGCTCTTTTCTACCTCAAAGGAGAAAAACCTGAGGAGAAAAATGCAAGCCAAACAGGGACAGGTAAGGGGCTTAGCCAAGCAGCACCAGGAATCTGGGCAGGGCCCCAGGGAGGCAGCCCCAAGGAGGTGGGGTTTTGGGAAGGGATGGGAAAGGGTGAACAAGATGGCTTAGCCCGGAATCCAGGAGGACAGCTAGAGGTGCTCAATGGAAGCTGTGTGAGTGAGCAAGGAGGCCCTGCCTGAGCCAGAAAGGGTTTAAATGCAGCTGGGTTGGATACTGGCAACAGGATGTGGATTTAGAAGTCTCAGTTGGCTGGAGAACATTCTGGAGAGGGGGTGGAGTCCTACTTGTGGTGATTTGGGAGTCAGTCCCTGATTCAGCTAAAGGGACCCCCAAACTCTCCCACGATACTCCTACTAGGTCCCTCTACCACCACCACCCATCCATCCGAGGCCCCTCACCCACATTTCCCATCACTCCAAAAATGAAACTAAAGGGGACCTAGTTTAAGCTTCATCACAAGGGATTTATTTCCTGAGACAGTTATTCAGCATTCATAGCATATTCTAACTGAATATGCATTGTGCTGGAACAAATAAAGATGAAAAAGATATAGCCCCTGCCTAGAGAGCTTCCTGCTCTAGAGATTCAAAAAGTAGGTCTTCCAAGACTCTGAGACAGTGACCAAAGGAAGGTGCCTCCTCCATCCCAGAATGTTAATCTTCAAACAGAGGCAAGTATGTGAACTGTCAGGGATGGAGAAGGTGGGGCCTACTTAGAGACTGAAGGCTGAATGGAAGTATGATCAGCCCAAGAAGCCATTGGTCTCATGGGAAGGGGGCACCACTGCCTTCACTTGACAGTGCCACTATCCTTCTCAACCCTAAGTTAGGCGCAGACAGGACTGGAGTGATGGTGGGAAGGAGGGGAAGAGAGGGGTAGAGGTAGGACCCTGAAGAGGTAGGACTCTATACAAATACCACTAAGACAGAGCATTGAAATTAAGGCAGAAAGAACTGCATCGAATCTCAGAAAGAACCTCCAACAAAGGAAAACCTAAAAATCACATTGACCCTGCCCTAATGTATCTCCATCAGGCATAGGGCATGCCTCCTTTGTTCTAGGCATTATGCTGGGTAGTAACTGAGTGGCCCCAGCCAAGATGACAGAGCCAAAATTCCTAGAGGCAAAGGAGACAGGCAGGAATTGGAATGATGGCTGTAATGACAGAACGGTATGGGAGGGGCATCTGGGTGTTTGATTTATGTCTGTTCCAACAGTCCTAGGCTGTCTTCCCCTGCCTCAAGCTGGGGTTTTCCCAGATGTGCATCTGCTTGAGGGAAAGAAGGGCGGGTGTAGGGGGAGGGTCTCCATGTCCTTGCATCTGGTCCCAAGAGCAATCCCTTCCCCTTTCTCCCTATGCTATTCACTGCCTGCTGGGTAGGGGTGGGAGGCCAGGGGACATGCCAGGGCCCCCAGATAATCACCAGGTAATGAAAAGAACTGGTCCAGGGCTGGGGGGAATGCAGAGGATGCAGAGTTGGTGCCATAAATCTCTCTTGGAGGAGGGGGTACAGAATGGGGGGACCTGACAATTGGAGCCCATCCAGGTGATTTCACATGAAGTAACTAAACCTTGAGGGGTGGGAGGTGGGATACATGGAGAGTCTGGCTGTGGTGTGAGCCAGACACAGGGGAAGAGGCTGAGACAAAGGTAAGAGAGGCAAAAAAGAGAGATGGAAGCAGGGGAAGAGCTGGGAACAGCGACAAGAGAAGCAGCAAAAGGACATAGATGGGAGGAGATGGGAACGGAGAGAATGAAAGGTACACACGATGAAACTCATAAAGATATGATGGTATGAGACCCTCAGAGACTGAGGGAGGAAAGGGAGGAGGGATAGAAAGTAACTGATGGCAGATATAGTTCTAGAAAAACTCAGACCAAAAATTATCTGGAGTCAGACAGACAGACTGACAGACAGATCTGCGTAACAGACATGAAGGTGAAGGAGGAAAAGAAGGAACAAAGAAAACAGGGATGCAGTAAGGAGGGGGGAGGGAGCAAGACAAAGAGAGAGAAGAAGGCAAGTGTAGAGCAGGAGGAGGGAGCGAGGCCAGGGAGGGGATATATATTTTCTTTATGATCCTCTTCAATCTCACTCGGCTCGCTGCTGAGCCCGTTCCCTCTCAGGTGCTGCTTCGTGGTGGATGTGCCCAGAAAGCTGATAGGGTGAAGCTGCTGCCATAGCTGCCCCCAGACTCTCTCCCAGTGCCAACCAGAGGGATCTCAGAAACTCCTACATGGATATAAAAACCCAACCTGCCTCTGCTACTCTGTCCCCCAAAATGCTGAAATCAAAAGAGGCCTGAAGCTCAGCCTTAAATTTTTCAGAGGTAATGCAGCCTCATGCAAACAGTGCAGGGAGGAGTTGGAGCAAAGAAAGGAATAGAGGTAAGCAGGCAAGCAAGGGAGGCAAATTATGGAGGAAGTATTGGGGATAGACTTTCGTTAGGGATCACGTGTTGAAGAGTGAGGAGAGATAAGGACTGGGAACATGACTGTGTTTGAGAGCTAAATTAGCAGTACACAGAATATAACCAAAATAAGATACTAGTGACTATTATTTTGAGGTGAACAATTTAGACACCTCCTGAGAAGTCATGATCAATGCCTTCAAGCAACTTTGCACTAACTGGCCCCCACAAATATACACAAGAAGCCCACGAAAGAAGAAACTAGAGGCATAAAATGGAGATCGTGGGGCTGATGTACATGTGTGAAGCTAGCTTTTCAGGGATTAGTGATGGAGTAACCAGGCAAGTTTCTGAAGATCTGAAGCCTCTGAAGCCTCTGAAGAGGCAAGCTGGACCCTGCCTCTTTTCCCCAGGCTTTTTGAGTCTGACGAAGTAGCTGACCTCTGCAAAGACTAGCTCCCCCAGCAACCCTGAGGGCCAGGGAAGACCCTAAGAACAGTAACTGAAGCAATCTAAAGGGGAATTATTCTCCCCACCTACTTCCCTGGCAGCCACATTTAAAGTCCCAGAGGCTAGATGTAATGGCTAGAGAAAGAAGAACCTTATCTCAGATGATTTGGGCCTCCCAAAGCTAAATTCAGAGGTGGTGGGACAACAGCTGTCATCATTTACCTCTCCCTATACCCATCTCAAAGGAATCCAGCTGAATGGCCACCAGGGGCAGGATCACAGGGACTTCATAAACCAGGGAAAAGGAGGACCGAATCCCCCAGGGCCCTAGCAACAGCTAAGTAGGTTAGTACATCTGGAATAGGGAGCAAGATTGGGCAGCCCAGGCTCCAAGGCAAGTCTAATTCTTTGGGTCACACAAAGCAGGAAACTGGAAAGCTGTGCAGTACCAGAGGAGGCCGCTAGGGAGGGCTCGCCAACGGCCAGGCTTCGGAGAGGCAGGAACCCACAGACTTGAAGGAGACCGGAAGGCAATCGATCAGAGTCGCCTTGGCAACCGGGCTCAGCCTGAGACAGACAGCACGTCGATAATGAAATCATCGTTAAATGACTTCAAGCCCTAATTAATAATCCGGGCCAACCGAGGCCATGCCTGACTGGGGTCGGGGGGAGGGGATGTCATTGTTGGGGGAGCATTGGAAGCTTCTGGACAATTAATCAATTAATCCACTCACTCAATAATTGGCTCCTTTGTCCTCTACCGTGCCCCCTCCCCCACCCCATCCACCTCCGGAGAGGGTAAGAAGAGATGTGGATCTAATCGTTTCCAAGAGCCAAGATGCCTCCCTCTCTCCTCTTTTTTATCCACAAGTGTGTCTCCTGGATCAACCCACAAAAACTTCCCCAAGGTTAGACTTCCCTCTGCTCTTCTACAAGACCCACAAAATGGTGAACACTTCAGGACCTGGACACCTAGCTGTCCAGAGACTTCCTCACATGCCCCTAGCCCTTTTCCCATCTCCTCCAATCTCATCCCACCACCACCCCCCCCATGCACACACGCAGACACATCACCAACCCACAGCCCACTCTGACTGAAGAGAGCCAGGTAAATCCCAGTCACACCAGCCCACCACTAGACAAAAATGTGACTTTGGGCAGGCTATGCCCTCCTCAAGGCCTCAGTGTCCTTCATCACCTGTAACCTGAGGGGATCCAAAGGATTTCTAAGATTCCTTCCGGCTCCTTCACTTCATATTCTAATAATTGAATCTGGATCGGCTCCTAGTCCTCTCTACTCAAGTTCCTGTACCGCAAGAAGGTAAGAGGAGGACTGCCAGGTACTGATTTATCAAGTGCCCCAGCCCTCACCTTCAGACCTGAAAGAGGAGATGGCTGAAGAGTGTGTGGAGGGATGCTTCCCTCAGCCCATCCCCCACCTGCCCAGCCATGCTGGCCCTTGCCACCCACCTTGCTTATTGCTCTCCACAACCCCCAGCAGGAAATGAAAAAGGTACAGGAAATTGCACTTTAAATCCCCCAGCTCCTGGCTCCCTCCACCAACCCAGAGAGCTGGGGACAGACAACCCTCACAGACCAGGCTTTCTCTGTTTGTAATTAGTAAGCCACTTAGGAGGAGAGGGGGCTCCTTGCAGAAACAGCCCTTCCCCCCAAACAGCTAAGTGGGTTATCAGAAAAAGTGGTGTTAGGGGAGAGAGCATTTGAGTTCAGAAAGAAGGAACCAGAGGATCTTGGGAAAGATAAAGGGCCAGTGGGATGCTGGAGTGGGCAGTTGATGGTGTCCTTTCTGGGAGAGCTTTTTTATAGTGCCACCTGTAGCCTAGAGATACACTGTCACCAAAGGCTGTGATGGGGAGGGAGGGTGGAGAGGGAACCATCCAGAGAAGTCCTGCAGAGAAGATCAGGGAACAAAATCCACCAGGTCCATCCCACCCCCATGGACACTTAGGAGTTTAATAACATTCAGAATGTCCAGGGATTACACGTAATTAAAGCCAGGAGCTGGGTAATTACATTTCTTCTCCATGTGCTACCCTTTACCTTCTCCCTCCCCCAAGTACACACACACATCTTTTATGAAAGACATTGAACCAGATCCTGGACTTCAGAAAATGCCTCCACTAAAGAGATGGGCTTAACTTCAGCAAAAGGAATTTGGTACACTTTGGAATGGATTTCCTTAGAGTTAGCGTTGGTAAATGCTAGAACAGATGAGGTGCACACACACACCAGAAAGGAACAGGAAGGCCCTCTCTTGACTGCTATTTCTTTTCAAGTGGGATTGACCTCCAGATGACATCCCCCATATCATGGAGCAAAATACAGTCTCTCTAAACATTAGGAAAGTAATTCCCCTCTAGCCCTTAGCTCCAGGAGGGAGATGACTGTTTCTCTCCCCAGGTCACAGCAAACATGCTGCAGAAGGATCACTCAGCCTGTGGGTAGAGCCGCATATGCAGCTGCCTCGCCTGGTACTGTCCCCAAGCTCTCCCTCTCCTGTTTTATCTCAACCTCTCTGCACCTCTCGGTGTCCATTCTTTGGATTCACCCTGTGAACCCAATGGGGGGAGGGAAAAGTCCAAAGGGAGGAGAAGACAAAGGCTGCTCTCTGATGTGAGAAGAGAGATACACCAGACAAGAAACCCAGGCAGAGCAAAAAAATGCATGTTATGCATGTTAATAGAGTGTAGCCCAATCCTTCGAGTGCTGAGGGACCCATGGAAAGGAGAGTGGGAATAGAGGTGAAGAGTATAAAACGGGAGGGAAGTAAAGGCCAGGTTTAGAGGATGGAGGGCACAAAGGGCTTGGGAGGCAGGAGGCTGATGTGTTCAGCTGGTACAGAGAGAATAAGCTAGGAAGATGTAAGAGAGAAGGATGAGGATGGTTTAAAATATATTTAAATCTTTGTAGCTGTACACAGTTCTTATGCATAAATCTCATTTTATCCTGGATAACAAGCCACAGAAGCAGGCATTGGTATTGCCATTTTATATATAATAAAGCTAAGGCACAGAGGGGTTAAGTAACTTGCCTTAGGTCACAGAGCTGGTAAGTGGCAGAGCAAGGAATCAAATTGCTGTATTCTGGTGCCAGCTTCTGCAGGTTCTGCCCTGGGACTCGGCCAGGCTTGGGGCCCACTTGTGTAAGGGAGAGATTATGCCCCAAAGGGCAATAGGCCTGACTCTTACACCCTTTTCAGCACGTTCTGCCCAGGGGACCTTGGGCAAGTTAACTGTCTAAGCCTCATCCGTGAAATGGGAAAGTAATACCTTACCTTCTCAAAAATGGAAGGGTAAACCCATCTATGGGGGGGTGTTTGTTTTTTGTTTTAGCTTTAAAATGGGGTTATTAGGGGAGCAGACTCCCAGACTCACGGCAGACACAGGCCACAGGGTGTGTCGCTGCCGCAGCAGGACACAGCAGGCTGGACTTTCCACACGCCCCCACACTGCCCGGGTTTGAATTTGCTCAGCCCAGTGCACGGATTTTCTGTGTTCTGTGGTTCAGTCCAATCCTCAGCCTCCTCTCTTGTTGTACTCACGGCCATTCCGTGTTCAGAGCATTTGTTAGGTTGAACCACATGAAATTCCTGATCTTCAACTGGTTTCGGCCTGTAAAGTCATTAACTTCGGCTCTTCTCTCCTCAAAATATTTTTATTTTAATTCCAGGCTAAGGAGACAGGGGAGCAGACTGAGGAAGGGGGAATAATAAAATGAGCTAATGTATATTGAGTACATACCACGTGCCCAGCATGTTACACTGGTAATCACATCGCTAATTCTCTCAGGTGCCCTGAAGCACCTAAAATTATTTCCCACATTTTACAGGTGCGTAAGCCCAGGCAGGTTAAGAGGCTATATAATGAGGACAGGTCTGGGGTTCAAACTCAGCCCTGGACCCCCTGCTTAATCACTGTCACCCACACCAGGGAAGTCCTGGCAGAGACCAGAAAAAAAAAAAAAGCAATGCCTGCAGCTTCACAAAAAGAAGACAAACTCTAACTGGCTCAAGCCAGAAGAGCCCCATTTGGTAGGCAGAGGGATCAAAGCCCAGCGACCACACCTGAAACCTTGGGGTAGAAGGGCCAGTCGGAGAAAGAATCTGGCCAGAAACAGAGATGAACGCAGACTGGGGTATTGCTGCAGCCGCGGGCAGAGCGCGGGAGAACCGAAGGAGAACGCGAACGGGGAGGCCTGGGCGGGTATAGACAGAGCTGACGGGCAACAACGCGGAGTCGTCTACGATGGCGGCACAGGGAGGAAAGCTAAAGTCGAGGCGAAAGTGTGAAAAGCGGGAGAGACCCTCTGCAAGAGATATGGAGACTGCGGCAAAAAGAAGAAGCGAGGGTTAGAGGCAGAGCGCGGGAGCTGGAGCCCGCCGCAGTGAGAGAGGGCGAGAGGGGTGGGGGGAGCGAGGGAGGAAGAGTGAGAGACCCGAAAAGGAAAGCCAGACGCTCGCACTGGTTGTCTGGTGTGCGGGGAGGGACCTTCATCTCAAGGACACTGAGAAAAGCAGATGGAGAGTGGAAAACTGGGGAGCGGCGACCCCGGCGGGGCGGGCACTAGCCCAGCCGCAGCGCGCCGGATGGCGCTGCCCTCTCCCAGACGCCCCCGCTCGGCGCCCTGCAGCCCCCGAGCGCGCCCCCGCCCTCCCCGCCCTGCCCGCGCCGGGCGCTGGCATGAAATTGGCTGCAGCCGTAATGAGTCCGCGCTGCGCGGAGGAGGCTGAGGGCCCGCCAGGGAGCCCTGCGCGCCTCGTTTAGCTTGTTTATTGTTCAGGCCTAATTAAAACGTTCCACCGCGCTGCGTTTACATCCGCCCCCCGCTAATGAATTCTCGGCCGCCGGGCGATTTCGGAAACTGCGGGCCGGAAGCGGGGCGGGGGGCGGGGGGAGCGGCTAGGTGGCGGGACTAGGGAAGGAGTGAAGGAAGGGGCACGCACACACACACACACCCCACCACCCCTTCCACCTCCCGAGGAGCAGACACCCAGTGATTGGCGCCTAGGTCCGAGGGTGCACCCCCAGCCCCATAGCCTCAAACTCTGGCAAGCGTTTGGAGGTGATGGAATGCAGGGCCACAGGGCTGGGAGGAGGGGTGAGGAGAGGGAGGTCATGAGCAAGGGTATGCGTCCTTCTGTGCGTGGTAGGCCTGTGTGTGCTTAAGTGTTTGTGCTTGTGAGTGCACCTGCTCCCTGCTCCGGGGAGTGTGTCCCAAAAGCAGCTTGTGCGCTTGGGACTCTCCATCTATCTGTTAGTGGGTCCCTCTGGCCGTTCATGCGATTTGTCCCCCGCATGGGGGAGTCTGAGCGTGGCTTACAATGTTTCCAGTCTCTCTGGGTGTAGCAGTTTGCCGTTTTGCTGTTTGCCTCCTTGTCACGACCTCAGTGAGGGCAGATGGAGCCATCGGAGGGAGAGAGACAGACGATGATGCTTGGGCAGCCAGGGCTCCCCGCTGGCCCCACTCCTCCTGCAGACGCGGGCATGCACACACATACACAACACACACACATGCATATACACACGCACCACCCTCCACTGCATGTAGTCAAATAAAATAGACAAAAAGCAATCCAGATAATATTCACACGTGACCACATAGAAACATACAAATGAACAAATGTGCTCACAACGACATGCCAGTCACACACACAGATGGAAAGACAAGAGCCTGGGGCACAAAGCCACATGGCACAAAGCCACCTGGGTGTACGCGCCCCTCCCCACATACAGAGAAGACTGCAAACTTGGGTACACACATCTCCAGACAATTGTGCATACACATCACCACCAGACACATGTCAGTGTACCTTCCAGTTCCTCTGGGAACAAATTCAAGTCACCCAGACTCGCCTTCAAAATGTGCTGCTCGCCATTTCATTTCATGCTTCCCCAGTCCAATTCTGTGTTCCAATCTAGCAAAGCTATCCTCTGCCTCAGAACCATCAGAGGAGGTACTCTTCCTCTTCTACTCCACTCCATGCCTTGTTGGCTTTCTCCTTCTACACCTCCCCTCCTCCAGGAAGCCTTCCCTGATGAACTAACTGGCTCTAACTCTGAATTTGCCCTAGTCACTTGCACTTGTTGATCTGTGCTGTGGTATCACCAGGTTACTTTGCATATTGTGTTGGCAGAGAGGGGACAGTAAACTCCCCAAGGGCAGGATCACTTGTCAGAGTATTTCTGTCAAATGCCAGGCCTCACCCCTCCAGCGCACCAGGCTGTGATGCTCCTGGGAGCACTACTGCCTAGTTTTAACAAACAGATGGAAAAATGAAACTGGGCCTCAAGCAGTCACTAGAAGTCTCCTTCTGTCACGTATGCAAGTATCTCCTTCAAAATAACCTTTCAGACACTCTGGGGGAGGGCATATGCTCCACTGTATTCACCTTGCTCTTAACTAGAAATACTGCTTCCTAACTGGGTCCAGGAGAAAACTTGGCTGTTTTCAAAAATTAGGCCCACGCTAAAGGATTAAAACTGGCCCCTGGCGAGGATGCTCAGAGTTATGCTGCAGGCTATGCAGGTAATCTCCAAAGAGGAAGGGCAGGAATGACCTGAGCAACTGCACCCGCTCCGGAAAGTGCTTTGAAGAAGATGGGATGCTGTGGAAGAGTTTCTTTGTGGAAAAATAAAAAGCAAGATCCCTAAAAATCCACTCTGACTGTCTCCCCAACCCAGCACAGGATTGTTTTATCCCAGCCCAACTTCTTTGGAGAGATAGGTGCCCTGCCTGCTTCCCTCACCCCATTTCCCCTTAGTCTCAACAGCTGGCTCTCCCTCCATGCCCCTCTCCCCGTCCTGCAGACAGAGGCTCCCTCCCTCTCCCGGTCTTTCTGCCTTTTGTTCACATACTCTTCCATGAGATTTCTTTCTCCGCTTCTGTCTTTCTCTGTCTTCTATCGATTTCTCTTCTCCCTTTTTCAACACCAGTTTCTTTCCCTCTGATTTCTGTTGGGGCTTTGCCATTGCTTTACCTATGTCAGCCTTTCTCTAACTTCCATCTTTTTCTGTTCTCTTACCCACCTTCCACTTCCATTGCTCAGAGCAGTCACTGCAGAGTGAGGGTGTGTGAAAGTCTAGTTCACCACCAGATGACTGGCATTTTGAATAGAGCTAGGAACTGCTGTGTTCCTGCTCCCCTTACACACACACACACACACACACACACACACACACACACACACGAGCCTCTTCTGCCACCTGAGTCCCAGGTCCTGAGAGGCCAGCAGAGCCCTTGACCCAAATCTCCATCCCACCCTTTACACCCTCTACCTGGCCCTTCTCACTGCCTCCTCCTCCTCCCCTCCTCGGGCTCCCATTTCTTCCCTTCCCTTCTCTGTCTCTCTCTCTGTCTCTGTGCACACTTCTCTCAGTATCTTCTCAGCGCCAGGTTGCTTGCTGTCTTTGGCTCTGAGCTCATGGTTTTCTTTTTTCCAGCAAGCCTGGTCCACCTCATATCTCTGAGTCCCTCTCTGTCCCTGCTCTCTCTGGCCTCTGGATGTTTCTGTCTTTGTGTTTGTCTTCAATCTTTCTGCTCTCTTTCCTCTCTCCTGCTTCTGGGTCTGTCTCTTCTCTGTCTCTTCCTTCCCACTCTGCTAATATCTCTCTTCATTCTGCATCTCCATCCCTTTTAATCTCCAGCGTGCTGTGCCTGAATCTGCCTTATGGTCCTACTTTGTCAGTCTTGGCTTGAATTTAATGGGTCTTTCTGTCCCTGTCTGTGTGTCTGTCTCCCCCCTTCTCTGCCCCTTTGCACCACCTTGAAGTTATGGGGGGGTGGGCCAGCAGGGAGGGCTTGAAGGGGGACCAGGCGCGTGACCCTTTGTGTGGAAGATTGACGGCCCTGTAGCACAGTCTCTGCAGTGCTGATTAGGATGCAGCACGGGCTCCGACTGCAGCATTCTCCTCCTCACAGAACATTCTCCCCGACTCCAAAGGCAAGTCCCCTCCCTGCCTGCTACCCGTCTCAGGGTCGTGTGCCTTACCCCTCCCCCAGCCCCAGTTGTCCACTGGAAGCCACTGAAAATAATGGGAGGGCACTCAAGGGTCCCCTCTCTCACCCAGGTAGCCACATGTCTTGTACATTCTAAGAAAAAAGAAATGAGGAGAGGTGGGAAGCCGACAGGGGGTGCTTTGCTGGAGGGGGGCAGGCATGTGAAGAACAGAAATGTGCCTGGGAGCTTTGTCTCAGCAGCCCAGATGGAGAGTTGCCAGGCAGCTCCTTACACCCCTCAGACAGGCATACATAGAGCAACAAGTCAGGGGGAAAGGGTATCGGAAAGAGAGCAGGGAACATGTCTGCCCCTCTTTGATCCCCTCAGAGCACCTCTCACCCTTGTACATAGGAAGTGCCCCAATAAATTACTGTCCCGTGTTTCACCAGTCCTCTGACACTTAGTTCCCAAATCAGTGGAACTCAATTCCTTTAAATATTCCCCCCACTCACCCAGCCCAGCAAGGCAGTATCTGCCCCCTGGACAAGTTCCTCTGCCAAGCCTTCCAAGCATACAAATGATCCTCAGACCCCAGCTCCAAATCCCAGCCATTCCAACTCCTCCTCCCCCATCATCTACCCTCCTCTCCTCCCTCCCTTGCCCACCCCTATGCAGCTTGGTCCACTGGGTTTCTCCCCAAAGACAGTCACTAGCATTGAATACTAGAATGGGAGGGCCAAGGGCAGCCTGGTGGGTGGGAGGGGATTTCAGAGCTAGCAAATAACGAGCCCTGTCAGCATCTGTCATATCTGCCATCTCCCTCCATCATCCCTGTCTCTTGCCTCCTGGCTTCTGCCAATCCATCTCCCTGCTGACGCCGATGGACTACACTCATGTGTAAATTCACAGAAGATGTGTAATTCCTGGTCGGCTTCAAACCCATTTTCTCCAGGAGCATCACCAGACCCCGATATCTTTCTTTGAAAACTTCCAGCAACCCTAGGAAGCCGAGGTTGAGATGAAACCCAAGGAGGAAGAAGACAAATTGCCCTTTCCACTCAATGTCTTGGTCTCAGCCCTTTTCTCCATTGCACATCCCCAACAAAGCAGAACTTAGCCCTGGCCAGTGTTGCTCAGGTGATTCGGGCGTCATCTCGTAGACTCATGGTCATGGATTCAACTTCCCATCAGGGCGCATACCCAGGTTTGATCCCCTGTTGGAAAGTGTATGAAGACAACTGATTGATGTTTCTGTCACATCAATGTTTCTCTCTTTCTCTCTCTCTCTCTCTCCACCCGCCCTTTCTCTCTCTCTAAAAGCAATGAAAAAATGTCCTCAGGTGAGGGGTTTGTTTTAAAGCGCCACTTAAAACTTCAGGCCATAGTAGAGAGGGATAAATCTTAGGAAGACCTTCCCAGCATTAGAGAGGTTTTGAGTGCCTCCAGAAACTAGGGAAATGGGGAAACAGATGCGATTGGACAACCAAAGATGTCTTCTGGTAATATACAAAATTTCCACCAGGGGGCGAAGGATGCAGTTCTGCGGACTTGAGGGGAGCCTTCTTCGCAGCGACCTGCAAAGGGCGCGGCGGCCACAGGAGGGCGGCAGAGAACGGTGCTCCCAGCAGAGCCAGACCTCGGCCCTGGGTGAGGTCTGAGATGGGCCTGTACTGCCCAAGCTGAGGGAGCCTTGTTCCAGCAACAGCTCATGAGTTTCCGAATTCAGGAAATCTCTTTTGCAGCCCACTACACTGACATCCCTTCTCAGGTTCTTAGGATCCTGAAATGCCACCACCCATCCTAGCCCTCTTTCTTTTTCTGGTCCCCCAGCAATGGGGTAGCTGGCACAGAAGGGCCCTTTGGCTTTTCCTTCACAGTTGTACAGCAAATGACACCCAAGTTCAAAAACAGAAGTGATGTTTCCTAAGGTCACAGTTGATAACTGGAGCCAGAATCAGAATCTAAGTTTTCTCAATTCTCAGTACAGGTTTCTTCCCATCGTGCTGGCTGATGCTCCTGAGATAAAAGCATACTTTTCAGGCCCCAACGGAAAGCCAGCACACAACCCTTAGTTTAAAAGAAATCAATGTCAAAACTACATCCTTGTCCATGTTTACATATATAACTGGTGCGTAGAGGACTGTTAACCACGGAGACAGAGCCGCACCCTCTCACCTGTAGGCACACACACCCTTCTGCCCTCAGCATCCCATAACCCCTTCCTCTCTCTTCCTACTTCCTGAACTGGAAGAGGAGCTTCTCTTCACTTAAAATTTCTGTTTTTCCGTGTATTTCCAGAAGCCTCTCAAAGCTGAAAACAGAGAAGCACTAAGCTTGGTTCTTCTTGCCACATTCCTGTGCAGATGGAAGAGAGGGACCTTCCAGGTCCTCAGCTTTCTCTTCCCAGGGGTCCTCTTTCCCAGACCCTTCACTGCTTCTTGCCTCTTCCTGTCCCTCTGCAGGCCCACCTATTCTTCCTCCAGATCTTGCCACCATTGACTTACCTTTAACTTCGAATGCTGAGTCACCTAGGGAGGCAAGCACAGAAAAGAGAGAGAAGAAAAGGCAGGAAGAAGAGAGAAGAAAACCTAACGGCAAGTCCTAAGAGGGCTCTGTCCCATTTGCTATACCCTCATCTGGGAAGCACTACTTTGAGTATGACCCCAGTCTTCCATTTAGCCATCATTTCTTCCACTTTCCTTGGAGCTAAAGAGCTAATGGAGGTGAGGATAACTGAGGAGGGATGGAGTCAGCTGGGTGAAGGGGCACAAGTACAAACTCCTGGGCCATGGACTGAGTATGTACCTACACGTGTGCCACACACCACCCCTTTGGAATAGCCCCCACACACGTGTGCTCCATGCTATTCCCCCATCAAGGACTCCTTCTTCACGAAACAAGAGAAGAAAAACATCCCAACCTCTCTAATCCAACTTTCATCCTCTTGGAAAGGCAAAATCCTCCTCTTTTCTTTCCTTCTCCCCAATCTGCCTCTTTATCCACTCTAGCTTTTGAGATTTCCACCTAGACCTTCTGGGTGCAGCCAGCCTCCTCACATCTTCCCCAGTATCTAAGAGGCACCAGACAGAGCCTTCTCCCTGCAAAGGACTGAGACAAACGCCAATCACATTGGGGCCTCTCACAGTGCCCATTCTGCTATGAATTCCCAAGGTCAAAACCATTCTGGTGTTATTAAAAACATAAATGTTGCATACCAGGCAGCGGGGGGAAAAATTATAAGGCAGCCAGATGAGAGGGAGACGAAGGGGCCGGTAATTGTATTCGTCTTCCCAGAGTCAAGCTCCATGGGGCTGGAGCTGCACACAGAACATTGCTTTTTAATTTAACTCAGTAAGGTCAGCAGCAGCAAATGAGGCAGAGGAGGAATGGCACCTCAGAGGGAGGGCGCCAGGGCACAGCCCTCACCCTGAGCCTGCAGAGCCAGGGCTCCTGGCCAAGATCTCCATGCAGTGCCGGGGGAGCCAAGATCTCCATGCAGTGCTGGGGGAGCAGAGGGAAAATGGCAGGGAGGATTTGGTGACTGCCTTCCAAGGAAGGGAGTGGACTCAGGGGGCAGAAGAAGAGATAGCATTGGGAGGGCTCCTGGGAATTCGGATTTGGATGCACAGAAAGAAAAAGGCTTCAAAGGGACTCTAGAGTGACCAGAAGGACTCAGGCTGATGGAGACAAACACCTCACTCTATAGTCCCTCACTCAGTACAGCGGGTCTGGGACACTTACTGAGTCACAGACCCACTGTGCAGAAGAGAATAAAGGTCATGATTAGAACTCAGAGGTTTACCTTGCTTCTAACTCCTGTGAATCCTGAGTCCCAAGCTAAGAGAGTTCTCTAGTGAAGTGAACCACTCTGTCCTATCCCCTTCATCTCCAAGGATCAAATGGGACAGCAGAGAGGGGGATGAGAGGAGAAACTAAGATAGAATTGCCTTCCCTCAGAAGCTTCCTCACAGATTCCTCTCTGGCCAGCTTCCTTTTGGCAGCTCTGCTGGCTGTGTGGTGGTCCTCTCCATTTCCAGTGCTATAGGAAAGGCTGGAATTAGACCTCAGAAGGGACTTCCCAGATTAGCATCTTGGTCATAGGCACAACACAGGCTGGGGTAGGGAAGGCTAAGGAACCTGGGATTTTCCTGAGTAGGCCCCACTAGTGAGCTGAGTATGACAAGATCAGGGAACCTGGAGAAGGTGGAGTAAGTCACTGGGTATGGGGTGGGGACTTTTAAAAAGTTGTGCAACTGTCAGAAACAATGGCATCCAAATACACTTTGGGATTTATTGGGAAGTTCTTATGCATGTCAGACCTTAAGTCCTCCTGCTTCAGTTTTAGGTTGTTTCTTTTTTAGGAGGAAGAGTTTCAATAGTAGGTTTGAGACTTTAGGGCAGAGTTTCAATTCTCTCTTTTCATCTAGAAGTGTCCTTGCCACTTGGCTTCCCTTATAAATTTCTGCTCTTCTGTCAGTTGGGCATTCTAAAGCTCCCCGAGAAAACCTGCAGTGTCAATTAGGAATTCTGAGGGTGCACTACCCTCATGGTGCACACCCTCTCCCTTCCCAGGGGGTCCTGCTCTCAGCACTTGGACCCCAACCATGCAGTTCTCAGTAACTGCCACAAGGTGGCGGCCAATGCATCGATTGGTCCAGAGCTACACCCTGTGCCTCACTAGAGCCAGGACCCACTCCTCCACCCAGATCTCCCCTCATCCCACACCCTCCTCCCCAGGCAGGAATCAACCCCCAGGGTCTCAGGAAAGGAAGAGCTTTCTGAAAGAACTCAGGCTTTAGGTAATTGGTAGGCTGAGTGAGGATTGGGATGGGGGAAGGAAAGGGAAGGTGGAAGAGAAGCCTGAGAGATACAAGTCTGAACAGACCCAGTGGGGAAGCAGGTAGTCAAGCACAGTGCAAAGGCCAAGTTGAGAAATCATAGTGGGCCTGCTGCTACTCCCCACACCAGGCCCAGAATCTCAGGGGCTCCAGAGGAAGTAGACGAGAGGGGCCTGTTAACTGGGACAGAGGCAACCAGGAGAAGGAGCAGGAGCTGCAGGTGAGGCCTAACCCAGAATAAATACCATGATACAGACAGGGAAAGGCCTACACTGCCACCTCCCTCCTCAGGATGACAGTCAGTTGGACACCATTATTTCTGCCATTCCCAGAACACAGAAGACAGGGAAGGGTTCAGTCAGTTCTCCACTGCAGTCCTGACCTACCTGGCACATGCAGAGGGCTCCTGGGAGAAAGGAGAAAACACAGGCCTAGAGAGGTATCAGTCCATGTGGGTGGGAGAGTGGGGAGGGAGGAACAAGGACAAGGCACACAGCTAGGAAACAGAAAAAAAATAACGAGGAGAGACCTGCAGGCACCTTGGCAGTGGTTTAGAAAGAGGAAGTTTGGGATCCAGAACCAGGAAGATTAATCAAGGAAGACTTCCCAGAGGAGGAGAATATGGGGTGATATTGCAAAGGGCTGAGAGGCTCATCTGCAGGAAGAGGAGGAGAGAAGATGGCTCAGACTGGGGACACCCTATGAGGCTAGGAGATGGTGAGGGAGGACTAACTGGGATAGCTGCCCAGGTGGAGCTAAGAGACCAATATGTCCCGAGGAGGGAGAGTGGGGAGTTAAGGGAACAGGTGTCAGTGGGTAAGAGGCCTTGTAGCCCAGCTGGAAGTCACTGTAGGCTTAAGCAAGAGGGAGAGGGCAGCATCCCAGTGTAAAGTATCCCTCTCTCTCCCAAGAGAATAGGAACAGAGTCTAAGGTCCTCCAAATGGGGCACAAGGACTCCTAGATCAAGAGTCGGGGCCTGGGTTTTCCAGAGCTGACCACCATGGAGCAGGGACACTGAGGGAGTCTCCCCCTCTGCAGCCTCTGGCTCTTATCTGTAAAATAAGAGCGTTGGAACTGGTGGTCTCAGAACTCCTTTCTCTAAAACTGTCCTGTTGACCATTGCCTGCCGCCCCAAAAGTAATCCAGCTCATCTGTCACCCACCAGACCACTTCCCTACCTGGAAGAGACTATTTCCGTGGGGGGAGGGTTCTAGGTTCCAATTTCACAAACTCAGCATGGGCTTATGAGCACGAGGTATGACAAGAGGATTCGAGGTTAGACTTTGGAAGAATTTCCCAGAATGAGGGGTCTGAAAGCCTCAGCTTGTGTGAAGTTCAGTAAGAATGAACACATGGACTTACCAGAGGCCTCCAAGAGACATAGACATTGGTTTGGACCTGTCTGGGTAGAGAGAGAAGTTTTCACTGTGATTATGGTTCCCCCAGAATCAGAAGTTAGCACACAAAGATTTTGGGGGACTCCACCACCCTAAGGCCGAATAGGTTGAGCCTAGAGCAGGAAATTAGAGACTAGTTAGATCATTCCCAAAACCTGGGGGTGGGGGGAGAAGAGGAAAAAGTAGGCTCTACTGTTTGAGCACCCTCTCACCCCGGCCCACATCTTCTCTGCCCTCCCCAATCAGAGCAGGGTCTATGAGCATTCCCAATGCAAGCCCTGAGTGAAGGTCTCAGGGCCTAGTCTCCACCCAGCCTCAGACTGGGCACCTTGACACCATTACCCTGTGCCTGGCAGGCCAGAGGCACCCACTACTCAAGCCGCCCAATCCCCCAGGCTCCAAGCAAACACAGCCTTCCTCTTCTGGCCTTCCACCTCAGCCCCACTCCATACCACGGGCTGGAAACTGCTACAGATTTGGGCAAATCAAATCAAAGACATCTTTAGCTATGAGTCTTCAGGTCCCGCTGGGATACCACACACATATATACACATATGCACACAGTCACCTACAGGCAGACAAACACAAAGATACACTCATACAGACACATTCCCTCAAAATACACTCATATGTACGCACCCATATATCACCAACATTCTCACACATACTCAATACAAAAACACATGCTCACAAATCTGTGCATTTACAGATAGGCATACAGACACAAACTTATACACTCATCAAACATACTTGCACACACATGCACACACATGCATCTCTATTCCTTTCTTCTGACTAAGGATCAAGAGCCCAGTCCTCTAGATTCTAGGGGTCTAGAATGTCCAGGAGGAAACAGGGAAACCCACAAGAAACCTCTTTTCAGTTTCTGGGCCCAAAGTGGAACTCCTTTGCTAGATTCTCCTTTCTGCCATGAGAGTCTCTAGGACTCTGGCCCACACCATGGGAGTAAAACTTGCAAAGAGCATTCATACAACAAAGATTTTTGAGCACCTATCTGCTGCCACCCCCACCTGTACACACACCCCCTTCTATGCCTGAAGCTGAGGCAGATGCATAAAAGAGTAGAATCTTTTGTATAGTGGAAAGAGCAAGAGTTCAGGAGTCCAGACCTGAGTTCAAATGCTATCTTTGTTTCTTAATAAGCTGTGTTACCTTGGGCACCTTACACAACCTCTCTGAGCCTCAGTTTCATCACCTGTAAGGTGGGGTTAATCAAATTCACCCAATCATCCTGTGAGGATTCAAAGACAGGGAAAGCCTCCATCAGCAATGTGTCCACCCAAGGCAAGTGACCCCCTTCTCTTTCCCAGCCCCTATGGTGAGCATTTCCCCAACACCCTCCCTGCCCTGCAGTCGCTGAAACGGAAACCTCATCTCCTTCAGCCTCAGGCCCCCAGGTGCACACACCTTGGGAAACTTGATCTTGGACTTGGCTGTCTCCATCAGACTCCCACCCCCACCCCGGCTCCCGCCCCTCCTGGTCCATCATGCCTCTCGCCCGCCCGTTTGCAGGTCGCGTTTTCCGTAATAACCTTTAATGCGGCTGGCCACGGCCCAAATGTTCGCGATGGAGCGCTGGGCCCCGCGCATCAGATGGACGATGAAGTGTTAATCATCCCCCAGGGAGCCGTCCCGCGGAAAGTCGTCATTAATTTCTCTGAATTACACCAATTCCGAGACATTCTTTATGGACAGACAGTGCGGGAGACAGTTATATGACAGGACTTGCTGTGCTAAGCAGATGTGGGAGAGATTGCGTCGCTCCATGAATACTAAACAATCGCTCGGAAGAAACCCCACAAGCTTCTGAGCGCAGAGCTGGGAAGCTGCCCAGGCTTCCCCCACCCTGCCAGGGAGGGGGGGGCACACTCTGCAGGTGTCTGGAACTGGAGTGGGGTACGGGGGACAAGCGGGGATCGAACCTCCAACCCCTGCTGCTTAGGTGGCCTCCACAGCACTGGTCCATAGTCAGGCCTCGGCAACAGGGTGGGAAGTGGCTCTGGGAGCCTTACCATCACCTTCCAGGGACCCTCCAAGGCCCCACAAACACCCTTGCTTTCCCTGCCACAGCCTCTGTTCACTACAGTCCTCCCAGGGCCTGACCTGCTTCAGAACTGCTGCCTGGCATCCCCCTCTCACGCTCTAATCCTCCTCCGGCTCTGCCTCCAGACAACTCACCATGCTGACCCCTCTGCGTGTCCACCGAGCATTGCTTCACCCCCGTCCTTTCACGTCCCCGCCCTGACCCGTCTACTACTCCGGCCTCCTCCAGCTGCTCCATCTCTCCTCCCTGCCTCCCCCCACCCCTGGGGCTCCTCATCCTGCCCACCTCCAGCTCTGCTCTCCTCTCCAACCTGTCCACCTCTTTCTCTCGCCCACCTCCCCAGGCAAGGCTCCACTTTCCAACCTGCTGCATTTTACCACTTTGCCCCATTTCAAATCATTCCTCCTACATCAGCTTTCACTCCTCTCCCACCCTTCAGAACCTAGGGGGAGTGGCAGGGCTCCGAGCAGGATGAAAGGGAGGAGAGGGCCTCCCCGTTTCTCTCTCCTCAGGCCCTCTGCCCTCCCTCGTCCCTCTCTTCCTCCTGGCAGACCAGCCGGGTGTCAGAGAGAGTTCGGGTCATCTCCCCCCAAGCAAAGTGGTGGGAGGGAGGGAAGAGGGTGAGGAAGAGGGTAACCAGGGGAAAAATCTGAGTGGTAATTCAGTCGCACCTGAGGGAAGAACCGCCCACCTAGAGCAGCCCGCCCCCTCCTGAGTGGCGGTAAGAGGCCCGGCCCGCCGGCCCGCAGCTTGCCCCCGCCCCAGGCCCGGAGGGACCTTCCGCAATGCTGGGACCTCGGAGCCCGGGGGGGGGGGGGGGGGGACCTGGTTTCTTGGTCACCCCAAAGCCACTACCTCTCGAAAGAGGACGGAGGCAAAGGGTGACTGTTCCCCATCAGGTCCTCCCACCACTTCCACCTCCAAGCCAGCTGGAGGGAAGTCTCCCCCTCAGCTCCCAGCGCGGGTTTGGGGGAGAGAAAGAAAAGTGCGCAGCCTCTGCGTCTTTTCTCCTCGCGGATAATTTATGTATGAGCGCCGAGCAGATGGCGGGTAATTTAGCAATTACCATGTACAAAAACGACTCGCGCCTCCACACGGAAGCCAAAGATTCCCTGCCGCAGTCTCACCTTCTTTTCTGCCTGTTTTCTCTATTTCGTTTCCCCTACCCTCCCGGTGCACCTTGCTGAATCCCAACATTCAAGGGGACAGCCTTTCCTAAAAGTCCCTTTTCATCCTGATTCCTCAGAATAGAATTCGTCCTCAAAAAACAAGGAGAGCTGTCTGCTCGCTGGAAGTTCTTCCTCTCCTCTCACCTTGATCTTTCTTGCTGCTGTAAGTGATCATACTGCCCTGGAAGATTATGGGGCTCTCTCCAAACCTTCTCCATTCCCCCTACTTGTTTAGGTTTCCCAAGGCATTTCTCCTAAATATCTGGGTTCCAGGTCCCAGGCTTCAGAAGAGGCTTCTGGGCTCCAAGATCCACCCAGGAGCTGAGGGGTCTGGGTATCTGCAAGGGTGGTGAGGGGAAGGCAGTGATTATTAAGGCGACAATGGTCAGAGAGCACTACGGAGATCTGTGCACAGAGTGTGTGTAACAAGTGTGAAATAGCTGATTGAGAAGCTGACTCTGTGAGGTGGGGGAGAGTAGACGAGAAGGAATGAAGCGGGAGGGGTCTGGTATGCCTCCTCCCTATGCCATTCTTCCTCTGAGCCACCTGGAAAGAGAATGCTATAAGACAGGCCCAATGCCTGGAGACCAACCTGGGCTTAGGGTAGCTGTCCTCCCCACCATCCACTTCCACCCAGCCCAGCCCAGCCCAGGCCACCAGGGCACCCACCACCAAGAGCCCAGGCCCCTGTATCCCCCACACACCTTCTCTTCAATGGACTCCCAGATCTCTGACCCCTAACCCCGCACACCAGCATGAATGCCCCCATTCTGGCAGAAGATTAGGTGGCCTTTGAGCTCTGAAAAGCTGGGCCCTGGGGCTTTGAGACACCCACCACCATCTACCCCAGTTCCTCCTCATTCCTCAACACCAGAGAGCACTAATTAATTAGCGTGTGCAACCAGCCATGGGCAGGATCTTGTTACTCACCATGGGGACCCACTGTTAATGCACCAGACCCCTGGGATGCGGGCACACACCAATTACACAGCCAGCAGCTCAGCTAATCATGGCTCCTGGTGACACTGTGGCTCACAGAGGAGTCCCCAGCTTCCCTCTCCCTACATCCACCACCTCCCCCCCAACCAGTCTCCTGCCTCACAGAACAGGAGGCTGTAAAGGTCGGTTGGGGAAAAGTTGAAATTTGCTGAGAAACAGGAGGCCAGCCATGGAGTAGCTGAGGGGAGAGTGGGAATGAAAAGTTTAAAAGAAAAGAGAATTGTCTTACTAATAACTTTGGGATATACATGGTCACTCTGAAATTAGTAACTGCAGCAAGAGAGTGCTGGTTAGACTATAAGAAGGACTTCCTAAGGAAGCGCTAGGTAGGATTGGGCCTGGGATAAAGCAGCTTCCCTATAAGCAGGAGGCACGAGAAGATGGCCAATGAGGTGAAGTAGGAAGGGAGAGAGGGGCAGTTCCAAGACCTCAGGTATTTGATTCCATCCTGTCCCCAGCTGCAGTTCAAGGATACAGAGAGAAGGCAGCCTCACTGCAGACACAGATAGATGACTCCCTCCCGCCCAACACGTCCCATTGACTTTGCCATTCCGCTGTCAATCCACAGCTTCTCCGAGATTTAGCATATTGACTCTCCGAGCTGCAGAAAATTGAATTTTCTTCATTACGACTGTCTCCCAACAAAAGCAGCTCATAAATTCTCCATCTTTTTCAGGCTTACCGCCCCCTCATCACCCAACGTCTCTCCAAGGGATTCACATATCTGAACATACAACTCACATGGGTGTACAGGCAAGGCATGATCAGTACTCCCCACAGACACCCCACTCACCAGGACCATCACTCACTGCCCAGGCATAGGGTGTAGTCTACACCTAGACCAGGCCACTGTTCTCTGGCATGAGGGTACATGTCTTCCACAACCAGGGTCCGTGTATATGGTACACATATGCCCCACATAGCAGATATGGTTGGTCTATACCAAGGGACTGAAAGGTCCCATGCCTCAGCCATGCTTGTACTTCTCCTCTACCCTAACAGCAGTCTCATAGATGTCACTCCCACACCGGACGGAGTCATATGTTCTGACATGCAATATTCCCTCCAAGTTTACCTCACCATTGCCTGGGCATAGCTAGAGGCCCCTCCCCACAGTCTCTGAGCCCTGCACACATCCCCACCTGGGGATAGATGCACAAGTAGGAAACATTCACAAGTCTACATGTTTTGCACAGACAGGGAGAGGAGAAAACATCTCCTAGGACCTAGTAGGGAGTCCTCCTTCACACTGTAGCAATCACAGCTGTCTCCTCCCAACACTGCCCCCAGCCCACACACACACTAAGGTGGTCCTTCTCGTGGACCACAGCCTGGCTCCTCAGCAGTCCTCCCCAAAGCACGGACGCCCCTTCAACCATCAAGGGGTGTATGTTGGCATTGGTTCCCCACCCGGAGTGTGCTCTCTCCATCTAACCCTCCATCACTTCAGCCCCAGGAACAGAATTAGGGGAGGGCAAGGCCTCACAGAAGTTCCTTTTGATACCTGTGCCAACCTGGCAGCTGAGGCTATAATGGATGGGCAAGAGGCCAGGGTGATGGCCAGCACCATGTGGCTTGTGCTCAGGGCCAGATTGGGGCGGGAAGTAGTGGGCTAACTGCCCAGGCACTCCACCCTCCAAAATGCCACACAATCTGTGACTGAAAAGAGACAGAAAGAGGGACCCAAATAGATACAGACAAGGACACCCCCTGAGACCAAGCTAAGCCAATTTCTGCCCCCATCTTGGCCTCTTAACAGCTGCTCCCTGCACCAGCTCTGACCCAGGCACAAAGGGAAGTCATCCTGAACCAACACAAGAGAGGCCAACCTGTTATTTGTTTTCAAGGATGACAGCCCAACCTTACACAGCAGGAACTAGAGGTCTGGGGGTGCAACCAGAAGAGAGGAGAAAGATGATTCCTCACTTAGGAGAGGAGCCTTGGGGTGTCTCCTTGCATTTTTATGTGCATTAATGAATGTGTAAAACATCTATTGTCTTTGCAATCCCAAACCTGCTTCTAATGGTATTTACAAACACACAAAATTTGCCGATTTTACTTATAATTGGCTCTTGTATTTCTCCCAGTACCTGAATTTCTGAACCACCCTTCTCCTTTAAGAGAAAATTTGGGGCCCAGGCTGGATAGCTTAATTGGTTAGAGCATCGTCCTGATGCGCCAAGGTTATATGGTTAAATCTCTCATCTCCAGTCAGGGCACATGCAGGAACCAATCAATGAGTGCATAAATAAGTGGAAAAACAAATCGATGTTTCTCTCTCTCTCATCAATAAATTTTAAATTTTTTAAATAAAAATTTTTAAAAAGAGAAAATTTGGAGCTACAGAAAGATAACCAGGAAGGTTGAGTTCTACGGTGTAAGAAATGGCTTTCTGGAGACTGAAAAATATTTCAAACCCTCTATGTCTGAAAGTTAAAAAAAAAAAACAAAAAAAAACCCCTGGCTGGTATGGCTCAGTGGATTGAGTGCCGGCCTGCAAACCAAAGGGTCACCAGTTCAATTCCCAGTCAGGGCACGTGCCTGGGTTGTGGGCCAGGTCCCCAGTTGGGGGTGTGCGAGAGGTGACCATACACTGATGTTTCTCTCCCCCTCTTTTTCCCTCCTTTCCTCTCTCTCTAAAAAAATAAATAAATAAAATATTTTTTTTAAATTTCAAACTTTTTGATACAATATAAAAATAAATAAAAACTATAGGAGTAACACTCTCCTGAAGGGAAAAGACCACTTCTACCACCAATCAGCCTGTGGGCTGATACCCTACCAACATTTTGATTGTCTGGGCTCCAATCTGTTTTTCAGCCAAGAGACTTTTGACTATGAATGGTTCACAATGTTGGTGCTTTGTAAGTTCCAGTGGAATGAACAAGAGACAAACAGAGGTATGAGCATATGGGCACACTCGAATCATTCTCTTCAGAGGCATCTTGTCTCCCAGGACAACTCTATTAACTCTAGAACACTGACTCAACTCCATGTTGATAGAGAGTGGCATAGACACATGACTAAACTCAATCTCCAGCCCCTTTGCAGTGAGGTGAGGTCTTATTAACTGGAGATGACCAATGAACTATAAATGGAAGTGATGTTACTTCCAGGCTGAGGAAGTTAAGAGTGGTTGTGCCTTCTCCACCTGCTTGCTCTTCCCTTCTCCTGGCAGGATAACACATGAACAACCTGAAGCCACATATTTAAGGTGGCAGATACACAGTATGAACAGATCTGGATTCCTGATTTACCTGACCACAAATATCCATGTCGGACTATGTAATACAGAAATCTTTCATGTCAATACACTTAGATCCAGCCCTGACCGGAGTGGCTCAGTTGGTTGAGTGCCATCCCACAAAACAAAAGGTTGCTAGTTCGACTCCCAGGCAGGACACATACCTGGATTGCAGGCTGATCCCTGGTTGGGACGTGTGAGAGGCAACTGACCAATGTTTCTCTCACACATGAATGTTTCTCTCCCTCTCCTACTCCCTCCCTTCCCCTCTAAATACATAAATAAACTCTTTAAAAAATACACTGAGATCCGAGGTTTGTCTGCTGCAGCTGTTATATCTACCCTAACAATATATGACTCAAAATAATAAGGCCAAAGTGGCAAGAAACCAGGCTTGAGGCACTGTGGAATTTGAACTGTGATGGAAACAGTTCAAATGTATCCATCACAGTTCAGAGGGGAGGGCAGAGGGGAGCACTTGGGAGTCAGAAATTCTAGATTTGAATCCCATACTTGCTGTGTGACTTTGGTCAAGTTAGTCAACATTTCTTAACCCTGGTTTCTGACAAAATTACATAACAATAATATGACTCACTTCATAGTATTGGTTGTGAGGATCAAGTAAGTCCAAAAATGTGAAAGACTTTTGAAAGCAGAAAGGCTATTATTTCAGCAGCTGACACACAATGCTTTTGAAAAATCTTTTGAGGGCTGGGAGGAGGTTGAAGAGGGTGAAGGGGGTCAAATATAGGATGACAGAAGGAGGCTTGACTTTGGGTGGTGGGCACACAGGCAATATATAGATGATGTATTATAGAATTGTACACTTGAAACTTATATAATCTTATTAACCAATGTCACCACAATAACATTTAACTTTAGAAAAAAATTTAACAAATAAATATGAATGAATGAATGAATATGAATAAATGAGTGGAGGATTTCTCAGAGCCACATTTTACTCCCCATTGATAAAGGAAGGAGTAAGGCAATCTGAACACTTTGAGGTTAGAGTGGGTTTGTATGTCAGTGGAGTGAAGCAGGAGCTGCAGGACCTGAGTATTATGGGGAACACTAAACCACCCTTCTACCCAACCCATGGAGCCAAAGAACTAAGAGGACAAAAGAAAATGGGATGTAGGTCCTAGAGTAAAGTCTAAAACCATCAGACTTTGCCCTAAAATTATGTTAATGTTTTTCCTACTGTTATGGGCTGAATATGTTTTGCAGCCCTAAAACACAATGTGGTGGTATTTGGAGATGGTACTTTTGGAAAGTAATGAGGTTTATATGAGGTCATAAGGATGGGGCCCTCATGATAGAATCAGTGCCCTTATAAGAAGAGACCAGAGATATTGCTTTTTCTCACTCTCCTCCATGGGAGGACACAGTGAGAAGTTAGCTCTCTACAAGAGAGAAAGCAAGTCTTCATCAAGAAATTAAATCAGCCCTGGCTGGTGTAGCTCAGTGGATTGAGTGCTGGCCTGCAAACCAAAGGGTCTCTGGTTTGATTCCCAGTCACGGCACATGCATGGGTTGTGGGCCAGGTCTCCAGTGGGGGGCGCAAGAGAAGCAACCATCTCTTTCTCCTTCCCTTCCCCTCTCTCTAAAAATAAATAAATATATTTTTTAAAAATTTAAAAAAAAGAAAAGAAATTAAATCAGCCAGCACCTTGAACTTGGACTTCTGAGCCTCCGGAAATGTGAGAAATCAATTCCTGTTGTTTATGTCACCCAGCCTATGGCATTTTGTTATGGCAGCCTAAACAGATTATGATACCTCTTTCCCACAGAGTCCATAGTTTGGAAACACTAAGTAATAGCCTACAATAACTGATACACCAGCTGCTTCTGTTATGTTTGTAAAGCACCCAGACAGACATTACTAATTAATCCCAGAACTCTTTCCTCCCAAACCTTTTCAACGTAACATTTCAGGCAGTCATTACCAATAATCTGAGTTTGAAAAAACAAATTAAAATTGATATGTTCTTTTTAAAAAATTTTATTTATTGATTTTAGAGAGAGAGAAGGGAGAGAGAGAGAAACACCAATTTAGTTGTTTCATTTATTTATGTTCCATTGGTTCTTGTATGTGCCCTAAGTGGAGATTGAACACTCAACCTTGGCAACACTCTAACCAATTGAGCTATGCAGCCTCGGCCTTGATGTACTGTTCTTATGTGACCTCCTAGACTACAGTAAACATTACACATTCCCACCTCTGAATCTTTGCTTCAGCCTGAAATAAACTCATCCTTCCTAGACCTTGTCCTGCCAAACTATCCAAATCCAATCCATCCTTCAAATATCTATGTATTCATTCTTTCAACAAAATTTAATGAATTCCTAGCATAGTACCTGACATATATTGTCAAATGAATCTGTTTCACATCACCTAATGCCTTGCACATAAATACTCAGTGAACATTTGTTCCCTGATTAAATATCAGCACGGTTCAGTTCCTTAGAACAATGGGATTAAGTATCACATATCAGGAGTTTCTGGGGTGGGAGTATGGTATACTGACTACTTGATCCTACCACTTAGGTGGATGACCCTAGGTAAAACACTGAATTATCTGTACCTCAGTCTATCATATGTAAAATGGGGGGGGCCCCCCGCAGGGCTACTATTTAAGGCTATTACTATTATAAACAGAAAACCTCTTAGCATAGTTTAAACACATTGTAAGCACCCAATAAATGGAAGCTGTTTTTATTTTTAGCTCCAGCTGACACTGAGACTGAGTTTTCTTCCAAGCATTTATTCTGTGTATAAGACATAAACCAAGAACACTTGGGACTTTGGTCCCTGAACAGGCCTTTTTTTTTTTTTTCTTTTTTTGCATGTCTTTTGTTTTTGGCCTCACTCTTAACTTACCCCAGGACCTTGAGCTCATCCAGCAGTTTGTAATTTATAAATCCTGACTAATTACACAGATATGTCTCCTTGGTGTTTGTGAAGCCCAGTGACTTATAGTTAAGTGCTTGGAGATCTTCACACAAAAGGCACCCAAGGGCAGGCACCAGACACTCTGTTCAGTCATAAAAACAAAATACTACAAAAAACTTGGGAAAAGAAGGCACCCAGGAAGAGCACATCAATCCTTAAACTGTAATCCCCTAATACAGAGACGGAGAGAGAGATCATTCAGAATGTCTCAGACTACTTGGAGGGTCCAGGACTGGGAGGAGGGCAGGATGCCCAAATCTTTGATGTGACTTGGTCTGTGGAAGGAGTGTGAATCTTTCACCTCTCCTAAATAAAAACGGGAGCAACAACATGCATTGTTATCCTGATTAATTCAAGCCAGTTAAAAGGCTTGGGCAAACTGGCCCCTGTAAGTGGCTTGTTTGTGAGTTGTGATCAGTCCTGCATTACGTCAGGCTTCCTTTCCACCTTCATTCTTCCACTGTCACCTCCTTCCTCCCACCCCCTCTCCACCTCCTCAGGCAATGGATCCTCTTCCTAGACCTAGAGGTCACTCTAGAGAAGCCCAGTCAAGGACTGTGAGTACTGGCCTGCCCGACACTGAAACCCTCAAGTTGGGGGCGGGAAAAAAATAGCGACGCACAACACGTAGCTTTTACAATGGCTGTCCCTGAGGTAGAAGCAAAGAAGAAACTGCTAGCACAGCTATTAGTTTCCGATCCCTTAAATGGCAGGCAGTGGAAGGTAGTGGCGAGAGCACCGCACTTAGAGCCAGGCAATCCTGGTGTTCCATCATCTCATAGCCGATATTTTAGACCAGTTCCTCAACAGTCCTGAGCTTCAGTTTCTTCCTCTGTAGAGTATGGAAACAATACTATCTACCTCAAAGGTTATTGTTAAAAGTAAAGGAGACAAACCATGTGAACTCGTTTGGACCACTGTAAAATATTACAAAGCGGGCGTTAAAACCGTAACCCCTCCCCTTCCCTCAGCAGCACACGTTACAAACCGGCAGCACCACTAAAACAGCCTGCCCCCTCCTAAGGGATCATGGGCCGTGAAGTCCTTTGATGGCCACACCCTCGCTTGCTGTCATGGAAATGGGAACTACTTCGCCCAGGATGCAGTATTGAGGCCGCTGCTACGACCGCCCTCTACTCCGCCCTCCTTGCGCTTAGGCTCTTGGGATATGTAGTCCCAAATCCATGCCTACTCGCCTGCAAAAGGCCACGGAAGAACCACAGACCCCAGAAGTCCTCGCGCTCACTCTTCTCCCTCCCCTCTCGGTGTCGGAGTGCTGTTTTTGTTGTTGGTGAAAGGTGAGGGAACAGCTGATCCGTCTGTGGGGTAAGAAACTTGGCCTAATTTGGGGAATCTTATGGGGAGCCACCCCACTTTCCAGTCTGTAAAAGGATAAGCTAAGGGGACTGCAAAAGGGGGATGCAGGAGCGTTTGGGTTTTAACACTTTCCGTACTGGAGAAGCCACCCCCACTATTCTGGGAGTTTTGGGTCTCAAGGGGGAACTGATCAAAGCGATGCCCCCTGATTGTTCTCACCTTCCTCTCTGTCCGCCCCTAAAAAGCTTGATACGCTTAAGGGATTTGGGAGGAGGGCAGCTGAAGTCTTTGCTCATTTTCCCCCATCTAAGACTTGGCCCTCACAAACCTTCCCTTTCCCCTTACCACCTCCACATCTCTCGCCAATCCAAAGGCCTTTACCACGTTAACTCGCTGGGGGAAAACCTTCCAGAGTGTAGAATGTCAAGGAACTCTAGAGCCTTGCAGAATGGGGTGATGGTACCACACCATGTGAACACCTCAGTCTGGCTACACACATACACCTTAGGTGCCCAGAGCTCTTTCAGGCCTGTGGAATATTTCCACCTATTAAGGATGTTATTTGTGGCAAGTGTTTGGGATTCCCCAGGCTTAAATCTTTGGGATAATTTCTCCCCCCTTAGAAAGCTAGAGAACTGTACTTGGAGAAAACATATGGACTTGTTTTAACTAGGGATTTTTAAAAGAGATGAAAATCCAAAGAAGCCTCTTTTCCTCAATTTAGTCTTTATTTTGGAAGTAAAACTTGCTCCTTTTGTAGAGCTGGCCCACCCTTCCTACTTAAAAGTTCCTACCCCCCTTACTTCATTTCAGCCTGATGTGGGTTTGTGATGCTTGGGGTACACATGACTAGTAGCTGTGGCTGATTGGAGGCAGTCAGCTGCGACTGACACAGGGTGAAGATTAGTGCACCAGAGAGGAGGGATGAGGAGTCTTCTTGACTCTTATTATATTTCCTCACCCCACCCCCATATTTTCCTATTACCTCTCCGCACCTAACTTGGGACACCTCTTCCTCTCAATTCATCCTATAGTGTGCCTCCAACTACCAATCCAAGCAGGTGGAGGAATTCAGCACTTAGAATTGAGACTAAGGGCAGCAGAGAGAAAATGGGGAGGGAAATACTGCAGCTTGGTTACTTACAGTCAAACCATGAAGAAAAGAATATATGTCATTTTCAAACTATCTCTTCCTTCCCTCCACATCATATATACATTTCCCCCTCTCAGGGCTCCTTTCTTCCCACCTTCCAGTCTGTCCTCTGCCCAGGGGTGGGGCTTTCCTGGCTCCAGGCCCCCACATTCCATCTCCCCACACCACCACGTTCCTGCTGAGTGTTTCACTCCACCCTTGTAGCTGCCGCCTCCAGAATTCTTGACTTCCTGAAATAATGAAGTTGAGGACAGAACCTGTCTTTCCTTATATTTTCCCTTTCCCTTTGTCTCTTAGATGAGAATGGAAGCTTTTTCTTTTCTTTTCTTTTTTTTTTTTTAATTCATGGGATTGGACAGCTCAGAGAAGAGGAGAGAATGTGAGCTCATGGGCCTGAGGGTTGGGCTATTGCCCTGCCCCAGCCATATTTTAGCCCTAAAGATGCAATCATTACTTTCAGAGATTAGTTGCTATTTTCAGGTGTCAGAGTCATTCCTGTGTACAGTTCGGTCAACAAAGCTCAAGCTCTGGAGTGCACAAGAAGACCTGCTCAGAATGAGGGGGCCCCACACCTCAGCTGGATTTTTTTTTAATCCTCACCCAAGCACTTTTTTTTTTTTTAAATTTATTTTAGAGAGAGGGGAAGGGAGGGAGAAAGACAGGGAGAGAAACATCGATTGGTCACCTTTCATAGGAGCTCTGACTAGGGACGAACCCTCAACCTGGGTATGTGCCCCAACTGGGAATCAAACCTGTGACCCTTCGATTTGCGGGATAATGCCCAGCCAACTGAGCCATACTGGCCAGGGCTTCCCACCTTCTTGGGTGGGGGATTTTTAAATTCAAGAGCCAGAAGATGTGGGGGATGGGATGCGGACATGGACGCTGAAGAATTGGGAATCCTAAAGGATGTTAAGAGGTGGAAAGGGAGGGACTGAGGGGGGCAGAGCCTAGAATCCTGAGACTTGATTAGTGGGGCAGCGAAAAGGGAGCAGAAATTACAGAGATCTTAACTCGAGGAAGAGTTATAACTTAGAGTGGGTATAGTGTGAGGACGGAGACTGACATGGAAGGCCAGACTCATGTCCTGCAGACTAAGAATGCCATCTCTAAAGGACCCTATGACCCTCAGGGAATGGATGCTAAATATGACTTCATCTCCAGGTATAGTGGCAGCAGTTGTGGGTAGCAGGAGATGGAGTTGAGGAGGAAAACTGGAGTGGAGGGACTTTAGGATATTAACCCTTTGTTTCACAGGAGGACACATATCTCAAGGGAAGAATGGAAGAATCATCCATAAGCCGGGCACCATCTCGGGGTGGAGTCAGCTTTCTGAATGTGGCCCGGACCTACATCCCCAACACCAAGGTGGAATGTCACTACACCCTTCCCCCAGGCACCGTGCCCAGTGCCAGTGACTGGATTGGCATCTTCAAGGTATACCTGGAACCCCTTTTGGCTCAAGTTTATGTGCCATGAGTTGGTTGGAATAAGGAGAATGACTGGGTTCTTGGATTGTCAACCTCATGTTGATAAAGAAGGATAAAGATGTCACAGATTACAGAGGCCATCTATATAAGCAAGGCTCATCATCGTGTCCCCATCTTAGCCTTGCTCTCTTAAGATTTTATTTATTTTATTTTTAGATAGAGGGGAAGGGAGGGAGAAAGAGAGGGGGAGAAACATCAGTGTTTGGTTGCCTCTCATGCACCCCCTACCGGGGATCTGGCCCTTACCCCAGGCATGTACCCTGACTGGGAATCGAACCAGCAGCCCTGTGGTTTGCAGGCTGGCACACAATCCACAGAGCCACACCAGCCAGGGCAGCCTTGTTCTCTTTCACACATTAATGCCCTCCCACTTTCCTGTCTGTCATCATCCTTGCCACTGTAACACCATCCTATCTCCTCCCCATTCAATTCCTCAGCCCTTTCTACCATCTATAGCTAGTAGTTCCATTACCATACCCCTCTCTCTCCTTGGACTTTCACAGGTGGAGGCTGCCTGTGTTCGGGATTACCACACGTTTGTATGGTCTTCGGTGCCTGAAAGTGCAGCTGATGGCTCCCTTGTCCATGCTAGTGTCCAGTTCCAAGGTACAAGGGAAGATAGAGAACCAGGAGGGAGAAGTCAAAGGGATAGAGGTTTGGAAAAAGGAAGTGAGCTCAGAAACATAAAAGGCACAGAGAACAAGGAAAAATAAGTGCAAGTAAATAAAATAAGAAATATATCCAACAGGCTCAGCAGACAAAGGGTTATCACAGAGTCGAGGACTCAGACATGGAAGGAACTGTAGAGTGCAACTAATGCCACCTCCTGCCGAGAGAAGGAAGAACTAGGGGGTCGGGGAGAGGAAAAGGTAGTGTCACACATTGAGAAGAAGGTGGTCATTAGATTCTAAAAAACCTGGGTTCAAGTATCAGTTCTAATACTTATAAGCTGTTTGACACTGGGCAGATTACTTAAACTCTGTGTGTCTGTTATCTTAACATTAAAAGGGGATACCTAGTTTATAGGGAAAATAAAAGGATTTTAAATGATATAGGGAAAACTGTTAGCACAGTGTCTGGTACATGGTGGGCACTCAATAAATAGTAACTGACATCCTCATCATCATTATTAAAGAGAATAGGTTTGAAAAAGAGAAGGAAAGGACTAGGCATTAAGGAGGAGAAGAGTATCCCAAGGCACAGAAATAGCCTATGGAAGGTGGAAAGGAGAGAAAACGAATATGGAACAGTGAGCAAGGGCCAGAGTCAAAGAGAGCAGATAACAAAATACACCAAGGGGACCAGCTGAGCACTGGAGGGCCTGGGATCACACTGGGGTCCTGGGTCCATTCTTCTTCCCACAGCCAGCTACTTGCCCAAACCGGGAGCCCAGCTCTACCAGTTTCGATATGTGAATCGCCAGGGCCGGGTATGTGGGCAGAGCCCCCCTTTCCAGTTTCGAGAGCCAAGGCCCATGGATGAACTGGTGACTCTTGAGGAGACTGATGGTGGCTCTGACATCTTGCTGGTTGTCCCCAAGGCAACTGTGCTGCAGGTGAGAACAGAGCTGCTCCTAGGCACAGGAGTGGGAAGACAGCATTGCAGGGGGCCCCTTCCCACTGCACCTGCCCCTCAGCTGTAGCTTCAGCTGGAGATATCGCTGGGAGTTATACAAAGTCTTGCCTTCAAGAAAGTCTCAATCTAACACTGACAGACACAAACATGTAGGACAGGGAAGCAAGCCTCCACAAGCCAATGTTACTCAAGATTTCGTAAGAACTCTCTGAGTGTTCCTTTTTCAAGTGCTACGTCCTGCCCTAGCCCATAGAAGGAGATGCAAAGGGTAGAGGGAGGCCACTCCTGGGAAAGAATTGACCAGAGGAAGGGGAGGATGAGACCCACTTCTAGGACAGGTGAGGAGCGAGAACAGATAGGTAGGGCCCCAGACCTGCACCGCCAGGTACTGGAGGCACTACCCCCATGTGGCTCTTGAGCACTTGAAATGTGACTGGTCCAAATTGAAATATACTGTGTGGGTAAAGTACTGACCAGATTTTGAAGACCTAATATTAAAAAAAACAGTGTAAAAGATTTACATAATTTTTTATTGATTACATGTTGAAATAATATTTTGGATAGACTGAGTTAGATAAAATATTGTTAAAATTAATTTCACCTGTTTCTTATCAGTACTTCTGTTAAGTGTCTGTTTGAAAATTTTAAATGATATATGTGGCTTATATTACTTTTCTATTGGACAAAATAGAGAAGGATTGAGGAGTAAAGGCAGATGTTAGCAAGGAAGACTTCCTGAAGAAAGGTAAGGACTCTCACATCCTTTGAGCTAGGTGGGGAGGAAGTACACTCCCCAGACAAGAAGACAGGCCTGAGGAAGGCTCAGAAGAGGAGAATGAGTAGATTGCCTTTGATTTAGATAAAGTCCAGCACTCTAGAACCCTCTAAACACATGGAATCAACACAAGAATAGAAAGAAGATGTTTATATCTTACATTATTTGGAGATGTGTAAGCTCCTGCACCGTGTTGTGTTTTTACATTCATCTTCTCTTTACAATTATCTTACAACAACCCACGCTAAGGGATCACTTCACAGAGGAGGACACAGAGATTCTGAGAAGTTAAGTCACTTGTTGAGTTATATAGCTCATAAAAATTGTATTAGAGATTTCAACCCAGTTCCTGACTCCAGAACCAACAGGTTAAAAATAGGGGAGCAATCTCTCGTCTGTGTGGATTGAGAAAGACTTCCACCAGACAGGGGAGTCCTGCAGTTGCCGAGCCAAGGAGGTGTCAGCCCACCGGTGGGAAGACGTAAAAGAGGGGTGGGCAGTTAAGCATGCTGGGAGCTGGTGTCTGGTGGATAGTGGGCAGGTTTCAGTAACCACATCAGCTTAACTCTTTGTATCCTCTGCTGATGTAACTTCCCAACCCTGAAGAGTGTTGGGAATGGGACCTTGGAATGGGTGCTTCACTAGCACACCCCTTTCTCATCCTGCCCCGCTGTAGAACCAGCTGGATGAGAGCCAGCAAGAGAGGAATGATCTGATGCAGCTGAAACTGCAGTTGGAGGGGCAGGTCACGGAGCTGAGGAGCCGAGTACAGGAGCTTGAAGCAGCTCTAGCAACTGCCAGGCAGGAGCATGCAGAACTGACAGAGCAATATAAGGTGGGATTTGGGCTGGCGGTGGGACGGGGCCTGGCTGCTCACCCAAAATCTGAACACAGTGAAGAGGGTGAAGGGGAGGTGTTAGTGGGTGTTTAAGATGGTTCTGCAATCAAAGAAACAGGTTTAAGGTGTAATAAGTGGGATTTAACTTGATAGATACGAGACATGTCTCAGATTTGTAAAAGAGTCAGTTCTCTGAACACATGAATGCTGAGGTAGGGTGTAATCACTGGTGAGGGAATTTTCCTTTAGTTTCCTTTTCAAGGAAGTTTGCTAGATATGGGCATGGGAACAGACCCTGGTATGCTCCTCCTAAGACTCTTTGAGATGAGTCTCAACTTTTCTCTTCTTCTGGGGAATCTTAATTCCAGGGGCTTTCCCGGTCCCATGGGGAACTCACAGAAGAGAGGGACATCTTGAGCCGGCAACAGGGAGACCATGTGGCCCATATCCTGGAACTGGAAGATGACATCCAGACCATCACTGAGAAAGTGCTGACGAAGGAGGTTGAACTGGACAGGTGAGGGGACCTCTTCTGCAGCATTACTTCCTGTCATTTCCGGTGACCCTGGAACTCCAGCCTCCTGTTTCAGGCAGGAAAGCCTGCTGTCTCAGGTGGTTTGTCTTTCCTTTCTCAACCTCACTTAGGGTATTTCAGTTACTAAGGATATCGTTTTCTGCCCTCACTCTCATTTTTTTCTAACTTACTCAGTATTTCTCACCTTTAGAAGTTATCGTAGTTACCATTTAATGTGGAGCAAAGGCTGAGCAGGAGCTAGGCGTAGAGGACTTGAAAAAAAGAGAATGGATAGAACAGTCAACACAAGATAAGAGAGGATGGATTTCAGATTTTACCACAGCAAAGAATAAGATTAGACTTTGTTCTCACTGTTAGGAAATGTTAGAACTGGTGATCCATGAGTGTTGTGAAAACTCTCCCCTGGAAAAAGAACAGTGTGTTGATTTTTAGCATTGGGAGAAATGCAGGCAGGGTGTTTAAGAGGGTGTGTAAGAGATCACTGCCTCAGGAGGCAGCCTGTCCTTTCACTCTCAGACATTTCGCTATCAGACAGCTAGCATTTTCCTATCTCTAGTGTTGATCCAAGCTACCGTCCTCTAACTTTCACCCTTTGGTCCTGTTTAGACCTCTGGGGTCCTGGGTAGTTGGGGCTTAGAACTTAGCTCGGGAATTTGAGCATCCCAAAGAGAAGTGGAGGTCTGGGCCTAGAGGAGCACTGGTAGAAGAGGTCAAGACAGAAGTTCAAGCCCTTCATTCATTCTCTGGTGACCAGTCAGCTATCGGATATTCCGTCCCCCCCATTCACAGGGTTAGAGACACAGTGAAGGCCCTGACGCGGGAACAAGAGAAGCTCCTTGGGCAACTAAAGGAAGTGCAAGCAGACAAGGAGCAAAGCGAGGTAAGGGCTCAGGGTCGGTTTTCTTTCTGAGTTGTTCATTCAGTGTTTATTGAGTTCCTTCTGAGTGCTGGGCACCAAAGGTAAAATGTAAAGATAACATTAAAATGTAAGGAAACATTATGTATGCTCTCCTAGGGAACATTAAGTCATATACACAAATCAGGATTAGTCAAAAGGGAATATGACCAGTATCAACAGAGAAGTGTAATAAAGTGTTATGCTCCACAGAGGTGAATGGGAGCACATCTTGTTAGGGACCTCAGAAAGGACTTAAAAAAAAAAAAAGATTTTGCTTATTTATTTTTAGAGAAAGGGGAAGGGAGGGGAAAAGAGAGGGAGAGAAACATGTATGTGTGGTTGCCTCTCACAGGCCCCCAACCAGAGACCTGGTCTTCAGCCCAGGCATGTGCCCTGACTGGGAATTGAACTGGCAACCCCTTAGTTTGCAGGCCAGTGCTTAATCCACTGAGCCACACCAGCCAGGGCTAGAAAGGACTTTTAAAGCAGGAGGCATAGCCCTGGCTGGTGTGGCTCAGTGGATTGAGTGCAGGCCTGTGAACCAAAGGATCGTTGGTTCGATTTCCACTCAGGACACATGCCTGGGTGGCAGGTCAGGTCCCCAATAGGGGATGCATGAGAGACAACCACACATTGATGTTTCTGTCCTTCTCTTTCTCCCTCCCTTCCCTGTTCTCTACAAATGAATAAATAAAATCTTTTTAAAAATAAAAGTAAAAGGGGGACTTAAACTAGCTAAGTATTTCTTAACTTTTTTAGCAGCAGAACCCTTTCTTCCCTGTCCTCCAATGAAGTTTTTAAATCTTAAGTGGAGCCTCACTGAATAAATAAAAGCAATATTTTATTATTATAAATTTATTTTTATAAATTCAAATGTATAACATTTATATACAAGGTAATGAAAGCAATTAGGTATTTTAGTGAACCAAACTTTGAAACTGGAGGTTCTGATGGCTCTTCTGTCAGCCCCAGCAGCTGATGCAGTTCTGTACTTTGTTTAGTTGTACAGCATTGAGAACACCTTGAGTCACACACAAGTAGGTGCAAATCGATAGCAGTTTTTAAACTGTCCACCTTGCACTCTCATTTTGCTCTTTATTTCAATTAGAAAATGCAATAGAAACTTTATTCTGAGGTTTGCACAGAAGTGAACTAACCTGGAAGGACAAGTCAGGGGATTAGTGACCTCCAATGTGTTAACCCTGTGAGTTTGTGCATTTTTCACATAACTTTTAATATTTTTAAATATTTGAAGTTTAAATCAAGTATTTGCAGAATCTCTAAATCGCATCCTCAGAACCCTAGGCTTCTGTGGAAGATTGTTTTCGAACCATTTGCTCGGCAATGAAGAATAGGTAGAATTTGAGTAGACGGAGGTAAAGGGAGACCATTCCAGGTACAGGTGAAAACATGAGCAAAGGCTTAGAGTCCAGAACAGTCAGGGCAGTTGAATGTGTGGGTGAAGAGATTGAGATGAGCCCTGGTCAGATTGTGGACAGTCTTGAGTTTAATCTTTATTCCGTAAGCAGTGAGAGGCTCTGATGATTTTTGAGTAGGTGACACGTACTCAAAGAAGATTAATCTGATTGCCTTGTGGAAAATGAGCTAGTTGTGAGGTTTTTCAGTAGTCCAAGCAAGAAATGACCAGAGCCTGAGCTAACCTGATTGTGGCAATAGTCAAAAAGAGAAAATGGCTGTGAACAAGACAGGGGATGGAGAAGCAATAGGCTTTTCTGTAGGCTGCTAGAAAGAGAACAGAGTCAAGTATGGCACCAGGGTATCCAGCTTGAGTGACTTGGAAATTAGTTTGAACCATGGACAGAAATAAGAGTGGAAAGACCTAGGGTAGAATGGGAGGTAGAACATACTGAGTTTTCGGGGCCTTGAGGACATCTAGACTGAGTTTTGACCTAAAAGAAAAACTGGGGAAGCAGAAATGGGACATGGGAGACCTGGATTTATGTAAGACCCCAGGATGTGACCCTGGATATCTCACTTTCAGAGCTGGAGACCAGGTTCAGGATTGAGTCGCTTTGAGCTGAGAATCCAAGATGAGCTGGCAATGGCTAAATGCCTGAGTTCGTGTTAAATCTGAGAAGTGGAACCTTGACCTCTCTTATCACAGTGGTTTACCTCCCTGGCCACCCCCAAATACATATTCCCCTTTCCTTACCTACTCTCCATCTCCATCAGGCTGAACTCCAAATGGCACAACAGGAGAATTGTCGCTTGAATTTGGAGCTGCAAGAGGCCAAGGGCCGGCAGGAGGAGCAGGGTGCTCAGACCCAGCGTCTGAAAGACAAGGTGGCTCAGATGAAGGACACTCTAGGCCAGGCCCAGCAGCGGCTAGTGAGTGAAACCCCTAGGCAACAAGAAGTAGAGAAAGTTCCAAGGACTAATTGTAGAAGTCTGGGAAAAGACACGGCTAAAGACTAACAACCCAATCCTGAGTCCTAATGCAGTTTGGGGAGGAGGGAGCCTGGTTACTAGCTTCCTAGTTCACAGTGACTCACTGGGAGCCCTAATCTCTATCTCTTCCTTTCTTCTGAGGCTGAACTGGAGCCCCTGAAGGAGCAGCTTCGAGGGGCCCAGGAGCTCGCAGCCTCAAGCCAGCAGAAAGCTGCCCTTCTTGGGGAGGAGTTGGCCAGCGCAGCGGGAGCCAGGGACCGCACCATAGCTGAGCTACACCGCAGCCGCCTGGAAGTGGCAGGAGTCAATGGCAGGCTGGCTGAGCTCAGTCTGCATTTGAAGGAGGAAAAAAGCCAGTGGAGCAAGGAGCGGACGGGGATGCTGCAGAGTATTGAGGTAGAGGGATGGGGGAACCTAGCAGGCTCATGGCCACTGCCCCCACCTCTGCATGGTCAGATCTCCTAGGAGGAGAGAGAGGGAGGAATGGATACCTCCCAAGACAGAGGTGGGTGGGGCTGTAAGGGAGGAACACTTCCCTGTGCAGGCATGACCCATACCTACATAGAGTGTTCCCAACCCTCATCTCCGTAGCACCTTCCTTGGTTACCATCGTGATTCAAAAATATTTACTGTCCTAGGCACCAGATCCTGCCCTAATACCCATTACTGACTAGCAAGGCGCCTTGCTTTTAGGTCCCTTCCTTTATTCACAGGTTACGGGGAATGGGGAAGGCAAGAAGGGGAAATTGCTCCCAAATGATTCAGTTGAATAAAGAAAGGGTCAAAGTAAGGGATGGTGCCATTGCCAATGGCATCCCTTTTCCCTCATCCTCCCATTTTCCTTTGTGGTCAACTCCCAGGCAGAGAAGGACAAGATCCTGAAGCTGAGCGCAGAGATACTTCGGCTGGAAAAGGCAGTTCAGGAGGAGAGGACCCAGAATCAAGTGCTCAAGACTGAACTAGCCCAAGAAAAGGATTCTAGCCTGGTAAGGTGCCCAGCTACCCATGAGCCCTGGGCCTATAGTCTCCTGAGGCCAGTGCCCCTCCCGCTACCTGAAGTGTGAGCTCAGAAATGTGTGGTGCTCTTATATGTTGGTGACATCTCACTTGCACACCTCCCAGGCCTCATTGATTTGAACTATACAGTGTCCCTTTCTGCACTCGGGGCACACATTCTGGGCCTAATAGTGATGACTTAGGAGAATTACAGAGTGCCCCTGCTATGCCCCTGCAGCCCAGCCCGGGTCATCCAGGTCCACATTCAAGAGCCAGAGATTGAATCTCCTGTGGCCAAGAAAAAGGGCTCACGGAAAAAGTGTTGGGGCAAGAAAAGAACGAAGGCCCAGAGAGACATGATTCTAGATTGTTGGGTTGAAGTCCCAGAGCCCAGGTTTTCTGGGGTACCTTCTAGGCTCCAGATTCGATTCGGCCCTTTTCCCTCAGGTGCAGTTGTCAGAGAGTAAGCGAGAACTGACAGAGCTGCGGTCAGCCTTGCGTGTGCTCCAGAAGGAAAAGGAGCAATTGCAGGAGGAGAAGCAGGTGAGAACCTGTAACTCAGGCCCCCCTGGTAGCCGGAATTGAGGGCTAGAAACTTTGTGGCTTCTTGTCATCCCTTGGTTTAGAACCTGGTATCTCCATGAGGGCCCAGAGGATAAAAATGGGAATGCACTCAGCTGATCTGGCAGGATGGGATGATTGCTGGAGGAAGGGAAGGATGTAGGGGGTGAAGGAGGGCCCTTGGGAGGGGGAAGGGTGGATCTATCTTAAGCTGCTCCTCCATTGGTGAAGGTGTCTAATCCACGGGAGCTCATCTTGAATGTAAGAGTAGGTTCTACCAGTCAGCAAGGTTGGCATCTTCCCAGCCTCTTGCACCTCTTTCCTCCCCAACACCAGGAACTGCTAGAGTACATGAGAAAGCTGGAGGCCCGCCTTGAGAAGGTGGCAGATGAGAAGTGGAATGAGGACGCTGCCACAGAGGATGAGGAGGCAGCTGCAGGGCTGAGTCTGTACACCCCCAATCTTGTGACACCTCTTCCCTGCTCCACCTTTCCCTGTTGGGGAAAGCTCCATGTGACCCCTCTGGGAGCTGCCTCTGCCTTCTGTGTTTTGCCTTTTCCCTTCCCACACTCTGGCCCCTGTCTAATTTAACTGTGTCCTTTATCCAAAGGAATCAGAGCTGATCCAGCCCTCTAACAACATATCCTTCTTTCTCTGCCCACTCCCTCACCTACAGGCTGCCCAGCAACTCTGACAGACTCAGAGGATGAGTCCCCAGAAGACATGAGGCTCCCACCCTATGGCCTATGTGAGCGTGGAGACCCAGGCTCTTCTCCTGCTGGGCCACGAGAGGCTTCTCCCCTAGTCGTCATCAGCCAGCCAGCACCTATTGCTCCCCACCTCTCAGGGCCAGCTGAGGACAGTAGCTCTGACTCGGTGAGCAGTGAGGAAAGACAGAGCAGGGGCAGGAAGGAGGGGGCAGGGCCAAGCCCAAGTGGCCCAGCCTCCAGAACAGAAAGACTTAGACATACAGGGCTCTCATTTATTCTTGGGGGAGAGGAGACAGGCCCAGCACTCTTCAAGGCCACCCAATGGACACTACCCCAAAACCCAATTGCCTCAGTACTGCCACCCCTACTCCGCACACTCGCTCTTTTCTTATCCGCCAACTCCCTTCAAAACACTTTTCCTACCCCACTCTTACTATAGCCCCCTGTTCTCTGTTCCGACCTGGACTGCCCTTCCTTTACCTGTCCCAGTGTGGTACTCCCCCATCTCAGAATACTACCCCAAAGCCCAACCTATCTATCTCTTTGGTGCCCAGGAAGCTGAAGATGAGAAGTCAGTCCTGATGGCAGCTGTGCAGAGTGGGGGTGAAGAGGCCAACCTGCTGCTTCCTGAACTGGGCAGTGCCTTCTATGACATGGCCAGGTGAGCACAAAAAGGGGAGGACAGGAGGGAGGTGGTAGAATGCCAGCAGAAAAGGCATCCAGGTGAGTAGTGCCCCTGCCCTTCCCCCAACCTCTCCCTTCTTGGTCCTCGCCAAGAAAAGGAGACATAGATGTGGTTGACGCAAAATTACCCACTACTATAAATCCCAGGTGCCTTCAGGTAATCCCTTCTCTTAGCCTATCAACACATGTGCACTCAGAGGCCCTGCCTTTAACTGGCTTCTGCCGTTCTAGCACCATCTTCCATGGAGCCCACATTGCCCTGCTTCCCCTCTCTCCTGCCCCTACCCCTTCCCCACCCACCAGGTAGGTACCTAGGCTCCATAGGGGGAGGAAGGGAAGTAAGTGACCAAACCCCCAGGGACAAAACAGAGGAGACTGGGATTCAGCATCCGTCAGGCCACCCTGAGATGCTGCCTCTCTTTCCTGACTTCCCTGGGGGACCCTTTGAGTGGTGAAGCCCCAGGGGTGGGAGATTCAGGTATCAGATTGCCCCCTCTGCCTGCCTTTTCCTCTGCAGGTCAAGAGGGAAAGGCAGAGGGAAGAGAGGTTTTATCACTAGTCCCCAGCTTTGCCTGGATGTGAGGTGGACTCAGGGCAGGGTGGGGGTGATGTTATCATCTTTCTTGGCTGCATAAGGAAGATGAAGGACGATGTCAGACTCATTTTCAGCCTCATTAGGCAGCAGACGGAGATGGAGGGAGGAGAGCAGGAGGTTGGGGGATGGGCTCTGCATTATAGGGACCAGCAGGGACTAAAGAAGGAGGGCACAGGGATCTGGGAAACTAAGGCCTCCAGCACTGTGGGGAGAAAGATGCTGAGGAAGAAGCGAGGAGAGAGAACCTCCAGGATGCTTTATTAGGAACAGGGGAATCTGGGGACCCAGATGCATGGGTCCCTCTCCCTGAGGTCTGCAAGTCAAGAAGGCAACAGAGCTCACTGACTCTCCTTTCCCCTCTGTCTCTCTGTAGTGGCTTTGCAGTGGGTCCCTTGTCAGAGACTGGCACTGGGGGCCCTGCCACACCCCCATGGAAGGAGTGCCCTATTTGTAAGGAGCGCTTCCCAGCTGAGAGTGATAAGGATATCCTGGAGGATCACATGGATGGACACTTCTTCTTCAGCACCCAGGACCCCTTCACCTTTGAGTGATCTTACCTCTCCCTAGTACAAGCACACACTTACACACATGTACACACTCACACAGACACACATTTAGGTCCCATGCCTCTTTTCCAACACAATGTGCTCCATGATGTTCTGTTCCCTAAGAACCACTCCTGTGTGCCGTTTTTATCCCAAGCTCTCCAACCTCATCCTCTCCTGCCCAGCTCTTTTATCCAGGCACACGTCCTTCGTGGAAGCAGTGGCTGAATTTACCCCCTGAAAGCAGTTTTGGAGGAACCAGGATAGAGGCGGCCTTCCCCAGGAGGAATAGAATCAGCCCCTCCTAGCCCCAGTCGCTTCTGTCACTCACGCCAGCCACCACACGGACCACCACCACTGCACGCACACACACACACATGCAGTCTCTGGTGCCCCAAAGCCAATCCCTGGAGCACCCTACCCTCTCTTATTTGGGGTCTGCGTTTGTTCCCCTGAGCTGCCTCTGGGGTCTGCATTGAGGCAGCAGCATGGACATCATGACCTCTTCAGGTCTCTCAGTTCTGAGTGTCAGTGGTTTCTCTTACTGCCCCCCCATCCCCCATTGCCTTCTGCACCCCACCCCAGCCTTTTTCCATAACATTAGATAAGTTTGGAGGTTTCTTTTGTATTGTTGAGGTTTTCTGTACTCTCTCCAGCCCTTCCCGGCCACCACCCTTCAGTGTCCTCACATGGAAAGAAACAATGCATTGTGCCTTCTGTGAGGGGTGGGGGAACAAATGGTCCCGGGTTCCCCATTTCCAAGCCCTTCTTCCCTCCCCAGGTTTCCCCACAGCAATAAGAGCTTTCCTCCCAATATCCCTTCCCCACCTGTAGTTTGGACAAATATATTTATATGGTATGTACAACTCTTCTAATAAAATGTGTTCTTATCATGAGGTGTGACTAGAGCAAAAAACATCTAGGCATCTGGCTCTTAGACCTTGGTGGAGGGGCAAGGCAGGGAGGGGACTCCAGGTAGCTTTATCCCATTATGCCTCCTGCTGTGCTGGCCACCAGTGGGAAGAGAAGGGAGGAACCTTTGTCTCAGGTGGAGGTCTGGCTTGGGGAGCATTGCAGTAGGGGAGGGAGCAAAACTGTGGGTCAGCATCTTGGGGTTTAGTCTCAGTGGGACTCAGTACAGGGCCAGAGTAATGCCTTAGAAGGCAAGGGAGGGTTCCGCCACTCAGACCTTCACCCTCTACAGCAGCCATCACTGTACGTTGGGCCAAAGGACAGGCATTCCTCCTGTCAAGAGTGCACACCTTTGATACCTGCTTCATAAAAAATTCCCTAAACCTCATACCTCTAAAGACTATTTGATACTCTTCCCATCTCTTCCTCCCTCTGTTCCTCTGTTGCCATCCCCAGACACCCTTGCACGCACTCTGACTCCACAGTCACGAAAACACATCCATCCACTCTAACCAGCTTCACAGGCTAGACAGACACAGCATCATAAAACATTTATTAAGGACCTGCGTGCTCACCAGGGCTCTCAGGAGTGCCCAGTACAACCCGTGCCTACAGCCCCCTTGTTCCCCATCCCAGTAGCTCCCTTATCATCCACCCTTCATTCCCTTCAGGGCCCCTGGGTGGGCCACTGCCATCCCACCATTCCCCCTCTATCCACCTAAAACCCTCCCGTCCCCCCCCCCTGCTTCCAGCCCCACCTGGATGACATCTTACATCCTTCCTTCTCTCACATTGCTGTCTCCTAGCAACCCCATCTCGTTCCCTGAATCCCTTCCAAGGAAATTAGAGATAATGGATCTCTCCTCTCTCCATCTCAACTCCTCTTTATCGATCCTCCTTTAATGAAAGTTAATTATAACAATGATTTAATTAATAGAATCCCTCTCTTCCTTTATTGCTTCCCGTATTAAGACTATTAATAAATACGAGCTGGGTTGACAGAGGCATCCATCACCTGCCTGGGATTCCCCCATCCCTCCTTTTCCCCTCCCTCACACCCCCTCCCACTCGTGGCCTATAAACTTACTGGGGTAGTGGGGGTTAATCAGAGAGGAATTATGAGCCAACATCCCCAGCAGGAGGTGCATTTAATGAAATCACTTGTGATTTATGTCTGGGGAGGTTAGGGAGGGAAGAATCTGGAACCCAGTTATCCTGGCTTCCAGAAAGGTGGCTCCCTAGTGCAAAAGAGGAAGAAGATGGAAACAGGAACTCAGGGCCCCTTCTCCCACCCCACAGCCCCTGCCAAGGCACACACATCCACAGGAGCCACGTGGGTAGCTGCACAAGGCCATTGACACAGAGGCTACCAAAACAAAAGCACTTCGGAAGACTGCAGCCTAAGGTTTCATTTTTTCCCACCTCCCAAACTCACATGGGTCATTCTCACCCCCTTTCTTTCTCACCAGCCCAGTTCTCCTAAACCTGCTCCCCTCCTCCCCTCCTCCACAAAGCCCCACCCCAGTTCCTCATCAGATCCCTCTACCCAGATATTTAGAGCTCCAGCTGCTGCTTTCTCTCTTCATTGTGGGCCTCCTAATGTACAGTTTGCACCTTCAAGCTAGGTGTTGCCCAGAAGTTTGGAGCCATTTCTCTTGCCTGCCCCAGAATCCAGACCGTTCTCACACACACAGCTCAGGGAAGGGTAACTGACTGCATGGGCAGGGAGGGAGGATACCTGGGTTCCAATCTGAGTTCTTGTTCCTGCTTGCTGTGTATTTGGCAACTCAGCCTTTCTACTCGTTTCCCTTCTGTAATGGGTCATCTTTACCCTGCTTCCCAGCATCCAGGCAGAAACTGATGGAACTGCATGGGCTTGAAAGCCTGGTGTGAGAGGAAAAGTCAGACCAAGAAGCAGCAAAAAGGACCGTGGGTGTCAATGTTTGGTAGGAGATGAGTGAATCCAAACATCATTCCCCTCTTACAGAACCTCAATGGCTGCCTGTTACCTATGGGAATGTGAAGTGCAGACTGCTGAGTGTGCCCATCAGTGTCTGGTCCCACTTTCCATTTCTTATCCTGTCCTAAGGAACCCTGGACTCCAGTTTTACAGAACCATTCCACAGAAACAGGCACTACCTTGGCATGCCTCTGAACATGTGCTTTCCCCTCAGCTCAAAGGACACCTCCTCCATGAAGCCCTACTTCTTTCAGTTATCTTCTTGAGTACTACACAGAGCATTTTGTAAAAACACACTACATCATGTTTACAAGTTACAAAGCTTCTCATGAGTCACAACATGGGGGCTAAGCAATAAAGAATGAATAATTGTAAGCCAAGCATGTGCAGGCAGAAGGAACAAAATGTGCAAAGACATAACTTGCTCAGAAGTCTTAACACTCAAGTAGAGCTGCAGGGTAAGGATCATACACGGTGTGTGAAGTGAGACTGGAAAGATGGACTAACAGACATTTACTCATACATTCACTCAATAAATACTCATTGAGTGCTCACTATGGGCCAGGCATAGTTCTAGGCACTGGGAAACAGACAGAAATGCCTGCCCACATGGAGCTTACCCCCTATCGGCAGATCACAAAATTCCAGAGAAACCACTCAGGAACCCACTGCAATAACCCCAGGGGAAAAATGGTGAGCACTAAAGCTGTCAAAAGAAAAAGAGGCAGAATTCTTTAGGAGGCAGAATTAATAGGACTTGGTGATAAGTAGATATGAGAAGTGAACAAAAGGAGTCAGGTTGATTCCAGTTTTCTGGTTTCAATGACCAGATAACCAGTGAGGCCATTCATCAAATAAATAGTACAAATGGAGAAAATTTTGAGCTGAAAGATGATTGGCATAGCTTTGTCTTGTCGAATTCTCAATGTCTTTGGGATCTTCCAAAGGGGGAGAGATCCTTGAGACAGATATTTTAAGTCCAGAGCACAAGAGAGTTTGGAACTGGAAATAGAAACTTAAGATCCTTGAAAGTAAAGGTGATGAAAGTGAAGCAAGATTACCTAGGTCAACCCCATGTAGAGTAAGAGGGTAAGAGGGCCAAGGGCAGCACTCAGGAGACCGTCAACATGCAAGGGAGGGATGGAGAATGCAGAGTCTTGGCCAGAGAGGTAGGAAGGAATTCAGGAGAGATGAGTCAAGGAGAGAGATTAGCAGCAGCACGTGTAGCAGAGAGGCCATGGAAATGACTCCTGGAAATCACCGCATTAGCAGCCAGGAGGCACCTGGTGGCTCAGCAAGAAGCTTAAAGGACAGTATTGCAGGCAGAAGTTATCGTGCAGCTGGACTTCACAGAGCCTGAGACAGAAACACAATTCTGACCTGTGCAATTAGGAATATGTCTCCAGACTCACATAAAAACAAAGACTTCTAATTTAAGGTGTAAGAAAAACCAAGGGTGGCCCTGGCCAGATGCCCAAGTTAGTTGGTTAGAGCATCAACCCCATACACTAAGGTTGTAGTTTGATTCCCGGTCAGGGCACGTAAAAGAATCAACCAATAAATGCATAAATAAGTGGAGCAACAAATCTCTGACTCTCACTCTTTCCACCTTTTCTAAAGCCAAGAAAGTTTTTAAAGGTGTGGAACAAATAAAAATTACAAAAAGAAAAACAGAAAAATCAAGGGCAGGAGCCAAGATGTCTGGGTCCAACATCAGCAATCCTGCTGTCTCTGACCAGCCTGGTGTGAAGCGCACTCTAAGCCTACACTGTCCACTATAGTAACCACCAGCTACAAGCAGCCATCTAACATTTGATATGTGGTTGGAATGAATTGAGATGTTGTATGGTGCAAACTGCATAATACATTCCAAAGACTTAGTACCAAAAAAAGAATTTAAAATAATCTTTTACTGATTGCATGTTGAAATTATAATATTTTGGATATGTTGGGTTACATAAAATATATCATGACAATTAGTTTCACCTGGTTCTTTTTCCTTTTTTTAAAATGTGGTTACTAGAAATTTTTATGTGACTTGTGTTAAATCTCTACTGCACAACACTAGTCTAAGCCCTGCCATTGATTAAGATCCCCACAGCCTGGCTATCCCTAGACCCCCAACATCCCTTCCATCAGGAAGATAATTACCTGGAATTTCCGTAACTGCATTCTAGACACACCTTATGCCCCATTCTCCCAACACCATACCTATGATAAGAGATTCCAGTGCTTAATACCCATCTCCAGGTACCCCCACCCTGGTTCTTCATATAGTTTTCTTTCTCTGGGTCTGCTGATAATCAGTGAGTGCAGAAATGTCCTGTTCTAACTCTCACAAAAATGGATTTTTCCTCCCAGTTTGGAGTCCAGAATCTCTCAAACTTAAATTTAGAAGCTGTGTCTCTTCCCTGTTTCCCCCATTCCTCAACTCCTTCTTTGCATTTCTGATACTGTGGAAATCTCCCAAATTGGTAGAAACATGGTGTTGTGACGATCACACAGGCTTTAATCTCTAAGATTTAATTTGTCATATTTCCTAACCATGTGACTTGGAGCAGAACACCTCATATCTCTAAGCCTTCATCCGAAAACATGTGTATAACTCCTATCTGGAAAAGTTATTGTGATGATTATATGAGCTCAGATGTATAAAATGACTTGTACAGAGCCTGGCACACAGTAGATACTTTGCATTTTGGGGGTTCCCCCCTTTGCACACTACTGCTGCATATTTATAGAACTAGGGAAAGAAACAGAACAAACACAGGCTTATATATATGGACTGACAGAACCTCAAAACCAAAAGGGCGCTTAGAGATATATTTCCAGCTTCTCATTCGGTACAGAAATTCCCTGGGCTACATCCTCATTGGTAATCATCCAGCATCTGCTTAAACATCTCTGGGGGCCATTCATTCGTTTACTCAATAAACAAGAACAAGGTACTGTGGGAGCCACAAACAAGGGCAGACACAGACCTTGCTGTTAAGGAGCTGATATATTAGTATAAAGGATATATAGAGAAATAACTATAAGGTAAACGTGGTATGTGCCAATTGAGTTGCTATGACAGACAGCCAACCTTAAAAGTTAATCCACTGTTTAACAAAGGATGGTTCTAATATTAAAATCCCTCCCAAATCTCAGACCTCAGTTTTCCCATTCATTTCATGGAAAATGATCCTTCCACTCTAGATCATGGTTCATCCTTGATGAGGACATTTCTGTAATAACCTTAAAATTCCAGGCGGATATCAACATGGAAAATGCTAGAATGGATGAATGGAAGCACAGATGTAGGGAGAAGTGGATTAGCTGCAAGATCCTCCAGCCTCTTCTGTATTATAGAATTTCTGGGAGTCCCTAAATGTTCACCCCACCCTCTACATACTACCAGCAATTCCTGCCCCCTGGAAGACCCTGCACTTCTCTACTCTCAAGATTTATCCAAATGAACAACTATAAAGGGCACATAGACAAAACTGGTGTGTGTGTTGGGGGGGGGGCGGTGAAAGCAGGAGGGAGGTGGGGATGGCTGGGGTTGGTGAGGGGAGTGTTTGGGGGTAAATACAAACAACTGTAATTGAACAACAATAAAATAATTTTTTAAAAGATTTATCCAAATGTTTTGTGGCTGTGCTTTTCCTTTTCTCCCCATTTGTATCACATTTACTTCATCTTTTATCAGCAGATCTATAATTTTCTTTGTGTTCATCTCTGCTTCAGTCTGTTCTTTCTGCCATTTAGATTTTTGTTATGTTATTCTTGAGGTCTTTCTGCCTCTCTTTGTTTCCCTTTCTTTTATTCTTTCATCGTTTTCTGTTTCTTGGTCGGTTTCCATTTTTCTGTCTCTGGCCTTGCTTTCTCCCCAGCTGCTGCAAAGCCATAAACCCAGCCGGCCCTGCAGCAGGCAGCCGCCAATCACTGGGCTCCAGGAGATGAGAGGAGGGGGCTGCAGAGAGATGGGGGCATGGAAGTGCTGGGGCGCTGTTGCTACAACAGGGAAGGAGGAGGCAAAAAAGAGCAGAGAGATGTCACTCCCAGAAGGCAGCCACAGCTGCCTCCACAGCCGGTGTCTGGACCCCTTTCCAGCAGAGCAGACACCTGTCCTCTCTTTCCGTTGTGAGGCAGGCTACCTGGGTCCTTCCCATTTACTCCCCAAACCGTGATTTCTTATTCAAAACCACTGGCCACAAATCCACAAGAGATTTGCCTGCCCCTTCATTTTTAGGCCTCCCAAAATGAGGGAGCTAAAGGACGCTAGGGGTCTGAGGATTTCTGGGACAAATGCTTACATGAACATTGGTACAATAAAAAGATGGTCAGGGCGGAGTGAAGGATGTTGAGAATCAATGTGTTGAAGAGGCAGTGAGAGGAGGGAGAGTCCTAATCGGCCAAGGGGGAGACCAGAAGCTGCTTCTTACCAGCTACTTGGCCATTCTTTTTTTTTTTTTTTTTAAGATTTTTGTTTATTTATTTTTAGAGAGAGTGAGAGGGGGAGAGAAAGAGAGGAAGAGAAACATCGATGATACATAGATTGTTTGCCTCCCTCACGCCCCCAATCGGGGACCCGGGCCGCAACCCAGCTATGTGTCCGGACTGGAAATCTAACCTGTGCCCCCCGCAGGCGGGCACTCAATCCACTGGGCCACACCAGCCAGGGCGTGGCCATCCATTCTTAAAGCAGGACTAACATCCAGAATCCAGGCTGGGTACTGCAAGAGACAAATACCCAGCTCATCGTCATAAACCTACAGGGTCTGGGGATGGCGTGGGGGCTAGAAGGGAAAGCAGGGAAGGGGAGGGATTAGTCAGAGATTTTAGGAGAAGAGCAGAGGAGAAGAAACATTTCCGTCCTGCAGGGCAGAAGGAGACGGGCCCAGCAAGTGGTAATTCCTGGTGTGCCGGCGACCCCTGCTGGCCATGCACACCACTGCCTAGGAAAAGGCAAGGGCGCCGCGAGCTTGTGTGAGTTCGGGCTGGGTTGAACGTGACAGTGCGTTCTGTGTGACGGCACGAACATGACAGTGCATTAGTGGATGACAATGCGAGTAGCGCTGCCTGTGACTGTGTGTGGGAACCCTGGATGAGGGCAGTAATATGACCGAGCACAAAAGCCACAAAGTTGAGGCTCTGAACTCCTGGTTCCCCTGCGTGGAGTGTGGGTATCTGGGACAGGTGAGGTCTTTGAGCCCAGTATATCTCCTCACCAATGTCGCATCAGTGGTATAGATCCACTCCATGAGGTACTGATGGCATCAAAGTAAAATCAACCAGTCCAGTTTTAGGTGGGGGCTTTGGAATCAGATTTCCCTGGATTAAAATCCTGATCACCTGGTTACTAGCTATTCGGCCTTGGGCAAGTCATTGACTTCTTTGAGCCCCATTTCCTCACCTGTAAAGGCAGAACAATACCTATCTCCCAGGGTGAGTGTTAGCACGGTGCCTGGCAATAGTAAGCATTACATTGATGTTAATTTTCTGCCTCCCTCTTCCTTTATCTAGTCCCACCCCCAAGATTGAGCAGGGATTTCAAAAGGCAAATAAACAGGAGAGGATGGTGCTGACAATGATGATGGTGGTGGTTTATATTTACATTACTCATGCAAATCATTTTAAACTTATTTTTAATACACGGCTTTTTTCCTTTTTACTAGCCAAGCACATCATGATCATATTTTATTGGGACAGAAATATCCTGGTGTTATGGCAGGTATCTAGAAGGATGGCCTGATGAGGCGATAACAAGGCATGACAAACCTTTCTTTATTGTGATACATTTTCATTACTCAGGTTAATCAGGAATTACCCATTAGAACAAGGGCTTAAGATAAGTACATGACAATCATCTGTGGAGATCAGAATCTCCTGATTTTCCAATGAGTATCTAATTGTTATTGCTGTTGTGGGGGGACGATTAATGCTCTGATTAAACTGGTCTTAAAACATTAAAATATGTTTTAGGAGATACATCAAGAAGATGAAGGTAGAAATAGCATATTCTGAAATTTCAAAGAAGACGGGCTTGAATTCCGCCAAAGAATATTTTAACCTCTACAGCCGTCCAGTGGCAGGGGCGAACAGCTTATGAAGAGCTGCATTTCAACAGAAGCATTGAAGCAGAATCCGGCCGGCTCCCTGGCAGGCTTACTGTGAAAGAAATTTGGGCTGCAGAGGGAGAGCAGATAAGAGGCCCTCTGAGGTCCCTCCACAGATACACTCCAGTGCATAATGAATACTTAGCTGGGTAGAAGTGTTGTTCCAAACGGCATCACTGCCATACCCCTAGTCACTGTTTGTCACTGTGGGGTGAGGAGGGGTGGCTGGTAATAATTGTATTTTCTTCCTCTCTCAGACTGTTCCCAAGAAAAGGCAAGACTCCAGAGTCTTTCCCTCTCTAATCATCCCCACATTCCTCTTGATTTCTTCTGCAATCCTTTTTCTTTTCTTTCTTGGCTTCATAGGATTCATCTTCAAGTATCTTAAAGAAAAACTTACTTAAAGAAAGGGCTTTTTTCATCCTTTAGTTTTCTGCCTCTAAGAGGTGGGCTGGCAATGGGTGGGGGTGGAGGAGGGAACAAACATTTGTGGAGGTTGTATTTAGTGCAGGTGTTGTAATTTCTGCATTTGATTAAGAGAAGTATCTGCTTTCAGGCAGGTAAATGTGCATGTATATATTGTTTTGTAAATGTGGATGTAAATGTAATGGGTCTGCAGGAATTCACTGCTGTTCAGGCTTCTCTGAAGGATTTTACTATCTAGCTGCCTATGGGGGAAATCTGTGTGCAGCTCCTCCAAGGATTTCAATGACTTCCATGTGTACACAGATTAGCAAGGAGTTATTCTTCCAGTTTCAGGAGCTTTGTGTATGACCCCAGGTTAGTCTATCCCCATCCTAGTACAAGGGTGTTGTCACATCAGGAGTCATCTGCCTTCCATGTGTGCATCCTTGTATTTCCCATCTGTTATGGGTCACATAGATCCTTGTGCCCAACCAGCCCCACACGAAGCAATGTGTGTCCCACAGCCCATCCTCCCACTTCTGTAAAAAGTCCTTGGCACCCTCCCCTCCTGGCCACCTCCACTCCCCAATTTCCATGCCAGGAGAGATCTAATTACACAGAAATTAGTACAGAGAAGGATCGTTTGCTTTTATGGCACCAGCGCCAGGGCAGCTGTAAATCTGGGGCTGCTGCTGCAGCCGCCTCTGGGCACTGTGCAGGCTGTAGGGGGGCTCTCACCTCCATACCCCTCTTTGCTCCATCTCTGACCAGCTGCCTGGGCCTCTAACCCTGCCCAGGACTTCAGAGCACTATTTGTTACCCATCTTAATGGACGGGGGGAGGCCTGGGAAAAGAGACAGTATCCTCAAACAAAAGATGATTACATAATAGCTGCTCAATAAATGTTCTCTGAATGATGAGAGAGGAGTTAATCCCAGCAATGCTAACTACTACCCAAAGACACAGACCTGCCGAAGGGATGAACATTCCTAGTAAGCACTTACCAGATAATTCCACTTTTTTATGAATCCAGATGAAGTATCCGAGCAGTCATTCTGGCTTCCACTTTAGAGACCCTGAACTCCTTCTCGGGCAACATCATCAGATAATGAAGACAGCCCAGTCTTCAGATTTTTTTTTAAAGATTTTATTTTATTTTTGAGAGAGGGGAAGGGAGGGAGAAAGAGAGGGAGAGAAACATCAATGTGTGGTTGCCTCTCACATGCCCCCTACTGGGGACCTAGCCTGCAACTCAGGCATGTGCCCTGACTAGGAATCGAACTGGCAACATTTTGGTTCACAAGCCTGCACTCAGTCCACTGCCACACCAGCCAGGGCAGCCAGGGTTTTGATCTTGATTCTTCTGATTACTAGCTAAGTGACCTTGAGTATACCACATACCCTCACGTGATCCGTGGTTTCCTCATCTGTGAAATGGTGGTCACAAAACCTAGTGTCCAGGTTGTCGTGAGACATCTATGAGAAAGCACTGGACCAAGAGGAAAATGGTCCACTAATTGTTACTATCAGTATTAGTGTTTTGCTAGCTAACACTTCCATTTTCCTGCTACCCCTTAACTAGCCATTATCTCAGTCAACCTTCTTTCAAGTGTCACCATACAATTTGGGGCAATAGGCTATGCAGGCAGATTATGCCCAACCTAGAATGAACGTTTATTTATGTTAAGGGTCTCATCAGAAGCCAGGGGTGAGGACAGGAGATTCCAACAATGTTTGGACACCTAAAGACACTGTTTCACTCATAGCCAACTTTCCCCAAGAGCCTGCCTTGGCAGTGATTATTTTGATCTCCAGTATTTTCATGGAAGGTATGAATTTGTTCCTTGGGGTACTGAAGAGTCTTTATATGACTGTGTAGAAAGAATCAAGGACTTAGGGAATTAGAAGGGAGCAGGAGTTGGGGAAGTGGAGACAGGAGACTTAAACCCATCCCAGAGCAATGTCTAGGGACCTTTAGGGAATAGCAGACACAGAAGCAAAAAGTCCAGTTTCCCAACTTCCTGCCAACAGTCTCCAAACCCAGGATTAGGGGGTCTCCTCCCTCTCGTCCTCTCCTGCTCTGATGTCTCCAGTCAGGAATTCCTGACTTTACCCTTATGTGGAAAACCCTGCAGAGCTCTAAGTGGTGTGTAGGCCAGGAAGGGGAGAGCCCCAAAAAGGAAGTAATATTTCCCCTTCCTAACCGGAGTCTTCCCAGATCTCTAAGCCGCGTTTGTGTTGGACCCCCTGCTCCCACTGTTTAGGGGCAGGCGGAGCCAGCAGGAGAAAGCTGCAGCACGTCTGTGTCTGGCTTCTCACCCCCTGATCTGCGTCCCAGGGAGGGTGAGGATTTGGCGTGAAGGGCAGAGGACTGGGGGATCTCTGGCCTCCGCCTCCCCCCACCCCCAACCCAACTCAGGCTGCAGTCTCTCCTCGTTGTAGCAGAGCGAGAGCAAAGGGACGGGCAGTAAAGATGAGTGATGGCGCGGAGACAAGCAGAAATACACCATCATGAAAATGCTAATGACTCCTTGCTCTCTTTCTTTATGGTTGGAGTAATACAGACTTCAATCATAAAAACAATCTCCCAACATTTTAATGGGCTCCATCATGCCCGCACTTGTCGGTATATTTGAAGAATAAATCACCCTCCCCGCTCGGAATGAATTCGCTGTCAAACTCGGCTCCCTCGGAGAAAATGGATGGGGAGCGAGGATGAAGGTTTTTTGTTTTTTTTTTTTTTTTGGTTGGGGGGGCCCTCTCCCCCTCTAACTCACTCCTAAAGCGGGCTTCAGATTGTTGTGCGAGACGCCTGCATCCTGAGTGGGAGGAGAAGGGCAACGAAAATTGAAGAGGTGAACCCGAAAGAAGGGTGTGTGTTAACAAGGGGCAGGGACTGAGGGACTCTACACGCCTCTTGGATGGATGTGGAAGACAGAAGGGGTAGGGACTGTGGCAGCATCTGACCTAAAAGGCAAAATCTTGACAAAACCGGGAGAACGCAAAGATGCAAAAGGCACACAAATCCCCGCATTATTTCTGCGTTATTTGTTCGGATTTCTTTCACACTAGGCCTCAGGCAGAGGCGCCAGGGAGAAGGGGAAAGTTCGAGAAATCTCTTTGGGAAAAGAGGAGGCAGAGAAGGCAAGATAAAAGCCCTGAAATTCCTGCTCTGAGCTTGCAGCTTTCAGCGCAATAAGCCACAGGTCCACAAGGCTGAGAACCGGCTGAGAGTCCTGTGTAGTTGTCATTTCCATACAGGTGGCCGTCAGCCAATGAAAACTTGCGGTGCGCATACAGCGAGCAGCCAATCCCAGTTAAGGATGAGCCCAGCTGCCTGGTCTAATTGCACCTTGATTGGTTGTGATGTTGCTAGGCAGAATGGGGACCTGGAGATTGATGCAGGCAAGAATGAAGAGACAGGTGGATATGAAAATATCTGGAAACCTCGACTCCAGTGTTGACATTTTCCTTCCCGAGCTCCTTTATTCTTAAAGAATTAATGGAGTCTGCTAATGACTCTCCCGTTTCTCCTCCACTTAAGTGGGATAGAATCAAATAGTTATAACTTTAACCCAAACACCTCAGAGAAATCTGGCTACTTCGAGGACCTTCTACTCCGAAAAGTGCCCTGGGTAAGGGGAATCTCAACCTCACGCTCGGTCTGCCCACTAAGGAAGTCCTTTTTGAGGCCTATCTTCAAGCCTTCAGTCTATGGTTTAGGGCCAATTTTTTTCTAATACGCTCAGGAGATGGAGAACTCTCGCCTCACGTTCTTCCTTCAGATGACAAGAAACTTTCCTACCTCCTGGCTACTCCACCACGACCCAAGGGTGCCTTGCAGACCCTGGGAGGATCAAGGCGGCCATAATCTCCGCCCCGCCCCCCAAGGAGGGCCTAATGGAATTCACAAACTCGCCGCTTCCGCGTCTTCATCTGCATGTCATTTGCATAAACCCTGTTCCTCCGTCTACCCTCCCTTCCCAGCCAAACTCGCCCACCTCTTCCAGCCGCGCCCACCTCCCGGACACCCACCTCCGCAGTTCCTCGTCCTCCGCACCCTACCCCTCTCGCCGGCCCGCTAGCCCCCGACCCCGACGCATCCCCCGCCCGCGGCCTTCCCTGCTGGAGAAGGAGCGCCGGATCCTCCCGCAGCTCCCGCGTTACAGCCTCCCGGGAGGCCGGAGGGGGGCGGAGAGGGGAGAGGTGGGGGCTGCCGCCCGGAGCTACGAACCCGCTGTTCGGAACTAGACCGTCCGCGAACAATATGCCACCATTTAAATCTGAACGCGCGCCAGTCGCCGATTGTGATGTTAATTCAGGGATGATTTAGGGGGGCGGAGCGAGGTGGGGGCTCGCCTCCTATCTGTCAAAGTGCTGTCCCGGGGCTTAATATTTGTAATTGAAGCTGATGAGGACTCCGTCTCTGTTTCCAGTGATAAAAATAAAAATAAATAAACAGAAAAGCAGGGAGGGGGGGAAAGACCAACTAAATTATGGGGCTGGGAGAAAAACATGATTAATCAAAGGTTTGAACTGTCGCCGTGTTCGAGACCCAGTAAATCTCGCCCGGCCGGGGCCCGTGAAGGCCGGAGGATAAATCTGAGCCGCTTGGTGTTTGCCGCCCCGTTCTGTTTGCCTCTCTGTTAGCACGTCAATTAATTCGATAATTGGATTTGAAGAGATGACAAGAGATTATAGAGTGGGAGCCGGGAGGAGTGGGTGTAGAGGAAAGGGCCCGGAAAGGGCGAGGGAAGAAGCGAGAGCCTGTGGGGTCAGGTGGTGGAGGAACCCGAAGAGCAGAGCGGGTCCCGAGCGGAATTCACCCCGGCCTCGGCTAGCGGCTGGCGGAGAGGAGACCCCGGGAAAGGCAGCTTGGCTGTGCCTCACCCCCAGCTATGGTTCCAGCCTGCCTCTCCGCACACGGCTCCCTCCGAGAGGCTTTCTAACATTTTCTCTAGGTTCTGCTCTTGTGCAGTAGCCTCCTTTCCCAGTTCTGTCCTCCATTTGAAGCTGATGGATGTCCCTGCCTAAATTCATTTTCAATTATTTGTATATTGGTTTGTAAACAAACTGTTCTCTAGTCCCCTTCTCTGGTTCACCCCACCTGAACCAGAGTTCCTTACATCCCCCAGATTCCCAAAAAGGAAGGGACCTAGACTTTTCGTGTCCCTACCAGCAGTAATCAGAATAGGACTTTTGTCCTCACCACCACCCCTACTTCTTCTATTACACACATATTTAGAATTCTAATCTACAATAAAAGGTAAGGAAAATACTTTACAAACAGATTATATACATAAGACTGACCCAAAACCTCAGATCAGCAGACCCTCAGCTGCAGCCTGACATAGAAGTAGATACTTCAGAAATTCAACCATTTGGTAAGCCACAGATGGATCCCCCTCAATGTGTGGACTCATTTCCTAGAAGGGGAATACTTTTTTTTTTTAGGTTTTTTAGTTTTTTTCCTTTTGTTTTTGCTTTTGGAGTGACCTTGATTTGATATTTGGGGACATGGTAAAGTCAGAGGAGAGATGAAGTTTGCCTGCCACTGTGAGTGTGAGTGTGTGTGTGTGTGTGTGTGAGAGAGAGAGAGAGACCTATTTAGGGGACCCCCCCCACAGGTCTCTGTAGAATTTTATTCAGGGATGGAGAAGAAATCGGGGCAGGAGGTGGGGTATACAGGAGAATGATGCAAATGATTCTGGAATATGAGACAAAACTGGAGGCCAGAAAAGGTGGTGAGGACAGGACATAAGAGCCATCCTGCCACATTGCCTGATGTTAAAGATGCTCTAAAGAGGACACCTGCAGGAACCCCAGCCAGACGCTACCCTGGTGATAAAAGAGCACTCAGCTACCCTTGATACACAGGCAAGGGAGCCTAAGGAGAAAGAACCGAGCCAAATAACGAGGAGTATAGCAAAACAATTTTTATTTACACATACCAATTTAAAACACTGATGCCAGCCAACCATGCACACTTGCTCAGATAAACCATCATCCTGTGCCTGCATATGTGGGAGGCAAACTACCATCTATGAAGGGACAAAATGGAAGATTTCAGCAGCGTTGATTTCTGTGAGGTGGCTCCTTAGAGAAGTAGATTTCTGCCTGGTCTTTCACGTTACCTGGTCTCAATCTCTTGCCCATGTTGATCAAGCTCCACACTCAGAAATGAATTGGACCTACTACCTGCCTTTTGAACATAGACTGCTTTTGGCTATGTAATCTCTGAATGGGCCCTTGATAATAAACATCCTGTATTCTGGAAAGTATTTTCATTTAAACCTAGAAACTGAAGGATGGGGTCACAGGAAGAAATCGGTTCAGGTGTCCTTCTGCAGCTCTCTCCATACTCCCCATCAGCCAATCCTTTCACAAAGCCATCAAGGTCTTCATATATAATGTGTCAAAAAAGGACACCTGCCCTGACCAGTGTGGCTCATTTGGTTGGGCATAAGGTCACTGGTTTGATTCCTGGTTACACATACCTGGGTTGCAGGTTCAGTCCCTAGTTGGGGCACATGTATGAGAGGCAATTGATAGATGATTTCACATCAATGTTTCTCTCCCTCTCTTTCTTCCTCCCTTCCCCTCTGTCTAAAAATAAATTAGTTAATTTTTTTAAAAAAAGGATACCCATCTTATGAATGACAATACCATAGGCTGCCTCTGATACAACAAGGAGCTGAAAGATGAGAGTTAGGGGATCACCACCAGATTTAAAGAGTTGAGGCTGGTGGAAAGAGCATAGAACTTGAATTCAAAAGAACAGGCTTTCAGATTGGTGCTGTCACTCTTTGGTTATGTGATCAGAAAAGGCCGAAGACAAGAGAGCTGAAATGACTTCTGCAGGTCACTCAGTAAGTGAGTGGCAGGGTCAGCTCAAGAACTCAGTTCTCCACTCTACCAATTCATTGTGTAGACAGTACACCCTGGAATCAGACTTTCTGGATTCAAGTCCTGCCTTTTCTGCTTACTAGCTTGTCTCAGTTTCCTCTTCTATAAAATGGGGATAACAATTGTACCTACAACATAGGGTTGTTGTTAGGATTTAGACAATTTATGTAAAGAAATCAGCACAACTTCTAGCACATAATAAGCATTCAATACTAAATATTTTTATTATAATGATGGACATAGTTCTCATAACACCAACCTGAATGGCACAAATTGGCAAACCATTTACCAATACCTATAAAATGCTTTGTGATTTAATCACTAGACCTTAAGGAAAGGAGTGAACACTGCCTTGAAATTGCCTTGAAAAGACAGTAGGCTCTCTGTTTTGATGCTTCTAAAGACCACTTCTCCCCTCAAACCAGTTTTCTAGAACTAGGTTCACAGAGGAGGGACACACCTGGAATAGTTCTATCGGGGGCTTGTTATTCAGTTGTTTCATTCATTCACTCACTCATTCATTCCTAGTTGAAAAGCAGCATGGTTCATCAATCCATCAAACCTATATCGAGGGCCCATTATGTGCTCAACACTTTTATAAGCAGTCATCAAACCATGAGTCCATAATATTATTAGCTTCTCTAGTAAAGAGGAGCTGTAGACATAGATATACAGATATATCACACAACTTTGTATCCCCAGCACCTAACACAGTCCAGGCACATGGGGACTCAGTAAATGTATATTGAATAAATATATAGACCCCATAAGAGATAGAAGAGAAACAAAAACATAGATTTCCCTTAATAAGCTTAAATTCTATTTGGGGAGAGAAGACATACACATGAAAGGGTAAGAGAACAATACAAGACAGTAAACATATTAAGACCATGAATAAGTTCATAGTGATAAAAGACTAGAGGAGCTCAAGGGAAGTGGGGGCGGGTGGTGCACAGGAGTGCTTAACATGGAAGTAGTGGATATGAAGTAAAGAGTAGAATTTGGAATGGCAGAGAAGGAGAAGGGAGTATTCCAGCTGCAGGAGTGGCAAGAAGGACGGCATGTGGTAAGAATCTATACACACTGACTCTGTGTTTGAATCAGTCTCGGTGTTTGAAAAACAGAATCCATGTTGGCAACCTTGTGTTTCTTTGACCATGTTCCTGGTCATCAAGAAATGGTGTTTGTGCCCTGGCTGGGTAGTTCAGTGGGTTAGAGTGTTGTCCTGATACCTCAAGATTGCAGGCTCAATCCCTGGGCAGGGCATATATAAGAATCAACTAATGAATGCATAAATAAGTAAAACAACAAATAGATGTCTGTCTCTCTCTCGAAAAAAAATCAATAAACATTTTTTCAAAGAAATGATGTTTGTATTTTCTATTATTTTATATTATTCATACCTTCTTCCCCTATCTTAACCTGAAAACCAAGAACCAAAACAGTAACCAGCTGCTACTGTCAGCAAAACAAACAGATTGTAAAAGCAATTATGCCATTATCATTTCTCATTTATCTGTATCCAAGACAACTTACTCTTCCTCTTTCTCCCACATGGTCCCAGTCTGAGCGGGGATTATTACTGCCTAGATTATTACTGTCTCCCTTATAAACTTTTTTTTCCAGACACACTCCTACAAGGCAGCCTTGTCTGGAAAAGACTTTATATTTTTTCTCTGGCCTCCATGGTTACTGTGAGGGAAGCATGGTGATGAGTGGAAAGAAAATAATGTGAATGAGTGGTGGCTATTAAATACCAGGTGCTCTGCACATATTAGCTTATTTCATTCTTACAATAACCCTGTGAGGTAGATATTATTACTGCCATTTCACAAGTAAGAAATGGGCTCAGAGAGTTTGGCCAGGTTCAAAGAAGAGTTAATCAATAACATAATAGGGATTCAAACCCAGTCTATGTGACTTCAGAGTCTGTACCTTTAGACCAGGCAAGAGGGACCTCTTCTCCCGTGGATGCATGTTTTAGAGTGCATTCTCCACCTCCAGAGTAAGGATCACTTAAGGCCAAAGGGATGTGTCTCTCCAGAGCTCATATCTCCTCTCTCCCATACCACGCTCCACTTTGCCAGAATCCCCTGCCAAACAGCTCCAAGCCCATTTCCAGGGCATCTTCCTTGGGTCCCATCCCCTGAGAGAACAGAGGAGCTCCTGGAGGGCACACCCCTAACCCTGTTGACCTGGAGTGTGGGTAGAGTTCAGATGTGTGGCTGCACTGAGCACACACTTTTGCGTGAGGCCCCTCAGGTACTGGGACAGAGCCAGGAACCGAAGGAAAACCTGAGGGTCAGACTGGGGGCTGGAGAAGCCCCAGAATTCTAAATATAAATCTCTCAGGTGATACCAATATATTTGTCAAGATAAGAGGGTAGAACATGCTTTATTTAACAGTTTTTTAGCTTTGATTTACAACTCTTACATATTTAGGTATTTAGTGTATTTTTTTATCTTGCCTTAGGCTCCACGAATATTAGGAGTGGACCTGCTCATCTCACTCTAATATGCTGACTCTCTGCCTCCAGCCCTCTGCCCTTTCTGCCTAGAAATCCCCAAACTTGCCCACTAGGCAACTCACCCCTTTTCATCCTCATGGTTTCCCAAACCCACCTTTCACCTGAAACTTTTTCATCTTACAAGAAAAAGAGGTGCTGAGTTCCTCTCTCCCACTCTTTCTGAGCTGCCAAGACTTCTCCTGCTATTCCCAGACTGAGGAGAATGTAACTAACTTACAGAGCATACCTGTCATCATTTTATCGCCTATCCTGCCATTCTTCTGTCCTTTATGTGTGGGACCCTTCAGGCTGCCACAACCCTGCCTTAGCCTCTGTGGGGAAAATCATTGGTCTTGTATAAGCGCCCAGTCTAATACACAAAGCAGGGCCTAATGACTTAGGCAGGGTTAGAAAAATAAGGACACAACATGGAAGATCTATGATGGTTTCAGTTTCATTTAGTAGGGAGAAAATGGAGAAAGTAGAACCTCCCCCAACCCCCGCAAAACAAAACAAAACAAAACAAAACAAAATAAGATTACATTCATGCAGGCTCATCCAGTACAGGATCAAGCTTAGAGAAAGGCCAGCCTAGGGGCTAGGGCTCCTATGTTGTGGAGCCACCCATCGTGGGGGTTCACAGAATGTGTGGAGATAAAAAAGGAGGGCTTGGAAGAGAGTCAGAAAATGGCACCACTCAGTGACCCAGACCAGAACACTGAGTACCATCTTTATCTCTCCCTTCTCCTTCATCCCGCACAACAATCAATCACTGAGGCCTTCTCATTTCTTTCTAAACCTTTTGAGCTCTGCCTACTTCTCTCCATCCCCACTACCTACTCAGGGCTCAGGCCACCACAATCTCCCACCAAGATTATGACAACATCCTCCTATTGCACTCTGCACCTCCCCCCCCCCCCCCGTCCTGACCCTCCCACCTGCAGCCATTCTCCACATTAGAGCTAGAATGATCTTCTAAAATGCAAATCTGAACTTCTCGCTCTTCTGTTAAAATGATTCCTTGATGCTTTCTGGTAAAATCCAAATGCTTTAGCTTGATGCTCAAGATCCTTCAGGATCTAGCTACTAACAACCAGTCTCACCTGTTTGCATCCTGCCACACCCACAACTGTTCATTCTGACCACACTGAATTACTTGCCCTTTGGAGAAGAGACCACGTAATCCCCCACTTCAAAGCCTTTGTACTTACTGCTTCTTCTTCATGGGACATCTTTCCATTCCCTCCCTATACAAGTCCTTCAACTGTCTTGTAAATGTCACCTCCCCCTGGAAGCCTTCCTTGACTATCACTTCTCAGGATAGGATTCATGTTCTTCCTATATGCTCCCATAGTATCAACTACTTATTCCTCTTATAACACTATTACACCATGTTGAAATGATTTGCCTTTTAATTTTCTGTATTACCTGCTAGACTATAAATATTTTAAGAGCAAGGACTCTCTTATTCACTCTTAATCATTCATGAAATTTCTGTTGAAAGCCTAGTATGTGCCAGGTACTGTTTTAAATGCTGAAGATACAGTGGTGAGCAAGGTCCCTGCCCTGGTGGAGCTTATCTTCTAGTGGAGGAAAAAAGTGATAAGAATAGAAATAAATCTATGACAAATGCTAAAAAGAAAAGTAAAAGAAGAAACAGATAAAGAAGGGAAGGTGGTAGCTATTTAGATTGGGTAGTCAGGAAAGGCCTCTCTAAGGAGGTAATATTTGAGATGAGACCTAAATGAAATGAGAGAATGAGCATGACTTGGAGGAAGACTCTTCTAGGCAGAGGAACCGCAAAGCGCCTGAGTGGGAACAAGTTTGTTGTGTCTAAGGATCAGTAGGAGTCTAGTGTAGCTGAACCCTGAAATTTTTTCTAAGTACTGGAAAACTAATGGGAGGGTTTAAGTTGCATTATCTGATCAACATTTTAAAAGATCATTTTAGCTACTTACTGTGTGGAAAGTAGACTGGCAAAACCAGATTGGAATCAAGGAGCCCAGTTAAAAGGCTATCGTAGCAGTCTAGCAAGAGATGTCAGGGCTTGGACCCAACTAGATTTTGGAAGTGGTAAGGGGTGAATAAAAGTGGGATTGTGTTCTCGTGTCTGGTATGATGTCTGGCTAGACATTCAATAAATATTTAATGAATTAACTAAGAATTAATTAATCCAACTAAATGAGGACTCTGAGCTGGAACTGAAATCATCTGTCCTTTAAACCTCATTAATAGCTGCCACTAATAAAGGGTCAGTGCTAGGCCACATATATAATAAATTTTATATATATATTAATTTCTGTGAATCGATAGGGAGATGACAAATAACCCAATAGGAAAACAGGCAAAAGACATACATAAATAGGCATTTCACAGAAGAGGAAACATGATTGGTAAGTAAATATATGAAAAGATGCTTAATTTCATTAATAATAAGGCAAATGTAAATGCAAACCACTGTAAAATACCATTTTATACTCAGCAGATTCACTAAATACCGAAGTTGGTAAGGATAGGGTAGCAGCTGAAACTGTTATATACTTTGAAGGGCATAAATATTGGAAAACAATCTGACATTATCTAGAAAAGTTGAAGATATTCATATCCTACAATCCAGCAACATATATATATGTGTGTGTGTATGTGTATGTGTATACACATACACATACACACACACATACACACATATCCTGAAGAAACTATTGCCCATATATATCAGGAGATATGTATAAAAATATTTTGAGAAGTATTGCTTGTAAAGGCAAAAAGCTGGAAACAAACCTAACTACCCATCAACAGGGGAATTAATCAACAAATTGGTGAACTATTATACATCAATGAAAATGAATAAACTATAGTTACCTATATTAACATGGATAAATCTTAGAAACATAATGTTAAATAAGAAGAGTAATCAAAGAAGTCTAAAAACAATATTATACCCCTCTTAGAATGATATTTTTAAAGGGTAGAGCCCAAAAATAATATATGGCAAAAATATCAAGAAAAAACTTGAAATGGTAAATAAACATAAAATTCAGGGGCTGATACAGGAGAGAAGCATGTGGGCCCCTCAATGGTAGGGGTAATTTTTTTTCTTTTCTTGAATTAGAGGTAGTTTCATGGGTGTCCATTTTATTATTATGCTTCATGATTTATATAAAATGTCAGCACTGGGAAGGCAAGGATTTGTGTCCTATTTTGTTTGCAGCTGTGTTCACACCTGGGATAGTGCCTGGCACTTAGGATCTCAATATTTGTTCAATAAATTATAGATGTTACTTGCAACTTTTATATGATTCAAATATTCCATACTTTCTTAAAAGAAGGAGCCCTGGCTGGTGTGGCTCAGTGGATTGAGTGCCTACCTGCAAACCGAAAGGTTGCTGGATCGATTCCCTGTTGGGGCATGGGCCTGGGTTGTGGGTCAGGTCCCCAGCTAGGGGCAAGTAAGAGGCAACCAAACGATGTTTCTCTCCCTCTCTTTCTCCCTCCCTTCTCCTCTCTCTGAAAATATATAAATACAATATATTTTTTAAATCTTTAAAAAAATTTTTAAAAAGAAGAAAAAAAACCTACTTTACTCATACTGCCCCTGATCATTGTGTAGCTGGAAGTCATACTGCCTCCTAAATTCCCACTACCCATATAACCTATTAAATCATACCACATATCATAATTATACATGTACATGTTTTTCTTACTGATTATAAATTTATGAAGGAATTATGTCTTCCCCTTTACTCCCACTCACAATATGTAGTACAATACCTTGCACACAGTAGTAGATGCTCAATAAATATTGGTTGATTATTTGAAGTCACAGGAGACAAGGGCAAACCAGGAAGGACAAATCTATGTTATTTATATTTAAAACTGAATGATAACTCAACAATCATCTAGTGTTTTCCTACATATTGCAGGGGAAAAAGCTACAGTCTATAGAGGGGAAGTGATTTTCTTAAAGTCACATAATTAAATGTAGGTTTTCAAAATCTAAATTCAGATCTCTAGTTTGCTGTCCTGAGCTCTTCACAATATATCACCATGATTTTTATTTTCTGTTTTGTCTGTGTGTGTTCCTTGGCTTGGGAGCCACCAAATGGCAAGGACAAAAATTTGTTCATATATACACTGAATCATCGCTTCTAGATAAATATGTAGGACCTGTACAAATTTATCATATGTGTACAAATTTTCTGGGTTCTTCCCCAGCAAAAATTTGTTTTGTCATCATTCTGCCACCTTCCCACTGATCCTTCCCTCAGAAGCCTGGATACTAACAACCTTTCCCTTCATCTGTTTGCTGTTTTTGTTGCTGCTGTGCCTTTTTTTCTTTTTCTCTCAGAGTGGTTTACTGATGGCTCACAGTCCTGCTGTCCTGGGGAACTGATTTAGCAAGAGAAAGTAGAAAATCCATCAGTCAGTACCCACCAGTCACAGGATCTTGAAATTAACAATCACAAATAGAGGAGTTTAAGACCCAAGAATAGTCCTTATTGAGAATGGATAGGTACTACTTCAATTTGTATAAAATTGCTTGTTTAACAGAAAGAGAATCCTAGAAGGTTAACTGTGGGTAGAATCTTAGATATCATCACCTATTTCTCTCTCTGCTTTTCCAAAATGATAAAACAGAAGTTTTGACATATGAAGAAACTTGCTGTTACTCAGCTAGTTAGTTGCAAAGCTGGGACTAGACTCCCAGTCTCCTGCCTCCAAGGCAGCTATTCTTCCCATGCCATGTGCTGGCAACATGTGCATCTAGCAAAATGCATAAAGTAGCCTCATCTTAAACCATCAGGAATGAAAAATAAATTATTCAAACACTTCCTCTTCTCTCTGGCAATTTTTTTCTTTGCATTTCCTTGTGTCCTGGTCTCTCTCTTTTTATCCCTCTTACGTTTCTCTCTGTGAATCCTTCCCCCTGTTTGGGATTTCAAATTGAGCTGTAGTATGCCTGCATGATTCTCTTGATTCTTCTTCACTTAACTACTGTCTTTCTAAAAGCAAACATGCATAAGCCAATCAAGACACTTTCTTGGTGACCTTTGTGGAAAAGAGCACAAAATTTCTCTATGAGAGGTGCTGGACCTCCCTCCTAGCCTATCCAGTCAATTAAATGACTCTGTCCCCCCTTTAGAATGTTAGCCAATCCTAAGAAAGAAAAGATCAAGCTCATTACTTCGTAACTACTGTGCAGGGAGGCTGCTAACCAGTCAGAATCTGCCACTAGCAGTCATTAGAAAAGCTGGCCAATCAGGCCAACCTTGCTACATGGTCTGGTAGGAAAAGAAAGGGATTGATTGGAAAGGATAGTTCTGGCTCCACACCCTTTGCTTCCTGGACGGTTTTATTTCCTCAGTGAAGGAAGGAAGGATTTACCAATCCTTTGGTAAAGAAGACCCCTAAGTCCTTTGCTATTATTCTCTTGGATCATCTTTTGTTGTCTTCAGATTCACCCCTCTCTCACTGTTCTCCCTATTGATTTAATTTCTGGCTTCAGACCTAGTAGCAATCGTCCCCAGGATTCTCAACCCTCCCCACCGATCTCCAACCGCCAACTACATCAAATAACTTGTTTTGGATGATTGATGTAGGTGAAAAAGTTCAATAAGTAATAGTTGAGTATTTTTCAACTATCACTGAAAGGACCTTGTAATAACTTCTCTGAGGAGCAGTGCAAAATTGAATTGCAATACTAACTATAATAATAATAAATAACAGTAATGTTGTTATTATATTACTAGCATTTATCAAACTCTTACCGAGTTCCAAGCACCTTGCTAAAAGCTTCACGTTTATTATCCCCAATATTCGCTGTGGAGTAAGCACTATTATTCCCAATTTACATAGGAGGTAATCGATTTAGAGGGGTTAAACAGCTTGCCCAAGGTCACACAGTGATTTGGGAAATCAGGTTTGCCTGAATCCAGTGCCCAGTGAATGGGAGTAAGGGAGAATTAAACCTGGCAAGCTGTAACAACTTTTGGGAGAAGCCAGCTTTAGCTTCCTCACGAGCCCCTTCTCCAAATCTCCTTTGAGATTGTTAGCGATATCCGAGAGGGGTCTATATAGTCGCAACAGCTGCAAAAACCGTCTGGTGGTAGCGGTTCTAAGAACTGTGGACATTTTGCCTCGGATGACGCGAAGCTAAGCGCTAAAAGGAATTCAATATGGGCGGGGTGGGGGTGTCTGGGGACTTCAGGGTATATCCTTGCTAGCCTGTCTTCCCTTGCTCTTCGCAGCACCTGACACAGTGCCTGGCACTGCTTGGTTCTTGGTAAATACCTGTTGATTGATTCGCAAGCCTCCCAGTTTCACTCCTCACCAACCCTCCTGCCCTAAGACAACCACTGGCACTGGAGGGAAATTGGGGACTTTCAGGGGAACCAGTGAGAATCCTCGCCGAGGTGAAATCGTGAATTTAGGAAGGGTGGGAAGTCCCCCACCCTTCTCTCTTTGCCCGCTTCTCCGATTTCTCCCCACTCCTCCCCCCACCCCCTTGTAGGAGCTCAGGACCATAAAAATGCAGATGGAGGATCGGTGTGAAATAACGGGCCCATATAAATCCCTCTGCCGCCCGCCTGCAAGATGGATTGGCCGCATTGAAATTCCTCCGCGAGGATAATTAAACTCCGGGCCTCATCCGGGCAAAATTACATTCCTGTAATGGCGTCGCTCGGGGTCCCGGGAAATTGCTCCGTGGGCTTTCAGCGGCGGTTTTTATCGCCGGCCGGGGTGTGCCTGGCTGCGGCTCGCCTCTCCTCCGGGACCGTAAAGCTGCTGCCGTGATTTATCCTCCCCTTCTCCCAAATCCGATTAAATGGAGGAGCTCGGGGCCGGGGCGCCGCGGGGCCGGGGAACCGGGAGGGGGCTGCGGGAAGGACGGGGCCAAGGAGGGGAGGACAAACAGCCCCTCAGAGGCCGGCGGATTTGGCTTTATTTACAGCCACGGCTTTCATTTTATTTTTTATTTTTTTATGGGGGTTTGGTGAGCTCTCCCCGTCTTTCTCGTATTGCGTTCAAGACGATGCCAGGACGGCTGAGGTTTGGACAGGAGGGGGAACAAGATAGACCTTGCCACCTTCCTCTAAAGGGGCCGGTCATACCCTGTCTAGGAGACAGAGGCCGAGAAGCAGCTATGAGGGCCTGGAAGCCCCCCCCCACTTCCTTACACAGGGAAAGGACAGGATGAGGGAAAAGGCACGAGGGAGAAGCTGAGAGGTTTTCATGGGACCACATTATTGGGGGTCTGCTTATCTCATCTTGAGTAGATGAAGCCTGGGCAGAGGCATGGGCATGCCTGGGGTGACCTCACAACCTCACTGCAGGTCACTTGGTACCTGTCATTCCTCGACTGTCTCAGGACTTAGGGTCAGGGTTCTTGAGTCCTAGTCATCTTGAACTCCTATCTTCTGCTTCCCTGATGCTGTTTTCCTCATTGCTGATCATTGCAATTAAGAGCGAGAGGAAAATAAAGGCAAAGCCACTAGAGGCAGCTAAGGCGTTTTACTGACTTTCCCCACTAAATGGGTTTACTACCCATAAAGCCAGGGCTCCAGGAGCAACAGAAGGCAGGAATTCCATGTCTTCATTTTTCTCCGGCTACATTTGAGCACTGAACCCCAATCCCGATTGTGTGCCATTTAACCCTGAATTTCTGGTAGATTTTTTATTTTTAATGTGACTGCGCATGCTCGGGAAGGGGACGCGAGGCCAAACCCCGAACGCTGTGCAGAGCAAATCGCAGGCCACTTTACGGATCGACTTACACTGCGTGCAGTTGTCCTCACTTCTGCACACGGTCGGCTGCGCCTGCAGTTTCTCCTCTCCAACGCCAGGTGGAGCGACTGGCTGCGTGCCGCCACAGAATTGGCCGATCAGGGCCAGCTCACCGTTGTGGGGCGACTCGTTGGTCCGATCCGCGCATGCGCCAAGCTTTCCTTTAGCTATTTCCCGCTCCCCGCCCCTTTCTGTCTTCTCCGCACTGGGAGCAGGTAAGGCTTGGGCCCTCGTGCCTGCTTTGCGCCGCGCAGGCGCGCGGGATACCCTGTCTCGCGCGGATACTTTGAGGCCCTTACCTTGCATGCGCCCACCCGGGTCCTCATGCCCTTCCTCCCTCCCGGTATCCCCGCGCCTTAAGGTCGGCCCCTTCCGCGTGCCGGTGACCTCCAGCCGCGCGGGATTGGCGCCATCTTGGATGACTCCGGGGGAGGGCTCCTTGGAGCTGGCGAAAGTCAAGTCCTTGAGTGTTCATTTCACCTGTTTCGACCCAACCATTACAAACACTTCTTTCTTCCCCGCTTACCCTTTCAGACTTTTCACAACCCCCAGACTCTCTCCTCCTATCTCTGCTTTCTTCTCTCATCCTGACTCCGTGTCTTCCTTATCCTGAAACCTCCAGACTACAGGACCTCAGGTGCCGAGCAATGGAGATAGTGGATCATCTAAAGCCACCAACCCCTCTAGTCAGCACCCTCAAAAAAAAAAAAAAATCTCAACGTGGTAAAAGTGAACAAAACAGCCAAGACACTCCCTTCAGGCTGTAATCTGGGAGACCTATAAGTTATTTCATTTAAACTGGCCGAAAAGAGGCCAGTTTCTTTGGGACCTTTGGTTGTCTCCCGGTACCATTCTTTTACTCAGGCATAGTTGGGGGAAAATGTAAGTGGTGGACCAATAGTGTGGTTTTCTGTTACAGGCAGCGAGCCCAAAAGGGTAGAGTGGGACCTGCATGGGATAATCTGCACTTTCGTCAAGGGTTTAATGAGAGTCCCCATACTTTGCCCTCAAGAGGGAAAAGAACATTTAAGGAAGGGAATGGTTAAGTCAGCAGCTCTGTAACTCAGTGGCTGCTTTACAGGAAGGAAGAAACCTGTGATGAATTAGGTCTTCTGATTCTGGATGGTGCCATTGCCTGAGGTGTTGTAGACTAACAGTTGCAGACTTGCCAAAGTTAGGTGACCAGTGGAGCAATCTGCACTTCTTGCAGGCTCTGTTAATTGCCAGCACCACATTGTACTCTTTACATAAGTTATTTCATTTAATCCGCCTAAAAACTACATTTAGAAATAGGGTTTAATTCCTTGGGGAAAAACCAACCCTCCCTTTTTTTCTTAAAGCTTTAAAGAAATTTTGGATGTTGATCCAAGAAAACCTGAATAGTTGTGCACAAAATTGGGTTAGAGTTACATGTAGGTAGAAATGAGAGTTCTTGACAGGATGAGATTTGAAGCTATCCGTTAATCTAAAAGTAACTTAAGATTCTGGATTCAGAAATGTAACCTAAAAAAAGATGAGTCCAACTTATTAAGGAAGTGTCATTCAACAGGCCTAAGTAATCAGGGAGTATTTTAACCTTTAGCATCTTAGAAAGCATTCACTTATGAGTGAGAAGAGTCCAATTCCTGGCTTTACCACTGCCTTAATTTCAAGACTGGTTCTTAGATGGTGCCTTCAGTGTGGCTAAGAATCATTTGGGAAGCTTGTTTGAAATACAGGGTACTTGGGCCTTAACCCCAGAGGTCTTGCCCTGGAACGTCTAAGGTGGGACCCTAGACGTATTAAGGGCATTTAATACATACACCATCCTTACCCCTAGATAACTACTTCAGGTGGGCTTCTCACTTCACTTGGAGAAACCCTGCCTTTAGATGTTTAACTTACCCATTCCTCTCAGACAAGTTCAGTTCTACCAACTTAAGCACCTGCAGGGTGTCAGCATTGTTTTAATCTTGAGGATACAAAACTGAATACCTCTTAGTGTGATAGTGAATATGGGTACTTTAATAGTCATTGCTAGTTAGGATAGTGGCAAAGTTCCTCATTGATCTTCCTCACTTAATTGATGTATGAAATTGGGAATCAAATACTTAAAAATAATTAAGAAGATTGTTGGAGACCCTTCCAGTGTCTTGGCCTTCTACAAATAACTCCCAAGAGTCTTTAATAAAAAGTCCAGACAATAACAAAAGCCCAGACAATGAGGTCTTGAAAAGTGTTCCTTTTGATTAAAAAGAGGAAAGCTTAGGTAAAGGACACTCTGAGGAAATTCCTCTGACAACCCCAATCATGAAGCTATGGAAATGAATGACAGGTCTTAAAACTGGAAGCAAGTGGCTACTTGCTTAGACCAGGGTAAGTCACTTGATTATAAGGAAATCTTGACTTAGGGTCCTAATTCCGTCTCTTCTAAGACGAGGTCAGTCACTCTGCTCTCTGGCCACTTTTTTGCTAATAAGGATGTCCTTTGGTGAGCAAGGACAGTGTTTATAATGCTGCTTCTGTAATTCCAGCTTTCCTGCCACAGCCCCTCATTCCCTGAAAATGTACACCTGCGCCAAGTTTGTCACCACCCCCACCTTGGTGAGTATCTCCCTTTTCTAGGAGAGTTTTTAAGGAGGGGCATTTAGTCTCTTCTTGTAACACCTTGTTCTTCACAGTTGGACTGGGGGAATATCCTTTGCTGTGCCCTCCTGACAGGAGAAAGTGAATGCTTACCTGCCCCATATCCCTTGGAAGCCAGTTAATTCTTCCCATCCAACAATCTTAGAAGAAGGGTATAAATGAAAATCTAGACTAAGATCAGGTTATTTCTACTCTAAAACTTTCTGTGAACTGAAACCCAGCCAGAAATGGTAAACATGAAATAGACTGCTTAGCTTGGATTGAGTATGCACTGTGTGTAGGATCTTGTCCTGAGTCTTGGAGAGCTATAGGTAAGAGCCCCCTCTGGGAGATTAAGTTTGGGTAGGAAGCTAAAATATACATAAATACACATTGGAAAAACCTTTGACTCAGAAGCAACCACATGGAAGAAATTATAAATTATTAAATGGTAGAAGCAATTGGTTCATCCGTACTGAAAAAAGAGTGATGCTCTTGATGGGTACTATTTATTGAGCAATTACTATACCTGGCACTAAGTTTACCAGTTTGTATACATAATCTCATTTACTCCTTGAATCACATAATAGTATTCCCATTTAAAAGATGAGAAAACAGCCTTAGAGTTGTGATTTTTCCTAAGATCACACAGCTCATTATAGAGCTAAGATGAATATAGATCTATATGACTAAAGCCCTAGCTGTTAGCCACCACACTGTCTGCCGTGGAGATGCTGGCTTGGAGTTAGTCAGAAAAGGCTACCAGGAGGGGGTGAATTTAGAGCATTGATCTTTGTGCATATCTTCAGGAGGATGTGTTTAGGGAAACATGTTCCAGTCATTGGCTTCCTTCTAATGGGCTAGCTGTTACCAATGTAACTCTCTCTTCTCTCATCTTTTTTATTTATTTTATTTTATTTATTTATTTATAATAAAATAACTCATTTTTTAAATTACTTTTATTGTATTTTTTCCATTACCATTTATCCCCCCATACCCTCTTCCACCTACACCCCCCTCACCTCCATAAATCTCTCTTATTGAGTGAAGCAAATGCTTCTGAGGCTTATATTTTTTCCCTTCTCAAGGCTTTCAAAAGGGTACAGCAAGGGTAGCCCAAAAAGAAGTAGACTTCTCTTAAAGCAAAGGAGAAGCCTAGGAAGCAAGAGAAATGGTGAGGTTCTTGAATCTAGAATTTGCTAAAAGAATGATCCAAGATTCTATTTAAGTTTGAGAGAGTTAAAGCGGCATTGAGGAACAATTTAGGATGGTTCTGATTTCCTCTCCACAGTCTTCCTTGATCTTGCCCTTTTGTCATTCCTCCTAGGTCAGGAGCTCCTCTCAGCTGCTGAGCCGGTCACTGTCTACAGTGGTGCTGAAACGAACAGAGACACTGACAGATGAGGTACCTTATAGGTGGAAACGAGCCTGTGGTTTGGGGGTTGGCAGTGGGGAGGGTTACCTAGAAGAACCAGTAGGGGGAGTGCTGGGGGCAGTCATCACAGGAAAATTAGTGAAGGATCAAGGCCACTGGCTTTAGGTGGAGATGGAGAACAATTGATAGGATGTATGCTCTAGTGTTCCAGCTCTGGCTCTGGTGGCACATGCCCATGTGTGCTGCTGATGACTTCAGCTGGGAGCATTTAGTCCCAGGAAGATGATCTCTTCAGGGTACAAGCTAGGGTTTTGGTTTTACACTTACAGAGTATACTTGAATCTTTTTTTTTTTTTTTTTAAAGATTTGATTTATTTATTTTCAGAGAAAGGGGAAGGGAGGGAGAAAGGGAGAGAAATATCAATCGGTTGCCTCTCAACACACCCCTAACTGGGGACCTGCCTGCAACCCAGGCATGTGCTGTGACTGGGAATCGAACCAGTGACCTTTCAGTTTGCAGGCAGCTCTCAGTCCACTGAGCCACACCAGCCAGGGCACATACTTGACTGTTAAATATATTTGAAGTCTACTTCTTGCATTAAGAAGTTCTTGGCAGCATTTTAAGAAGTTTTCCAAGAAGTGAAAAGATTTTCTGTTTGGGAGGAAAAAATATGATATTTGACAGCATAAAGCGTTTAAATGGTACAAAAGTTTCTAGAGCAGAAAGGGGTTTCCTAAAAATTTTATCTCTTCTTTACAGAGCTTTAGCAGCTTGGCAGCCCCACGTCCTCTGACCTCACTTATTTCTAGTCGCAGCTTCCAAACCAGTGCCATTTCAAGGGACATTGACACAGCAGCCAAGTTCATTGGGGCTGGGGCTGCCACAGTAGGGGTGGCAGGCTCTGGGGCTGGAATTGGGACTGTGTTTGGGAGCCTCATCATTGGTTATGCCAGGTAAGTTGGCCTCTCCATTGGCTTTGTTATGCTTTCCAAACATCTGGGCAGAAATATTTGGGGATCTAGAGCTATGCTGTCCTATACAGTAGCCACTAGCTATGTGGCTGAGTTTAAATTTTAATTAATTAAAAGTACACCAAGTTTATGTGTTTGGTTTCTCAGTCACGCTGACCATATTTCAAGTGCCCAGTAGCCACACGTGACTAGTGGCTACTATACCAGACAGTGATAATATACAATATTATTGAACAGCTTTGGTTTAGAGCAGGAGCAGGCAAACTAAGGTGGGTGGGCCATATCTGGGTCATGACCTGATTTTGTACAGCTGAGCTAAGAATGGGTTTTACAGTTTTTTAAAGGGTCAGGGGGGAAAAAAGGCAATAGACCATATGTGACCCACGAAGCCTGAAATACTTACTGTCTGGCCCTTTACAGAAAAAGTTTGCTATCCCTGGTCTAGAGCCCCTCTAGAATCAGTATAGTGGCTTCACTGCTGTTTTTCTCGATTGCTGGGAATTCCCATCTGTCACTCCTGGGAAAACTGCCTCTGCAGCCAGCCCCACTGCTCCCTGACACATGGGACTAGTTGGTCCCACCAACCCTGGGCAACTCACTGTTAGAAGTAAATTAATCCTCTAGAGGACCTCAAGTTCTCTTAATATCTTCAGGAAAGTAAGTTTATTTTTTTAGGATCTATATGAAACAAGAAGCCTACCTGCCTCTGTGTCCAAAATTCTCTTAAAAGCTAGTGTTGCTTTACTTTATCCATGAAGGTTTCCAGAGGTGACAGTAAGGGAAATACGAAATATATATTGACTTTCAGAATTGGGAGGGCTGTGGGTTTTCTTTAAGATTTTATTTATTTATTTTTAGAGAGAGGGGCGGCAGGGAGAAAGAGAGGGAGAGAAACACTGATGTGAGAGAGATTATCAATCGGTTGCCTCATGCTCGCTCCAACTGGGAACCAAGCCTGCAACCCAGGCATGTGCTCTGACTGAGACTTTTGCTCTGTGGGACGATGCCCAACCCACTGAGCCACACCGGTTGGGGCAGAACTGGGAATTCTTTATCCAGTTTTAATTTATGTCATCTAAACCCTGTAGGCAATTTGTAGCTTCTTAAAGTCAAAAATCTTTTGACTATTTTGAAATGAGAAAAGGTAATGTTTGCCTCTGGCTCCCTTGCCCTCTAGAACGATGTTTTTCTGACTACTTAAAGCCCTAGAGTTTTGACGGTATGCCCCAGAGAATGTCTTAGAGAATGAAGGGGAAACTGGTAAAACAAGCTTTTACAGTCACCCCCTTTTTTTTTTTACCGTTGCGGTTTGGCTTTTATGTTTTATATTTGGGGGTTCTGCTGCTTAAAGTTTGAAACCACTGCTGTGATAAACCCCGTCACTCCAAATAATCGCTTCCATCCTGGCTGGGCCCTGGATAGTTAAGTGTTCAGGCCCAGAGGTCTTAAGTTATGATGATGATATAAGTGATCCTTCAGAGGTGATAATGTGTGTGCCTGGGTCATATTAAACAAATCTGGATTCTCCACTGCCCTCAGTCTCTGTAGAGCCCCTGATGTGTCCAGGCAAGAATGTGGGCATGGTGGTGTCACCCCAAGAGACTCATTACCTAAGATGAGCTTGAAGGGATGAATTCTCCCTGAGCCCACCTTTGGTGTTCTTTTCTTTGTGTGGACAAGAAATTCAGTCTTTTTTCTTCCTCTTCTCCCAGGAACCCTTCTCTGAAGCAACAGCTCTTCTCGTACGCCATTCTGGGCTTTGCCCTCTCAGAGGCCATGGGGCTTTTTTGCCTGATGGTGGCTTTTCTCATCCTCTTCGCCATGTGAAGGAGCCGTCACCACCTCCCATAGTTCTTCCTCCCCTGTCTTGTCTGCCCTGTATGCTCCTTTTCCTATACCTCCCTAGGCAGCCTGGGGAAAGTGGTTGGCTCAGGGTTTGACAGAGGAAAGACAAATAAATACTGTATTAATAATATGTTTCTTGAGTCTCCTGTGTATATTTCTTTTCCACAGTTGGCTGAGTGCCTTGGTGAAAGTATAAGGCCTGAAGGGTGGTGACAATTCTAAACTCAACATGGGTCTGGCCTCACTTGTTCTTCAGTATGTGTCAGGAGAGCTTTATTCAGATCAGGTCTCCTTTTTACTAATTTTCACCTGCCATGGCTTGTTACTTACCTTAGATGATTGGGTCAGTGCTTGCTGGCTTAAAATTATGACTAATGTTCTCTCTGTTTCTGCTGCAGCTATCCTGGCTTAGGCCCTCATTGCCACCCACTTGGTCTGTTGCAGTACCCTCTTGACTGGCCTTCTGCCTCTAGTCTCTTCCCTTCAGCGTTTTCTTTCACCCACCTTTTCTACCTTAAGCATGAGACTAGTTTTGTCATTTACCAATTCAAAAACAGTCTGGCCTCGGCTTTCTATTTTATTCCCATATGCTACCGAAAGTGCACTATTTGTCATTTTCCAAGTATTTTTCTTGCATTCCTGTCCTCCTATCTTCAGGACTTGCCTTTTGGCCATTTCTCCTTTTTTTCCCTCTGAATCTCCTCACTTCTCTATGAAACTCTCCCTGTTACACTGAAAGACTTGGCTTAAATGCTACCTCTTCCTTCATGAATCCTTCTCCTGGTTTCTACCTACCATCAGCCAATGGCCATTAATGCCTATAAAGAACATGTATGCTTTATAATGCTTATATGGTCTATGATAAATTGTGGGTTTGTATGTGCCTTTTCTGTGTTAGATTGTCAGTTTCTTGAAGAAGGGACTATGTTTATCTTTGTATATCTAGAGGTGTCTAGCATGATGCATCTTAGCAGTGTCTTAGTCATATTTTCTTAATTATGTAAACCAACCAGCTCAACTTCTCAAGTAAGGAAACAGGGTGTAAGACTGCCACCATACTGTTGGTCATGTGGGACTCTCCCCATGGCTAGTGCTGGTGACTTACTTTCCCAAGCAAGAAGGAAAGAGCAAAATAAGCCAACAAATCTTTTCCCTTAAAAATGCCTCAATCCCAAGGGGCCTTGGACAGTGGGGTTAGTATCAAGTTTGGTAAAGAATGACTAATATTTTCTAAAGGTTAAGTAAACTTTAAATAAACCTTACCTTACATCTGCTTGAAATAATGGTAAATATTAAAGTCCTTTCAGAAATGATAATGTAGATACCTACAATACATTTTCTTTTGGTTCAATCAGTGATTATAAAATTAAAGCCCAGGCTCAAACTTGACCCTGGGGTAGACAGCTGCTCAGGAAATAGGTTACCCCAAATCATTCACCCCTGCCCTTTTGCTATTGTGATCAGGGGTTGAGAGGAGTCCCATCTACAGTTGGCTTTCAGATTGCTATACTATCACCTAATTTTGGGCCGTGGCTCAAAGTGGACCTCACAAGAACGGTTCCTCCAGCCAAGAGTATGTGGAAGGTATCTACATAGTTGGAGATGAGGAACAGCCCTCTCTTTGGCTCACCTGAGTTTGGACTGCTACTGCCTCCATTTTCTATCCCCTTCCTGAGTCATCTGTGTTTTCTTTCCTTGGCCCTTTCTTTGGGATTGAATCTAGCTAACCCCTTAACAGTTTAGGGGCTTGGACAGAGCACAGCTTGGTGGCCCAGGTGTTTTTGTTCTCAGGTGAGTGATGAGGTAGTACTGCAAAAAGCTTGGAAGCAAATTTCTTCAACAGGAGTCGGCAACCTGGATCCTCTTTCAGGTCCCAAGAGATGGCAACCCAAGTTGCCAACAAATTAGGGTAGAAGAGTACTATGTTTTTAGTAGCAAGAATCCAAGAGCAAATTTGCTGAAGAGTTCTAATTTTGAAAACATTGAAATAAAGCTTTCTACTTGTCCTTGTAGTTAGAAAGAACACATGATTTGAAATCAGGAGGTATTCTAATCTCTCAATACAACTGCCCACTGTGACATTGGGCAGATCAGTAACCAATAACTTTCTAGGACCTCAGTTTCTCCCTATACACTAAATAGGGATAATAACTCTCATCCCAGGGATTATGTGCATGCAACAGAGGTACCTGGAGTATTTGGAAAGGATGGTGTCATCAAAGTTGAATGTATATAGATTATAATTTGCTTTCTCATTTTCCATGGAGTTCAGAACATCTTACGGGTATTTTCCAGACAGCTTGTACCTAGGATGATTATCATAGAAAAGATAATTGACCATTCAGAATTTTTAAAGTTTGGTTGAAAAGCATCTGGAGAGAATGCTGGGCTTCTGCAGGCAGCAAGTCTTATTTCCCTCTTACTCCTCAGTTCCTTCAACAGTCAGTTATGACTGTTTCATCAATACCAGGGGAGGAGTGTCCATAGGTTTGTGCCATCCTAATCAGGGGAAAATGGTGTCCTTGGGAAATCATCTAAATGTTGAACAGCAATAATGAGGAACCCTGTTCCAGCCTCCCCTTCAGGATGGATTTACTATTTTGAAGCCATCTCAGGTCATCAGGATAAGAAAGCTGCTCAGGAAACAAGACTGTTGATTTAGCTTAAGTTGATGTCCAGGAACCTAGAGTCTGCTCTGCCTTCTTAACTCCAAGAGAAATGAGGTGAAGGAATATTCGAGTTGGATTCTGAAATAGAAAGAGGAGTAACGTGACACTGGTGAGTAGAGAATATTGTCCTAGTCCTCCAAGTTTTGAGCAATGAAACTATTGAGTCATATCTAAAAATATGCATTTTCCAAGATGTATTCTTAGGACACACTCTGGGACACTTAGTGTTGTGAGCATTTGATGAAAAACTAAAATATGGGAAGATTTTTTTAGTTTCCAGGCTTTCCTTAAAATGTCTTTATTTTTGAGCATTTACCCCAAGCCACTCTTGAGTGCTAGTACGTTATGATCAAAGTAGCTACTTGAGCCCTAGCTAGTGTGGCTCAGTGGATTGAGTGCTAACTTGGGAACCAAGAGGTTGCCGGTTCAATTCCCAGTCAGGGCACATGCCTGGCTTGCAGGCCAGATCCCCAGGAGGGGTCGCACGAGAGGCAACCAAACATAGATGTTTCTGCTTTCCCCTCTCTATAAAAATAAAGAAATAAAATCTTAAAAAAAAAAAAAGTAGCCTCTTGAGAAATGGCAGAGGACATGATAGAATTCCAGGCATGAGGTCAGGCCTCTCTTCATCTCAAATCCTTGGCTTCTCTCAGTAGTGTAAATGGTTGGTTAGAGATGGTTTATGCCCACTTCCTCCTTCCCTCCACCCCAACAGAAATCATTTCCTCTGATCTTTTGAATAAGTGCTATGGTAGGCAGAATTTTTTAAATGACCTCCTAAAATGTCCTCTAACCCCCAGAACCTGTGAATTTGATGGGATATTATGCATATGGTTATGTTACATTACATGGCAAGTTGACTAAGAAGAAGATTGTCTCTGTGCCTATTCTAATCACATGAGCCCTTAAAAGCAAAAAGCTTTCTCAGGTGGCACAAGAAATCAGATGTGAAGGAAGGATTCGATGGCTTTAAGGATGGAGGGGACCTCATGCAAGGACAGGAAAGTGGCCTCCAAAAGCTAAAATCGACCCCCCTAACCAACATCCAGCAAGGAAATGGGAACCTCCGTCATCTAAGGAACTGAATTCTGTGAACAGCCTGAGTGAGCTTAGAATTAGATTCTTCTTTAGAACTTCTAGATAAAAGCCCAGCCCAGTCAGCACCTTGACTTTGGCTTTGTGAGACTCTAAGCAGAGAACACAGGCAGACCTGCCTAGATGGATGTGTTTTATTATTTTTCTTTTTATTTTTCAGTTACAATTGACATTCAGTATTTAAATGGATGTTGTTTTAAACACTAAGTTTGTAGTAATTTGTTAGGTAGCAATAGAAAACTAATATAAATGCAATCTTCTAATCTGCAAAAGGAATTTTGCATTGAAAGGAAACTAAAAGTTGACTTTGCCCTGTGCCTTCTAACTTCATTGAATCTAATCTAGTTCACAATGGCTCAACATGGAAAGATCTTTAAGCAAAAATAGTATGTCATGTTCTTTTACTATAGCTATTTCATTTGTGTGAAGTAGATATTTTTTTCTTGTTTAAAAAGATGACGAAACTAAGATTCAGTTTCAAGAATCATGAGTTAATCCTCAAAGTTATCTAGGTAGGAAGTGATAGAAGAGAGAGTGATAAAGTAGAATAGAAACCCATTATCAAAGCTCCTTGCACTATACCATATCACCAGATATATAGGGGCCACGATATCACTGGAAGAGAGGGAAAGACAAATCTGGACAGTTTTTTAGATTTCTCAGTGAAGGTGATTGACCTGTTTTTCTTATAATTACCATCCCTATTATCCTGCAGCCAGTTAGCATATTGTCTACTGGTTTCATTTTAGCCCACTGCTCGTTTCCTGGGTTTCTGGGCAGGCTAAGCTTAGGTGGGCACACCTTTGGCCCCAAGATAGATATTTTTAACCATTGTACCATTGTGGATTAGAGCCTTCCAGGAACTGTGTAGCTGCTTATACAGAAATGAACTCTGGAGATCTGTCTGGGGGTGGGGTAAGGGGTTGTGTGTATGTGTAGGTATGGTATCGGCCTAAACAAACGTGCATCTTCCTTGTACTTCTAAGACTTTTCCATCCACATGTCCCAACAGCTGGATGGAACAGGGACTTTAAAGTTTCCAAAACATAGCTGCAAAGGGTAACAAATAGCTAGCCTCTAACTCCCTTAGCAACAGGAGAATTGTCAGTTGGGATTTAGCTCAAGGAAAATTTGCGCAGTGCAAAAACCCATAGCAGCTTGGCCCTGTGGAGTTGACCAGATTGAAAGTCCCAGAATCCTGGGTTTAAATCACTTTTGGTTAACTCTAACTTTAAGTTCCTTTCCTCGTGTGAAATGGGCACATTTCCTTCAGATGTGCTCCTGGACATGTGGAAGTAAGCAAAATTAGATCCTTAAACTTCTTGTTGGAGACCTAGATCTTGTAAATTGTCTCCATCTCTGCTGTTTCTTAGTTACCAATTTACCAGGAGTAATTTAACACTAGATTTCTCTGCCAGTACTAAAATTAGACTCCAACACTCTGGGGCTTCCTTTTCTCCTTCTTGCTTTTGTTTTTGGAGCTTGAGGGAAACATATGTGCTGCTGGAGTTAGTAAATTAAAGGCTAAAGAAAAACTTTTCTCACTAGAAAACACTGTTTCAGCCTACCCCACCTTATCATCCCAAATCTGCCCTGGATTTGGATCCTTTGATTCACTCATAGAAATGGACCTGGGAAAGCCTAGGCATCCCTTGGGGATGAGAGGGAGGAATAAACAAATTGGAATCAGACAAGCTAGGCTCCTGATCTCTCCAGCCAGTCTCCATTTCTCAGCTAGACAGGTTTTCTGCCACTAAAACTTTGAAGTTCTCTGTTAAATCAAAAAAGGGCCTGGAGTTACTCCTAAGTGTGCTGACATCTGAGCGTGGGAGGTTCAGGTATTGGGCACTTTTCCTGGGTCTGGAGAAGAGGAACAGGCAAGGAGGGAGTCAATCTTTCCCAGCTGCAACATAGAGAAAAAAGGAACAAATTTTTCACCAGGAAGATTGTGTAAACAGTGCCTTTGGCTGGAGCCATAGAATTTGGGAAGCAAAGAAAGGAATCTTTGTTCTCCCCTACCCTAGCCAGAGCACAATCGGAGAGCTGGGATTGTTTGCTTTGGCGAGGGACTCCTGCCTGAAAGGACTAGGCATTCCAGAGACTGGTGAGGCCTCTGTTGGGTTTCCCTTATGGAGCGGAGGAGAGGACAACCCCCAACCTAAAGCTTTTTACCTAAGGAAGTGAGCTGGGAAGCCTGGAGGCCTAAGGCATCTGGCCCATTCTTCTCTAGCTTTGTTCACCTCCTTTCCTTGCTACCTTTACCCCACTACAGGATGTTAGCCTCATTCTTCCTGCCTTTGAGGGTATTTTGGTTCTTGTACTAGTGTTCTATCCCACAAGAAGCTATATTTTCACCCGGAGCAAGACAAGCCTGGGGTTCCTCTCTAAGGAATCCAGCAGGAAAAAGGGGTCACCTTCTCCATCCTGTTACTTTTAGGTGGTATATTGCACATGCCCCTGATAGTTGCAGTCAGCCTTTCCAGAAATCTCCAGAAATGTCCCATTTTCCTTGGGTAGCATTAGTGTTTCACAAATGTAAAATAATATTTATATATTGCCTGCTTGTGCCAGGTGTTGTACAAATGCCATTTCATTTTAATCCTATGGCCACCCTATTAGTTAAATGCAATTACCCTCATTTTATAAATTAGGACATTAGACATCAGCAAAATAAATAATTTGTCCAAGGTCACACAAATGGTATATCCGTTCATTAGGGCCACCATAACAAAGTACCACAAACTGAGGGGCTTAGAAATTTATCTCACAGTTCTGGTGGCTGAAAGTCCAGATCATTTTGTTGGCAGAGCTGGTTCCTTCTGAGGGCTTTGGGGCAGAATCTGTTTATGCCTCACCCCTAGCTTCTAGTGGTTTGCTGGTAATCTTTGGCACTCCTTGACTTGTAGATCTGTGCCTTCATATTCAATTGGCATTGTTCCTGTGTGTGTATCTGTGATCAAATTTCCCCTTTTATAAGGATACCAGTCATATGGATTAAGGACCTACCCTGCCCCAGTATGACTTTATCTTTAATTACATCTGCAATGATTATATTCCAAATAAGGTTACATCTGAGGTACTGGGGCTTGGACTTCAACATATGAATTTGAGGGAGGAGACACAGTTCAACCCAAATAAATGGTAACTTGCTGTGCCAAGAATTGAACTTGGATCCATCTGACTTCAAAGTAATTTATGTTCTTTCTACTATACAGACAATTCCCAACTTAGGATGGGTTGACATACAATTTTTCAACTTTACAATGGTGTGAAAGTGATACACATTCAGTAGAAAAGGTATTTGAATTTCACTCTTTTCCTGGGCTAACAACATGCAGTATGATATTTTCTATCACACTTTTTACTAGCGGTTCTTTTCTTAATTCAGGAATTTAAAAAAGTTTATTAAGGAATAATCTATACACAGTAAAATTCACCATTTTTAAATATTCAGTACGTTGATTTTGGCAGATGTGCACAATAATGTAACCATCACAACTGAGATATAGGACATTTCTATTACCCCAACAAATTCTCTTGTGCCCCTTTGTAGACAGTCCCCTTCACCACCACCACCGCAGCCCCTGGAAACCACTGATTTGATTCCTGTCTCTATAGTTTTGTCCTTCTCAGACCCAAGATATCATTAAGTGGTATCATACAGTATGCAGGGTTTGGTTTGGCTTCTTTCAGTTCACATAATGCTTTCAAGATTCATCCATGTTGTTGCATGTATTATTTTCTATTGTTGAGTAGTATTTCATTGTATTGATATACTATAATTAGTACATCTATTCACCTTTAAAAAAAAATTGATCTGGCAGAGAGAAGAAGGGAGGGGGGTGAGAAAGAGAAATATATCAATTTGTTGTTCCACTTATTTAAGCATTCATTGGTTGATTTTTGTATGTGCCCTGACCAGGGATCAAACCCATAACCTTGGTGTATTCGGACAATACTCTAACCAACTGAGTTACATGGCCAAGGCATCTGTTCACCTCTTAATAGGGAGTTTCCAGTTTGGGGTTATTAAAATAAAGCTGCTATGAACATTCATGTACAAGTATTTGTGTGGGCATATGTTTTTATTTCTTGATAAATATTTGTTCAATGAAAGCAATTAAAACCTTGAATATGTTGCTTCTTCAGACTGAATAAGCCTCCAATTTCCAACCTTATATTTATTCATTAAAGCAGCTCAGTCAAAAGCCTAAATTTGTCAACACCCTCTAGAGTCTGTTGTTTTTTCCTGTATGTGTCTGTACATACTTTTATTATAGCACTTACTATAACGTATTGTAATTATTTATGTATATGTCTATATTAGCCACAAGACTGTGAGCACCTATGACATAGTAGCCACTTGATATTTTTTAAATGGATGAATAAATGAAAGAATTGTCCTACATTATTGCTTATGTTATAGTGTATCTTTATCTAAGGTGGGGCAACTTAAAAGCAATAAGAAAAACAAAATACACACATACAACATACAAAACAAAAAGACCTTAGAGGACCACTGTTAATATCAGATGTAAGTAATAAAAACTAATATTTACCACACACTTGGTGTGTGCCAGAAACGGGTAGACCCAAGTTGGGTAGGGTCTGAATTTTATACAATTTAAGAGTTCTCTTTAAGAAAAAGAATGAAAAATTAAAAATACAAAATTAAGTACAGGACCTTGGAGTTAACCTGTAGAAGTAAGAACCCTGAAACTTAGGTGTCTTTAGTTTCAAGACAAACCCACCTCTATTGCTAGGCACTATTCTAAAAGTATTTTTTTTTAATTTTATTTTTCATACAAAGTTTTTGAAAAAAATTTTATTGAGTTTTTTCCCAAGAGTATTACTTTAATCTGCTTAAACAATCCTATGAAGTACAATCTCCATTTCAGAGATGAAGTTGTTGAGGCTCAAAGAGGCTGAGTAATTTCCACAAGGTCCTACTGGTAGTAAGTACAAACAGGAAGGATTGGAATTTGTAGTCTTACACACTGCTGCCTCCCTGCATTGGTGTGAAATATCTATCATGCACCATAGATTAAGATCTGGCATTTCCCATTTAAGATACTCTTAAATCTTAAACCAACTCAATATAAGAAGAGCTGAATCCCTGGCGGGGTAGCTCAATTGGCTAGAGTGTTTTCTGAGGTAATGGGTTTGATCCCCAGTCAGGGCACATACAAAAATCAACCAATGAATGCATAAATAAGTAGAACAACAAATTGATGTTTCTCTTTCTCTCCCTTCCTCTCTCTCTCTGTCTCAAATTAATAAGTTAAAAAAGTATTTTAAAAAGCTGCAGGGCATGGCTTTCTATAAGTACCTGGGGCATTATCTTTAGCTAGAAGCTTGTACTTCTTCAGAGCTTGTTTAATCAGAGAGGAAAGAGCAATTGACTCTGAGTCTCAATAGTTCTCTTGGACACAACTATTCTATTTGTTTCCTAAATATGTATAGTTAATAACCTCAAACATGGTTTCTTTTGGTGTAGCTATGTCAGCCATTAAAAATATAATCATGGACACAGATTAACCACACCTAATTTAATAATGAAGCCTGATTTTCTTTCTGCCACAAGTGAGAGTAGCCAACAATACTTCTGTGAATGACAGTCAGACCTCATCAAAATGATTGAAGCATATTTCTCTTCTTAACTGAAAAATAATTATGAGCCTACCTATCTTCTTCCTCCTTCCTTCCTGAATAATTCAATCTAAAAACCATTAGGTGGACAATGTAGGAGTCCAGTTAGATGAGCAGCAGCAGTAGCCCACTGGGTACTAGAGCTTGAGGAGAGTAAAGACGGTTCCGGTTCTATGTGGTGGCACCACTGTGGGGGCCTGGCGTGGGTGTTGGAGCCCAAGCAGGCATCCCTGGTTGAGGGGAGGGACAGACTGACAGCAACAGAGTACTGGTTATATGTAAGGGAGATTCGTTAAATAAATATATTGTAAAGGGAACCAGGTTTCTTTGGCCAGACAAAAGGGTCTCAAGTCAGAAAAGGAGAATATCAGAATGAATCCTGTGACAATAGGTTAGAATTGAAGGTATTAGGGTGACTATCTATATATTTTATATGATATATGATATGAGTATATAATAATACACATATATATACATATCATATACATATTTTTCCTCCTAATTCTGTTCACTGAGAGGACCTGGGAATAGTGGCACCCCATATCAGACCACATCAGGTGTTGGTTTCTAAATACCATCCTCCACTAAAAAATACTACTGCTCCCTGGAGAAAGGGCTGATTCAAGGGCTTGGGATTGAAAGTAGAAGGTGAACCTGAAATATCCGGTTGTGCTAGGAAAGTGTGGAATGCTCAAATAATAATGGGGACATGTCAAAAGGATACAAGGGTCAGCTTGAAGGTACTCCCACTGGCCAAATCTGGGGCAATCTGAACATCAAACGAAGTACAGTAATAGCAAAATATTAGAATCCACTGAATAAAACAGGAATCTATGAGTTATCCTGATAGTAATAAATTAATTAAATGGGAAGAAAAAAAGATTTTCTCAGAAAAAGACAACTAATAAATGTAGAAGGAATGATGGAGTTAGAAAATGCTGTTTAGTAACAGTGATAGTCAGAAGTAAGCCACAACACGTCAATAAACACTAAACACAGTTGGTGGAAATTTTATGAAGAGTAGGATACTTTTAGTCTCAAAGTACTTTTCCCAGGAAATACTCATTAGTTACACAAGTAAAAAGAATAATTTTACAGTGGAGAAGCCTGGCAGACATCACCAAAATGAAGGAATCAAAGTTAACATTAGCATTAATAGGACAAATTAATATAATGTTTAGGCTGATAGAATGCAATTAAAATATCACTTCTGTTGTATTTCCTGACAGAAATATATAATAACCTGATCTGATCTAATTGTGAGGAAATATCAGGCATACCCAATTGAGGATCACCCTACAAAGTAACTGGCCTGTAACCCTGAAGTGTGAAGGTCAGAAAGTCAAGGAAAGACAAGGAAACTGTCCCATATTGAAGGAGAGTAAAGCAACATGACGACTAAATGTAATGCATGACGCTGGACTGGACCCTTTGGCTCTAAAGGATATTTTGGGGACAACTGGCAAAACTTTAACAGGGTTTGTGGATTATATGGTAGTAATGCATCAAATACTAATTTTCTGACCCTGATGGCTTTGTTGTAGTTATCTAGGAGAATGCCCTACTTAGTAGGAATCACATACTAAAGTGTTCAGATCTGATGAGAAATTGTGTCATCAACTAACTCTCAAATAGTTGGCAGGGGTCAGGGTAGTTATTCGTACTATATTCTCCCACCTTTCCTTTAAGTTTGACATGAATTTTTAAAAAATTTAATGAATCATTTGAAGTTATAGGAATACACTGAGAACTATAGAGATGTCTGCTCTTACCACTTATATTCAGCATTGTACACAAAATTCTAGTTGGTGAAATAAAGTAAAAAAATAAATTAAAAGCATACATTTTAGAAAGTAAGAAGTAAAACTGCTTTTTTCATTAATAACATGGTCATTTATATAAGATTTTCATAGAAAATCTTATGAGATCTATCCCCCCCAAATCTCTAGAACTAATAAGTGAGTTTAGCAAGTTTATAGGATACAAAGCTAACATACAAGAATCCATTGTATTTATATATGTATATATGTACACACATACATACGTGTGTGTGTGCAAAAACAATAAAGTATTGCCACCTAGAAGATTCTGTAACTGAGTCTTTAAAAGGCCGTTCGAGGTCAGTGGATCCCAGAACTGTGGAGGGTGAGGCGCCACCTGGGCTGTGAGTTTGGGAAGCTGTCACTGAAGTGCATGTGATCACCTACACAGCTTGTCGCCCTTAGAGCAGCAGACCTTCCCATACTACTTCAGCAAGGGCATCCCCAGTATGCTGTGCAGTGCTCAGATGTCCAGCTTTTGCATCATACTGCCATTTGTAGCATTTTATCTTGTCTACACATGGGGAACCCAAGAGTTTGAGACATCCAAGAGGAAGAATCCAGCTTCCTATGAAAATGACAAATGGGCAACTCATCTGGAGGATGGTTCGTTGTCTATAAAAGACACTTCTCTGGGAGAGGAGTGTACACGGTAGTGTCTTGAAGACACAATAAACTTCTTACAGGCTGCAAAGTAAATAAGATTAAAAATTTTAAAAGTCCATTCCACTGTTCCACCAAAGTAGCTGCCTAGGATGGTGGGGAACATGGTAAGACCAGTGAATTTGAAGAGCGTGGGCCCACTGTTGCCCTTCTTTTGCTGTGACATGATTTTCTTGATCAGAAGCAATGCTGTGTGGAATACCATAATGGTGGATAAGGCATTCTGTAAGTCCATTTTTGGTAGTTTTGGCAGGAGCATTTCATGCGGGAAAGGAAAATCTGTATCCAGAGCATCTATTCCGTTAGGACTAAAATGTTGCCTTTTCCATGATGAAAGTGGTCCAGTGTAATCAACATACTACGAGTTAGCCTACTGAATACCCTAGGGGATGGTGCCATACTGGGCACTTAGCAGTGGCTATAGCCACGTTGGGTTTGGTGAATGGAAGTCCAAGTTGCTGAGCCAATGTATAACTTCCATCCCTGCCACCATGGCCACTTTGTTCATGAGCACACTGGGTGATAACAGGAGTGGCTAGGGTGAGAGGCTGACTGGTATCCACAGAATGGGTCATCCTATCCATTTGATTATTAAATTCCTCTTTTGTTGAGGTCATCCATTGGTGATCATTTGCAAATTACACAAATATCTTCATGTTTTTTGCCCATTCGAAAAGGTCTATATACATACTTCCCCAAATTTCCTTGTCACCAATTTTCCACTCATATTCCTTCCATGTTTCTGCATATCTAGCCAAACCATTGACTTTAAACAAATGGACAGCCAGATATTTCTCCAGCAAAAAAGGTTTATTTGGGAAAAACAAAGAATTGCAATTCAGGTCATGAGATGTAATAGCAAACTCTGTGCTAGTCCAGAGAAACACAGGAGAGGAATGCTCTTTTATAATCTTCAGAGGAGCTATTGTAAATGAAGTCTATTGGAGGAAACTTCATCTCATCCAGAAGCACCCTCACAGACATGATTAACTAAATATCTGGATACCTTGTGTCCCAGTGAACTTGACACATAAAATTAACCACAACAAAAATCAACAAATTGTATTGCATCAAAATTAAAACCTGTTGTTCTTCAAAAGACACTGTTAAGAAAATAAAAAGGCAAACCAATGATTGGGGGAAAATATTGCCAAACATATCCGAAAGTATGTAGACTATTGTAAATAACTCCTGAAACTCAATAACAAGACAAACAATCCAATTTTTTAAAATTAGCAAAAAATTTGAGCAGACAATTCATCAAGAAGGTATATGGATGGCAAATGAACTCTTTTTTAAGGAAAGGTTTTATTTGTTTACTCTTAGAGAGAGAAGAAAAGCGCAAGAAAGAAAGAGAAACATCAATGTGTGAGAAACATCAGTGTATCCATCAATAGGTTACCTCACCCCCAAGTGGGGACCTGACCTATAACTCGGGCATGTCCCCTGACCAGGAACAGAACTGTTGACCTTTCTGTTTGCAGGCCGGGGCTCAATACACTGATTGAGGCAGCCAGGGTGGCAAATAAACTCTTGAACAGATGATGAACATCATTAGTTATTAGAGAAATGCAAATTAAAACCACATACCTATCAGAATCAGTGAAACCTTCATGCACTCCAAGTGACAATGCAAAATGATATATTCACTTTGGGAAACAGTTTGGCAGTTTCTTTTCTTATACATATTTTTAAAAATCCTCAGCCAAGAATATGTTTATTGATTTTAGAGAGAAAGGAAGGGAGAAAGAGGGAGAAACATTGATGTGAGAGAGAAGTATTAATTGGTTGCCTCCTTTATGCACCCCAACCAGGGATTGAACCTACAACCTAGGTACATGCCCTGACTGGGAATTGAACCTGCAACTTTTTGGTATATAGGACAATGCTCCAACCAACTGATCCAGCTGGTTAGGGCATGGCAGTTTCTTAATAAAATAAATGCAATAGTCCTTCCCTTATCCACCGGGGATATGTTCCAAGACCACCATTGGCTGCCTGAAACCATGGATAGTACCAAACTCTATATATAGGTACTAAGTGACTAATGGGCAGGTAGTGTATACAGCAATGATATGCTGGACATATACTCATGAGTGGGACCTCACAAGATTTCATCATGCTGCTCAACACACAATTTAAAACTTATAAATTATTTATTTCTGGAATTTTCCATTCAATATTTTTGGACTGCAGGTAATTGAAACCACAGAAGGCAAAACTGTGGATATGGGGGACCACTGTACACATCTAATGTATTCAGCAATTCCATTCCTGGGTATTTCCTGAAGAAAATGAAAACATCTGTTTATAGAAAGATTTGTGCACAAACCATGGAATACCCAAACAATGGAATACCTCGGCAATTAAAAGAAATGAACTACTGATACATGCACTAGTATGAATGAATCTCAAAATAATTATACTGAGTAAAACAAGCCAGATTAAAAATAGAGTACAGGCATGTCTTGTGTGGCAGCAAACCATGGCCGATGGTTGCGGTGAGGTGTTGTTTTGGAAGGATGCTCCTAGGTACCATCTTCATTCCAGGCTATGGAGGGACTGCTGAGGCCGGCTGTCCTGCCCTGCAGCAACGTGTGGCTGTGAGTGCTGCCTCACAGCCTCTGGTTTACTGTGCCCCCACCCTAGTTCACAATGCAGTTGTCACCGAACCTACTTCTGTTTCCGCCTATAATCCTGCCGTGTGTGTTGAACAATGCACACTATAGAAGAATGTGGAAGAAAGGCTGTTTTGTGCAATGATGTGATGACATGGATAACCCCATGGCTTGGTTTTGACCTCCATCTGCTTCCAGAACAAGGATCCAGGCCCCACGGACATTTCCTGAATGAGAAACAAGGGACATTTATTATTTTTTAAAGGTTTTATTTATTTATTTTTAGAGAGAGGGGTATGGAGGGAGAAAGAGAGGGAGAGATACATCAATGTGTAAGAGAGGAACATCTATAGGTTGCCTCTTGCATGTGCCCCAACCAGAGACCAGCTGCAACCACAGCATGTGCCCTGACAAGCAATTGAACCAGCGATCTTTCGCTTTGCGGGACAATGCTCAACCAACCGAGCCATGCCAGTCAGGGCAGAAACAAGGGACATTTAATAAACAGATTTTAAATGTGGGAAAAAAAAAAAGAGTACATACAGTATCGTTTCATTCATATAAAATTCTAGTAAATGAAGACTAATCTATAGTAATAGAAAAAAGAACAATGGCCCTGGCCAGTGTGGCTGAGTTGGTTGGAGCATCCTCCAATAAACTGAAAGGTCCTGGTTCAATTCCGATCAGGGCACATACCTGGGTTGTGGTTCAGTCCCAGTCAGGACGAGCGGGAGGCAACCAGTCAATGTTTCTCTCTCACAGCAATGTTTCTTTCCCTCTTTCACTCTCTCCTTTTCCCTCTCTCTGAAATCAGTGAGCATATCCTTGGGTGGTTATTAAAAAAAAAAAAAGAAGAAAATCCCTGACCAGTGTAGCTCAGTTGGTTGGGCATTGACCCACAAAGGAAAAGATCACCGGTTTGATTCCCCTATTCCTCTGTGGGGCACATGCCTTGGTTGCAGGCCAAGACCCTGGTTGGGGCGTGCAAGAGGCAACAAATCAATGCTTCTCTTGCAAGTGGATGTTTCTCTCCCTCTTTTTCTCCCTCCCCCTCTCTGCATGAATAAATTAAAAAATATTTAAGAAAAATAAAAGAACAGTGGCGGCTTGGGGACAGGCTGGGTAAGGGGGTGTGAGTGGAAAGGGACAGGAGGAAATTTTGAAGGGTGATGTATATGTTTATTCTCTTGATTATAGTATTGGTTTCAAGGCTGTATACATATGTAAAAATCTATCAACTTATACATTTTAAATATGTATACTTTATTTTATGTCATTTATACCCCAATAGAGTTGTAAAAAACATACATAGAAATGTAGCCTTGACTGGTGTGACTCAGTTGGTTGGGCATCCTCTCACAAAAAGAAAGGCTGTTGGTTCATTCCTGATCAAGGCACATGCCTAGGTTGCAGGTTCCATCCCTGGTTGGGGCACATAGAAGAAGCAACCAGCTGATGTTTCCCTCTCTCATTGATGTTTATGTCTCTCTCTCTTTCTCCTTCCCTTCTCCTCTCTCTATGAATAAATAAAGTTAAAAAAATAAAAATGTAAACTGATATAAGAACAATAAATAATAAAATATTTCAGATACAGACACAACTACCTACCAGTCCTTCCCCTTCCTTCTTACATAGACATAACCACATTACTGAAGTTGTTATATGTCATTTCTGTGTGTTTTTATACTTTTATAATATAAATATTAATAAGCTACATATACTATAAATTATACACATTGTTTATTGTCTTTTTATAATTATAAATAGTACCATATGGTATATATTCTTTTTCAACTTGGCTTTTTTTTTTGCACAAAGTTATTTTTTTCATCCCTGACTGCTGTGGCTCAGTAGGTTGAGCATTGTCCCACAAACTTAAGGGAAACCCGTTTGATTCCCAGTCAGGGCACATGCCTGGGTTTTGGGCCAGGTCCCCAGTTGGGGGTGTACAAGAGGCAACTGACTGATGGATGTTTCTCTCCCTTTCTTCCTCCCTTCCCCTTTCTCTAAAAATAAATAAAATATTTTTAAAATCATGTTTTTGAGATTTATCCATGTTTTTGAGACATCCATAAATGTAAATGTAATGTATTCCTTTTAACTGTGTGTGATAGTCCATTAAAAAAAAAGATTTTACCATATTTTCCTTGTGTAGCACACACCCGTGGGTTAGTTCCGCCTATGTAGAATGTGCACCCTTTCTTTTCCCTAAAATATTGGGCTAAAAAGTGTGTGTTATACATGGCAAAATATAGTATTTATTTATTTTTAGAGAGAGGAGAAGGGAGGGAGAAAGAAAAGGAGATAAACATTGATGTGAGAGAGAAACATTAGTTGGTTGCCTCCCGCACTCCTCCAACTGGGGACCTGGTCTGCAACCCAGGCATGTGCCCTGACCAGGAATCAACAGATGACCCTTAGGTTCACAGGACAATGCTCAGCCCACTAAGCCACATTAGTTAGGGCTGGTAGTCCCTTTTTGCACTGAATGAGAGTTTTCAACAGTGTTGCAATGAATATTGTGAACATGCCTCAAGTATAAATATTTCTCTAGGAAAAACTTCTTCAAGTGAAATTACTAGGTGATGGAGTACAGTTGGCCCCCCATATCCACAGCTTTCACATCCGTGGATGGATTCAACTACCCATGGATTAAAATTATTCAGAAAAAAATCCCAGAAAGTTCCAAAGAGCAAAACTTGAATTTGCCGCATGCTGTGCTGAGCACTACACTGAATTCACGTGAATTAAGTGATGTGAGCCATATCCTGCTGTAGCCTATATGCAAATGATATACCATTTCATATAAGGCACTTGAGCAACAGTATATTTTGGTATCCAAGGGGGTCCTGGAACCAATTCTTTCTGGATAATAAGAAATGACTTTATGTGTATCTTCAGCTTTATGAGTTATTGTCAAATTGTTCTCTAAAGTAGCTGTTCCAAACATTCCCACATTTATCCTTGCTAAATTTACTGCACTTACTAGTTTTCATCTGCCAAATAGTGTGAAATGGGATCTCATTATTTTAATTTCCACTCCCCTAATTACTAGAGAGATTGAGCATCTTTTATATGCTTGTTATCCAGTTTGAGTTTCTTCCTCTATGAATTTCCCTTCTTATCCTTTGCCCAGACCACTTATCTGTTATGTTGTTTGTGCTTTTCTTATTTATTTTTATGAGTTCTTTACATATTCTATATACCTTATGCATATAAAGTGTATATATTTTATTTTGCATATATTTTCTAGGTAGTGACTTGTCTCTTCACTTTGTTTATGGTATCTTTTGATATAGAGGATTTCAGTTTTTTCAGCCTTTTCCTTTATAGGTATGCTTTCTTGGTTTTGTATAGGCATTCTTCCCTATCCTGTTGCCATGAAAATATTCTCCCACATTTTTTTCTGATGTAAATTCTGGCTCTGTTACTAATTAGCTATATAATCCTAGGCAAGTTTCTTAATATTTCTGGGCCTCAGAGTTCTCATCTGTAAAATGGGGGTGGTAATACTGTCAACTTCACAGAGTTCTAGAATTTTTCATCTGTATCAGGCAGGGACCCAAAGGAACCAGATGTCACTCTTAAATTTGGATGATATGAGATGGGTTTATTTACAAAGGTATGGATGAGTATAAGGAAACCACAGTACAGTACAATATCCTAAGGGTAACAACAGCAAAGAAGCTATTATAATATGAAGGCCAAAATGGAGGAGGAAGGTAAGCAGTGATTATTGGAAAGACAGATTACATGTACAGGGGATCACCTTGGGAGAAATAGTTATATTAGATCCAGAAACACGGTAAACCTGAGTTGGCAGGGAGGAATAAATACTCTGACTTCACTGTCCTTATTTCCTCCAGACTCCTACTGGGACTGTGCATGGGTTGAAGCCAGAGGGCAAAGGAGTCCACTGATGTTGACTATACTGAATACTGGGAAGAAGGGGGAGAGTGGATATAGAGGAGCAAATGAAAGATATTTGCCATACATTCAACCAGAATTTATTGTGTGCAAACATGAGCCAGCTGCTGTGCTAGGCACTGAAGATGCAACAAGGAACACAGTGAACAAAGTCCTTGACTTGATAAGCTTCCATTCTAATGGGAGGATGCTGACAATAAATATTAATAAATATAACATGTCAGGTAGGGATGAGTACTAGGAAAAAAATGAAGCAAGGTGAGGATACAGAGATGGGTTGTGGGCTATAAAGTGGTCAGGGAAGCATCTTGGAGAAAGTGTCATTTGAGCAATGATTTAAAGAAGTAAAGGAATGAGCCATATATATACCTGGTAGAAAAACGCAAAGGTCTTGAAATAGGCCAATGCTTAGCAATCTGCAAATAGGTGAGGAGGTGGTGTTAGAAAATAATTAGTGGAGAACCAAGATGGCGGCGTAGGTAGACACACTGCGCCTCCTCGCACAACCAGAACAGACAGAGAATCGAACGGCAAGGGGGTCTGACACCAAGGAAATAAAAAATAAACATTCATCCAGACCGGTAAGAGGGGTGGAGACGGGCACCGGGGTGGAGAGGACTTGAGTGGCTGTGGCGGGACCGAGACTGGCGGAGTGTGGGACAAAAGGGGCACGACGTCCGAGCACTAGCAGACCCTGCGACCCCACATTCGCGCACAGATAAACCGGACGAACGGCGGGGAGCAAAGCATACCACGCAACCCAGGGCTCCAGCTCAGGGAAATAAAGCCTCAGACCTCTGATTGAAAATGCCCGTGGGGGTTGGGGCAGCAGCAGGAGAGACTCCCAGCCTCACAGGAGAGGTCGTTGGAGAGACCCACAGGGGCCTAGAGTGTGCACAGGCCCACCCACTCAGAAACCAGCACCAGAGGGGCCAGTTTGATTGTGGGTAGCGGAGTGAAAGATTGAAATCCGGAGGAGAGTGAGGTGGGCGCCACTGCTCCCTCTCGGCCCCTCCGCCACATACAGCGTCACAGCGCAGCCACCAGCATTACTCTGCCCCGGTGAACACCAAAGGCTCCGCCCCTTAAAGTAACAGATGCGCCAAGACAAAAAAAAAAAAAATTGGCCCAAATGACAGAACACTTCAAAGCTCCAGAAAAAATACAACTAAGTGAGGAAGAGATAGCCAACCTATCAGATGCACAATTCAAAACACTGGTTATTAAGACCCTCACAGAATTGGTTGAATCTGTTCGAAAACCAGATGGAAAAATGAAGCCTATGCTAAGAGAAACAAAGGAAAATGTACAGGGAACCAATAGTGATGCGAAGGAAACTGGGACTCAAATCAACGGTGTGGACCAGAAGGAAGAAAGAAACATCCAACCAGAAAAGAATGAAGAAACAGGAACTCGGAAAAATGAGGAGAGGCTTAGGAACCTCCAGGGCATCTTGAAACGTTCCAACATCCGAATTATAGGGGTGCCAGAAGGAGAAGAGGAAGAACAAGAAATTGAAAACTTATTTGAACAAATAATGAAGGAGAACTTCCCTAATCTGGCAAAGGAAATAGACTTCCAGGAAGTCCAGGAAGCTCAGAGAGTCCCAAAGAAGCTGGACCCAAGGAGGAATACACCAAGGCACATCATAATTACATTACCCAAGATTAAACGCAAGGACCTACATCCAAGATTACTGTATCCAGCAAAGCTATCATTTAGAATGGAAGGGAAGATAAAGTGCTTCTCAGATAAGGTCAAGTTAAAGAAGTTCATCATCACCAAGCCCTTATTATATGAAATGTTAAAGGGAGTTACCTAAGAAAAAGAAGATCAAAAATGGGAACAGTAAAAATGACAGCAAACTCACAGTTATTAACAACCACACCTAAAACAAAAACAAAAGAAAACTAAGCAAACAACTAGAACAGGAACAGAACCATAGAGATGGAGATCACATGAAGGGTTGTCAATCGGGGAGTGGGAGGAGGAGAGGGAGGGAAAGGTACAGAGAATAAGTAGCATAGATGATAGGTGGAACATAGACAGGGGGAGGGTAAGAATAGTGCAGGAAATGTAGAAGCCAAAGAACTTATAAGTATGACCCATGGACATGAACTATAGGGGGGGGGAATATGGGAGGGAGGGGGTGGGCAGGATGGAGTGGAGTGGGGGGGGAAATGGGACAACTGTAATAGCATAATCAATAAATATATTAAAAAAAAAGAATTTGCATCAGTATGGGAACTAGTTAAATAAAGTACTTTATCTTTGCAATGGAAAATAAATAAATAAATTAATTTAAAATATAAATAAATAAATAAACAAGTGAAAAAAAATAATTAGTGAGGGGAAGGTGTGGCTTACATCAGGGTGGTAGCAATGAAAGTGGTGATGAGTGGTGGGATACTGGACATATTTTGAAGGTAGAGGATTTGCTGCCTTTACAGGATTTACTGATGTGGGATGTTTGAGAAAGACATCAAGGATGACTCTAAAGAATTTGGCTGAAAAACAATTAGAAGGAGTGAAATCAGCAGAAATGGTGTAGTAAGAACAACAAAAAAAAAAAATCCACTTCCATAAAAGCAGAGATCACTGGCAAAATTGTCAAGATCAATTTTTTTTTTTAATTTTTGGAAATTAACCAAAGGTTTGCAACAATGAACAGAGTATTTACGTAAGACAAATTACTGAATCTCAGTAAGAGCAGTGAATTATGTGGCATTTTAATTTTCCCTATTCTCATTTTCCCCCACCCTAGCTCTATGGTAACCTTCAAAGCCAAAAGCCTGCAATCATGGTGAAAACCAGCAGCGTTACAGCCACTGGAGGGAATGGAATCAGAATGGAGCTCCTTCAAAGCCCCATTCTTAGGGAATTGTCATTATTTGCCCTATCTCGTGGTTGCCTGGAATATCTCACTCATGGCTATCTTTTTTTTTTAATTTTTATTTCTTAATTTGAGAGAGAGAAAGAGAGAGAGAGAGATTAAGAAACATCAATTTATTGTTCTATATATTTATGCATTCATTGGTTAATTCTTGTGGGTGCCCTGACTGGAATCACATGAAATACCCAGCCTGGGCCTGGCTATCTTTATTTGACCTGACAAAGAGCTTTCCATGTAAACAGCCTTTTTCTTGGGGGCATTTGTTTAAAAGAATGAGACATGATTTTTCAACATTGTAGCTGCCTGTGATGGTGGATAACAGTTGAGGTAAAAAATAGGCTAATCAAAAAATTTTAAAGGAAAATCTGAGGATCGTGATGTTCATAAGGAGCTTTGGAATGTTCTGACTTTCCTAGGAACCTAGAAAGCCATGCACATTTATAAAGTTGTGCGCGTGGTCAGGAAAGATCTAAGACGCCTTCTTGCCATTGACTAAATGCAAGGCTCTGCACAAGCAGGAAGTGAAGCCTACAGCAGTTATAAACTGTCTGGCTAAGTGTTAAAGGCATGTGCCAATATACATTCAGAGTTCCTTGGTAAAGATTTATTGGTTTCTGACATTTAATTAAATATCTGTCCAATAATTAGCCAACCACTAGTCTAACTGAGCAGATAGTTTAGTGGACATACATGACAAAGAATACAGAATTAGATTTCTGGTCAATATGGAAGCATAGGTATATACACTTTGCCTTTTCATACAACCAGAAGAAGGACAACAACAAATTTAAAAACAAAAAACAACCAGAACTGCCAGAAAAATGAACTGTATGGAAATCCAACAACCAAGGAGTTAAAGAAGAAACGTTCATCCAGACTGGTAGGAGGGGTGGAAACGGGCAGCCGGAGTGGAAAGGACATGAAGCAAGGCAGCAGCTGGAGGACCAGGTGGGTGAGATGGTGGCTGGTAGTCCCACATTTGTGTGTGGATAAACCAGGAGGAACAACAGGGGAGCAAGACAGGCCACACAACACAGGGTTCCGGTGCAGAGAAATAAAACCTCAAAACCTCTGACTGAAAAAATCTGTGGGGGTTGTTGTGGGAGGAGAAACTGCCAGCCTCACAGGAGAGTTCATTGGAGAGACCCACAGGGTCCTAGAACACACACAAACCCACCCACTTGGGAATCAGCACCAGAAGGGCCAATTTACTTGTGGGTAGCGGGGGAAGTGACTGAAAGTAGGAGGAGAGCCCAGCAAGTGGCATTGTTCCCTCTCTGGCCACCCCCCCACAGCACCACAACACAGCATCATGAGTTGCCCTGTCCTAGCCAATATCTAAGGCTCCACCCCTTACAATGTAACAGGTGCACTGAGACAAAGAAATATAGTCCAAAGGAAAGAACAGATCAAAACTAAAAAAAAACAAAAAAAAACAAAAAAAAACCCTAAGTAATGAAGATATAGCCATCCTATCAGATGCAGTTCAAAACACTGGTAATCAGGATGCTCACAGAAATGGTTGAGTATGGTGGCAAAATAGAGGAAGAAGTGAAGGCTATGCAAAGGGAAATTTTAAAAAGTATACAGGGAACAAACAGTGATGGGAAGGAAACTGGGACTCAAATCAACAACTTGGAGCAGAAGGAAGAAATAAACCATTCAACCAGAACAGAATGAAGAAACAAGAATTCAAATAAATGAAGAGAGGCTTAGGAACCTCCAGGACAACTTTAAACATTCCAATATCTGAATCATAGGAGTGCCAGAAGGAGAAGAGAAAGAACAAGAAATTGAAAACTTAATGTACAAATAATGAAGGAGAACTTCCCCAATCTGGCAAAGGAAATGGACTTCCAGGAAGTCCAGGAAGCTCAGAGAGTCCCAAAGAAGTTCAACCCAAGAAAGCACACACCAAGGCATATCATAATTATATTAGTCAAGATTAAAGATAAGGAGAGACTCTTAAAAGTAGCAAGAGAAAAGGAGACAGTTACCTAAAAAGGAGTTCCCATAAGGCTATCAGCTGATTTCTCAAAAGAAACCTTGCAGGCAAGAAGGGGCTGGAAAGAAGTATTCAACGTCATGAAAGGGAAGGACCTACATCCAAGATTACTGTATCCAGCAAAGCTATCATTTAGAATGGAAGCACAGATAAAGTGCTTCCCAGATAAGGTCAAGTTAAAGGAGTTCATCATCACCAAGTCCTTATTATATGAAATTTAAAGGGACTTATCTAAGAAAAAGAAGAAGACCAAAACTATGAACAGTAAAATGACAACAAACTCACAACTATCAACAACTGAACATTAAAAAAAATCCCCACAAAGACAAACTAAGCACACAACTAGAACAGGATCATAATCACAGGAATGGAGATCATGTGGAGAGTTATCAGCGGGGAGGGGTAAGGGAGAGATGGGGGAAAGGTACAGGGAATAAGAAGCATAAATGGTAGGTACAAAAGAGACAGGGGGAGGTTAAGAATAATATGGGAAATGGAGAGGCCAAAGAACCTATATGTACAACCCATGGACATGAACTAAGGAGCGGGAAGAATGCTGGAGGATGGGGAGATGCAGGGTGGAGGGGAATAAAGGGGAGAAAAAAAATGGGACAACTGTAATAACATAATCAATAAAATTACTTAAAAAAAGAATACAGAATTATTTCAGAAAAGCCATTAAATAGACAACTATCACTAACAACAAACAACATCAAAATTAGACCTTGGAGAGGGGGGAGAATCTGATTTTATTTTTGCCACATTATATTATTTTAAATATCCAGTTTTCAACAAACATTTATGAGGTATTTAATGAAACAAGAAAATATGGGTCAGACACAGGGGAAAAAATAGAGGCTGTCCCTGAGAAAGACCAAATAATGGACTTATTAGATAAAGACTTTGATTCAGCCATTTTAAACATAATCAAAGAACTAAAGGAAACTATGTCTAAAGAACTAAATGAAGGAGAATAATGTCTGACCAGATAAAGAATATTAATAAAAATATAGACATTTTTAAAACAACCAAATAGAAATGCTGGTGTTGAAAAGTGCAATAAGTGAGATAAAAAATTAACTAGAGGGGCTCAGCAGTACATTTCAGTAGACAGAAGAGAGAAATAGTAAATGTGAAAGCAGGTCAGTTGAGATTATACATTCTAAGGAACAAGAAAAAAGAATGGAGAAAAATAAGCAGAGCCTTGGAAAACTCTGATATGCCATCAAGTGTCCACAAAAAGAGAGGAGAGGAGAGGAAGGAGACAGAATATTCGGAAAAATAGGACTAAAAGTCACCAAATTTGATGAAAAACATTAATCTACCCATCCAAGAAGGAGAAATTCAAACAGATGCACCCCCCACACATCATAACCACACTATCAAATGACAAAGAGTGAATCTGGAAAGCAACAAAAGAGAAGTGATTCATCATGTACAAGGTATCCTCAATATGATTTCTCATTAGAAACCATGGAGGCCAGAAGCAGTGTGATGACACATTCAAAGCACTGGAAGGAAAAGACTGTCAACCAAAAACTCTATATCCAGCAAAACTATTCTTCAAAAATGAAGGCAAAATTATGACATTCCCAGATAAACAAAAATGGAAAGAACTCATCAACAGCAAACCTGCCCAACCAGAAATACTAAAGAGATTCCATCAGGCTGAAATAAAAGGACACCAGACAGTAACTCTAATCCACATGAACAAATAAAGAATACAAAAAAATGCTATCTACATAAGTAAATATTTTTTTAAAATAGTATAAATATAATTTTTGTTTGTAACTCTCTTTTTCTCCTATTGTATTATAAGAAGACAGTTGTATTAAACAATAATTATAAATCTATGTTGACAGGCATACAATGTAAAAAGATGTTATTTGTATGGCAATAACAACATAAAGAGGAAGGAAATAAAACTATATAGGAGCAAAGCTTTTTATAAAGATTTTATTTATTTACTTTTAGAGAGTGGGGAGTGGAAGGAGAAAGAGAGGGAGAAAAATATCGATCGGTTGTGTCTCGCACATCCCCAACTGGGAACCTGGCCCACAACCCAGGCATGTGCCCTGACTGGGAATCAAACTGGTGACCTTTCAGTTCATAGGCTGGTGCTCAATCCACTGAACCACACCAGCCAGAGCAGGAACAAAACTTTTTTATGCTATTGAAATTAAGTTAGCATTAATGCAAACTAGATTGTTATACACTAACATGTTAATTGTAATCCCCAGGGAAACTACCAAGAAAATAACTCCAGAAAGATAACGGGGGGAAAAGATTAAGATGGAACACCAGGATATATCTATTTAACACAGAAGAGGACAGTAATGGTGGAATAGATTGGGGCAAATGACAAGATTTATAAAAAGTAAACAACAAAATGGCAGACATTAGTAATACTTTTTTAGTAACTACATTAAATGTAAATGACATTTAAAAGGCACAGGCTGGGATAATAGATAAAAACCATGATTCAGCTATACGCTGTCCTCTTATTTTATTTTTTTAATCCTCTCCTAAGTATATGTTTATTTATGGGGGTGGGGGGTGGAGAGAGAGAGACAAAGAGAAGGAAATATCGACATGAAAGAAACATTGATTGCTTGCCTCCCATACACGCCCTGACAGGAGGTCAAACCTGCGATCTAGGTATGTGCCCTGACCAAGAATCAAACCTGCAACTGTTTTGGTGTACAGGACCATGCTCCATCTACTGTGCTACCCAGCCAGGACCTGTGTCTAACACTTTAGATCCAAAGACACATTGAGACTGACAATAAAAATATGAAAAAAGACATATGATGCAAACACTAACCAAAATAGATATAGAATGTCTATATTATATAAGACAAAATATACATTAAGACAAAAATTGTTACTAGAGAGAAAGGACATTTAAAATGATAAAAGAGTTGATTAAAGAAGATACAGCAATTATAAACATAACTGCACCTAACAACAGAACCCCCAAATATACGAAGCAACAATTGGCAGAATGAAGGGAGAAATAGGTGAATGATAATATTTGAAGATTTCAGTACCTCCCTTTCTTTTCTTTGGAGGGGAAACTAAAGTGTTTTTTATAGAAATGTATCAAGAATAGTTAGAACAGTTCTTGCCTTCTTGTCATATAACTTAGAATAGAGTGATTTCTTTTCTATGCCCTGATAAGTTGTTAGTCTCCTTTCTAAATTTGGATTATTTTATCCTTTTGTACTTTCCAATATTTTATCCTTTGTACTTTAAAAAAAAAAACATTTTATTATTTATTATTATAGGGGAAGGGAGGGAGAAAGAGAGGGAGGGAAACATTGATGTAAGAGAGAAACACCAATTGGTTGTCTCTTATTCGTGCCCCATTTGGGGACTGAACTGCAATCCTGTCATGGACCCTGACTGAAAATTGAACCAGCGACCATTCACTGTGTGGGAAGTTGCCCAACTGAGCCACACTGGTCACAGCTATCCTTTGGACTTTCAATGCCAGGAAGTATCTGAGAGTTCCTTTAATGTGATTTTTATTTTCCGGGTTCACTTCCTTTTGGATATCTTCAACATTTTTGTCACTTTCCTCACTTATGGCAGTAAGTTCACCTTAACTAAGTTTCTTTGGTTTTTTATCTTGAGCCTCTAGAATGTTTCCAGTGTCAACATTTCCTTGCTCAGCTATATTTTCTAAACTCTATTTATGTTCAATTTGAATTATACTTCCTACACTATCGCATTTTCTTTCTCTCTTCTCTCCCATTTTTGTTGGCCAATTCACTCCATTGATTGTCCATTTTTGTAAAATGTCATATGGGTTATCACTGGAAGACAAGGAGGCAACACAACTACACACTTTGCTGTCTGTATATAAACTGAATAATAGATGCACAGTGATTAATCGCCAACAGACTTTGAAAGAAGTGATATGATTGGTAACTGTGTTGCACATATTTATGAAGTGATTTGTGCACTGATGATCTAGCAGTGAAGTTTGTACTTCATGCAAGTATTCACAGTTCCTATATCATGGTAACTGAAATTTGAACCATGTTATTGTAGGGGAATAACACACTTTCAATAATGGAGAGAACAACCAGTCAGAGGATCAACAAGGAAAGAGAAGTTTGAACACTATAAACCAACTAAATTCACCAGATATCTATAGAACACTCCAATAACAGCAGAATACACATTATCCTAAAGTGCATGTGAAAACTCTAGTATAGACCATATGTTAGGCCATAAAATCTGTCTTAATAATTTTAAAGTATTTTTAATACTGTGAAGTACATTGTCCAATCACAATTAAATGAAATTATAAATAACAGAAGGGAACTTGGAAAACTCACAAATATTTGGAAATTAAACAACACAATACTATATAACCAATGGGTCAAAGAAGGAATTGCAAAGGAAATTAGGAAATACTTGAGATGAATGGAAATGAAAACATAACCTGTCAAAACTTATGGAATGCATTGAAAGCAATGTTTAGAGGTAAATTTACAGCTATAAATAAGTATATTAAAGAAAGAAAGATCTCAAATCAATAGCCTAGGCAAAAGAAAAAGAGGGACAAGCAAATAAAAGGAAGGAAATAATAGAGATTAGAGAGAAAATAAATGAAATAGAGAATGGAAAATAATAGGAAAAAAGTCAATGAAGCCTAAAGTTGTTTTTTTTTAAACATCAACAAAATTGACAAAACTTCAGCTAGACTGACAAAAATAAAAAGAGAATATTCAAGTTATTAAAATCAGGATTGAAAGTTTGGCACATTACCATTGGCCTTACAGAAATAGAGGATTATAAGGAAATATTTATGAATAATCATACACCAAATACTTAGATAACCTAGATGAAATGAAAAAAAATCCTAGAAAGCTACAAACTACAAAAACTGACTCAAGAAGAAATACGAAATCCAAATAAACCTATAACAAGTAAAGAGATTGAATCAATAATTAAAAAAAAAAATCTTCCCACAAAGAAAATCCTAGAACTATGTATATAGTTCTAGGCTTCACTGGTTTCAAATGTTTCAGGAATGACCACCAATTCTTCACAAACTTCAGAAAAATGGAAGAGGAGGCAACATTTCTTAATTCATTCTATGAAACCAGTTTTATCTTGATATCAAAACTAGATAAAGACATTGCAAGAAAATAAAACTACAGACCAACATCTCATAAGTATAGACACAAACATCTTCTACAAAATAATTGGAAACACAATACAGCAACATAAAAAAATGATACACCATGACCAAGAGGGATTTATCTCCAAAATGTAAGGTTGTTTTAACATATGAAAAGCAATCAATGTAATAGACCATATTAGTAGAGTGAAAGACAAAAATCACACTATCATCTCAATAGACAATAGTCTTTCATGATAAAAATACTCAACAATCTAAGGAATTGAAGAGAATGTCCTTAATACGGTAAAAGATACGGTAATACCTACAACTAATCTACAGCTAACATCATACTTAATGGTGAAAGACTAAAATCTTTCCCCCTAAATCAGGAACAAGACAAGGGTATTCACTCTTGCCACTTCCATTCAAATTTAATGGAGGTTCTAGTTAGAGCAATTAAATAAGAACAAGAAAAAAAGATTGAAAAGTATTAAAAACCCACTTGCAAAGATCCCTTCTCTCCCACAACCCGGAAGGGTGAGTCAGACCTCTGTCTCTTCTCCTCTTTTCCCCCACTCTCTCTCTCTCTCCCATCAATAAACATATCCTTGGGTGAGGATTAAAAAATAAAAATAAATGGATGGCATATAGTTGAATCATTGAAAGATTCTTGTATCTAGATTGAAAAGGAAGTAGTAAAACTATCTCTATTTGCACGACATGATCTCATACATAGAAAATCCTCAAGAATCCACAAGAAAATTGTAAGAGCTCATAAAAAAAGTGTAAGATTGTAAGACACAAGATCAGTAAATGAACGAACATTAATTGCTTCTTTATAGAGTAGCAATAAAAAATCTGAAAATGAAATTAAGAAAACAATTTCATTTACAATAGCATCAAATAGAAAAAATTTATGAGTACATTTAATAAAATAAGTGAAAACTACAAAAAATAGTTCAAAGAAATTAGGAAGACCTAAAAAAAAATGGAAAGACATCCCATGCTCATGGATTTAAAGACTTAATAGTATTAAGATGGCAATACTCCCAAAATGATACACAGATTCAGTGCAATCTTTATCAAAATTGTCAATGTAAGAAACATTCAAACGTGTAGAGAATTTTTGTGAATTTATCTGAGCCAAATTGATGACAATTGCTGGAAAGTAAAACCTCAACGAGTTGAGAAAACGCTCCAGAAAATGTCAGTTTTGTATCTTATCTTATACATTACAATCAAAAGAGCGGGCATAAGTGGGTTACATGAAGTCCAGTAGTGATAGATTAGGGAGGCAGGACAAATCAAAGTGGGGGAAAACCTGGGACTGGATAAAAAGTAAAATGATAGACACAACTTCTTTTATACAGGTGGGTACAGGACAGTTAACAGTCAACAATTAACACAACGTGGTAATAATAACAATTAGGGAATTTGTGGTCTCTGCTCTGGTGTCGTTGTTGTGCCGGGAGAGGTCCAAAAAAGAGAAGTTACCTTGACATTCCAAGGCATGTTATATTAGACACAAGAAGACAATAGACAGGCTTAATTAAGGTAAAGATTGGCTTTTGTGAGGGAAGATTCCAGCCTAGGACATGACTACAGGCCACAAACTACTTTTAGTTAATAAATTTTAATTTCAGCCCAATTTCGTGGTTACTGTTGGTCTCTGGGTTTGCAAGGCCTCCACGCAGGCCTTCCCTGAGCTTGTTAGGTCAGCATGTGGCCTCTTTTTTGTGTCCACAAAATCCTAGGTGGCTCTTTTAAAGAAACTGACAAGCTGATTCTGAAACTCATAGGGAAATGCAAGAAACCCAGAATATCTAAAGCAATCATGAAAAAGAAGAACAAAGTTGGAGTACTCACACTTCCTGATTTCAAAACTTACTACAAAGCTACAGTTGTCAAGCCTTTTTGATACTGGCATAAGGATAGACATAGAGAACAATGGAATAAAATTGAGACTCCAGAAATAAGTCCAAGTACTAAAGGTCAGTTCATTTTTTAAAATTTTTATTTACTTATTTTTTTTAGAGAGGGGTAGGGAGGGAGAAAGAGAAAGAAGCAGCAATGTGTGGTTGCTTCTCACATGCACCACACTGGGGACCCAGCTCACAACCCAGGCATGTGCCCTGACTGGGAATCAAACCAGTGACCCTTTGGTTCACAGGCCAGCACTCCTTCCACTGAGCCACACCAGCCAGGGCTAAGTTTGATTAACTTTTATAAGAGTACCATCACAATTCAATGGGGGAAAGAATAGTCTTTTTTAAAAAAGATTTTATTTATTTACTTTTTTAGAGAGGGGAAGGGAGTGAGAAAGAGAGGGAGAGAAACATGTTGTGAGAGATAATGGTTGCCTCTGGCTTGTCCCCAAGTGGGGACCTGGCCCACAACCCAGGCATGTGCCCTTGATGGGCACTTGAAAGTTGAAAAATTTTAGCTTAAGTAATAGGTAATAAGCTTAGTAATCTATGCATGTAAAAGCTATTGTTCCAGGAACTGAAGGTATGACCCATCCTGACTCCAGGAGATCATAAGCAGTTCCATCTTTGTGCCTCAGGAGGACTGCAAGCAATTCAAGAAGGTATCTGCTGAGCCATTGTACTCCAAGTGAGATGACCACTGCCCAGGACACAGCTGAAGACCACCACCTGGGGCAGAGCTGAAGACCACCACCTGGGGCACAGCTAAAGACCACCACGCAGGGCAAGAATGCTGCAGTTTTTTAAATCCAATTAGCTTTTTTCAGAATTCCAAACCCCTACCTACACTTTGTTCTCCTTATAAAAAAAGCCATTTTAAAATGGAATTTAAGATGGTCTGTCAGGGTACAAACCCACCTTCTTAGATCTTCTCAGATGACCAGGTCATCTGAATAAAGTGCCCATAGGTTCAATCCCTGTCTCTGCTTATTGGGTCTGGTAGGTGACAGACAGCATGAACACCAGCTTTTTGAGTTACAACCTGACTGGGAATTGAACCGGAAACTTTTTGGTGCACAGGCCAGCACTCCGTCCACTGAGCCACACCAGCCAGGGAAAGAATAGTCTTTTTAACAAATGGTGTTGGGAAACTGTGTATCTACCTGCAATAGAACGAAATTGGACCCCTACTTCATACCATATACAAAAATTACCTAATGAATGTCAACTGTAATTGAAAAATAAAAGAAGAAAATTATCTCACAAACAAATGTTGCCAAAGATGTGGAGAAAAGGGAATCCTTGTGCACTCTTGATGGGATATGTAAATTAAAACCACTAAGATACCACTTCATACTCAATAGGATGGCTAAAATCAGAAAGGTCGACAATAAAATTGTTGGTGTGAGTATATGGAGAAATTGGAACCTTTAAACATTGCTAGTGGGAATGTAAAATGATATAGCTGCTTCGAAAAACAGTTTGGCAGTTTCTCAAAAAGTTAGGCATAGACTTACCATGTGACCCAGCAATTCCATTTTTCAGTATATATCATGAGAATTGAAAACAATGTCTATATAAAAACTTGCACATGAATGTTTAAAGCAATATTATTCATAATAGCCCAAAAGTGGGAACAATCCAAATGTCCATCAACTGATGAATGGATAAACAAAAATTAGTGTATCCATTCCGTAGAATATTATTCCGCCATGAAAAGAATAAATTACTGATACATGCTACATGAATGGACCTTAAAAACATTACGCTAAATGAAAGAATCTAGACACAAAATGCCACATATTATATGATTCCACTTATATAAAATGTCTGTTAACTGACAAATTCACAAAGACAGAAAGTAAACTTGTAGTTGCCAGGAATTGGTGGAGGATAAATGGAGAGTGACTGCTTGTGAGTATGGGGTTTCTTTTGGGGGATATAAAATATTCTGGAATTAGATATTGATGATAGTTGCATAACTTTGTGAATTTACTAAAAATCAATGAGTTTTTAATAAAATTTTAAAATAAAAATCACTTTAAAAAACAGAATTTGGATGAGAACCAAGATGGCGGCATAGGTAGACACACTGCGCCTCCTCGCACAACCAGAACTGACAGAAAATCGAACGGCAAGGAAGTCCGACACCAAGTAGATAAAAAAGAAACATTCATCCAGACCAGTAGGAGGGGCAGAGACGGGCAGCCGGGGCGGAGAGGACTCGAGTGGCCATGGCAGGACGAGACTGGCGGAGTGTGGGACGAACGGGGCAGGCAGTCTGACCACTAGCAGACCCTGCGGCCCCACATTCGCTCACAGATAAACCGACAGGGCAGGATTCAGAGCAGTGGAGAAGGGGCAGGCACAGTGGCGGGTAGCACCCTGCGGCCCCACACTGGCGCACAGATAAACCGGACTAACAGCAGGGAGTGAAGCAGACCTTGTAACCCAGGGCTCCAGCGCGGGGAAATAAAGCCTCAAACCTCTGATTGAAAATGCCCGTGGGGGTTGGGGCAGCAGCAGGAGAGACTCCCAGCCTCACAGGAGAGGTCGTTGGAGAGACCCACAGGGGCCTAGAGTGTGCACAGGCCCACCCACTCAGGAACCAGCACTAGAGGGGCCCAATTTGATTGTGGGTAGCGGAGGGAGTGACTGAACCGCGGTGGAGAGTGGAGCGGGCGCCATTGCTCCCTCTCGGCCCCTCCCCCACATATAGCGTCACAGAGCAGCCACCAGCGTTACCCCACCCCGGTGAACACCTAAGGCTCCGCCCCTTTAAGTAACAGACGTGCCACCCCCCCAAAAAAAATGGCCCAAATGACAGAACACTTCAAAGCTCCAGAAAAAATACAACTAAGCGAGGAAGAGATAGCCAACCTATCAGATGCACAGTTCAAAACACTGGTTATTAAGACCCTCACAGAATTGGTTGAATTTGCTCGAAAACTAGATGAAAAAATGAAGCCTATGCTAAGAGAAACAAAGGAAAATGTACAGGGAACCAATAGTGATGCGAAGGAAACTGGGACTCAAATCAATGGTGTGGACCAGAAGGAAGAAGGAAACATCCAACCAGAAAAGAATGAAGAAACAAGAATTCGGAAAAATGAGGAGAGGCTTAGGAACCTCCAGGACATCTTGAAACGTTCCAACATCCGAATTATAGGGGTGCCAGAAGGAGAAGAGGAAGAACAAGAAATTGAAAACTTATTTGAACAAATAATGAAGGAGAACTTCCCTAATCTGGCAAAGGAAATAGACTTCCAGGAAGTCCAGGAAGCTCAGAGAGTCCCAAAGAAGCTGGACCCAAGGAGGAATACACCAAGGCACATCATCATTACATTACCCAAGATTACACAGAAGGAGAGAATCTTAGAAGCAGCAAGAGAAAAGGACACAGTTACCTACAAAGGGGTTCCCATAAGACTGTCAGCTGATTTCTCCAAAGAGACCTTACAGGCAAGAAGGGACTGGCAAGAAGTATTCCAAGTCATGAAAGGCAAGGGCCTACATCCAAGATTACTGTATCCAGCAAAGCTATCATTTAGGATGAAAGGGTAGATAAAGTGCTTCTCAGATAAGGTCAAGTTAAAGGAGTTCATCATCACCAACCCATTATTATATGAAATGTTAAAGGGACTTATCTAAGAAAAAGAAGATAAAAAATATGAACAGTAAAAATGACAGCAAACTCAGTTATTAACAACCACACCTAAAACCAAAACAAAAGAAAACTAAGCAAACAACTATAAGAGAAACAGAACCACAGAAATGGAGATCACATAGAGGGTTATCAATAGGGGATTGGGAGGGGGAGAGAGGGGGGAAAGGTACAGAGAATAAATAGCATAAATGATAGGTGGAAAATAGACAGGGGGAGGGTAAGAATAGTGTAGGAAATGTAGAAGCCAAAGAACTTATAAGTATGACCCACAGACATGAACTATAGGGGGGAATGTGGGAGGGAGGGGGTGGGCAGGATGGAGTTGAGTGAAGGGGCGGAAATGGGACAACTGTAATAGCATAATCAATAAATATATCAAAAAATAGCAGAATTTATGATATGTAAATTATATCTCAATTTTTAAAATACAACTGGGACAATGGAGGTACCTCTACTAAGACAGGGAAGACTAGGGGACTGCCACATGTGGAAGAGAGAGGAAGAATCTGAACATTGTAAGTTGGAAATACTGATTAGATATCCAAGCAGATTTAGTAAGTGGACAGTTGGAGATATTAGACTGCAATTTAGGGGACAGATACGGGTTGGAGATATAAATTTGGGAAAAAAATAATACATACTTGTAAAACACTTAGAATGCTGTCTGGAACATAGTAAGATCTCTAAACATTAGTTGTTACATTTATTTTGTATGGAGAGAGTAATAGCCAATTACTCTAGCACAATTTGTAGAGTTCTCTTCCTCTGATTTGTATGTCACCTCTGTTATATACCAATGTCCTATTTAGATTGAGGGTTTTTTTTCCTATAATTGTATTATTTTAAGTAGGAATTGTTTTAGGGAAGAGGAGATTGGAAGCCAAGACTCCTCTCAACTTTTCTCAATTTACTTCACAAGAACAAAAATGATTCTATGCTTAGGTGTCACTTTTGCTACCTAAGAGAAATCACTTGTATTCTTTTCTACCTTTCAGAGGGTGCTATGAGGATAGATGAGATCCTAGGCAGGAAATTTTAAAAACTGAGTAATACAAAACTACAAAAGGAAGTTTCCTGAGGGAAAAGAGATTTCCATAGGCAATATTTTGAGTCAACTCTCCTTATAATCATGTATTTTTTAAAGGTTTTTTTTAAAGTTATGGTAGAAAAAACTAACAAGATTTACCATCTTCGTAACCATATGAGAATTTTTTTTGTTACAGTTTTGTAAAAGATTTTATTCACGTATTTTTAGAGAAGGAAAGAGAAGGAGAAAGAGAGGAAGAGAAACATGGATGTGTGGTTGCCTCTCATGTGCCCCCTACTGGTGACCTGGCCCACAACCCAGGCGTGTGCCATGATTGGGAGTCAAACCAGCAACCCTTTGATTCTCACTCCAGCACTCAATCCACTGAGCCACACCAGCCAGGGCACTTTTGTTACAGTTTTTAATAGTGATATGAGAAATACTACAAATGTGTCATTACAGATTGCTTTTTCCCTGGCAAGACTTTATCTCTTAGTCCCTTATATAACATTGTATAAATATTTTTCCCACTTGCCTTTCCATGGTGTTCCTACTTTCTGAAGCCACCAACTTTTCTCTCCATTGAAAATTTTCTGTCCCTTATTCTTCGTGGCCCTCTCCATATATCTTCCTTATTCTATTTACTCATCTGAGAAAAATGTTAAAACAGTCTTTGCATTTCGTGTCTCCACTCAAATCTTCCCAAGGCTGTCTCATCATCGTTCAACTCCTGGTTCAAAAGTTACTTCTTCAAACAGGCCTTCACTCAAGGTCTTTCTTCTCCACTGCTATCACCTTCTGCCTCATTACCTTGAAGCACTCTCTACTCACTGAAATATTTGTGTTTATTGTCTTATTAACTGTTTCTCCCTCACTACTAAAATATAAACCAGAGCAGGAACCTGGTCGGTTAGGCTATTCTCTCTATGCCTATAAGAGTGCTTTACACATATGTCCTGTTAAGTATTTGTTAAAATACTTGATGAGTAATAAACATAGTGATTTTTAATTCTCAAGCAGCTTCATATACAGGGCCTAACACAAATAATGCCCCTCTTTTATTACAAAATCATAAGCATGTAATTCTGTAACATAACAGTATCACGCTCAAGCACACCACACGACATTTTCAGTGAAATGTTCAAGTTAAAACTATAAATTATTATACCCATATTATTACCCTACCAATCACACTCGAGCAGGCGTGACTTCTGCAGAACCCTGTATGTTATCTCATTTGACCATTACAACTCCTTAAGTAAAATGGGACTGCTAACTCCATTGTAAAGAAGACTCAGAGAAGCATCTCAGTTAAGACCATAGTACTAAATGAGGTAGGATCGCTGTGCGGACGGCTTGCTTTTTTCAATACATTCACTCCAGTTCCAGTGCTAAGGGAATTTTAAACTGCTTTGCCATTAAGGAAGAGATGACCTGGAGAAGAGTAGAAACAACATGCACATACTTTAAATAAAGTTGCTAGTTCCTGCAGCTGAATTTCCCTCTCCCCTCTTTACAGTCACACACACACACACATACACACACAGCAGAAATTATTGCCACAGTGATGCTACTCTACTGAGAAGAAGAAAATGCTGGACTGTTTGAAACCCTGAATCCCCAGTGTACGTCCCTCAGATTTTCCTCCACTTTTTTCTTTGTAACATCTTTATTAAGGTATAATTTTGTCTCGTTTTTAAAGTGCGCTCCTTTGAGATAGTCTCATTCCTTGGAATATATACTTCACCTTTTGGATCTCCACAGTTACAGGCCCCTGTGAGGATTCCTTTTCTTTCTTTTTCTTTTCCTCTACATTCCGCAAGCTAACTCGTGTGATCTATCTGTCCCGAACTCGCTCAGCCACGCTGCCCAGCCCTGCCACTAAAATTCTGGCCCCAACGTCTTCCCGAAGCCCCGCCTCTCGGCCCCCTTCCAACTCAAGGCCTACGGATCTCGCACTTCCTCCACTCCCACCGCCCCCCGCCCCCCCCCCCCCAGTATCTCGCGAGAGGTGTGCGCGCTTGGCCGGACGAGAGGAAAGTATCTACTCCGCTGAGGGGGGAAAGAAGGAGCTGGAGACAGATTGTGGGACTGAGCGCGGGCGGGCGGGAGGCGACGGAGCTACCAACGGGTGAGTCCTGTTAACATTAACTAGTCCATGATGTGACGGGAGTCTCCCCTTCAACTCTGGCCAGTCCCAATGTCCTAGGCAAGGGTCTCCCCTCCCAGACTGTGTTGGACGGGGGCGCTGAGGCGGTGGCCGGGCCTGTCTGAGGAAGAGGGTGGGGCACGGACTAACCCTGACCAATAAGAGAGAAGGAAGCTATGATTGGCGGCGATGGATACTAATGGGAGATCGTCTCTACCTTGCGGAGTACCGCCCCTCTTCTCTCCCTTCTCCCGCCTCCTTCCTTTGGGGGGGGGAAGGCGGGGCCAGAGGCCTGAAGTGTGGGGAGAACTTGGGGGTAAGTAGCCCCGGGGGGCACAGGGCGTGGCAAGAAGAGGGGAGTTGAATCCTGAGGGAATGGAAGTGTAGTGTGGCCTAATGGAAGGATCAGGGAATAGGGTGGAATGGGAGAAAAGGAAGGGACATAAACTGGCTTCTCAAACAGTGGGGTTAGGGGCTTGGCAATAGAAGAAGCAGGGTGTAATAAGCAGGAGGTGGAGATAAGTAGGTGAAAACATGGCACTGAGTTTGGCTGGCAATATAGGTGGGGAAGATCATTGGAAATGAGAGTCATGGCATTTCGGTTGAATTATAAAAAAGGATATCAGGGACATAGCATCAGAAAAGTATAGATTTGGAAAAATTAAGTCAATGAGTTTAGGAAGACTTAAATAGGGTTGGGCTTAGTAGCCAAAAGGCATCACTTTGAGAAGGGTATGGGAGAATTCAGAGGTGTAAGAGAGATGTTTGAAAAGGAGATGGCTGATATATACAGGTCTTGAATCCAGGTATCAGAAGAAACTTAGGATACTGATTTAGGGCTTTTAGTGGATATGGCACCCATTCTGGTGACCAGCCACAAGAGTGCTGAATAGGGGTTGAGGAGAAAAATAGAACACTTTCATCACTTCTCTTTTGATTTCCTTTTTCCCTCTCTTCCTCTTCCCACATGTTATCTCTTCCTAAACTCAGGGATGGGGGCCTGGGACTAAGCGGTCCAAGTTGAACCCCATAAGGAGTTGTATGTTACTCTGAATTGCTTGTTATGTTCTCTGACTGGGGTGTTTACTACCCAGGGCACCTCCTACCCAGATTCCCTTGTTGCTACTTTCCTAACTTTAAAAGTTTGTTTTCTACATAACAGGGGTGTTTTAGTATCTCTAAGGGTTATGTCATAAATAAACATAGGTTTGTGGGGGTGTGCAAAGTTTTTTCAGCAAGCCCGCTTGATTTCTATGTTTAAAGGAATCAGTATAGTATAATACTATAGTATGATTCTTTTAGAGACATCAGTCTTGATAGGTATTCTGAGCACAGAAAAATATACTAAACTGGTTCGTTTTGTTAAATGTGTTTTTCCCAGGCATATTCTTTGAAAGTTGTTAAATGGATAGTTGCAGTTAGTTTTAGCTAGCTTATGTTATATTTGTTAAGTGGCGTAAATAAAATGGACACATATTTCAGGAAAGTAAAAAAATTTCAGTTTCTTCCTTTGTGTCAAGGCTCAGAAGCTGAGTATATGTCATAATATCTTAGGGCAGGAGTTGAGGAAATCAAATACAATTTGTACTTAAATATGGAGGATGTAAGGTAAGTGGAGACTATTGCGAAATGTAACATGTCTGTAAAGAAAAGAAACTGAAGTTTGGCAGCTATTCTAAGCAGTCTTACCAGTTCTTAATTCTGTACAGAAAAATGACAAGTCTTTGCCCTTTGTTTGATAGTCGTGAATTATTTAATAATGAATTGAACTAATACTGTCAATTAGTAACTTCTTTATTATTACAATAATGCCTGAAATACTGTTAAAGCTGTTAAATGAAGAGAAACCAGAATATGTTGCTTAGTATTAACCTTTGGTTTTCAGCAACCATTTGGAGCTTTTTCTCTTGGCCAGGAAGTTGCCCTTGCTGCACACTGAGACCATTTAATTACTGATCCTTTAGCATTACTTACTGAATTGGTTCCTGTAGTTCACATTCAGAGTATTGCTATTGGACATTCAGACATTTTCACATTTTGCCTGGCAGCAGCACAAAAAATAACCAAGGAGATAGCAAAGTCCCTTGTTTTAGTCTTCTGTCCTAGAATTTGTGATTGGCTTTGACTTGGGCACTGCTAAATGCAAGATTTGTTTTTCTCATTAGTGTTAGCAGAAAGCTAAAGAGTGCTCATGTTTAAATTTGTGTATCAAAGGTTACATCCTATGATAGTTTTGGTGTTGTAATTTGTAAGCATTTTTGTTTATCATGGATTTAAAATCTTAATGGATATCCTTACTGTATCTCCTTTCTTTTTCCTCTATCCACTTCTTACCGAAAATGAAAATTGTTTTTTCAACCAACTCTTAAGCTATACTTTGCCTCAAGTAAAGTCCCTAGCTCTGCCTGAACACAGCTGCTCTGAAGTTCTCACAAGCTATTGTTTTGTACTTGTCCAGACTGAGTTTTGCCTAGGCTGCAGTAGGAGGGAGTCACTGTTAAACAGCCTCCTATCCACGTCTGATAAGGAGGAGCCTTCTCCTTGAGGGGAAGTTTTGGGTGGAGCAAATAGCATTGCAATATAAATGCCTAATAAAGACAGCTCGCTTCTTGAGACTAGTTGGCAGGCTGGCGTTTAATTGTCCCTTATTCCTTGATATACTAAAGTTAAGGTGCAGATGTTTCTTTGAGAAAAATAAATGCAACATTCATTAAAAAAGAAAAAGCATTAATTTCTTTTGTTGGTTTATCTGAAACTGTTACTGATTTCAGAGTTCATGAAAAGTTTTCCATCGCTATACAAACATGTCAAAGAAAACTGTTTTTAAGTTTCTAACTTTTGAACATTGCGTACCCCTAACAGGCTTCTTTTTGCATTGAGTATATTCATGAAATGTGAAAAGGCATCATATTTGGAATTCTTGAGGGAAGGTCTTTTAACTTTTGAATGCTGCAAGGAAAAGATCCCCACTTTACAGGTACCCTGTTCCATTTTGGAGCTCTGCTTTTAGAACATTCTTTACATTGTGCTGAAGCTCTTTTGGTCTACTATCTGAAGCTACAATAAATAAACCCAGTTCTTTGTCAACATGGTATCCCTTCAAATATTGATTGACAGTTATGTCTTTTTTAAAAAAAATATTTACTTTTAGAGGAAGGGGGAGAGAGGGAGAGGGAGAGAAACATCAGTGTGTGGTTTCCTCTTGCATGCCCCCCACTGGGGACTTGGCCCGCTACCCAGGCACGTGCCCTGCCTGGGAATCAAACCAGCAACCTTTAGGTTCGCAGGCTGGCGCTCAATCCACTGAGCCACACTCACCAGGGTGACAGTTATGTCTTGTTAAGGCTTCTCTTATTGGGATAAATGTCCCAAGGTCTTTCAGCAATTCCTTAAATGACATTTTTAATAAAGTTAGGCTCCTCAACTACGCAGTTGCCTAAGTTTTAGAGCTGCTTATCTAGATCTGAATATAATATCTCAGATAAAATCTGATCAATAAAAATACAGGAAAGAGTGACCTCTTTTTTTATTGTATTCTATACCTCTATTGTTGAAGCCTAAGATCACATTAATTTGTGTAATTAATTCATTTTTAAAGATTTTATGAGGAAGGAAGGGAAGGAGAAAGGGAGAGAAACATCGATGTAAGAGAGAAACATCAATGGGTTGCTTCTCCTATGCTCCCTGACCAGGGAGCGAACCTGCAACCCAGGCATGTGCCCTTACCAGGAAGTGAGCTGGTGACCTTTTGCTTTGTGGAAGGATGCCCAATCAACTGAGCCACCCCAGTCAGGGCTGAGTAATTAATTTTTTAAATATAATTGAGGATTTTACCTTTATCCCTGTAACTGTCATCTTGTTAGTTTGGATTTATTGTTTTAGCTTGATAATGTTATTTGGTCTTTGGGCATTCCTCATATCTTTGCATCTTTGATAGATAAATTTGATAAACATGACCCTTCTGTTTTTGTCTGAGGTCACTGGTGAAAATAAAAAAGAGTGAAGAAGTGCTATAACATCAGCACACTATCTTTAGGTTGATAATAATCCATTAATCAACCTTTTGGGTAAAATTCATTTATGAATACACTTTCTGTTTTATTACGTAGCCTATATTTCTTATGAAGTATTAAGAGGTGCCCTGTTGTAATCTAAATATATTCTGTTTCTGACATGTGCATATACCTGGGGACCTAGCCTAGAGACCCTGTCAACAAGAAAATGTAGTTGGACGTTAGTTACTATTTTGCTATCTTATGCTAGTGTTTATAGATCATTGCATTACTTTCCAGTAGTTTAAAGCCATCTATTTAATAATTCATTAAACAAAAATTCTTTTATCCTCACCTGAGGACATACTTATTGATTTTATTTTTAAATTTAAAAACAAAATTTATCGATCAATTTTAGAGAGAGAGGAAGAGAGAGAAAGAAACATCAACTGTTTGCCTCCCATACGCTCCCCAAACAGGGATTGAACTGCAACCTAGGCATGTGCTCTGACTGGGAATCAAACCTGCACCTTTCGGTTCATGGAACTACATCCCAACCAACTAAGCAACATGGCCAGGACATTCTTTATTGATTTTAGAGTGAGTGGAAGGGAGGGAGATGAACATCGATGTGAGAAAGAAACATAGATTGGTTGTCTCCCGTACACACCCCTACTGGGACCTGGCACTGCACCTGCAACCCAGGCATGTGCCCTGACCAAGAATAGAACCCACAACCTGTCGGTTTACAGATGATGCTCCAACAAGCTGAGCCATACTGGCCAGAGCTAATAATTCATTTTATACTCTTTCTGGTAAACAATATTTCATCAGTCTATAATTTCTGGACTCTATCTCCCCTAACCTTCCCCCACCTTTTTTTTTTTTTTTAAGAAATAGTCACTTTATTTATTTATTTAGAGAGAGGGAGGGAGATAGAGGGGAAGAGGGAGGAAGAGGGAGATACACTGATTTGTTGTTCTACTTACTTAGTGCATTCATTGGTTGCTTCTTGTATGTGCCCTAAGCTGGGATAGAAGCCACAACCTTGGTGTATTGGGAAGATGCTCTAACCAACTGAGCTACCAGGCCAGGGCCCTATTTTTTTTAATTATTATTTTTCCCCCCTATTCCCAAGACTTCTGGTCCTGCTTCCTTTTTTCTTTCTCTCTTTTTTAATGAGTATAGAATGATGGACATTGTAGCAGTGTTTCTTTATAAATGCATGCTTTTTGTCATCAGGTGAAATTCTCCTTAAGAAACTATTTTAGGCAGAAATGCTATTCCCTGAACATTTTAAGCTACATATAAAAGAATTAAACTGTTGTCCACATAACAGTTGTAGCTTTCCATAATACTGACACCTTCAATTTAGACCTAACTTTTTATTTTCTGTTTGGAATTAAAGCCTGTAAAAAAAAAATACATACATATGTAATTGCCATTTATAATTATAGTTTATTGGTGTGGTAGTCTAAGTTTGTCACACTATGTGCTACAGGTGAAATGGTGCTACAAGTAAGACAGAACCTCAGAAGACATCTCCAGGGACTAAGACTTTATGTTGGGAGCCAGCAACTTCTCTGTGTGTTAATTTTAGACCTGATAGTTGAATTTTATGTTTGAGCAATTTTAGCTGATAAATGCTTTTTTAGAGCACCTTCCTCTTTTGGGGTTTTAATTTTTACTTTCATTTTTAGAAAATTGCAAATTGTGAATGTAAATGTTCATGTGGAATAAAGTAGCATGCTGATAGGGAATGCTTTACATTTCCTTTTGATACCTTCTCATCCATCTGAGATTGTTCAGTTATGAATTCCCATGGAAAGTAGATGGACTTAATGATCCCTCAAGGTCCTTTCCAGTCCAAACATTCATAAATAGAAGCTCATATCAAGGAACTTAACTATTGAAGAATCAAGAAGAAAAATAGACTATAAATAAAATTAAATTAAAATGGTTCTGACCAAGTGGGAATGGATAAACAAAACTTAAGGAACATAAATGATAAGAAAAATTAAGTGACTTCCTTGGAAAGGAAAGATGAGTGTTACAATTCAGGAAAGATTTTATAAAAAGATATATTTACTTAATTTCTAAAACTTTGTAGGCAGACATCTAGGAAAGATTTTCAATTAAACCAAACGTGAGTCACTACATTAGTATTATGAGGGATATAAGGATACTTAATAGGAGAACAAACTCATTAAAAACACATGACTTAACTTTGTTAGCTTTATTTCATCTTCGGGTGATTTTAATCCTAAATGTTCTCATACATTTGAAACCCAACTGTGCAAAAGTTTTTCTTTTCTATTCATTGTTACATTTGTCCTTAATAAATATCAATTTATGAAAGTCTAACAGGAACCAAAATTTAGCTTAAAAAGTCACTTTTTGAACTTTGTGGCTTGGGACCTTTGTGGGAATAGTGTTGTTCTGCTGTAGCCCTAACTTCCTGCAAAACCCAACTTGCTTTCTTTGAGTGGAATTACTTACTAATATCTGATACAGTGCTTTCTGACATAGTGGACAAAGGAGATTTATATGCTAAATTAGTCAAATTTTATTTGGAGCTTAAAATTTACCATACAGTATAAATTATATATTTTTTCAGATTAAAAGTACAACATAACCATTCTTTTTGAAACAGGAATATGCCTGACTATAGTATAAAAACAGAATGATTTATTGAATATAACATGATTGCTGTAAATGATTCATGTTGGCACCAAATTTCTTGTCAGTAGTGTTTATTTAAGCTTTATCAAACTTGGGTAACACCATGTTGGTTTTATTTAACATGGTTTTTCTGGTAAGTCTGGTACTAACATATCTCCTCTAGCACCATTTTCTTTATTTTTGTTTCTTTTTAAGTTTTGGTAAGCTGTAGTTTGCTAATATTTTACACATCTTTGTTTGGGACTGTGGAAAGGTAATTAATTAATGGGCATTGGAAGACCCCAAATAGATCACTGTGTTGCCAGTATGTGGACAGTCTTAGAAAATAGCTTTTTTTTTTTCCTTGAGAATTTCTAAGCATCTCCATGATTGTCATTGTGGGATCTTGTAGCTGTTTCCTACCTGGACTAAACTCATATTGAGGTCTATCAGGTTTGTTTGCAGACCGATGAAACTAAGTCCATCATGAAGATTTAAAATCTATACTTAAAGATCAGTGTTTTGGGGTTGACTGATACTAGTTTACTGCTTTAGGGAGCATACGTTATCTGAAAATGAGTAGGAAAGGACCAAGACACAGTATTAGATTTTGACGGCCTACCAATTTCCAGGAATTTTTCTACTTTTAAATGTATATATAAGTCAAACATAGGTATATGTAATGTTCTCTGCTTATTTCTAACAGTTTCCTTCTGTCACTCAGTTTGTTGCTTCTTTGTTTTTGCTTTGTTAACTTTTCGGAGGATAGCTCAGAATAGTTCCTTGAATCCTCCAAAAGCCTAGAGAGATTTAAAGTTCTAGTCAAGTAGTTGCCTGTATGAAGCTGATTCCAGATAGGTTCTCAGTTTGGGCCATGTGTTGCTTAACTTAGGATGCAGCCTAATTCTCACTCCCATCTGTTTTTACTCATTTGCTACAAAACTATTTGTTTTCTTTAAGCTGGCTCCTTTTTTTGAAAGATGTTCCTGCATGTGTGAGCCTGAAATCCAGAAATTAATTTTAACCTGATCTTTGATTGATCAATCCAGGGTACTCTGCTGTTTGTGTATTTCTTAAAGCAGTGTGTCTCAAACAAACTGCTTTTGGTCTTGGTACCCATCTCTTTAATGTTTTAAAATTATTGAGGACTCCAAAGAGTTTTTGTTTATCTTGGTTATATTTAGTGCTATTTATTATGTCAGAAATTAAAGTGGAGACATTTTTAAAATATATATTTATTTTAAAATAACAACATAAATAACTGTAGTTTCCAAAAAAATTTAGGGAAGAGCTTTAAATCTCTTTAATGTTTGGCTTAATAGAAAACAGCTGGATTCTCATGTCTGCTTCTGCATTCAATCTGTTATAATATGTTGTTTTGGTATATGAAGAAACCCTGGGCTCACACAGATATGTAATAGGAAAAGGAAAGATTCTTTTTCAGATACTTACAGGTTTTTTTTTTTTAATTTGGTTTTGTGTTTGCTACTTTTTATTTCGTGATACTACACCAAAATCTGAAAAGTGATAGCTTGTTAAAGGTTAGCTGTTATGTAGTATCTAAAACCAAATCTGTGAACTTTTGATATCCCTATTACAATGCATTGGCCTATCTTTTCCTTTAAATAGATCTTTTACCCACGTATGATTTGAATACCCATGAACTGTCTGAAAGGGTCTCAGGGATCAGGGAGCCCACTTTGAGAACTGCTGTCTTAGACTACCAAACTTGAAAAATAAACTGTTTACCATAAAGAAGAAATACAAGCTCTCCATTTTAGTGCTTCTCAGAGTGTGTCAGAATTACTCAAGGTGCTTTCCAAATGTAGATTCTTGGGCCCCAAAGCCAAGAGAATCCAGGAGGCCTAGGAATATGTAATTTTACAAGGTGCCCAGGTGAATATGCTAAATACAGTATTGAGAATTATGGAGCTAATTTAATTTAACTAACCTTATTTTAAGAAAACCTAATTTTTTTAATTTGAAAAGTCAAATAAAAGGAAATTAGTACTTGACTAGTCACATTATAAAAGTCCTAATTAACAAAATATACACTCTAATATTTATCATAATTGGGATATATTAATTAACCAGATAGTAAATACGTTAGACTTTGTAGGCATGATCTTTGTTTTAACTACCCAAATCTGCCATTGTAGCCACAAAAGTAGTCATAGACAACATGCAAAGAATAAGTGTTGCCGTGTTCCCATAGAACTTTATTTATAAATACTAAAATTTGAATTTCATATAATTTTCACGTGTCACAAAATATTCTTTTGATTTCTTCAGGCATTTAAAAAATATTTTATTTATATCTAGAGAAAGGGGAAGGGAGGGAGAAAGATACGAAGAGAAACATTGATGTGTGAGAGAAACATCAGTTGGTTGCCTTTTGCACATGCCCAAACCAGGGACTGGGCCACAACCCAGGCATGTGCCCTGAACCGAGAATTAAACCAGTGATCTTTCACTTTGCGGGAGGATGCTCAACCAACTGAGCCACACAGGTCAGGGCTCTTTAACCATTTAAAAATGTAAAAACCAGCCCTGGCTTGTGTGGCTCAGTGGATTGAGTGCCAGCCTGCCAAAGGGTTGCCAGTTCATTTCCCAGTCAGGGAACATGCCTGGGTTGCAGGCCAGGTCCCCAGTAGGGGACATGTGAGAAGTAACCACACATTAATGTTTCTCTCCCTTTCTCCCTCCCTTCCCCCATCTCTAAAAACAAAGAAATAAATTTTAAAAAGGATTTAAAAATGTGAAAACCACTCTTAGTGTGTGGGCCATACAAAAACAGGTGGTCATCTGGCTTTGGCCCATGGGCTAATAAAGTTTGCCAGTTCTTGACATAGACTATAACTGGATTGTGAACTTTAACATTATTATAATAAAATATTCTTAATTTTAAAACTGAACATTATTTAATTTTCCTAGACAAAAATAATATTTTAAGAACTTATCTCTGAAATTCATGTTTCTGGACATTCATTTATATAATAAACATACAAGAAACACCTATTGTATGGAAATGTTTGGAAATACATGATTCAGTTAGCAATAGTTACACAATACACAAGTTGTTATACAACTTTAAGAAGTTATAAAAAGATATGTTGTCCATTTTTATATCTTATTTGGGTTATGTGAGAACAGATAACTTAGGATTCAGGCCAACCTCAACCTCTTGACTTATCTTTTGCCTATTTTTTTGTAACTCTCTACGTCAGTTTTTCAAGTCTGTTAGTTAGCAAAGTAGTTTACAAAAATCCTAATATAAAACAATAAGGCTGCCCTGGCTGGTGTGGCTCAGTGGATTGAGTGCTGGCCTGAGAACCAAAGGGTTGCTAATTCCCAGTCAGGGCACATGCCTGGGTTGCAGGCCAGGTCCCCCCAGGAGGGGGTGCCTGATAGGCAACCACACATTGATGTTTTTCTCCCTCTCTTTCTCCCTCCTTTCCCCTCTCTCTAAAGATAAATACATAAAATCTTAAAAAAAAACCAATAAGGCTAATTAGTGTAAGATGATAGTAATATATGTGCTTTCTATATAATCTTTTTGGGGCCATTGATTTACCTACTAATGAAATAATATATGCTAAACTGTTGTTATGCTAAATAATACAGTGGAAAATGAACCTAGAATCTAGAAACAGAAATTTCAGTTCCTAAATAACCTACCTCTAGTAAAACATGAGTTTTCTTTGTCTTCTGGGGTTCACATAAACTTCATTATGGTCTAACAGTTTTTGTTTGTTGGAATCTTCCTTAAGTCAGTGTCTAGATGTAATGCATATCTTAGTGGCACTGAGTATCCCATGGCAAATAAAATATTGAGACTGCTGTGGTGTAGAGATTCCGTGTTTGTACTCTTTGCTTAGTAGCAGCTAAATTATTTTAGAGTCTGAAACTTGGTGTCCAAAGTTGGGTTCTTGGAAAAGAATTGTTTGTGTATAATTTCTCCTTAACATCATAAGGTAATGGAGCCCATGGAGATTTGATTGGGTGACTCTAAATTTTTTTAGCTTGTTTATAGCTGAGCTGAAAGGCATTCAGTACCTGGTAAACTTGGTTTCAGCTCTCTTTATTCCCATTGTGATAGGTGGTTGGAGCAATTTCTAAGTGTTTAATATAAGTAATACTTGTTAGGGAGCATTGATAGGATTCTGAAAATGGGTCCTTGAAGGCAACAAAGGAGGAACTATCTTGAACTGCTTGATTTACCTTTTGTATCAATATGCTTAAGTTTCCACCATGTCTATTTCTATATGAGGCTATTAGTTTATAATCTTAGGAAGTTTTCTTTGGGGGGGGTAGTCCATTAAGAGCTAAGTCAGTTGGTTCTATTACTTCGTAGTAGAGAACGAACAACTTTGTATGATTTGTAAATATACTGTTTAGTGCTTTAAAATAGTCTAGCACAGGGGTCCCCAAAGGGTACTGGTCAGTGGCCTGGTTGGGGACCATTGGTCTAGCAGATAATAGGCCTTTTAAAAACTTTATAGACGTGTTTTTTTAAGTCATGCAGCTCGACATTCTTTTTTATTAGCAGTATACATTATAATTTTAAAAAATTTATTAAAAGCAGCCTGTGATCACTGTAGAGACTTTGGAAAATAATGAAGTACAAAGAGGAAAATAAAATCACCTGGAATACCATTATCCAGAGATAATCATTATTAACATTTGGTGTTAATTTCCTCATCTTTTAAATGCTTATTATTTTGTTTGCTTTTTTATAGATTTGAAATTATGGTGCATATGCAGTTTTATATCCTGCTCTCTCTGCACTTAATGTGTAACGTTTTCTCATGTCATTAAATAGCTTTCAGAAACATTCTTAACTTAAAATATAGTCTGTTGTAAGGCAGTATCTTAATTTATATTTATCCATTCTTTTTAAACATTTAATTTCTGTTTTATTTTTGTTATAAGTCTAACTGTGATTAACATTTTAATATATAAATGGTCCATGTTTTTGGTTTTAACCTCAGAATAAAGTCTGGAAAGAAGAATGATTTGTTCAAAGGATTTAAAGCATTTTAAGACACTTAACCTAAATATTGCCAGATTGCTTTCTAGAATGATTGTCCCAATGTGTACTCCCAAAGGTCTTTTATTAAGGTGCCCCTTTCTGGGTCAGGGCATGTATGGGAGGCAACCGATCAATGTTTCTCTCTCTTTCTCTCAAATCAATAATCATATCCTTAGGTGAGGATTGAAAAACAAAGAAAAGCATAGAATTGGTTGAGCATAGTCACATAAAGTACCTTAGGCACAAAATAGTTGTAAATATGTATTTAAAATGTCTTCTCTGTGTATAACTTTAAGTACATAAATACCTGCATAGCAATTGTTTTGTGGTCCCAACAGCTTTCTGCAAAAACTTGAAGTTAAATTTCAGCAAAGTATACCTTTTTAATATTATTATTTTTAAAGATTTTATTTATTTTTATAGAGGTAAAGGGAGGAAGAAAGAAAGGGAGAGACCATGTATGGTTGTCTCTGAAGCACCCCCTAGTGGGGACCTGGCCGGCAACTCAGGCATGTGCTCTGACTGATAATCCACTGGTGACCCTCTGATTCCCAGGATGGTGCTCAATCCACTGAGCCACACCACCCAGGGCTCGGCAAAGTCTACTTGAATATCAACATTAGATTACTGTATTTTGCAGTATATAATGCACACCCCCTCTTTTAGTACTGCCTGTGTCTAATGAGCACTCATATTTCCCTCAAAAATTTGGGCAAAAGTATGCATTATACTTGGCAAAATATGGTAAGTCAAAAAATATTTCTTGAACATGAACTGTGTTACGACAGAAAAGGCTTTCAGAAGTTTTAACCTAGATCTCTACATTCTGCTTCATTCCCCATTGGTTACAGATAATGTAGCCATTTCCTTTTTATTTGTGAAACAAAGTAGTCCATTTCTAGTCACTAACACATCAGTATTTCATTTCTTTCATAGAATTATTTGCTATTAATCTAAAATTATTTTGTTTGTTTATTGCCTTAGTGTTTTTTTTTCTTCCTTTTAGGCCATAAGCACTGTGAGGGTAGAAACAGGCAAAGTTTCTACCCTGATTCATTCATTGTTGAATTCTGGGGCCTAGGTAGGCACTGAAGAGAATATTCAGTGAAGTAATGAATTTTAAAACTGAGTAAATTTACTTTTGGGCTCAAAAAGTAAATTATTGTTACTAGTTTTAAACTTCTTCCTTGTCAGATCTTTTACCAAGACTGTTAACCCCTCTTGTCTATACTCTGGAATTGCTAGCAAAACAATTTGATAAATGACAAGGCATTCTACAAAGAATAGGCAAAATAGCAAGGGATCTAATACATACACTGATCACCTGTAATTGAACTTATAAATTAAGCCATCATTTTTACTACTTACCTGGCACCTTTCATGCCAGATGACAAAGATTCTTTGCCTGTCCAAATTTTAGGAGGCTCCTAAACCTTCTTCTAGGCCCAGCTGTGCACTTCCTTGTAAAATCCAGTTTTAGCAAGGCCCCCCTCATATCTGATCACCCTCATATCCGATCAGGTTCTTCATCTTCCGCCATCTACCAGGTGATATCTGACCACACTGTCCTGTCTTCAGCAAGAATCCTGTTAGTTCTGTTTAGCCAGAATCCCCCTTCCCTTCTTAGTAATTTTCTGTCCACTGACCCCTCACCCTGATGTTAAGCTTTAAATTCCCGCTTAATTATGCTGTATTTGGAATTGAGCCCAGTGCTATACTGAGGTGTCTTTTCCCCTATTGCAATGCTCCTGAATAAAATCAGCTTTTTACCACTTTACTGTCCAGCTCTGGTTTTTATTTGAGACAGATGAGTGATTTTTTTTCCCCCAAAGGTCTATTGTCTTTTTATTTTTACGTTCACTTTGCCTTGTACTTAGTAAATCCTTAGTAATTTTTTGAATGAATAGATTATAGCTGGTATAACCCCCTTCTAAATGTTCATGAATCTTTGATATTTATGGTAAAGTGCCCTTCTCATTTTTTGTACCTAGCAATAGCTCCTTGTGTTATTAGGAACCTAAGAATAGGCCCTTGGGTGTGATTGTACATGGCTTTTATTCCTTACTGAAAGTTGAGCCATCTTATTAACACTATTTGGTTACTAAAGGAATAATCACATTATAACCAGATCCAGAGAACTGACTCTTTGGACTTCAGTGACAGATTCCATCTTCATTTTATTTTATTTTTTAAAAAATAGGTAGATACACATATACATTGAGAATCCATTTATTTATTTGAACATTGACTGTTTTATGTTATACTTCTGGCTTTGACAAAACTATTTAACATAGAGTTTATGAAATTATCCGTTATTAAAAATCATTCTCTAGCCCTGGCTGGTGTAGCTTAGTAGATTGAGCTCTGGCCTGTGAACTAAAAGGTCACCAGTTCGATTCCCAGTCAG